>NC_080839.1:14465404-15104061 GCF_030435755.1 Ochotona princeps | reverse complement strand
GGCACTTCTGTCACACCTGTGCTCCTTCCTGAGCGTGTACTTCTGTTTCACCTGTCAGTAACTTCTGCTTCCCTCTGACGTTTACCTCCAGCTTGTACTTGAATTGCTTCTTGCACTGGGGATGAGAGCTTGGAATCAGTGACCCCACAGGAAAGAAGCAGGTGGGAGAAGGAACATGGAGCAGGGCAGCTAGTCTAGCCCTGAATGGCTTACCCCAGACTCCCGATTCTCAGAGAAAAAAAGCACCCCACTATCTAACTGGGATTCCCTACATAGATTTAAATCGCAGGTAGCTGAGTGACTACTGACCTGAACTAATATGAAGATGGAAATACTTCCAAATATTGGCTGTTGGGGATTTGCATTGAAATCTACTAGTGAATTTGGTCCATACCTTTCTTCTTCATTTTCTCCATTTTTTTCTTTAAGACTCTCTTAGCTCTGTACCATAATTTATGTTTCTGAATAATGGTAGGTTTTAAAAAAGGGTTTAGTGAATCCTAGCCACAGGTTTATCTGGACCTGGAGCTTGATTTAAACCAACTAACTGTAGAGACACTATCCAGGAATCTGAATAGAGCCTGGGTAATGGATGATCTTAGGGAATGTACCACAGTGGACTGGGGCTAATTTTTAGAAAGCCCTCATCAGTTAGCAAAGTATTAATGGATTAACTGAAGACTAACCCATATGGGATGAATTGACCTAGTGGTTAACACAAGCACTTGTAAGGCACTGTATCCCAATAAAGGGGTAGCTGGGTTCAGATACCTGGACTCTGGCTCCCAATTACAGCCTCCTACTAAGCAGATCTGGGAGGCAGTGGTGATGGAGTAACAAAGAGTGTTGGTTTAGGCAGGAGATGGTCACAGGACCAGGGACAGGGAATCTGAGAGAGTTTACACATGGGCACTTGCGTTCAACAGTCCTGGGAGGCAATGTTTCCTGTGAGGATGCCAGCTCACTGGTCCACCAAGTAAAGTTGCAGGTTACCATTCCGAGTCCAAGTGTGAAACACACAGTGTGTGAAGGTAGAAGTTTTTGGGCAGGCAGGCGCCTCCAGCTCTGCCTTCTCGGCATCCTGGACTCTCCTCTAACTCTGGTTGACACAACCCTGGCATACACAGGAGGGCAGTCCTGTAGCTGACTGTGCGCTCCCACTGAGTCCTTCCTTGTCTTCACTAAAGAAAGCTTTGCTTTGAGCTGCTACCACCTCAGGCCGGTTGTTCAGGGACACCCCAGACAGACCTCTCCTGTCTGCTAACAATGGCCCAAGTAGTGGGGTTCCTGCCACCCACGTGGGAGACCCAGGTGGAGTGCTTGCTGCTGACATCTGCCCTGGATCTGGGAATTTGGAAAGTGCATTAGGGGATGGGATCTCTCTATGTCTCCTCATCTGAAATTAAGAAAAAGAAAAAAAAGATACGAAGAGTGATAAGGAGAGGAGGGATTGGGTTAGGGGAGGAAGAGGGAGGGAATTGCAAGAGATGATGGGATGGGGCTAATGTATCAAACAAGATTGAGAAAGTGTTCATTTGTAAAGCTGATGATTCCTGTATATTATAACATGTATGTATGAGGTTAAACGTTTTTGTGACAGTTACAAGTGAAAATTCTTGAAACATTCTCCATTCCTGATGAGAACTCTGCTGAAGTTAGGCTGCAGTGTGGGAGTTCATCATCCACAGGCCCATGTGGGCCTAATGGGTTGTTGACTTTGTGTGGTAACAAAAGCACTGTGGTTATAAGCTAGGTCAGACGCTATTACCTTTAGGTAAAATATTACAGTTAAATACGCAGCACAAAAGGCAAAAGAAGCTTCAAATTACTGATAAGATGACAACTGATTTATGCAAGTCTTACAGAGAATTCAGGTAGAAAAGTTAAATCCAACAAAACTTCAGGAAGCCTATATTTTAGCAATCATTTCAGTAACTCTACATCTGTGTAGGTACACATGTAAGTATACACACACACACACACGTATATATGCAGCCCATTTACAAATACATATTATACATAAATGATGGTTTCCCACATATTTTTTTCATATTTTGGCATGATTTTCATGAGAATTTTGGGCTTTAGGAGTGGGCATTTAGAGTAGCTGTAAAAATGCTGCTTAAGATGCTCACATCCCATTTCAGGGTGCCTGGGTTTGCATCCTGGCCCGGGCTGTCCATTTCAGAGTGCCTTGGTTTGCGTCTTAGAACCGGCTGTCCCTTTCAGAGTGTCTGGGTTCACGTCCCGGCCCCGGCTTTCCATTGCAGAGCTCCTGGGAAGCAGCAGGTGATGGATCCAGCAGTTGGGCCCCTGCCACACACATGGGAGGAAGGACTGAGTTCCTGGTTCCTTTCTTTGGCCTTCTTCAAGTCCCAGCAATTGTGAGTATCTGGAGTGCAAGCCAGTGAATGGGACGTCTCTGCATGTCTGTTTCTCTGTCTTTAAAGCATATAAAATTATAAAAAGCATAAGCGTATGTCTGAATTGAGATTGTTTTGACACAGGGAGGCTGATGAACAGCACAGAAATCTGGCCAACAGAGGATATTCATTCCTTATAAATAAAAGTTAAACTAACTTCCACCTGCCTACTATACATGAGACAATGTTTAGACTATTTATTATTTTTGCTTTCAACCATCGCACATATTTTATTTAAAGATTTATTTATTTTATTTGAAATTCAGAGTTACATAGAAAGAGAGGGAGAAACAGAGAGATGTTCTATTTGCTGGTTCACTCCCCAAATAGCCAAAATGGCCAGAGGTGGGCTGGTCTGAAGCTTGGAGCCAGGAGCTTCTTATGGGTGTCCCACATAGGTGCAGGATCCCAAGGCTTTGAGCCATCCACCACTGCTTTCCCAGGCCATTAGGGAGCTGGATCAGCTGGGACTAGAACTGGCACTCATATGGGATGCTGGCATTACAGGTGGAGGATTAGTTTATTACGTCACCATGCCGACCCCTGGACTGTTTATTTACAATCAGGCCTAAAAGGTTTTTTCTATTTGTAAGTAATGTAAACTTCACATTTGTAAACTGAAAAGTCATCGCTAAAACACTGTCTTGGCTCTGGGAGGTTGTTCTCTCTAGCTGCAGCTCCTACCTTGGAGGTCACTCCTGTCTCCTGTGCTGGCTCCTTCTAATCCCTTTGTTGTCTGTGTCAGGTTGTCTGCTATGGGTCAGTCGGCCCTCTTCATCTGTTGTACCCATTGTCTAGTGATCTTACTCTACATCCTAGGCCAGAGGACTCCCCTGAGCCTCAGAATCGCATCTGTCCATCTGCCTAAGGGACAATGGCATTTGGGGTCTAGCAACATTCCCAAAATCTCATGCATCTGCATTTTGCCCATCTGCTGAGCTGGCTTTCCTGGTCTGGGATGATGTAATTCCTCATTTTCCAGCTGTTTGATTCCAAGCGCTGGCATGAGCCTTTGTTTCTTACTTCCCTTGGGGCTCATTCCCTGTATATCAGTGGGATTTCCTTGATCCACCTGACGCTGTGTCCAGAGCCTGATCACCTTATGCACAGTCACATATGAGACTGTTGGGCAGGTGATCAAGAACGCAGGCATGCGCTGACCTGGATGTTAAGTTGAGGAGAGCAGCAGGTGGGAGGAGGTGTTTGTTTTGGAAAACAAAGACCAAGAAGAATGTGGTAGGCATCAAGTGACTCTTCAATCAAAGCCTTGAGGTTTTTTTCCCTGCTATGCTGCACTGAGAATGTTTGTGTGTATGGGGTTACTTTAGGCTTTTTTTTTTCAGACTAAGGAACAAATTTATCTTAGTGATGTTTATTAAAATGTCATGAGAGTATATGGAGTGCCATATTTAATCCTAGAACTGTTAGAATGTAATTGCTTGGTCGTATACAGAAAGCTTAGAAACAGGATCCCTGTGGAGGGTGAACTCTAATTGGTCTTGGTGAGTTATAATAGATAAGGAGAACTCAATTCATGGATAAATCCCTCAGCCAAACGCCTTGTGAGAAATTCTCTGAAAAGACAACCAATCTTTTTCCTGGTAATTTTCCTGCATTTTATAGCTTTGCTTTCCCAAAGGGTTCTACCACCAACTTGAACGGTGTATTAGTCAAGGTATTGTGTGTGTCTCTGTGTGTGTGAGAGAGAGAGAGAGAGGAAGAGAGAGAGAGAGAGAGAGAGTGTGCAAGAACAGATGCCAGCTTTGATAGAATTTTTTTTTTTAAAAGATTTTATTATTATTGGAAAGCCGGATATACAGAGAGGAGGAGAGACAGAGAGGAAGATCTTCCATCCGATGTTTCACTCCCCAAGTGAGCCGCAACGGGCCCGTGCGCGCCGATCCGAAGCCGGGAACCAGGAACCTCTTCCAGGTCTCCCACGCAGGTGCAGTGACCCAATGCATTGGGCTGTCCTCAACTGCTTTCCCAGGCCACAAGCAGGGAGTTGGATGGGAAGTGGAGCTGCCGGGATTAGAACCGGCGCCCATATGGGATCCCGGGGCGTTCAAGGCAAGGAGGACTTTAGCCGCTAGGCCACGCCGCCGGGCCCGATAGAATTAAAAAAGGTGGGGTCAGGGTGGTACCCTAGTGGCTAAAATCCTTGCCTTGCATGTGCCGGATTCCAAATTGGTGCTGTTTCGTATCCCAGCTGCTCCTCTTCCCATCCAGATCCTTGCTTGTGACCTGGGAAAGCAATAGAGAACAGCCCAAAGCCTTGAGTCCCTGTACCCACACGGGAGACCTGAAAGAAGCTCGTGTCTCCTGACTTTGGGTTGGCTCAGTTCCAGCCATTGTGGCCATTAGGGGAATCAACCAGTGGATGGAAGATCTTCCTCAATGTTTTTCCTTCCCTCTGCTAATCTTATCTTTTCAATAAAAATAGATAAAAGTCTTTAAAAAAAAAAAAGAAGAAGAATTTAAACCCCAAGATGGGCAGCAGGAGGTTTGTGAAGTGGCTGTATCTCTGTGGTGTGGTCCCATGTGTTTTTGCCTCATTAATACCCACAACCTCCCTGATTTCCAGCTTCCATGGCACTGTCTCTCCTCTCTGTACATTTGCTCTTCCAATAAAAATGAATAAATTTTAAGAAATATACTGAGAATGACTTCCATGTCAGCCAGTATATGATGATTAACTTAGCTACGCATTCCTTAAGAAATTGAAAATGCTTGCTGTCTTCATTTTTTGTTATGATGGACAAAGAATTGTGTCTCAGTGCCTCTGTTGAAAATTACTAGGCATTGGAGCTTATTGGAGGTGTTACCTCTGAATCCACATGGGATAAGACTGACCCATGTAACCAACATGTTCAGAAAATGTATTAGTTTCAGGAGCATGAAGGAGCACTCCGTCTAGACAGCTGTTGGGAAAGCCTGGCTGGGACTAACAGGGGAAGAGAGCATCAACAATAAGCTGAGGTTCCAGGGAGCATCTGGCATGGAATGTGTGGGAGGAAGCAGAGCCGGGGAAGTAACCACACTCCTCATTATGGAGGGAGAAAACCCTTAACTTGCCCTGCCTTGAAAGAATGCAGCGACAGAACATTCAAAAGGGAAGGCAAATTGCTTGGCTAGGAACACCCGTTAGTGCTGACAGACGCAACTCCCTCTTATAAATCCTACTGCACTATCTCATGTTTCTATGTATGTCTCTTGTGTGTCACAGCAAGGCCATTAGGGAATCAGAGCACAGAGGAAGCCTCCTGGCCTCAACAACAGCCATGGGAACCACATTGAGCAGCTTGTCAGGTCTGGGATTGTGCAAGCCCTGCAGACCCAGTCACAGGGGGGAGAGTAGCAGCAAATCAAGTCCTGAGCCATGACAAGAGTAATGGGACATTTGACACACAGAACACCAGACTGATACCTTTCCTGTGTTCCCTGGGAGACGTCCTCAGTAGGAAAACTTGAGCCTGTGCCACTGGGTCTGACATGGACCCCTGGGGACACTGCATATCTGCTGAGTGAGTTAAAGTAGTCCTGCAATGTGTCCACCTCTGCTCCACTTTGGATGATTTACATGTCCCCAGGGGCACAGCCTACTACCCTGCAGACTTCCCTGTGCAGGAGTCAGTGGCAGTCAGGACACAGCATGGACATGAGGGCCCCTGCTCAGCTCCTGGGGCTCCTGCTGCTTTGGCTCCCAGATGAGGAAGGACAACAGTAGGAATTGTCTCAGCTCTTGTGGTCAGTGCTGACTGAGTTTTCCTGTCTCTGCTGTATGAACATGCTGATGAGAGTGGATGTTTGTGTTTGTGTTTTTCTTCTTAGGTGCCAGATGTGCCGCCACGGTGACCCAGAGTCCATCTGAGGTGTGTGCAAATGTGGGAGGCACAGTCACCATCAAGTGCCAGTCGAGTCAGAGTGTTGTTAACAACAATGCTCTAGCCTGGTTTCAGCAGAAACCAGGGCAACGTCCAAAGCGCTTGATCTATAGTGCATCCACTTTAGCCGATGGAGTCCCTGACAGGTTCAAGGGCAGTGGATCTGGGACATCATTCCCTCTCACCATCAGCAGAAACAGAAACCTACTACTGTGCTGGGTATTATAGTGATAATACTCACTCAGTGATGCAAGCCTGAACAAAACCTCCCAGGAAAGCAGGAGTGTGAGTGTGGGCTGCCCCAGTTACTCCTTCTGCTGAGAGTGATTCTCAGGTGCATCCAGGCTGTGAAGTTCCTGGAAGGTTTGGAAGAATGACCTCTAAAGGAAAGAAATGGTTATGCCCAAATGCTATATATTACCACATTCCTTTGTATTTGTACAGCAAAAAAAAAAAAAAAAATCTGAATTACAGATGTTCCAAGCTAAAATAGCTTAATACAATTTATTAGAATGTTAGCTGTTGCCTTTAATGTCCTAGAAGTGTAGTAGTAAGGTGTAGTAGTAAAATGGAACTGTGTGCTCTCCCAGAAGTCCCCCTGTCATGGAAGGAATAGGTTGCTGAGTCCCGTGGTGCTCAGCCCTGGAGCTGATGCTCTCAGTTGCCCACAGTCCTCACTGGTTGGTAGATCTGCCTGCAGGTGCAGATGAATGGTGTACATAATTCTCCTGACTTTCACATCCCTCAGTATGTATATTGTTATCCGGAGTCAGGGTAGGTGAGTGTGGAGTTCTGGGGTTTGAATATAGGTCAGATATTTCTAAATGTCTTCCTTCCACATGGTCATGCTCATTCCATATTGGAGGTTTTAATCCACAGAACAGGCATCAGCCAGAACCAGACTGATGTAAAATCCGCGGTTCCTGCTGCCCCTGCTTGACTCTGTGTTGATCCAGATCTGTAATCCAGTCCTCTGCAATGTTACTTGCACATACAATTCTCTCAAGACCTTCACAAATCAAGGTGATTTCATTTCAGATTTGTGGGCAGGGACACATCTCACATCCCTGACCCTTTTCTCATCTGCTCTGTCCCTTCTCATCCCTTGGACTCGTCCTGTCCTTTCACTTTTGTTATAACTTTGTTTTCTTTTCCTATTATGGGAGCAGAGAAGCAAACAAATCAGAACCTTTCCTCCACTCACTGTTGAGTTGAGCCCTAGGCTTTCCCACACCTGGGTTCACGAGAGGTCACTAAGATAATTCACTGAAGAGATTTTCCTTCTAAGAGGAATTTGTGCTCCCACCTCACAATCAACTATTGAATAATTCTGCCAAACTGACACCAAATGAGAGCAAAGTGACAACTGAGGATCTCAGAGGTCAGTGATTTGATGGGAGGTAAAACAAAATTATGGGTATACATATTTGCTGGAAAATATTATAAATTATTGTATTGTTTATGATGTCATCACCCCAATTCAGAGGCCTCTCTGGGATGAAACCAAGGAGGTAGCAGGGCTGTGCTCCTTGTGGCAACTCCAGAGGGAAAGATCCAAGTCCCTGTTCTTGCAGCTTCAGGATTCCCTGGAACGTATCATGCTCAGTGGCCCCTCCCTACCTTTACTACAACTAGTTTCTCCACTTTCACTCTTCCTTTCTTACTTAGATTCTCATCCCTATTATAAAGAGAATTACATTATATTAGTTTATTATATTAGTTTCATCCTGATAATTCATGATAATCTCAAGATTACAGTTGTTAAGCTAGTCAACATTCCAAATTCCTTCTGACATTGAAAATAACCTTCTAAAGATCCAGAATTTAGGAAGTGGATGTCTTTTGTTTTGGGGTGTTATGTATCTGCTTTTAACTCTGCTCATACTACCACTACCTTCTTCTAAGTCAGAATTAGAAATCACAAAGCTGTTATGTTGAGAATCGAGCTGGAGGACATTTGAGACCAAGACCATGTGACCTGTGAGATGGAAGATTGGAGAGCTTTATTTACCGTTTCTAGTGAAGTCCTCCTGGTCCATACTGCTTGCCCTAGGTCACTACAAGTTTTGTGACTCAGATTTGGAATTTCTGCTTCAGCTCACTCAAAGACTGGAAAAGGAGGCTAAGGTTTTGCTGAATTTTAAAAATCTTCCTACACTTTGGAAGGAGAAGGCCCAGGTCAGGGTGCTGCTTGGGTAACCTCTGGCTGCTGAGCTAGGCCTGGGGAACCTCTCCCATCTGGGCCAGGGTGGCCTGTATACCAATGGCAATGGGTGAAGCGCTCAGGCCACACAGGTGAGGGTGAGTGATGACCTGAGGGTTTATGCCTAGGTGAGGAATTACTGCTGAGAGACCTCCATGGAAAAGGCCACTGCACATGTAAGTGAGAGGCTGAGCTCAAATGGTTTGGAGGGGGAAATAGGAGGGCCTTTAAGGGTCAGGCCGAAGTACCAGCACATGTGTGAGATTGGGTAGCATCAAACATCACTCACTGGCGCACACTTAAGCTAAGGCTGGGCCTACTTGGCAGGGCAAGATCACAGTACTCACCAGTGAAAGTCGGAGCAGGGAATGGGTGATGTTAGGATGGGCCATGACATTAGCTAGCATGTGAAAGAATTGAGTCTGGTAGTGGAATCTTTGGGGAATATGTGGATTCGCCCCTGTGGAACTGCAATCTCCACTGTTTTGCCCAAGAGCTATGGATAGGAATAGGTCTGGCTGGTCAGCTAAGGAGATGCCCAGTTGCATCGTGGTTCCCACTGGTGAGGACCCTTCACTGGGACACAGTCCCTGTAGATGAGCACAAGAACCAAGGTAAGGAGCAGCCTGGACCATGCCAGGTTACAGTACCTGGTAGCATACATGTGGGTCATGTCTGGGGACAGACTAGGCTGGGCCAGTTCTGAATATCTGCTGGCAGATCTGAGAATCAGGACAGGGTGCAAGTGGGGCCAGATCAGGTTGCAACACCAGCCAGTTCACATTAGGGCTGAGTGGAGCTCATGTTGGACTGGGCGAGGCTACAGCACCCACCAGCAGAAGCTGGCATAGGGGGCAGGCTAGACTGAGCCAGACTGTGCAACACAATAGTGAATGCTGAGGTGAAGTGAGCCATGCCAGCGTGGGGTCAGTGGGTGCTGGGATCGTGAGCCCTTAGGGTGGGGAATCTGGCAGGACATGGATCACCTGTCCTGGTTCCATGTTCCTCTGTGTGATCTCCTCCCAGTGGAAGATCTCAGGCATACCAATGGGTCCTTGGTTCCATGCTGACTTTGTTAATCTCTTATCCTACCAGGTGCAGTGGCCTTGCTCAACTGGCCTGTACCCATTCTGGTTCTTATTGTTGGGTGTTGCAACCCAGCTACACCTGGTCTGTGCCCAGACAGAACTTTTGCGTTGTTCAATAGGAGTCAAGACCTAGCCCAGCCAGTTGTACATCCACCCTGGTTCTCACGTGGGTGCTGGAATTGAGCTTGATCTGTTGCTCCCCAGACCCAGCCCACACCTGCACATGGGGAGGCTGTAGCCATGTCTAGCCCAGACTGCTGCTCCCAGTCCTGCTCTTGTCCTTACCAGTGGAAACCACGACTCAGCTGGGACATCTCCTTAGCTCCCAGCTAGGCCTGTTCCTGTCCACAGCTCTTGGAAGAGCCAGTATAGATTGCAGTTCCACAGGGGCGAATCCACATATCCCCCATAGATTCTACTACCAGACTCAATTCTCTCACATGCTAGCTATTGTCATGGCCCATCCTAACATCACCTGTCTCCTGTTCTGACTCACTGGCAGGCCCTGCTTTGGCTTTATTGTGTGCCAGTGAGTGGTGCTTGGTGCTGATCGATGCTAACTACCCCATCTCAAGTCTCCCACATGTGCTGGTACTTCGGCCTGACCCTTAAAGGCCCTCCTATTTCCGCCTCCAAACCACTTGGTCTTAGCTGCTCACTTACATGTGCAGTGGCCTTTTCCATGGAGGTCTCTCAGCAGTAATTCCTCACCTAGGCATAACCCTCAGGTCATCGCTCACTACCATCTGTGCCATTGGCCCTGTCCTCCTGCAAATTCAGACCCCAGCACCTTTGTCTTCTAGGTTGCCCAGGCCCTCCAGCAGGGAGCCATGTGGCCTGTCTGAATGCACCTGTGCCATTTAAAAAGATTCCATACTGGGGAGAACCCAAAAGGCTGCTGAGCCTCTCTTCCCCCAGGGAGCCATTCCTCTCAGCTGTCCACACCTGTGCTGGTTAGAAAGCCTCCAGGCTGGGGAGAACTTGAAGGCCATGTATTCCATCTTGAAAGGCAGTTTCCTTCTCTCCAATCCTGCTCTTTGTTAGCAGGTTCCCTTACAAATCACATCTCAGGTTGGCAGCAGGAATTTTGTGATGTGTCTGCACTCCCATGGTAATGATCACCTGTGCTCATGCCTCAGTAATACCCACTACGTCTCTGATTCCCAGGCTCCATGGCACTGAGGTAGTGACTTCATTGTCACATTTATTGAGGCAGACTGAGTGATGGGCACAAAAATCAAGATGTGAGATACAGGGGTGCAAATCTGAGTCTAAATCTATTGGAATCCAACCTCCTGCTCTATGTTATTGGCACTAGATTGACAGAATTTTGTGCAGGCTGAAGGCAAGTACCTTCACCCTCCCCTGACTCCAGCAAACAGTGGAAGAGGAATGACTCGTTTTCCGTTCATGAGAAGGCCCTGCACAAACAGCAGGTACCCTCCTCTAAAATAGGGAGTCAATAAATTTTGTTCCCCTGGGCTACATCCTCCCCTGTTCTCCATGAAGAGCAGGTTCCAGAGATGATGAACTTGAGCTTGCAGCTCAGAGAAAGTAACCAGGAAACTTCATACATGGCTTTTTTAAAAAATAAGAACTCATTTAATGGATCTTGTGGATCCTAATTGAGGTACCTACAGATGAATGAAAACACTGATGATAGTTGGCGTTAATTGAATTTGACATCAGCAGTCAGAGCTTCATGCTGATGAATTTTAGAAAATGACAGCAAATGGCAGAAAATTGTATTACAGAGGCCCTTATGTCAAGAAAGGGGCAGCCCATTTAGTCCCAGGGTGTAAGAGCCCTTTTCTATATTATGGTGCATCTATCTGCAGTAAAATGCTTCTCAGCATTCAGATTCTAACAGTGTCTGAGTGTCATTACAGTGTGGTTACTAAATATATATGAATCCCTATATTTTCCCTTTTCTAAATAGAGTAAATAAAATGATTTCAGAGTCATAGAAATGTATAGGTAATACACATTTATATTATAATAACATGAGAAGACTTTGAGGACAGGCTAAAGATTTGATAGCCTTACCCCAATATGATACTGCAGATTTCTACCAAGAAATTGTTCTCATAGCCATGAAATACAAGTAGATGGACACCATCTTGTTTCTGGGTTCATTTGTAGTTTGTCAAGTGCTCCTCAAATGCCTATGTCACATAATGTGTCCAGAGAAATTCATGTACTCTGTAGGTAAATTAGTGAAACCCAGAGCATGACCTGGGTGCCTGGAGACACTTCCCTTGTGCTCAGAGATGAGAGGGGAAGAGTCCTTCTGCTTTGCACAATATCACTTCCCCTTCTGCTGATTTGCATGTGTCCCGGATACAGCCCACTGCCCTGCACACTTAAGAGCAGGCTGCTCATGCTCTGTGCAGGAGTCAGTGCCACTCAGGACACAGCATGGACATGAGGGCCCCTGCTCAGCTCCTGGGGCTCCTGCTGCTCTGGCTCTCAGGTGAGGAAGGACATCACCAGAAATTGAATTCTTCCAGTGTGGTCAGTGCTAACTGAATCTTTCTGTCTCTGCTGTATGAACATGATGATGAGAGTGTATGTTTGTGTTTGTGTTTCCCTTCTCAGGTGCCACACATGCCTTGGATGTGACCCAGACTCCAACCACGGTGTCTGCAGCTGTGGGAGGCACAGTCACCATCAATTGCAAGACGAGTCAGAGTGTTAGCAGTAGGTTAGCCTGGTTTCAGCAGAAACCAGTGCTGCCCCCGAAGCCTCCAAAGCTCCTGATCTATTATGCATCCAAATTAGCCTCTGGGGTCCCTGCCAGGTTCAAGGGCAGTGGATCTGGGACATCATTCACTCTCACCATCAACGGGGTGCAGCCTGAGGATGCAGGAATCTACTACTGTGCTGGAGCTTATAGTAGCAGTGATGATGGTTTTAACACAGTGATACAAGCCTCAACAAAAACCAGCCAGGAAAGCAGAAGTGTGAGTTTGGGCTGCACCAAATGCCTGTCTTGAGGTCTGTATCTGCTAAGAGTCATTCTCAGATGTAGTCAGTCTTCCATGGTCCCTGGAAGGTAGTTAGAAAGGCTCCTAGGGCCTCCTTGTAGTCTGTCTCTTTCTTCCAACTTGGCACCTGCAGCACAAAGATGTCCATGTTTCTACTGATTTAAAGGAAAGAAGTGATTTTGCCCAAGTTCTCAATGTTACAGCATCCTTTTGGTTCCATGCAGTACAAAGGTAAGCATTATGGCTATTTCAAGCAGAAACATTAAACATAGTTTATTAGAATCTAAGTTACAGACTTTCATGTTCCAGGAATGTGGGGATCAGGGACGGTGATCCTAGAAACATGGAATCCTGTGATTTGCCAGAATCCAGTGCCTCTCTTCCAAGGAGGCAAGAGTCAGCTAAACCTGCGGTCCTCAGCCCTGGAGCTGATGCTCTCAGCTGCCCGTAGGCTCACAGGGGCTCGCTTGTCCTCAGCGTTGTCAATGGGTCTGGCTGCAGGTACAGATGGATGGCCTCCCTTCCCCCAGGAAGATTTGTCTTCTGACATTCAAATCTCAGGGCACATGGGTTGTTTGTCTCAAGACACATGGTGAACTCTTGTGGAATTTTAACAAAGGCTATTATGTTTAAAAAGTTTCTTCTGCATAGCGATATTCACTCTATATTGAGGCTTAAATTGAGATAGGGCACAAGAAGACCAAAGTGATGTAGATTCAGGGTTCAGACTTACCTGCTTGACACCAAGTTGATCTAGATCTTCAATCCTGCCCTCTCTGCAATTAAGCCTGCCACATACAACTGTCTCAAAACCACCACAGACTACATGGGATTACATTTCAGATTTGTGGGAAAGAAGTATCTGCCATCCCTGATCCTTCATCTGCTCAGTCCCTTCTCATCGTTTGGACTCAGCTCTGTCCTCTCACATTCTCTGTTGTCTTATTTTCTCCTCCTAATGTGGAAACAGAGAAGTGAATAAATCAGAACCGTTCCTCCACTCACGCTCTGATATCTGAGCCCTAGAATCTCACCATCCTGGTTGACAAGAGGTCTGCAAGATATTTCACTGAAGAGATTTTCCCTCTGGGAGGAATTTGTGCTCCCACCTTACAATCAACTATTGTCTACTTGTGCAAAATTCACACGGAATGAGAACAAGGTGAGATTTACAGATCTCAGAGATCAGTCAATTATAGTGGGGGAGGTAAGAGAAATTATGTGTATTGGTATTAGCTCAAAAATACTATTTATGTATTATCATAATGTTTATATTGTCAAATTAAACACTGTGCTGTTATCCCAGTTCAGGAGGTCGGAGGCCTCTCTGTGATGACACCGAGGAGGCAGCAGGGCTGTGCTCCTTCTGGCAGCTCCAGAGGGGAGGATCCAAGTCCCTGTTCTTTCATTTGAGAATGTCCAATGTGTCCTGGTCTGTGGACCTCCCACCACTCACTCTTTACTATCTTCTTCTCCATCACACCTCTTCTCTCATCTAGACCCACCTTTCTACTATAAGGATGAATAATATTGTATTATTTTATGTTATGTTTTTTTATTTTTTAAATACTCTTTTTAAAAGACTTGTTTTTATTAGAAGTCAGATCTATAGATATAAATATAGATATAGATATAGATATAGATATAGATATAGATATAGATATAGAGAGAGGAGGAATGACAAAGAGGAAGGTCTTCTGTCCAATGATTCACTCCCCAAGTGACTGCAATGCTGGTGCTGTGCCAATCCAAAGACAGGAGCCATGAACTTCCTCCAGGTCTCCCACGTGGGTGCAGGGTCTGAAGACTTTGGGCCTTCCTCGACTGCTTTCCCAGGCCACAAGCGGGGAGCTGGATGGGAAGTGGAGCTACCAGGATTAGAACCGGGGCCCGTATGCGATCCTGGCACCTTCAAGGTGAGGACTTTAGCCTCACCTTGTTTTATTACTCCTAAATTGTTCATGATACTCTCCCAAGTACAGTCATTTGGTAATCAATCTGCCAAGTGCTTTTGACATTTAAAATAACACTCCCAGGAGCAGAGCTGTGTTTCCCATTCTGAAACAAAGAGCATTAGCTAAAAAAATGTGAAGTCAGATCAGGATTCAAGAAGAATAGGCTGTTTGGAGGGCAAAGGAGTAAGAGAGGTGCTTGAAAATCGAGTGCTGAGGTTAACTCTGGTGATGCACCCTGAGGGAGAGAGAGAGGAGCAGGTGACTCACCCAAAGAAGGAAAAGGGAAAGTGTCAGCAGGCACAGGGGAGAGGCAGCTGCTCCATCCTTGAGTTCTTTTCTGCAAGAGGCAGGTGAGGCTATCTCCTGGTCAGTGCTTAAGCCCATCTTACAGACAACTGAGACCCTGAGAGGCCAAAGCAAGCTCTGAATAATGATGGAAGGTCTCATGACAACTCCTTCCAGGCTCATTGTGGCAGGGCTTCCTTGTACAAAGGTCTCAGGCAGGTTGTTCCCCTCAGACTTCCCTTAGTAGTACAAAGTCTATAGTGAAACAGGAGACAGGCTATGCGCTAAAGAGGAGGGAGAGACAGAGCAGGGCAGGAAGGAAGCAGCTGGGACAGCAGGAGCTCACTCACATGTGGCCCTGGGAGGAGGTTTGTGTTGGAGGCTGAATCCCTGTGAGAGGACTGCTCTCATGCTGCCCACAGGAGCAATCTCCTACGTCCTCAACCTGGAGGCTGCTGATGGTGAGAATGAAATCTGTCCTTGACCTGTTTCTGCTCAATCTGTCAGGGACAATGGATCCTAGACTGGCTGATTAGTTGATGAGTAGCTTAGGCACGTGTCCTGATTTCAGCTGGTACCAGACTAGGTAGTTGTTGTGGATAGAGCTGGCTAAAAGACTAAGCCGGATTTGCAGTTGATGGTGACATTCTCTCCTGCAGATACAAGGAGTTTGGAGACTGGGACATCCTGATGTCTCCACAGGCACCTGCCATGAGGAGGAACAGATACCACACAATGTGTTACTTATAGCTTTGAATGCATATCTGGGAAAAGTAAGTTATCTTATCCTTCAGAACAAATTAGACTGCTCAGATGAAATATTCAAAAAAAATTTTTTTTTAAAGATTCATTTATTTTATTACAAAGTCAGATATACAGAGGGGAGGAGAGACAGAGAGGAAGATCTTCTGTCTGATGATTCACTCCCCAAGTGAGCCGCAACGGGCTGGTGCGCGCCGATCCGAAGCCGGGAACCAGGAACCTCCTCCGGGTCTCCCACGCGGGTGCAGTGTCCCAAAGCATTGGACCGTCCTCGACTGCTTTCCCAGGCCACAAGCAGGGAGCTGGATGGGAAGTGGAGCAGCCGGGATTAGAACCGGCGCCCGAAATATTCAAATTTTAATGGTGCAGTTCACATTATTAGAATGCTGTTTAGTCCTTGAATCCTCTCACCTGAGACCCAGAGGCCCAAGGTGATGAGGAGCTGAGCTGTGGCCCCATCTTTCTGCTGAATCTCCTGTGAGATGCACTCAGGCCCAGCCCCTGGGAAAGCCCATTCCTAAAGCTCTGAGCAGACAGCCTTGGGTCTGTGGAGTCTCTGCAAAGCACCAGGAGAATGAAAGCCACAGAGCACCTGTGGGGAGTCAGAAAGACCAACAATGGAAGGGGGAGACAGAGCTGTCATCACACCAGGAAATGTGATATTATGCTTTGCAAAGGACCAGGGCCCAAACGAAAGTTGTAATTTGCAGTTAAATCCAGGAAAGTCTCCTGATACAAATTGCATATCAATTTCAGCTTAATTTGTAAACCTAAATAACCTGTCCCAATTACACTGTGAGCATGTAATTTGACTCCCACTGAACTAGGAGAAAGCTATGTTTGGGTGGGGACCAGGTAGTGCTGGCTGTAGCAACCAGCAACAAGAGCCAGAATGAGTATGGCTGGCTGAGCAAGGCCACTGTTCTCACCAGGACACAAGGTGGACAAAGTCAATTTTGGCCAACAACCCACTGGTGTACGTGAGAACTGCCACTGGGAGGAGACTTGATGGAGAAGCTTGGGAAACTCCTTCACTGGGACAGAGTCCCTGCAGGAGAGTTCAAGAAGCAAGGAGAAGAGCAACCCAGACCAAGCCAGGTTACAGTGCCCACTGGCGTATATGTGGGTCAGTCTGGGGACAAACCAGGCTGGGCCAGCACATAACACCCATTGGCAGATCTGAGAACTGGGGCAGGGGGCAGGAGAAGCCAGATCAGGCTGCAATACCAGCCAGTTCATATTAGGACTGGGACAGCAATCAGGCTGGGCATGGGATAGGCTGCAGCACCCACCAGCTGGAGCTGGAACAGGGGGCAGACTAGACTAAGCATGGCTGAGCAATAAGACTGCAGAAGTTCAGGTGAGGTGACTCATGCCAGCCTGGGCAAGTGGGGGGCCAGATATGTGAATCTCAGGGACAGGAGATCTGACAGGGCTTGAGTAGATTGGCTCAGGTCATGGGGGTCCATCTGTGTGATGGGGGATGGGTTCTTGAGCCCCAGGAATAGGGCAACTGGTGGGGTGTGTGTCACTTGGCCCTATACCTGGGACCCACAGTTTAGGTGGCTATTGGTTTTGTGGACCCCGTTGTTGAGAATCTGGTGGAGCTTTCGTCTCCTGGTCTGGGTCTCAGGACCCGTTTACTAGGTGGGTGCCAGGTTCGTGAGCCCCAGGGGTGGGGGATCCAGTGATGCTTGGGACACCTGGCCCAGCTTGTTGGACTTGCCTGCAAAAACATGTCCTACTTAATGAAAAGGTGGAGTAGTGGACACAGGCCCTGTTGTAAAGGGATAATATGGTAGCACATTTGGTGCTATAGCAGAAGAAGAACAGAATTAACTGGGCAACTACCCCAAACAAACGATGACAGCAAATCATTTTGATGATTGGAGCCAATGGACATTAGGAGGGTGACATCATCCTCGGATTGGTGAAATCGGCAGCTTTTCAGAACTATCCAAACCACTTGGGCAGAACCTTGGGAATATGTACACATTGAGACTCTGGGTTGATATGAGGTGGCAGTTCCTCATCCCTGGGTACTGGGAAATGTGAAAAGTTGTGAGTGGTTTCTCCCTTTGTCTCTCCCCTTCCCTCTGGAACAACAAGAAGAAATAGCAAATTTGGAAGCAATGAATTCACCCAATTTTCCCTAAACCTTGATCCTTCCCACCCTGATCAACCATGTAATCATTATTTTAAGAATAATAAGAAATTAAAAAAAGAATTAAAGAACTTGAAAAACCCTTAGAAAAACACTTTAAACATGCAGGAGTTCTTCAGAAAGTTCATGGCAAAGTAAATTTGGTGGATAATTTTGTTTTGCTGCAAAAAAAAAGTTGGAAATCAGCTTAACTTTTTATAATGTGGATTTCCTAGCAATGTTTTGGATTACATATTAATATAATATCAGTTCACAGAGTGTGTGAATATTACTGGTTAGCAAAACATTGCCCGGGTATTGATACCTCTCAGTCTTTTTTTTAAATACATTTTATTATTATTGTTATTATTATTTTGTAATATAGTTGCATATTCCCTTATCCCCTCCCCAGCTCCCTCCCCCCCAGTTCCTCTATATCATTACTAACATATAGTTCTTCATACTCAGTCATATGTCCATCATTGCGGGCATAGACAATGACAGAGAGTCCAGAATCCTATTGTCAAGATATAGTAAACAGTTTCATTGTAAGTCCATCTTTGTCTGGAAGTAGAAATGCTTACCATACTACATCCTCACATCTGAATGTTAGTCTCAATTTCGCAGCTACTGTACATCTCCTTAAATGAAGAGTCATGATTCAAAATCAACAATAGAAAGAAGAAATTTACAATGCCATGAAGTTAAATGACATGTTACTAGATATGACAGCCTCCATTACATGGCTACTATACATCCCCTTAAATGAAGAGCCGCAAAACAAAATCAACATCCAGGAGAAAAAAGAAGTTAACAACATCAAGAAGTTAAATAACATGCTATTAAATGACTAATGTGTAGCTGAAGAAATGAAAATCAAGAACCTTCTTGAAGAAAATGATGCCACCGCATGATCTATGAGTCATTGAATGATTTAATCCGAAGGAAGTGTTTTGAAGAAATGAAAACAACAGAAAACAACAAAACCCATGTGGCATAGTTTCCGCTGATCTTTGTTGAAGTGTGTCTCCTCCAGACTTTAAGCAGATGGGTTTTGTTTTTTAATCCAGTCTACTAATCTATGACGTTGATTGAGCTTACACCATTTACATTCAGAGTTTAATATACATGGGTGGTACTTTGGTCCTGTCATTTTAGCAACAGATTGTTTATCGATTTAGTCCTCTGTTGTCATTTTACTGGGAGGCTCTTCACCTTTGCCTTTGGTTTTGGTAGGTGCTATTCCTCTTCTCTGCCAAGAGAGCATCTTGAAGTATCATTTGTAGGGCAGGTTTGGAAGAGGCAAATTCTTTTAGCTTTTCTTTACTGTGGAAGAATTTTGTTTCATTTTCAAAGACAAAAGAAAGTTTTGCTGGATATGTTATCCTGGGCTGACAATTTTTTTCTTTTAGAATCTGGAATATGTCACTCCATTCTCTTCTTGCCTGTAGAGTTTCCTGTGAGAGGTCTCCTGTGAGTTTAATTGGCATTCCTTTATATGTCAGTTGATTTTTTTTATGTGCCCATTTAAGGATCTTTTCCTTATGTTCGATTGAAGAGAGCTTGATGATCATATGTCGTGGTGAAGATCGCTTTTGATCAAACCTGTTGGGAGTTTTGTGCCCCTCCTGGGTGTTGTTTCCCAATTCTTTCTCCAGATTAGGGAAATTTTCCTTTATTATTTAATTAAATACATTTGCAAACTCAGCTTCTCTTTCTGCACCTTCTGGGACTCCCAGGATTAGAGATACACCAGGTGTCCTATATAGCTAGGTTGTTGGTGGCGCTGATCTTGCCAGAACCTATTGGACTTTAGGTCTGGGTGCCACACGGACCTATTTTGACTGGTGCGCTGAAACAGTATTATTTTCCTGTGCGACCAGTGCAATCACGGACTTCAGCAAGTTCTCGCGAGATCAGCACATGCACAGTTCACTATTGTCCCCTCCAGTCCCAAAGCTATTGCCACAGTGCCCAAGATGGCGCCTGATATACAACCACTACAGTTCTTGGTCTGCTGGCCGTCAGATCCGAGCCTGCTCTGTCTCTGCTCCTGGTCAAATCAAACGGACCAGCAGAACGGACAGTTCTTTGTCTGGGTTCACCTCCCATGCTCCCAGAGCAGCAGACCCCAGATGGGCAGTGCGAGAACAGAGTGGATTTCACAGTCCAGTCAGCTCCTTAGAGCAGAATTGGGCGCCATTTTCCGAAAGAAGAAAAGGGCAAGGGAAGGGACGGAGCATGCGCTGAGCTGGGAGTGAGCTCATTTCTGTCTCAGTGAACTACAAGGACGTGGCATTCTACGGATTCCACCCAGGACAGGTCTGGGTAGCCCTCGGATCTGACGGTGTATCTCTAATCCTGGGACCTGCTCCAACCAGAAGTGGGAGAAAGGTTGCAGTGACAACAGTGCAGCCTCAGCACGGCATCACAGGAGGTGGAGAGTGGTGAGCCAACAGCTGGGGCTGTGGAGACCACGGTGGAAATCTGACGTAAGAACCCAGACCTGGAACTCGCTGGAGGTTGTGACACAAGTGGCTGCAAGGAAAAAGTTGTGTACCAACCGCTATAAGTAAAATTGCATTGTAGACCTGTGGGTGACAAAGCTTAGAAACCTGCCCCAAGGAATTCAAGACTCTGCTAACCAGAAGCACACTGACCAAGAGAAAAAGAAGAGACAAAGGCACAATGAATATTACCGAAGACTCCCCTGCAAAGGAGCAAAGCCCTATGCCAACCTCAGAGTTAACTGAGGAAGACATCGAGAAAATGGGGCACACAGAATCCATAAGACTCATTTTAAAGATTCTGAACTTGAGCTGTGGTTATGCAACAAGGTGGAGGAATCCACCATGGTGGGAGGGTTTGGGGAGGGGTGGGGAGAACCCAAGTACCTATGTAACTGTGTCACATAATACAATGTAATTAATGAAGTAAAAATAATAAATAATTAAAAGAAAAAAAATTAGTGACTGAAAAAAGGAATGTGATCAGAGTGATTCACAAGTGTACGGTGACATTTTTTTTAAATGGGCTCTGGGCTGAGTAAAACAACAGAAGTGGTGTGGATTTACTTAAGCGGCTTCACTGGTCCAGCAGAATCCTCAAATACACATGATGGATCAAGACTCTGAGAAGAAGAAATCAAGATGGTGGAGTAGGGTAAGGACACGTTTATGCGGACGGAAAAACATTTAATCAAGATGAAGCAGAGAGGACATATTTCAGGAAATAGGAAGGGACAGAACAATAGCAGAGGGGTACCTGGAGTCTTGCAGACACAGGAAAGCAGTGGACACAACGGTGTGGTGTTGCAGAGACTGATACTCCAGCACAGCGATCTAAACTCCAACAGCATCCAGAACTCCACCAGCAACCAGGTGGGAAGGGACTTTCACTGGGAGCCTGCTCAAGTTCAGTTGAGATTCCCCCATTGCAAGCGTATACCAATTTTTAAAAAAGATTTATTTTATTTTTATTGAAAGTCAAATGGAATCAAGATGGCGGAATAGGGTAAGGACATGTTTAAACAGATGAAGAAATATTAGCCAGTGTGAAGCAGAGAGGGCACATTCCAGGAAACAGAGGAGGACAAAACAACAGCAGAGGGGAACCTGGAGTCTTGCAGACACAGGAAAGCAGCGGACACAACAGTATGGTATTGCAGTGACTGATACCCCAGCAGCATTCAGCAAACAGCAGTGTGAATTCCACTGGCAGCCAGAACCACACCAGCAACCACGTGGGAAGGGACTTTCACTGGGAGCTCAGGAGGTGAACTCAGACAAAGAAATGCTTGTCCTGCTGGTCTGTTTGATTTGACCAGGAGCAGAGACAAAGCAGCAGATCCAAGATGGACATTTTTGGATCAGGGTGGATTTCACAACCCAGTCAGCCCCCTAGAGCCTTTTCAGGTGACATTTTGGGCTTATGGAGACAAGGGTTATGCGGCAGGACTGCTCATGCATTGATCTTGGAGCGAATTCATTTCTGACTCAGTGACCTGCAACAATGTGGCATTCTACAGGTTCCACACAAGATAGGTTCGGGTAGCCTTTAGACTTGACGACCAGCAGACCAAGAACTCTAGTAGTGGCACATCAGGTGCCATTTTGTACCTGCATGGGTAACAGTGAGCTGCACGTGAGCTGAGCTTGCCGAGTAGTCACTAAGCACGTTGCATTGCACTGGTCCCACAGGAAAATAATACCGACTATAGCATTCTACAAGTCAAAATAGGTCCATGTGGCCCTCAGACTTAATGGCCAACAGGTTCTGGCAAGATAGGCAGCACTAACAACCTAGCTATATAGGATACCTGGTGTCTCCCTAATCCTTGGACCTGCTCCAACCGGAAATGGGAGAAAGGTTGTACAGACATTGGTGCAGCCTCAGCATATCACAGGAGGTGGAGAGTGGTGAGCCAGGAGCTGGAGCCATGGAGACCATGGTGGAAATCTAATGTAAGAACCCAGACTGGAACTTGCTGGAGGGAGTGACATAAGCTACTACAAACAAAGAGCTGTGTACCAACGGCAATAAGTAAAATCAAACTGTAGATCTGTGATTGACTCAGCTTAGAAACCTGCCCCAAGGAGAAGAATCTACTAAAAGCAGAAGCACAATGACCAAAAGCAAAAGAAGAGAGAGAGGCACAATGGATATTATTGAAGACTCCCCTGCAAAGGAGCAAAACCCTATGCCAATCTCAGAGTTCACTGAGGAAGACATTGAGAAAATGGGAGATATGGAATTCAAAACACTTGTCATAAAACTTCTTATCAACAGTGAGAAGCATGTAAAGCAGGCATTCAAGGAATTCAAGGAATATGTCACACTGGAAATGAATCAAATGAAAGCTGATATATCAGAAGTGAAGAATACAGTGTAACAAATTAAAAATATAGTGGAGAGTCTCCAAAATAGAATGAAGCAAGCAGAACAAAGAATCTCAGAATTGGAAGATATTTCCTGTCACCAGGTGGAAATAAACAAAAAGCTGGAAGCAGAGCTGGATCAGGCCAAAAAAAATTCAAGAATTGAAAGACACTATTATGAGGCCAAATAGAAGAGTTATGGGAGTTCCAGAAGGTGCAGAAAGAGAAGATGGGTTTACAGATATATTTAATGAAATAATAAAGGAAAATTTCCCTAATCTAGAGAGAGAATTGGGAAACAACATCCAGGAGGGGAACAGAACTCCCAACAGGCTTGATCAAAAGCAATCTTCACCAAGACACATGATTTTCAAGCTCTCTTCAATTGAACATAAGGAAAAGATCCTTAAATGTGCACGTGAAAAAAATCAACTGACATATACAGGAATGCCAATTAAGCTCACAGGAGATCTCTCACAGGAAACTCTACAGGCAAGAAGAGAATGGAGTGACATATTCCAGATTCTAAAAGAAAAAAATAGTTGGCCCAGGATAACGTACCAAATAAAACTTTCCTTTTTCTTTGAAAATGAAACAAAATTCTTCCACAGTACTGAAAATTTAAAAGAATATGCCTCTTCCAAACCTGCCCTACAAATGATACTTCAAGATGTTCTCTTGGCAGAGAAGAGGAATAGCGCCCATCAAGACCAAAGTTAAATGTGAAGAGCCTCCCAGTAAAATGACAACAGAGGACTAAATCGATAAACAATCTGTTGCTAAAATGACAGGACCAAATTACCACCCATTCATATTAACCTCGATTGTAAATGGCTTAAACTCATCAATCAAATGTCATAGATTAGTAGACTGGATTAAAAAAGAGGACCCATCTATTTGTTCTCTAGAAGAGACACATCTCACCCACAAAGATCAGCAGAAATTCTATCTCGTGGCTTTTGATTTTTTTTGTTAGTTTCATCTTTTCAAAGCAGTTTCTTCTGATTAAATTCTTCAATGACTCATAGATCATACAGTAACATCATTTTCTTCATGAAGGTTCTTGATTTTCTTTTTCATTTCTTCAGTGACAAATTAGGCATTCAGTAGCGTGTTAGTTAATTTCTTGGTGTTATTAATTTCTTTTTTCTGTTGATTGTTTTGTGGCTTTTCATTGAAGGGGATGTATAATAACTGTGTAATGGAGATTATCATATCCAGATGTGAGGATACAATGCATCATGCATATCTACTTCCAAAGATAGACTTACAATGAAACTGTTTATCTTGATAATAGGATGCTGGACTCTCTGCCATTGTCCATGCCCACAATGATGGACATATGACTGTGTATGAAGAACTATCCTATAGTAATGATATGGGGCAACTCATTGAGGTGGGAGGGAAGTGGGGAGGGGATAAGGGAAATCCCAGGGCCTATGGAACTGCATCATAAAATGATATTAATAAAAAGAAGTAAAATTTAAAAAAGCAAGTCAGATATACAAAGAGAAGGAGATATAGGAAGATCTTCTGTTGGATGATACATTCCCCAAATGACTGCAATGGCTGGAGCTGAGCCCATCCGAAGCCAGGAGCCAGGAGGCACTTTCAGGTCTCCCACATGAGCGTGGGATCTCAAGGCTTTGGGCCATCCTCTACTGCTTTCCTAGGCTGCAAGCAGCGAGCTGGATGGGAAGCAGGGCGGCCGGGATTATACCTGATGCCCATATGGGATCCCAGTGCATGCAAGGCGAGGACTTTAACCACAGGGCTGCCGTGCCTGATCTTTCAATTACTAAATTTTTAAAAATATTTTTTATTGGACTATAGTGTTGGCATAGCAGGCTAGTCCTCCTAACCGGGCAGGAATCCAGGTGCTCCTCTTCTGATCCAGCTCCAAGCTTATGGACTGGGAATGCAGTGGAAGATGGACAACATCTAGTGTTACTGCCCTCATATAGAAGACCTGGAATGATTTCCTTGTTTCCAACTTAAAATCAGCCCATCTCTTTCACTGTGATCATTTGGAAAGTGACTCTGTAGAAGAAATCTTTAGTTTTCCCTCTCTCCTTAACTCTGACTCTGAAGTACAATAAATAAATATTTCAAAATACTTTTTATTTTGAAATACATCTATACAAAGGGAACTTATTTCATGTATTTTTTTTTTTTTGATTCTTGTTTTCCTACCCACTCTGCTCTGCCATCCATCTCTCCTTCCTTTGTTAATTTCCTTTAATTTTTTGTAGTGGCATACTTTGAATTTAATATATATTCCCATTATTATCCATCCTGTAAATAAAAAAAATCAGTAAGTACAAAGTAAAAATCCACTGTTCCTCAGGAGGGGAGACCAGGGCTGTTGAGTCTCATTTCCTTTCTTTTTTTTTTTTTTAATTATTTATTATTTAACTTCAGTAATTACATTGTATTATGTGACACAGTTACATAGATACTTGGGTTCTCCCCACCCCTCCCCAAACCCTCCCACCATGGTGGATTCCTCCACCTAGTTGCATAACCATAGCTCAAGTTCAGTTGAGATTCCCTCATTGCAAGCGTATACCAAACATAGAGTCCAGCATCTTATTGTCCAGTCAAGTTCAACGGCTTCTTAGGTATACCCTCTCTGGTCTGAAGACAGAGCCAGCAGAGTATCATCCCAGTCAATTGAAAGCTCCAACATACCATCAGCAAAAATTTACATCATTATGGAATTAATTGACATAGTAATGAGTAACCAATATGTTAAAAGTAAATGCGAGTTCCCAGCCACCTTCTGTGACCACCTCACCTATACTTCAATTTTAGTTTATACACAACATATAACATTCAAAACATAACATGTTATACATAACATCATATCATCTTAAATTAAGGCAAACATGTGGTATTTAACCTTTTGGGATTGGCTCATTTCCCTTAGCATTATGGTTTCCAGTTTGGCCCATTTGGCCACAAAGAACTGCATTTTGTTTTTTTTTTAATAGCTATACTGCCAAAAGCAATATATACATTCAACGCAATCCCAATCAAATTGCCCAAAACATTCTTCATGGAACTGGAAACAATGATCCAAAGGTTCATCTGGAAGCACAAAAAACCACGGATAGCTAGAACTATCCTGAAGAACAGGAAGTTAGCAGGGGGAATCACTGTTCCGGACCTCTGAACATACTATAGGGCAGTGGTTATCAAAACAGCGTGATACTGGCACAAAGATAGAGAGGAAGATCAATGGAGCAGAATAGAAACGCCAGAAGGAAACCCACACAGATACAGCCAAATAATCTTTGACAAAAAGACAAACGACAATCCAGGCAAATGGGAAGGTCTGTTCAATAAATGCTGTTGGGACAACTGGTTGATAGCCTGCAGAAACAAAAAAATAGATCCACATCTCTCACCATACACTAAGATCAGATCTAAATGGATAACAGATCTAAACCTACATCCAGAAACCTTCAAACTTTTGGAAGAAAATGTTGGAAACACACTGGAACACTTAGGGGTAGG
The DNA here is from genome assembly GCF_030435755.1 of Ochotona princeps. Classification (NCBI taxonomy): domain Eukaryota; kingdom Metazoa; phylum Chordata; class Mammalia; order Lagomorpha; family Ochotonidae; genus Ochotona; species Ochotona princeps. Next base: position 15,077,935 of record NC_080839.1, on the reverse strand, counting down.
CCCTCACTTCCTAAAAAAGACTCCAAATGCAGTAGAAATCAAGACCAAAATAAACAATTGGGACCTCATCAAACTAAGAAGCTTCTGTACAGCTAGAGAAACAATCAACAAAGTAAAAAGGCAACCCACAGAATGGGAGAAGATCTTCGCACACGACATAGGTGATAGAGGGCTGATCTCCAGAATATACAAAGAGCTACAAAACAACCAAAATGTCAAAACAAACAAGCCACTCAAGAAATGGGCACGGGAAATGGGCAAACACTTCACAAAGGAACAAACCCAAATGGCAAATAAGCATATGAAAAAATGCTCAAGTTCCCTGGCAATAAGGGAAATCCAAATTAAAACATCAATGAGGTACCACCTAATGCCAGTAAGGATGGCCCACATGAATAAAAGCACCAACGACACTTGTTGGCGAGGTTGCGGAGAAAAGGGATCCCTACTCCACTGCTGGTGGGGCTGCAGGCTGGTACAGCCTCTATGGAAATCAGTATGGAGAATATTCAAACAACTCAAATTCAACATACCGTATGATCCAGCAATAGCACTCCTAGGAATATATCCAGAACACTTGTTCTATGAGAAACCAACATGCACTCCTATGTTCATAGCAGCACAATCAGTAATTGCAAATACATGGAAACAACCAAAATGCCCATCAACAGAGGATTGGATAAGAAAGCTATGGTTCATCTACTCATTTCCTTTCTAATCCCCATTCACTACCAAATCTAAGGGGTAATGGCTCCCTCTGGCGGTCACGGGGGGAAGTCATGTCAGTTTTCAATCTGGTATAGCAGGTCTGTATCCAAAATCAAACAGAATGTTCTCATAGATTTGCACCAATAACAGCATCATTGGTTGCAAATAAATAACAGTATTACAGTCTCTATTGGATGTTGAATATCTTGAAAATCAAATGGAACCCTTTATCTCATACATCTTTCATTTTTGCTGCCAGTACAGATAATAAAGACAGCTCATGCGCTGCCTCTGCTCCCACTCTGCTCCGTGTGAGGGACCTCCTCTGCAGCAATGACATTGCAGGGGCCAGTGGGCGGTGTGTGTCCTCATCCACCTAGTCATCCTCCTGTGGCAGGCTGGAGAGGGGAGGGGCAGAGGCAGCAGGAATGAATCGGTGTGGTCCAACACCTGTGCATCCTGGTAAAATGAACTGAGGTGCAGGCTCATTAGTGGTGCAACATCCAAGTTGTCCTCTCATTGAGGAAAGAGATTTTAATTTCTCCTGCTGTATATGACACCAGCTGACCTGCAGGTCTGTGACAGGAATCAGTGCCCTAACCCCGGAAACCTAAAATGCAGAGCCCATTTTTTACAGGATGTCTTTTATTCTGTTTCATATTTGCTTCTTGTGAAAATTTTCTTCCTGGGTACTCCTCTCCTTTTTCAATATATTTATTTATTTACACTAAACACAGAGTATTATAGAGACAGAGAGGACAGGAATTTATTTCCCAGATGACTATGGCAGCCAGGACTGGGCAGCAAAAACCATCCTGGATCCATCCCAGGCACCAAGTGTGTGACAGGGACCCAAGTACTTGGGTAACCATCTGCTGCTCTTGCCACATTAGTGAGGATCTAGATCCGATGTGAAGGAATTTGATCTCAATTGATTCCCTGATTGATATGAGGTATTGATGTCACCAGCGGCTTGACTCACTGTGTCTCAACACTGGCCCTGGTCTGATATTTGGCAGCAAAACTGGGGGTTGTGACATTAACATGTGAGTGTTGAGAGGACATAATTCAGCCCATACCTGCAGTTATATCCAGAAATGGTGCTCTGTTTTCTATGAATGTTGTTGGGTGGGTCACAGTGTCAATTTGCCCCTTTAGGTGATGCCAGTTTCTATCTGGAGTGAGGCTGTGTCTCCACCACCCAGTGAATCAACAGTCTCGGCATTCCCATATGAGGACAGCTGCGTCGCCCCAGCATAGCTTGCTTACTGTTTGTTGGCCTTCTGCCTTGCTGCTTCCTGCTTCTGCTTTTGCCTGGACTGGTCCTCTGTGTCCTAAAATCAGCCACTGGTACCAGAGGAACTGAAAGAGATTTGGTGATAGAACAGCAGGCATGTTCAGAAACAATAGTGGATGCTGGGGTAAAAGGAATTTTCCATCCAGACAGAGCTGTTGGGCGGGTGCCACTAGCCAGGTGATTGAGAACATCAGTCAGAAGCTGAGGCTCCGGGAGCATCTGGTTTGGAATGTGTGGTAGGAAGCAGAGCTGGGAAGGTGACCACACCCCTCATTTAGGGAGGGAGAAAACCCTTACTGCCTCATTTTGAAGGAAAGAGGGGACAGAACATTCAAATGAGGAGTCAATTGCTTAGCTATGGACAGATGTTAGTGCTCATAAATACAGCTCCTCTGTAATGATTCTATTTCCTCACCTCATGTTTCCTATTTATTGCTCTTCTAATTTACACCAAGAGCATTGGGGAATCAGAGCAAAGTGGGAGTCTCCCAGGCCTCAGTGATAGATATGGAAACCACACTGAGGAGGTTGTCTTCGTTCTTGTCTTGTGCAGACTTGTCATAGATTTGATGCTGGTAGCAAAGCAAGCCCTGAGCCGTGAGACAAGCAATGGGACATCTCATACACGGAATACCGGACTGATATCTAATGTGGCCCAAAGGTATAGTCGTTCTCGGTGGGAAAACCTGTGTCTGTGGCACTGGGTCTTATATGGACACCAGGGGGCATTGCACATCTGCTGAGGTATTCAGTTAAGACAGTCCTGCAATGGGATCTAGCTCTGTAGCACAGCTGCTATTTTGCATGTGCCCAGGACACCACCCATTGCCCTGCACATGTATGAGTAGGTGCTCACAGCCTGTGCAGGAGTCGTGCCAGTCAGGACACAGCATGGACATGAGGGCCCCTGCTCAGCTCCTGGGGCTCCTGCTGCTCTGGCTCCCAGTGGAGGAAGAACAGCACCAGGAATTTACTCAGCCAGTATGCTCAGTGCTGACTTAAACATTTTTTTAAATTATTTATTATTTAACTTCAGTAATTACATTGTATTATGTGACACAATTACATAGATACTTGGGTTCTCCCCACCCCTCCCCAAACCCTCCCACCATGGTGGATTCCTCCACCTTGTTGCATAACCACAGCTCAAGTTCAGTTGAGATTCCCTCATTGCAAGCGTATACCAAACATAGAGTCCAGCATCTTATTGTCCAGTCAAGTTCAACGGCTTCTTAGGTATACCCTCTCTGGTCTGAAGACAGAGCCAGCAGAGTATCATCCCAGTCAATTGAAAGCTCCAACATACCATCAGCAAAAATTTACATCATTATGGAATTAATTGACATAGTAATGAGTAACCAATATGTTAAAAGTAAATGTGAGTTCCCAGCCACCTTCTGTGACCACCTCACCTATACTTCAATTTTAGTTTATACACAACATATAACATTCATAACATAACATGTTATACATAACATCATATCATCTTAAATTAAGGCAAACATGTGGTATTTAACCTTTTGGGATTGGCTCATTTCCCTTAGCATTATGGTTTCCAGTTTGGCCCATTTGGCCACAAAGAACTGCATTTTGTTTTTTTTTTAATAGCTATACTGCCAAAAGCAATATATACATTCAACGCAATCCCAATCAAATTGCCCAAAACATTCTTCATGGAACTGGAAACAATGATCCAAAGGTTCATCTGGAAGCACAAAAAACCACGGATAGCTAGAACTATCCTGAAGAACAGGAAGTTAGCAGGGGGAATCACTGTTCCGGACCTCTGAACATACTATAGGGCAGTGGTTATCAAAACAGCGTGATACTGGCACAAAGATAGAGAGGAAGATCAATGGAGCAGAATAGAAACGCCAGAAGGAAACCCACACAGATACAGCCAAATAATCTTTGACAAAAAGACAAACGACAATCCAGGCAAATGGGAAGGTCTGTTCAATAAATGCTGTTGGGACAACTGGTTGATAGCCTGCAGAAACAAAAAAATAGATCCACATCTCTCACCATACACTAAGATCAGATCTAAATGGATAACAGATCTAAACCTACATCCAGAAACCTTCAAACTTTTGGAAGAAAATGTTGGAAACACACTGGAACACTTAGGGGTAGGCCCTCACTTCCTAAAAAAGACTCCAAATGCAGTAGAAATCAAGACCAAAATAAACAATTGGGACCTCATCAAACTAAGAAGCTTCTGTACAGCTAGAGAAACAATCAACAAAGTAAAAAGGCAACCCACAGAATGGGAGAAGATCTTCGCACACGACATAGGTGATAGAGGGCTGATCTCCAGAATATACAAAGAGCTACAAAACAACCAAAATGTCAAAACAAACAAGCCACTCAAGAAATGGGCACGGGAAATGGGCAAACACTTCACAAAGGAACAAACCCAAATGGCAAATAAGCATATGAAAAAATGCTCAAGTTCCCTGGCAATAAGGGAAATCCAAATTAAAACATCAATGAGGTACCACCTAATGCCAGTAAGGATGGCCCACATGAATAAAAGCACCAACGACACTTGTTGGCGAGGTTGCGGAGAAAAGGGATCCCTACTCCACTGCTGGTGGGGCTGCAGGCTGGTACAGCCTCTATGGAAATCAGTATGGAGAATATTCAAACAACTCAAATTCAACATACCGTATGATCCAGCAATAGCACTCCTAGGAATATATCCAGAACACTTGTTCTATGAGAAACCAACATGCACTCCTATGTTCATAGCAGCACAATCAGTAATTGCAAATACATGGAAACAACCAAAATGCCCATCAACAGAGGATTGGATAAGAAAGCTATGGTTCATCTACTCATTTCCTTTCTAATCCCCATTCACTACCAAATCTAAGGGGTAATGGCTCCCTCTGGCGGTCACGGGGGGAAGTCATGTCAGTTTTCAATCTGGTATAGCAGGTCTGTATCCAAAATCAAACAGAATGTTCTCATAGATTTGCACCAATAACAGCATCATTGGTTGCAAATAAATAACAGTATTACAGTCTCTATTGGATGTTGAATATCTTGAAAATCAAATGGAACCCTTTATCTCATACATCTTTCATTTTTGCTGCCAGTACAGATAATAAAGACAGCTCATGCGCTGCCTCTGCTCCCACTCTGCTCCGTGTGAGGGACCTCCTCTGCAGCAATGACATTGCAGGGGCCAGTGGGCGGTGTGTGTCCTCATCCACCTAGTCATCCTCCTGTGGCAGGCTGGAGAGGGGAGGGGCAGAGGCAGCAGGAATGAATCGGTGTGGTCCAACACCTGTGCATCCTGGTAAAATGAACTGAGGTGCAGGCTCATTAGTGGTGCAACATCCAAGTTGTCCTCTCATTGAGGAAAGAGATTTTAATTTCTCCTGCTGTATATGACACTAGCTGACCTGCAGGTCTGTGACAGGAATCAGTGCCCTAACCCCGGAAACCTAAAATGCAGAGCCCATTTTTTACAGGATGTCTTTTATTCTGTTTCATATTTGCTTCTTGTGAAAATTTTCTTCCTGGGTACTCCTCTCCTTTTTCAATATATTTATTTATTTACACTAAACACAGAGTATTATAGAGACAGAGAGGACAGGAATTTATTTCCCAGATGACTATGGCAGCCAGGACTGGGCAGCAAAAACCATCCTGGATCCATCCCAGGCACCAAGTGTGTGACAGGGACCCAAGTACTTGGGTAACCATCTGCTGCTCTTGCCACATTAGTGAGGATCTAGATCCGATGTGAAGGAATTTGATCTCAATTGATTCCCTGATTGATATGAGGTATTGATGTCACCAGCGGCTTGACTCACTGTGTCTCAACACTGGCCCTGGTCTGATATTTGGCAGCAAAACTGGGGGTTGTGACATTAACATGTGAGTGTTGAGAGGACATAATTCAGCCCATACCTGCAGTTATATCCAGAAATGGTGCTCTGTTTTCTATGAATGTTGTTGGGTGGGTCACAGTGTCAATTTGCCCCTTTAGGTGATGCCAGTTTCTATCTGGAGTGAGGCTGTGTCTCCACCACCCAGTGAATCAACAGTCTCGGCATTCCCATATGAGGACAGCTGCGTCGCCCCAGCATAGCTTGCTTACTGTTTGTTGGCCTTCTGCCTTGCTGCTTCCTGCTTCTGCTTTTGCCTGGACTGGTCCTCTGTGTCCTAAAATCAGCCACTGGTACCAGAGGAACTGAAAGAGATTTGGTGATAGAACAGCAGGCATGTTCAGAAACAATAGTGGATGCTGGGGTAAAAGGAATTTTCCATCCAGACAGAGCTGTTGGGCGGGTGCCACTAGCCAGGTGATTGAGAACATCAGTCAGAAGCTGAGGCTCCGGGAGCATCTGGTTTGGAATGTGTGGTAGGAAGCAGAGCTGGGAAGGTGACCACACCCCTCATTTAGGGAGGGAGAAAACCCTTACTGCCTCATTTTGAAGGAAAGAGGGGACAGAACATTCAAATGAGGAGTCAATTGCTTAGCTATGGACAGATGTTAGTGCTCATAAATACAGCTCCTCTGTAATGATTCTATTTCCTCACCTCATGTTTCCTATTTATTGCTCTTCTAATTTACACCAAGAGCATTGGGGAATCAGAGCAAAGTGGGAGTCTCCCAGGCCTCAGTGATAGATATGGAAACCACACTGAGGAGGTTGTCTTCGTTCTTGTCTTGTGCAGACTTGTCATAGATTTGATGCTGGTAGCAAAGCAAGCCCTGAGCCGTGAGACAAGCAATGGGACATCTCATACACGGAATACCGGACTGATATCTAATGTGGCCCAAAGGTATAGTCGTTCTCGGTGGGAAAACCTGTGTCTGTGGCACTGGGTCTTATATGGACACCAGGGGGCATTGCACATCTGCTGAGGTATTCAGTTAAGACAGTCCTGCAATGGGATCTAGCTCTGTAGCACAGCTGCTATTTTGCATGTGCCCAGGACACCACCCATTGCCCTGCACATGTATGAGTAGGTGCTCACAGCCTGTGCAGGAGTCGTGCCAGTCAGGACACAGCATGGACATGAGGGCCCCTGCTCAGCTCCTGGGGCTCCTGCTGCTCTGGCTCCCAGTGGAGGAAGAACAGCACCAGGAATTTACTCAGCCAGTATGCTCAGTGCTGACTTAAACATTTTTTTAAATTATTTATTATTTAACTTCAGTAATTACATTGTATTATGTGACACAATTACATAGATACTTGGGTTCTCCCCACCCCTCCCCAAACCCTCCCACCATGGTGGATTCCTCCACCTTGTTGCATAACCACAGCTCAAGTTCAGTTGAGATTCCCTCATTGCAAGCGTATACCAAACATAGAGTCCAGCATCTTATTGTCCAGTCAAGTTCAACGGCTTCTTAGGTATACCCTCTCTGGTCTGAAGACAGAGCCAGCAGAGTATCATCCCAGTCAATTGAAAGCTCCAACATACCATCAGCAAAAATTTACATCATTATGGAATTAATTGACATAGTAATGAGTAACCAATATGTTAAAAGTAAATGTGAGTTCCTAGCCACCTTCTGTGACCACCTCACCTATACTTCAATTTTAGTTTATACACAACATATAACATTCATAACATAACATGTTATACATAACATCATATCATCTTAAATTAAGGCAAACATGTGGTATTTAACCTTTTGGGATTGGCTCATTTCCCTTAGCATTATGGTTTCCAGTTTGGCCCATTTGGCCACAAAGAACTGCATTTTGTTTTTTTTAATAGCTGAGTAGTATTCCATGGAGTAGATGAACCACAGCTTTCTTATCCAATCCTCTGTTGATGGGCATTTTGGTTGCTTCCAGGAGCAGAATAGAAACACCAGAAGGAAACCCACATAGATACAGCCAAATAATCTTTGACAAAAAGACAAACGACAATCCAGGCAAATGGGAAGGTCTGTTCAATAAATGCTGTTGGGACAACTGGTTGATAGCCTGCAGAAACAAAAAAATAGATCCACATCTCTCACCATACACTAAGATCAGATCTAAATGGATAACAGATCTAAACCTACATCCAGAAACCTTCAAACTTTTGGAAGAAAATGTTGGAAACACACTGGAACACTTAGGGGTAGGCCCTCACTTCCTAAAAAAGACTCCAAATGCAGTAGAAATCAAGACCAAAATAAACAATTGGGACCTCATCAAACTAAGAAGCTTCTGTACAGCTAGAGAAACAATCAACAAAGTAAAAAGGCAACCCACAGAATGGGAGAAGATCTTCGCACACGACATAGGTGATAGAGGGCTGATCTCCAGAATATACAAAGAGCTACAAAACAACCAAAATGTCAAAACAAACAAGCCACTCAAGAAATGGGCACGGGAAATGGGCAAACACTTCACAAAGGAACAAACCCAAATGGCAAATAAACATATGAAAACATGCTCAAGTTCCCTGGCAATAAGGGAAATCCAAATTAAAACATCAATGAGGTACCACCTAACGCCAGTAAGACTGGCCCACATGAATAAAAGCACCAACAACACTTGTTGGCGAGGTTGCGGGGAAAAGGGAACCCTACTCCACTGCTGGTGGGGCTGCAGGCTGGTACAGCCTCTATGGAAATCAGTATGGAGAACATTCAAACAACTCAAATTCAACATACCGTATGATCCAGCAATAGCACTCCTAGGAATATATCCAGAACACTTGTTTTATGAGAAACCAACATGCACTCCTATGACTTAAACATTTTGTCTCTCCTGTAATAACATGATGATGAGAGTGGATGTTTGTGTTTGTGTTTCCCTTCTCAGGTGCCAGATGTGCCTTGGTGGTGACCCAGACTCCAACCACGGTGTCTGGAGCTGTGGGAGGCACAGTCACCATCAATTGCAAGACGAGTCAGAGCATTAGCAGTTTGTTATCCTGGTATCAGCAGAAACCCGGGCAAACTCCAAAACTCCTGATCTATCGTGCATCCAGTTTAGCCTCTGGGGTCGATCCGAGGTTCAAGGGCAGTGGATCTGGGACATCATTCACTCTCACCATCAGCAGTGTGCAGCCTGAAGATATTGCCACTTACTACTGTCAAGAGAGTAGCAGTTACCCTCCCAAAGTATTACAAGCCTGAACAAATGTCACTCAGGAAAGCAGAAATGTGTATCTGTGTTCCCCACTCTGCTCTTCCTTGGGGTCTCTGATAATGGAGTTATTCTCAGGGCCATCAATGCTTGAAGCTCCTTGGAAGGTGTGAGGAAGGGCCATGGGGCTCCTCTGTAGCCTCTCTCTCTTTGCTTCTCCTTGGCAATGGCAGGACAGACATGAGTGTTTCTCCACAGCTTTAAAGGAAAAAAATTAATTAGTATGACCACTGCACGTGACAAAATCTTTATTGGTAATAGAGCAAGAATATATGCTTTGTAGATATTCAAAACAGTAACATAGCTTCATACAATTTATTAGGACTCCAGATTTCAGGCTCCAAAACCCGTGGGGGTTAAGGATGGTGAGTGTAGAAATATGGGACTCTATGCTTTCCAATAGCCAATGTCCCTCTGACAAAAAAGGAACGGGCTGCTGATCCCTGTGGTCCTCTGCCCTGGAGCTGAATCTCCCAGCTGCTGTGCTACCTACCGTGAATTCCCCAATCCTCACATTGTCCATGCGTCTGCCTGCAGGTGCAGATGGATGGTACAAAATTCTTTTCTGTGGATTTTCACATCTCAGGGCTTATTTGTTTTTGCATGAAGACTCATGGTGAACAAGTGTAGACATGTGAGATTTGAACCCAGGCCTATACATTGTTAAATGTCTCCTTGCACATAGCCATGTTCACTCCATATTTGAGACTGTCATCTACAGTAAAGGCATAAGACAAATTCAGAATGAAGTGAAATCTATGTCTCCTGCTACCCCTGTTTTGTTTGTGTTGACGCCCATCTCTGCACTGTTGCCTGTCAGACAACTCCCTCAAATCCTTCCCACACCACAGGTGCTGTCAGTTGTGATTGTGGGCATTGGGACATCTCTCATCCCTGACCCTTCCCTCATCTGCTGTGTCCCTTCCCATCCCTAGGACTCTGTGCTATCTTCTCATATTCTCTGTCATTGTATCTTCACCCTCTTTATGGAAACAGATACACACACAAATCAACCTCTTCTTCCACTCATATCTTTGAAGCTGATCCTCAGGCTTTACATTCCTGACTGACAAGAGATCACTAAGATATTTCCCTTAAGGGATTCTCCATCTAAGAGGAATTTGTGTTCCCTCCCTTTCTAAATAAGTATTCTTGGGCCTGGCGTGGTGATGTAGCAACTAATGTCCTTGCCTTGAACGCCCCAGGATTCCATATGAACATCTGTTCTAATCCCTGGCAGCCCTGCTTCCCATCCCGCTCCCTGCTTGTGGCCTGGGAAAGCAGTCGAGGACAGCACAAGGCCTGGGGTCCTGCACCTACATGGGAGACAAGGAAGAAGCTCTTGGCTCCTGGCTTCGGATTGACACAGTACTGGCCGTTGCGATCACTCGGGGAGTAAATCATCTGACAGAAGATCTTCCTCTCTGTCTCTCCTCCTCTCTGTATATCTGACTTTGCAATAAAAATAAATAAATCTTTTTAAAAAAAAGTATTCTCTGTCCACTGTTATAACTGTCACCAAATGAGAACAAAGTGACATTTGAGGATCTCAGAGGACAGTTACTGACTCACAAATATAAAATACATTATCTGCATTTGTATTAGCTTGATAATAATTACTGTATTAAATGATTTCAATTTTAAATGCCAAATCCCAGTGACATGTTGTCATCCCAGTTCAGGAGTTCAGAGGCCTTGCTGAGATGAAACCAAGGAGGCAGCAGGGCTGTTCTCCTTTTGGAAGCTCCAGAGGGGAGGATCCAAGTCCCTGTTCTTGTAGTTACAGGATGCCCCACGTGTCCTGCTCTGTGGCCTCTCCTACCCTCATTCCAACAACCTTCTCCACTGTTGCAATCCTCTAAGACCTTGACCTTCCTTCCTATTATGAGGAGAATAGTATTATATAATATAGTAATAACATAATATTATTTTTTCCACACTCAGGCAATTCAGGATAATCACCAGATTACATCTGAAAACTCCTATTGATATATGAGGTCACATTATTAGGATCCAGGTTAAGTTGGGAAATTGATAGCCTTACCTTCTAAGATGTTACTGTGGTTGTCTACCAGCACATTTTTCTGCTCTAAATAGGAATCTGGTTGTGAAATAAAAGTGGGTTATACCACATCATCCTGGTCCATTTAAAGTTTGGCAAGTGTTCCTTAAGTGCCTTTTCTGTTACATGTGTTTTATGCAGAACCTAGGTCCTGTCAGGTAATTCATGCAGCACCAGATTTTAACAGTGGGTTAATACAATTTCAAATTTGTTTCTGAATACCTTTGAGGCATTCTACATGCTCTTTTCAAAGCTGAATAAGGAAACAAGTATACACTCAGAAATGTATGAATATGAGGGACAATAGAGGGTAGGATGAGGAATTGATACGCTACCCTGTAAGAAGGTACTGAATATTCTCTAGCATAATTATGAGGGTCCCTGCTAAGCTCCTGGAGCTCCTGATGCTCTGTATTCCCGGAGACGACTTGGCTGCAGTGCTCAGTTCTGCCTGACCCTTCCTGTTTCTAATAACATGAAGATCAGATGGGGGGGGGGTTGTGTTTACCATCTCAGGTGCCAGATGTGCCATCCAAATGATGAAGTTTCCTTCCCTGGTTTCTGTAAATATGGGTGACACAGCTACCATCAATTTCCAGGTGAGTCAAAGCACTGACAAATATTTAGCCTTGTATCAGAAGAAACCAGGACAATATTTTCAGTGTCTGGGGCCAGGAGGCGTGGCCTAACGGCTAAAGTCCTCGCCTTGAAAGCCCTGGGATCCCATATGGGCACCGGTTCTAATCCCGGCAGCTCCACTTCCCATCCAGCTCCCTGCTGTGGCCTGGGAAAGCAGTAGAGGACGGCCCAATGCATTGGGACACTGCACCCACGTGGGAGACCTGGAAGAGGTTTCTGGTTCCCGGCTTCGGATCGGCGTGCACCGGCCCGTTACGGCTCACCTGGGGAGTGAATCATCAGATGGAAGATCTTCCTCTCTGTCTCTCCTCCTCTGTATATCTGACTTTGTAATTAAATAAATAAATCTTTAAAAAAATATTTTCAGTGTCTGACCTGCAGTGCATCTGCTTTGCAATCTGGGGTCCCATTGAGTTTCAACAATAACAGATCTAGGACACAGTTCACTCTTACCATCAGTGATGTGGAGGCCAAAGATGCTTCAGCTTGCTAAAGTCTTCAGAGTATCCTCCCAGAGTGATAAAACCTCAACATCAACTACCCAGGAAAGAGGAAGTCCCCAGCTGTGCCTCTGGGGTCCTCGATCTGCTGAGCAAGAATGTCATTTGCAGCTAGGTTGTGAAGTTCCTGGACTGTTTAGAGGATAGGCTATGGTGGTCCTGTGAGGCCTCCCCTATTTCCTTCTTCTTGGCACCTGGAGCAGAGACATGACTGAGTCTTTACTAATAAAGGAAAGGAATTATAAAGCATGAGTCTTCCATGTACAGTGTGCTGTTTGGGTTCACAGAGGGAAAATGTAAACATTGCATATAGTCAAAGCTGAAAAATAACTTCATTCAGTTTATTAGAACCAAATTATAGCCTTGAATATCCAAGACAGGAGGGGTTAGAGATGGTGATAGTAGAAAATGGGATTCTATGTTCTCCAACAAGCCAATGTCACTTTCCCATGGAAGGAACAGGATTCTGAATCCTGTGGTCCTCAGTTGCCTGCAGCACTAACAGTTGGATCTCCAGGTATCGTCTTCATCTGTGGGTCTGCCTACAGGTGCAGATGGATGGTACAAGTTTCTCCTGACTTTCACATCTCTGCACATCTGGGTTATTAGCCAAAGACTGATGGTGAGCAATTGTAGAGATTTAGGATTTGAACCCAGGTCAATATATCCTTAAGTATCTTTCATCCACATATCCTTGCTCATTCCATTTTGAGGCTGTAGTCTGCAGCAACCTAAACCAGGATGCTATGAAATTCAGAGTTTCTACTCACCTGTTTGCCTCTGTGTTGATCTAGATCTTTACTCTAGACCTCCCTCACTGCAATTTATCCTGCCACATACAATTGTCTCAAAACCTTCACATACCCCTGATGCTTTTATATTAGATTAGCAGACGGGGCACGTCTCATGTTTTTGATCAGTTCCTCATCTTCTCTGTCCCTTTTCATCTCTTGGTTTCAGTTTGTTCTGTCACATTCTCTTCAATCCTATATTTTCCTCCTAACATGGGTGCAGAGAAGCAAGGAAATAAAAATCTCTTCCTACACTTGCAATTGTTGATAGCTGAGCACTAGGTTATCACATCCCTGGGTTGACAAGAGCTCACTGGGATATTACACTCAAGAGAGTCTCCATCTAAGAGGAATTTGTGCTCTTACTTTACAATTGATTGTTTCTTGTTAAAGCTGACACCAAAGTGATAGTTGGAGGATTTTAGAAGACAGTCAGTTATTCAGGGATGTAAAAGACAGTAGCTGCAATTCTAGTAACTTAATAATAACCATAGTAATAGGCTATTATGTTGATATTAGAAATATTTATTTTTAGTAGATTTACAAAGAGAGAGGCAGAGAGCTAAAGATCTTGCATCTGCTGGTTCACTCCTCGAATGGTTGCAGTAGCTGGAGCTGATTTGATGGGAACCAGAAGTACTAAACTCCCTCTGGGTCTTGCATGTGGGTGCAGGTCAGAAGAAGATTGACGATCCTCTACTTTTTTCTCAGGCCATAAGCAGGGAGCTGGAACAGAAGTGCAGCAGCCAAGATATTATCTGGGGCTTATATGATAGGCTGCCAGTGCTCTCAGGCAGAGGATTAGCTGGTTCAGAAACTGATCCAGTATCCTATCATTGTTGTCCAAGGCTCAGCCACAGAAATGTGTTGTCATCCCAGTTCAGGGGGTCGGAGGCCTCGCTGTGATGACACTGAGGAGGTAACAGGGCTGTGCTCCTTCTGGCAGCTCCAAGGAGGAGATCCAAATCGTTTTCTTGCAGCTCCAGGGTGCCCCATGTGTCCTACTCTATGGCCCCTCCCTGCCCTTACTGTAACAACCTTCCCCACTGTCACACCTGGTTTCCATCCTCAGCTTCCTCCCTCTTCTCAGAAGGATTATGGTGTGTTACATTAACTCTCAGTCAAATAATTCTGGATAATCTTTATTCCAGTCATTAGCTAGTCAATCTGCCAAATACTTTCTGATATTTGTTGTAACAGTCCAATGTTCCAGAACTAAATGCTTGTATGTCTCATTTTGGGGTGTTATTCCTCCCTTCCTTATATATCCTTACCATCCATTTACTGCCTTCTTCTAAATCAGAATTCAAAATCACAAGGAAGTTCTATGGAGCACAGAGCTGGAGGAAATTTGAGATCAAATCCCTCACTAGCTGGGGGAGTTGTATTTGCTGCTTCTAATGGAGTCTTCTGTCTACAATATAGGACAAGAGCCACTTTGGTTTTGTGATAAAGATGGAATGTCTGTTAGAGCAGACTAACGGACTGAACAAAGAAATTTAATTTTTTAAATTGTCTTAACCTTCTTATCACTTAGAGAGAGACCTGACATGAATTCCCCCAAATATGCACTGAAACAATTAGAATTTGTCCACCAGTGTCAAGCAGTCTATATGACAGCATATTTACATTGGAGTGGAGGGCTAATGAGGTAGGGAAGTGAAATAGAGAAAGCAGACAGGAAAGGCTCCTAAGTCAGTAAATTGTAGCTGAGGATTAGGAGATGTTAGCCCACATGGAATACAGGAAATAGCCCAGGGTTGACTTATCGGAGAGCTGAGGGAGCTGGGATCCTTAGCACATCCTCCTGCTCTCAGGCACAGAGGGTTCCCTGAGGGCTGCTCATCCCAGGCACTGTCTCTCCTCTCTGTACATTTGCTCTTCCAATAAAAATGAATAAATCTTAGGAGATATACTGAGAATGACTTACATATCAGCCAGTATATGATGATTAACTTAGCTATGCATTCCTTAAGAAATTGAAAATGCTTGCTGTCTTCATTTTTTGCTATGATGGACAAAGAATTGTGTCTCAGTGCCTTTGTTGAAAATTACTAGGCATTGGAGCTTATTGGAGGTGTTACCTCTGAATCCACATGGGATAAGACTGACCCATGTAACCAACATGTTCAGAAAATGCATTAGTTTCAGGAGCATGAAGGAGCACTCCGTCTAGACAGCTGTTGGGAAAGCCTGGCTGGGACTAACAGGGGAAGAGAACATCAACAATAAGCTGAGGCCCCAGGGAGCATCTGGCATGGAATGTGTGGGAGGAAGCAGAGCCGGGGAAGTAACCACACTCCTCATTATGGAGGGAGAAAACCCTTAACTTGCCCTGCCTTGAAAGAATGCAGCGACAGAACATTCAAAAGGGAAGGCAAATTGCTTGGCTAGGAACACCCTTTAGTGCTGACAGACGCAACTCCCTCTTATAAATCCTACTGCACTATCTCATGTTTCTATGTATGTCTCTTGTGTGTCACAGCAAGGCCATTAGGGAATCAGAGCACAGAGGAAGCCTCCTGGCCTCAACAACAGCCATGTGAACCACATTGAGCAGCTTGTCAGGGTCTGGGATTGTGCAAGCCCTGCAGACCCAGTCACAGGGGGGAGAGTAGCAGCAAATCAAGTCCTGAGCCATGACAAGAATAATGGGACATTTGACACACAGAACACCAGACTGATACCTTTCCTGTGTTCCCTGGGAGACGTCCTCAGTAGGAAAACTTGAGCCTGTGCCACTGGGTCTGACATGGACCCCTGGGGACACTGCATGTCTGCTGAGTGAGTTAAAGTAGTCCTGCAATGTGTCCACCTCTGCCCCACTTTGGATGATTTACATGTCCCCAGGGGCACAGCCTACTACCCTGCAAACTTCCCTGTGCAGGAGTCAGTGGCAGTCAGGACACAGCATGGACATGAGGGCCCCTGCTCAGCTCCTGGGATTCCTGCTGCTCTGGCTCCCAGATGAGGAAGGACAACAGTAGGAATTGTCTCAGCTCTTGTGGTCAGTGCTGACTGAGTTTTCCTGTCTCTGCTGTATGAACATGCTGATGAGAGTGGATGTTTGTGTTTGTGTTTTTCTTCTTAGGTGCCAGATGTGCCGCCACGGTGACCCAGAGTCCATCTGAGGTGTGTGCAAATGTGGGAGGCACAGTCACCATCAAGTGCCAGTCGAGTCAGAGTGTTGTTAACAACAATGCTCTAGCCTGGTTTCAGCAGAAACCAGGGCAACGTCCAAAGCGCTTGATCTATAGCGCATCCACTTTAGCCGATGGAGTCCCTGACAGGTTCAAGGGCAGTGGATCTGGGACATCATTCACTCTCACCATCAGCAGAAACAGAAACCTACTACTGTGCTGGGTATTATAGTGATAATACTCACTCAGTGATGCAAGCCTGAACAAAACCTCCCAGGAAAGCAGGAGTGTGAGTGTGGGCTGCCCCAGTTACTCCTTCTGCTGAGAGTGATTCTCAGGTGCATCCAGGCTGTGAAGTTCCTGGAAGGTTTGGAAGAATGACCTCTAAAGGAAAGAAATGGTTATGCCCAAATGCTATATATTACCACATTCCTTTGTATTTGTACAGCAAAAAAAAAAAAAAAAAAAAAAAAATCTGTATTACAGATGTTCCAAGCTAAAATAGCTTAATACAATTTATTAGAATGTTAGCTGTTGCCTTTAATGTCCTAGAAGTGTAGTAGTAAGGTGTTAGTAGTAAAATGGAACTGTGTGCTCTCCCAGAAGTCCCCCTGTCATGGAAGGAATAGGTTGCTGAGTCCCGTGGTGCCCAGCCCTGGAGCTGATGCTCTCAGTTGCCCACAGTCCTCACTGGTTGGTAGATCTGCCTGCAGGTGCAGATGAATGGTGTACATAATTCTCCTGACTTTCACATCCCTCAGTATGTATATTGTTATCCGGAGTCAGGGTAGGTGAGTGTGGAGTTCTGGGGTTTGAATATAGGTCAGATATTTCTAAATGTCTTCCTTCCACATGGTCATGCTCATTCCATATTGGAGGCTTTAATCCACAGAACAGGCATCAGCCAGAACCAGACTGATGTAAAATCCGTGGTTCCTGCTGCCCCTGCTTGACTCTGTGTTGATCCAGATCTGTAATCCAGTCCTCTGCAATGTTACTTGCACATACAATTCTCTCAAGACCTTCACAAACCACAGGTGATTTCATTTCAGATTTGTGGGCAGGGACACATCTCACATCCCTGACCCTTTTCTCATCTGCTCTGTTCCTTCTCATCCCTTGGACTCGTCCTGTCCTTTCACTTTTGTTATAACTTTGTTTTCTTTTCCTATTATGGGAGCAGAGAAGCAAACAAATCAGAACCTTTCCTCCACTCACTGTTGAGTTGAGCCCTAGGCTTTCCCACACCTGGGTTCACGAGAGGTCACTAAGATAATTCACTGAAGAGATTTTCCTTCTAAGAGGAATTTGTGCTCCCACCTCACAATCAACTATTGAATAATTCTGCCAAACTGACACCAAATGAGAGCAAAGTGACAACTGAGGATCTCAGAGGTCAGTGATTTGATGGGAGGTAAAACAAAACGATGGGTATACATATTTGCTGGAAAATATTATAAATTATTGTATTGTTTATGATGTCATCACCCCAATTCAGAGGCCTCTCTGGGATGAAACCAAGGAGGCAGCAGGGCTGTGCTCCTTCTGGCAACTCCAGAGGGAAAGATCCAAGTCCCTGTTCTTGCAGCTTCAGGATTCCCTGGAACGTATCATGCTCAGTGGCCCCTCCCTACCTTTACTACAACTAGTTTCTCCACTGTCACTCTTCCTTTCTTACTTAGATTCTCATCCCTATTATAAAGAGAATTACATTATATTAGTTTATTATATTAGTTTCATCCTGATAATTCATGATAATCTCAAGATTATAGTTGTTAAGCTAGTCAACATTCCAAATTCCTTCTGACATTGAAAATAACCTTCTAAAGATCCAGAATTTAGGAAGTGGCTGTCTTTTGTTTTGGGGTGTTATGTACCTGCTTTTAACTCTGCTCATACTAGCACTACCTTCTTCTAAGTCAGAATTAGAAATCACAAAGCTGTTATGTTGAGAATCGAGCTGGAGGACATTTGAGACCAAGACCATGTGACCTGTGAGATGGAAGATTGGAGAGCTTTATTTACTGTTTCTAGTGAAGTCCTCCTGGTCCATACTGCTTGCCCTAGGTCACTACAAGTTTTGTGACTTAGATTTGGAATTTCTGCTTCAGCTCACTCAAAGACTGGAAAAGGAGGCTAAGGTTTTGCTGAATTTTAAAAATCTTCCTACACTTTGGAAGGAGAAGGCCCAGGTCAGGGTGCTGCTTGGGTAACCTCTGGCTGCTGAGCTAGGCCTGGGGAACCTCTCCCATCTGGGCCAGGGTGGCCTGTATACCAATGGCAATGGGTGAAGCGCTCAGGCCACACAGGTGAGGGTGAGTGATGACCTGAGGGTTTATGCCTAGGTGAGGAATTACTGCTGAGAGACCTCCATGGAAAAGGCCACTGCATATGTAAGTGAGAGGCTGAGCCCAAATGGTTTGGAGGGGGAAATAGGAGGGCCTTTAAGGGTCAGGCCGAAGTACCAGCACATGTGTGAGATTGGGTAGCATCAAACATCACTCACTGGCGCACACTTAAGCTAAGACTGGGCCTACTTGGCAGGGCAAGATCACAGTACTCAGCAGTGAGAGTCGGAGCAGGGGATGGGTGATGTTAGGATGGGCCATGACATTGGGGAATATGTGGACTCGCCCCTGTGGAACTGCAGTCTCCACTGTTTCGCCCAAGAGCTATGGATAGGAATAGGTCTGGCTGGGGAGCTAAGGGGACACCCCAGCTGCATTGTGGTTCCCACTGGTGAGGACCCTTCACTGGGACACAGTCCCTGTAGATGAGCACAAGAACCAAGGTAAGGAGCAGCCTGGACCATGCCAGGTTACAGTACCTGGTAGCATACATGTGGGTCATGTCTGGGGACAGACTAGGCTGGGCCAGTTCTGAGTATCTGCTGGCAGATCTGAGAATCAGGACAGGGTGCAAGTGGGGCCAGGCCGTTTGTAACACCAGCCAGTTCACATTAGGGCTGAGATGGGGCTCTTGTTGGACTGGGCTAGGCTACAGCACCCACCAGCAGGAGCTGGAACAGTGGGCAGGCTAGACTGAGCCAGACTGTGCAACACAATAGTGAATGCTGAGGTGAAGTGAGCCATGCCAGCGTGGGGTCAGTGGGTACTGGGATCGTGAGCCCTTGGGGTGGGGAATCTGGCAGGGCGTAGATCACCTGTCCTGGTTCTCACGTCAACCAGGGGATGTTATAAACTGGCCTAGCCTAGTCATTCTTAGTACGACGCACATGTATGCCATCGGGTACTGTAACCTGGCATGGTCTGGGCTCCTCCTTGCCTTGCTTCTTGTGTTCACCTGCAGTGACTGAGTCCATGTTACTCTGTCGGGTCTCCTTCCAGTGGAAGATCTCATGCATACCAATGGGTCCTTGGCCCTGGTTGACTTTGTCAACCTATTATTCTAACAGGTGCAGTGGCCTTGCTCAACTGGCCCAAACCCATTCTGGTTCTTATTGTTGGGTGTTGCAACCCAGCCACACCTGGTCTGTGCCCAGACAGAACTTTTGCATGGTTCATCAGGAGTCAAGACCTAGCCCAGCCAGTTGTACATCCACCCTGGTTCTCATGTGTAACATGGGTGCTAGAATCTAGCCCAATCTGTTGCTCCCCAGACTAAGACCACACACAAATTGGGAGGCTGTAGCCATGTACAGACCAGCCTGCTCCCCCAGTCCTACTCTTGTCCTATCCTTTGGAAGCCACGATGCAGCTGGGGTGTCCCCTTAGCCCCCCAGCCAGACCTATTCCTATCCATAGCTCTTGGGCGAAACAGTGGAGATTGCAGTTCCACAGGGGCGAGTCCACATATTCCCCATAGATTCTACTACCAGACTCAATTCTTTCACATGCTAGCTATTGTCATGGCCCATCCTAACATCACCCATCCCCTGCTCCGACTTTCTCTGGTGAGTACTGTGATCTTGCTCTGCCAAGTAGGCCCAGCCTTAGCTTTAGTGTGCGCCAATGAGTGATGTTTGGTGCTACCCCATCTCAAGTCTCCCACATGTGCTGGTACTTCAGCCTGACCCTTAAAGGCCCTCCTATTTCCCCCGCCAAATCACTTGGGCTCAGCTTCTCACTTACATGTGCAATGGCCTTATTTGTGGAGGTCTCTCAGCAGTAATTCCTCACCTAGGCATAACCCTCAGGTCATCGCTCACTACCATCTGTGCCATTGGGCCTGTCCTCCTGCAAATTCAGACCCCAGCACCTTTGTCTTCTAGGTTGCCCAGGCCCTCCAGCAGAAAGCCATGTGGCCTGTCTGAATACACCTGTGCCATTTAAAAAGATTCCATACTGGGGAGAACCCAAAAGGCTGCTGAGCCTCCCTTCCCCCAGGGAGCCATTCCTCTCAGCTGTCCACACCTGTGCTGGTTAGAAAGCCTCCAGGCTGGGGAGAACTCGAAGGCCATGTATTCCATCTTGAAAGGCAGTTTCCTTCTCTCCAATCCTGCTCTTTGTTAGCAGGTTCTCTCACAAATCACATCTCAGGTTGGCAGCAGGAATTTTGTGATGTGTCTGCACTCCCATGGTAATGATCACCTGTGCTCATGCCTCAGTAATACCCACTACGTCTCTGATTCCCAGGCTCCATGGCACTGAGGTAGTGACTTCATTGTCACATTTATTGAGGCAGACTGAGTGATGGGCACAAAAATCAAAATGTGTGATAGAGGCGTCCAAATCTGAATCTATGTTATTGGCACTAGATTGACTGACTCCTGTGCAGGGAGAAGGCAAGTACTCTCATGCTCCCCTGACTCAAGCAAAGTGTGGAAGAGGAATGAGTCATTTTCCGTTCATGAGAAGGCCCTGCACAAACAGCAGGTACCCTCATCTAAAGATAGGGAGTCAATAAATTTTGTTCCCCTGGGCTACATCCTCACCAGTTTTCCATGTACCAGGATCCAGAGATGATGCATTTGAGCCCCAGTGCTAGACACTGCAGCTCAGAGAAAGTAGTCAGGGGACTTCATATGTGGTTTCTTTTAAAAAGTAATGTTCTGGGTGTGAACTCATTTAATGGATCTTGTGGATCCTAATTGAGGTACCTACAGATGAATGAAAACACTGATGATAGTTGGTGTTAATTGAATTTGACATCAGCAGTCAGAGCTTCATGGTGATGAATTTTAGAAAATGACAGCAAATGGCAGAAAATTGTATTACAGAGGCCCTTATGTCAAGAAAGGGGCAGCCCATTTAGTCCCAGGGTGTAAGAGCCCTTTTCTATATTATGGTGCATCTATCTGCAGTAAAATGCTTCTCAGCATTCAGATTCTAACAGTGTCTGAGTGTCATTACAGTGTGGTTACTAAATATATATGAATCCCTATTTTTCCCTTTTCCAAATAGAGTAAATAAAATGATTTCAGACTCATAGAAATGTATAGGTAATACACATTTATATTATAATAACATGAGAAGACTTTGAGGACAGGCTAAAGATTTGATAGCCTTACCCCAATATGATACTGCAGATTTCTACCAAGAAATTGTTCTCATAGCCATGAAATACAAGTAGATGGACACCATCTTGTTTCTGGGTTCATTTGTAGTTTGTCAAGTGCTCCTCAAATGCCTATGTCACATGATGTGTCCAGAGAAATTCATATACTCTGTAGGTAAATTAGTGAAACCCAGAGCATGACCTGGGTGCCTGGAGACACTTCCCTTGTGCTCAGAGATGAGATGAAATGAGTCCTTCTGCTTTGCACAATATCACTTCCCCTTCTGCTGATTTGCATGTGTCCCGGATACAGCCCACTGCCCTGCACACTTAAGAGCAAGCTGCTCATGCGCTGTGCAGGAGTCAGTGCCACTCAGGACACAGCATGGACATGAGGGCCCCTGCTCAGCTCCTGGGGCTCCTGCTGCTCTGGCTCTCAGGTGAGGAAGGACATCACCAGAAATTGAATTCTTCCAGTGTGGTCAGTGCTGACTGAATCTTTCTGTCTCTGCTGTATGAACTGATGATGAGAGTGTATGTTTGTGTTTGTGTTTCCCTTCTCAGGTGCCACACATGCCTTGGATGTGACCCAGACTCCAACCACGGTGTCTGCAGCTGTGGGAGACATAGTCACCATCAATTGCAAGACGAGTCAGAGTGTTAGCAGCTATCTAGCCTGGTATCAGCAGAAACCAGTGCTGCCCCCGAAGCCTCCAAAGCTCCTGATCTATGCTGCATCCAGTTTAGCCTCTGGGGTGCCTGCCAGGTTCAAGGGCAGTGGATCTGGGACATCATTCACTCTCACCATCAATGGGGTGCAGCCTGAGGATGCAGGAATCTACTACTGTGTTGGAGCTTATAGTTATGCTGGTGATACTAACACAGTGATACAAGCCTGAACAAAAACCAGCCAGGAAAGCAGAAGTGTGAGTTTGGGCTGCACCAAATGCCTGTCTTGAGGTCTGTATCTGCTAAGAGTCATTCTCAGATGTAGTCAGTCTTCCATGGTCCCTGGAAGGTAGTTAGAAAGATCCCTGGGCTCCCATGTAGCCTCTGTCTCTTTCTTCCAACTTGGCACCTGCATCATAGACACATGTATGTTTCTACTGATTTAAAGGAAAGAAGTGATTTTGCCCGAGTTCTCAACGTTACAGCATTCTTTTGCTTGCATGCAGTATGAGGTAAGCATTATGGCTATTTCAAGCAGAAACATTAAACATAGTTTATTAGAATCTAAGTTACAGACTTTCATGTTCCAGGAATGTGGGGTTCAGGGACGGTGATCCTAGAAACATGGAATCCTGTGATTTGCCAGAATCCAGTGCCTCTCTTCCAAGGAGGCAAGAGTCAGCTAAACCTGCGGTCCTCAGCCCTGGAGCTGATGCTGTCAGCTGCCCGTAGGCTCATAGGGGCTCGCTTGTCCTCAGTGTAGTCAATGGGTCTGGCTGCAGGTACAGATGGATGGCCCAAGATTTGTCTTCTGACATTCAAATCTCAGGGCACATGGGTTGTTTGTCTCAAGACACATGGTGAACTCTTGTGGAATTTCAACAAAGGCTATCATATGTTGAGAAAGTTTCTTCTGCAGAGCCAAATTCACTCTATATTTGAGGCTGTAACTAGAGACAGGGCACAAGAAAACTGAAGTGATGTAGATCCAAGGTTCCCACAGACATGCTTGACACCAAGTTGATCTAGATCTTCAATCCTGCCCTCTCTGCAATAAAGCCTGCCACATACAACTGTCTCAAAACCACCAGACCACATGGGATTACATTTCAGATTTATGGGAAAGAAGTATCTCCCATCCCTGATCCTTCATCTGCTCAGTCCCTTCTCATCATTTGGACTCAGCTCTGTCCTCTCACATTCTCTGTCATCTTATTTTCTCCTCCTAATGTGGAAGCAGATAAGTGAACAAATCAGAACCGTTCCTCCACTCACGCTCTGATATCTGAGCCCTAGGCTTTTATACAACTGGATCCACAAGAGGTCTGCAAGATAATTCACTGAAGAGATTTTCCCTCTGGGAGGAGTTTTTACTACACGTTAAAATCAGCTATTAACAGAGGATTGGATAAGAAAGCTATGGTTTTAACAAACGTCAAAAAGGACAGGGAAGGGCGCTACATCTTCTTGAAAGGGAGGATCCAACAAGAACCAATCGCAATTCTTAACATATATGCTCCTAGCCCGGATGCACCCAGCTACATGAAACAACTACTTTTGGACTTAAAGGGAGACATAGATGAACATACGATAATTCTGGGAGATCTGAACACCCCACTAACACCAATAGATAGATCAATGCAGCAAAAGCTCAACAGAGAAGCCACAGAACTCACACAAACAATAGAACAACTGGACCTAGTAGACATCTATAGGATATTTCATCCTAAGGCCACAGACTACACCTTCTTCTCAGCAGTGCATGGCACTTTCTCCAGGATAGACCACATAATAGGACACAAAGCAAGTTTAACTAACTATAAAAATATCAGAATCATACCATGTACCTTCTCAGACCATCACGGAGTGAAACTGGAAATCAACAACTCAAAATGTCCCAGGAAACATGTAAACTCCTGGAGGCTGAACAATATGCTACTAAACGAACAATGGGTTAGAGAAGAAATTAAAGACGAGATCAAAAAATTCATGGAAACCAACGAAAACCCAGATACAGAAGTCCAAAACTTATGGGACACCGCCAAAGCAGTGTTACGTGGTAAGTTTATTGCAATTAGCGCCCACGTCAAAGCACAAGAAAGGCAACAAATGCAGAAATTAAGCACACACCTCCAGGAACTGGAAAAGCAACAGCAGAAGGACCCCACAAACAAGAGGAAACAAGAAATTATCAAAACAAGACAAGAACTAAATCAGAAAGAAATTAAAAAAACCATTCAGAAAATAAATGAATCAAAAAGCTGGTTCTTTGAGAGGATAAACAAAATAGATACCCCACTGGCCCGACTGACAAAGAAAAAACAAGACAAAGCAAGAATTAGCAGCATCAAAGATGAAAAAGGCAACATAACAACAGACACTACTACCATTAAGGAAATAATTAGAAATTATTACAAAGAACTATACGCCAACAAATCCGATAACCACTTGGAAATGGAAAGATTCCTAGACTCCTACCACTTACCAAAACTCACCCCAGAAGCAACAGAAGACCTGAATAAACCCATTACCGAATCAGAAATAGAATCAGTGATTAAAGAGCTCCCAACAAAGAAAAGCCCAGGACCAGAATCTTTTACCGCAGAATTCTACAAAACATTCCAACCAGAGCTAACCCCAATCCTTTACAAGCTCTTCAAAACAATAGAAAAGGAAGCAGCTCTTCCAAACTCATTCTGTAAAGCCAATATCACCTTAATCCCCAAACTGAACAGAGAATTAACAGAGAAGGAAAACTACAGACCGATCTCCCTGATGAATGTTGACGCTAAGATACTCAACAAAATCCTAGCCAATAGAATACAAAAAAAATCAGACAGATCATCCATCCAGACCAAGTAGGTTTCATCCAGGGAATGCAGGGATGGTTCAACATAAGGAAATCCATAAATGTGATACATCACATCCAAAAACTGAAAAACAAAAACCATATAATAGTATCAATAGATGCAGAAAAAGCCTTCGACAAAATTCAACACCACTTCATGTTAAAAACCCTAACAAGGGTGGGGATAGAAGGAACTATGCACAACATAATCAAAGCAATATATGAAAAGCCCAATGCCAGCATCATACTAAATGGAGAAAAACTGGATCCCTTCCCACTGAAATCTAGAACAAGACAAGGCTGCCCACTATCACCACTGCTATTCAATATAGTCCTAGAGGTACTTGCAGAAGCCGTAAGACAAGACAAAGAAATCAAAGGAATCCAAATTGGAAATGAAGAAGTCAAGCTTTCACTATTCGCAGACGACATGATTCTCTACATAGAAGAACCAAAAAACTCAATACAAAAACTCCTAGAACTCATATGAGAATTTGGCAGAGTGGCAGGATACAAGATAAATGAACAAAAATCAACAGCCATGGTGTATGCAAACGGCCGCAAGATGGAAGAAGATCTAACCAACAAGCTGCCATTCAAAATAACAGAGAAAAGCATGAAATATCTGGGAATAAATTTAACCAAAAGCGTAGATGACCTTTATGAAGAAAATTACAAAACACTCAAAAAACAAATAGAAGAAGACCTCAAAACATGGAACAACATCCCATGCTCCTGGATAGGCAAAATTAATATCATCAAAATGTCTATACTACCAAAAGCAATATATACATTCAATGCAATCCCAAATTACCCACAGCATTCTTCATTGAACTGGAAAAAATGATACACAGATTCATCTGGAAACACAAAAAACCACGAATAGCCAGAACCACTCTGAAGAACAGGTACTTAACAGGGGGAATCACAGTACCGGATCTATGGACATACTATACAGCAGTGGTCATCAAAACAGCCTGGTACTGGCACAAAGATAGAGAGGAAGATCAGTGGAACAGAATAGAAACAACAGATGGAAACCCACACAGATACAGTCAATTAAACTTTGACAAAAAGACAGACAACAACCCAAGCAAATGGAAAGGTCTGTTCAATAAATGCTGCTGGGACAACTGGTTGATAGCCTGCAGAAACAAAAAGATAGACCCACATCTCTCACCATACACCAAGATCGAATCTAAATGGATAAAAGACCTAAGCCTACATCCAGAAACCTTCAAACTTTTGGAAGAAAATGTTGGAAACACACTGGAACACTTAGGGGTAGGCCCTCACTTCCTAAAAAAGACTCCAAAAGCAGTAGAAATCGAGACTAAAATAAACAACTGGGACCTCATCAAACTAAGAAGCTTCTGTACAGCAAGGGAAACAATCAACAAAGTAAAAAAACAACCTACAGAATGGGAGAAGATCTTTGCACACTACATAGGTGATAGAGAGCTAATCTCCAGAATATACAAAGAGCTACAGAGAAACCAAAACACCAGAACAAACAAACTGCTCAAGAAATGGGCATGGGAAATGGGCAGACATTTCACAAAAGAACAAACCCAAATGGCAAACAAGCATATGAAAAAATGCTCAAGTTCCCTGGCAATAAGGGAAATCCAAATGAAGACAACAATGAGGTACCACCTAACTCCAGTAAGGATGGTACACATACATAATACCACCAACACTTGCTGGCGAGGATGTGGGGAAAAGGGAACCCTTCTCCACTGCTGGTGGGACTGCAGACTTGTACAGCCTCTATGGGAATCTGCCGGAGCCCAGCTCCAGCTGAGTCCGGAACTTGGGAAGGGTGCGTGGATGAGGCGTGAAGAGAGAAAGAAAGGAGACGGATCACCAGATTCCTTGATCGTCGTGGACAAAGCGAGAAAGCTGTCTGCTTTATTTATATAGAAGCAGTACAAAGTTTTTTCTTAGGGGCATATTGACATAGCTTCAGGGGGACACAATTTACAACTTTTTGAGAAATGATTGAGGAAGGATTCCACATTCCTTGCTTATCTTGGCTTGCCAGTCTTCATCTGCTCTCCTCAGGTCTGGGCTATAACCTAGGCACCATCTGTGTCAACCAGACCCCTACCTTGAATTACGTATGAGTTAAAAGGACTGGGGCCTTGGTCTATGGGGATCGGGGTTATTGACATTAGTTGGCCATCGGTCTGTAAGCTCACAGTTTGTTAACCAAACACGTAAAGCAAGGGTAAAAACGGCAGAAAGAATTGCAGTTAGCAATGAGCTAAGTTACTCTATTTAAGTTTCAACTCTACAATGGATTAGTGTTTCCAAAGACAATTCCACAAATTGTTTCAGTATTAGACAAGGCATTATCCATTCCAACGTTGCAACCAAGAGTTTCTTAGTAGACAACACATCTTATGCAGTAATACACTCCTAATACAATTCTTATTCAACTTATCTATCACTAAATGGGAGAAATACATCAAGAGAGAAAAAACATGAAGATCTAAGACAAAAAGTTATAAACATTACATTCCTCTACAACTGCAGGCTCTACAACTTCATAAGTGATCAAACAATAATCAAAAATATATCTTTATGATGTTAGTGAAATCACCCTGTATTTCCTCTAGCTAAAAATTTATGAAAACAACTAAAACAGCTGCATTTTCTATATTCTAAAGAATTGCAAGGACAGGCTAACCTTTAAGACCACAGTAACCATATTTTTTTGCCTTAGTAGGATAGGCTTCAGGGTTACAGTAGCTATATTCTTCGTCATAGCAGTATGGCCTTTAGGGTCACAGTAACTATATTCTTTGTCATAGCAGAATGACCTTTAGGGTCACAGTAACAGGATAACTTTTAGGGTTCCTCTTATCAAGCCATTCCCCAGAAAGCATGCTAAATATCTGGGCCAGATTTTATGGCAATGGGTAAACAGCACAGACTTAATTATACTCCTATGTGTAGTTAAAGGCCCACTCACCAGGACATCCTCAGTAACATTAACTCTTAAGCTCACATTGGTTGTAAAAGCCATCTCACAGGGGCAGACAATGCCTCAATAGATTACAAAATTCTTAGTGGGGTGGTTGAGTGCCCATGCGAAGGGGAGTGAAAACTGCGTCAAGGTGGTCAGAGATGAATCCACTTAGCCCTGCCAAGCAGCTGGTAGCTCCCCGGGCCCTGCCAGTCAGGGAGCTGTTCTCTTCACACCTTCGTGTTATACACACCTACTGCATGGACTCCATCAGGAATCAGTTTGGCGAATACTCAAACAACTGAAAATCATCATACCGTATGATCCAGCAATAGCACTCCTAGGGATATATCCAAAAGATCTCCTACACAAGAAACCAACATGCACGCCTATGTTCATAGCAGCACAATCTACAATCGCAAAAACCTGGAAGCAGCCAAAATGCCCATCAATAGAAGACTGGATAAGAAAGCTATGGTTCATCTACTCTATGGAATACTACTCAGCTATTAAAAAAAACGAAATGCAGTTCTTTGTGGCCAAATGGGCCAAACTGGAAACCATCATGCTAAGGGAAATGAGCCAATCCCAAAAGGTTAAATACCACATGTTTGCCTTAATTTAAGATGATATGATGTTATGTATAACATGTTATGTTATGAATGTTATATGTTGTGTATAAACTAAAATTGAAATGTAAGTGAGGTGGTCACAGAAGGTGGCTAGGAACTCGCATTTACTTTTAACATATTGGTTACTCATTACTATGTCAATTAATTCCATAATGATGTAAATTTTTGCTGATGGTATGTTGGAGCTTTCAATGGACTGGGATGATACTCTGCTGGCTCTGTCTTCAGACCAGAGAGGGTATACCTAAGAAGCCGTTGAACTTGACTGGACAATAAGATGCTGGACTCTATGTTTGGTATACGCTTGCAATGGGGGAATCTCAACTGAACTTGAGCTGTGGTTATGCAACTAGGTGGAGGAATCCACCATGGTGGGAGGGTTTGGGGAGGGGTGGGGAGAACCCAAGTACCTATGTAACTGTGTCACATAATACAATGTAATTAATGAATTAAAAATAATAAATAAATTTTTTTAAAAAAAGATAAAATCAGCTATTAACTGTTTCTGCATAAGTGACCTCAAAATGATAAAAAGTGGTAGTTGAGGATCTCAGAGGTCAGTTAATAATGCGGACGTAAAGAAATAACCTACATTTAAATTAGCTGAAAATATTATTTGTAAGTGTTGTATTTTTATGATGTCACACTACACTCTGTGCCATCATCTCAGTTCAGGAGGTCAGCGGCCTTACTGGGATGGAAACAAGGAGGCAGCAGGGCTATGCTTCTTCTAGCAGCTCCAGAGGGGAGGCTCTAAATTGCCTTCTTGCCACTTCTTTTCCTGCACTGTGGTCTCTTTTCCCCCTACTCCAATTACTTTATCCACTGTCACACATGGTCTCTGGCTTCTTCCTTATTCTCAGGAGGATTATGTTACATTGTATTACCTCTGATCTAGAATATTGAGAAAAATCTCCAGATTACAGTTGTTAGCTAATCAATCTTCCATGAACTTTCTGATATTTAGTGTGAAATTCCTATGATCCAAAATTTAGGTCATGGATATCTCTTGGTTTGTGGTGATATTTCCCCCACACCTTTATAACATTGTCATCCCTGCTACTGCGTTCTTATACATCAGAATTCAAAATCACAGGGAAGATCTCTGGAGCACAGAGCTGCAGGACATTTCAGATCAGTCCATGACTCTGAGGCTGAAGCTGGGGGAGTTGTATTTGCTGCCTCTAATGGAATTCTCCTGGTGTACACTGTAGGCATAGAGCTTGGTTTTGTGATGAAGATTATGTTTTGATAATGACCGAATTTCTGTTTCAGCATACTAACAGATGGGTAAAAGAAATTCAAGTTCTTGATTTTCTTAAACTTCCTATGCCTTAGCAGGGAGAAATGACACTTGTTCACCCAAACACACAATGTAACAATTAGAAATTATCCCCCTGTGTCAAGGACTCTGGTATCGACTGCATATTTACGTTGGAGTGGAGGACCAGTGAAATAGGGAAGAAAGAGGGAAGAGAAGACAGATGGGAAAGGTTCCTAAGTCAGTAAGTAGTAGCTCAGGATTAGGAGATGTTAGCCCACATGGAATACAGGAAATAGCTGAGAATTCTGTTATCTGAGAGGTCAGAAGCTGGGATCATCAGAACTCTTTGCTGCTGTCATGCACAGAGGGTTCCCTAAGGGCTGCTCATCCCAGGCCCTGTGGTCTGCATGTGTGCAGGTGGAGCTGCCTCCCCAGCTCTGAGAGCTCAGTGTAGCTCAGGCAGGTGTGGAGGGAGTCAGCAGAGGAATATCAAAGGAGAAGGATGGGGTGGTCCTACTATCCTTCCCCATAAATGAAGTGTGTATTCCATCTGGAAAGGCAGTGTTCTTCTCTCCAATCCTAGTAGAATGTTTATCAGTAGGTTCCCAAATAAATCAGATCCCAGGTGAGAGGTAGGAGTTTGTGATGTGGCTGCACCCCCAGGTTCTGCTCACCTGTGCTTGTGCTCTCCTGTGCTTGTGCCTCAGTAATGCCTGCCTCCTCCCTGGTCCGCAGGCTCCTTGGCTCTGAGATGGTGATTTTGTCATCCCATTCTAGTGATACAGACTGGGTGACTGGTGCAAATATCGATATGTGAGATACAGTGGTGCAAATAGACTTGTATTCCAAGATATTACTCTATGTAATTGGCACTAGCTTGACAAAGTGGAGACTCCTGTGTATGGAGCAGGGGAGTGCTTGCATGTCCACTTTGATCCTAAAAGATGAGCAGAGGAATGAGGAACGTGCAGTGCATGACCTGACCCTGGACCAAGCAGCAGGTACCCTCTAAATCAGGTGTGTTAATAAATGCGCCTTTTCAGTGGGCTAACTCCTCACCTGTCTTCCAAGTCCTAGATTGCAGATATGGTCCACCTGAGCCCCAAGTGGTAGCTACTGCAGCTCACAGAAACTAACCAGGAGACTCTCCTTGGGGTTTCTTTGGAATTTGCAGAGAATGGTACTAGGGTGTGTTCTCATCTAAAGCACCGTATGGATTTAACTGAGATACTACCGATGAATGCAAATACTGATGATAGTTGCATTCATCCAATTTCATAACTCAGAACTTTGTGCTGGTGAAGTTCAGGAAATGGTAGTAAATGGCTCAATACTGAATTATCGACGCTCTCATGTCAACAATTTTACAGCCCATTTAGTCCCTGGACATATGAACCCTCTCTTCTATTATGGTGCATCTGTCTGCTGCAAATTGACTCTCATTATTCAGATTCTAATAATATCTGTGTGCCACTGTATCCTGGCAGCTAAATATATATGAGTCCCTATTGTCCTTTTTTCCTAAATAAGGTAAATGAAATAAGTTTAGACTGCCAGAAATCTGTAAGTAATAAGTAGAGAATGGGAAGAATTTGAGGGCAGACTGAGGAATTGATAGATTATACCCCGGCAGAAAGTGTTGCACAATCTCTGAAAATAATTTGTTCTCCTGTAAATTGAGACACTGACATTAAATACAAGTAGATTAGACTCTCCTGTCTGTGGGGGTAAGTTAGAGTGCTTCTCAAATGCTTAATATCACATGATGTGTGTCAGAGGATCATGTTCTCTGTAGGTAAATTAGTGCAGTCCAGAGCATGACCTGGGTGCCTGGAGACACTTCTCGTGTGCTCAGTTATGACATGAGCTGTTCTCTTCTGCTTTGCACAAGAATATCACTTCCCTTACTGATTTGCATGTTCCCAGGACACAGCCCACCACCCCGCGCACTTAAGAGCAAGCTGTTCATGCCCTGTGCAGGAGTCAGTGCCAGTCAGGACACAGCATGGACATGAGGGCCCCTGCTCAGCTCCTGGGGCTCCTGCTGCTCTGGCTCTCAGGCGAGGAAGGATAATAACAAGAACTGAATTCTTCCAGTGTGTTCAGTGCTGACTGAAACTTCCTGTCTCTGCTGTATGAACATGATGATGAGAGTGTATGTTTGTGTTTGTGTTTCCCTTCTCAGGTGCCAGATGTGCCTTTGAGGTGACCCAGACTCCAACCACGGTGTCTGCAGCTGTGGGAGACACAGTCACCATCAATTGCAAGACGAGTCAGAGCATTAGCAGTTATCTATCCTGGTATCAGCAGAAACCAGGGCAACCTGCAAAGCTCCTGATCTATTATGCATCCAAATTAGCCGATGGGGTCCCTGACAGGTTCCAGGGTAGTGGATCTGGGACATCATACACTCTCACCATCAACGGGGTGCAGCCTGAGGATGCTGGAATCTACTATTGTTATGGAATGTATGGTTATCCTGATAATACACAGTGATACAAGCCTCAACAAAAAACATGCTGAAAAGCAGAAGTGAGAGTTTGGGTTGCCCCAGTTTTCTGTCCTTGAGCTGCTATCTGTTAAAAGTCATTCTTGGATGCAGTCAGAGTTTTATGTCTTCCCAGGTTAACATGTAAAGGTATATAAATCCCTCTTCTCCTTTCTAAATAAGTGAATCAAAACAATTTCAGACTCTTAGAAATGTGTAAATAATAAGTAAATCATTGAAAGATTTGAGGGCAGGCTGAGGCGTTGAAGAAGTATTCTACAGAATGGTATTGTATATTGCGTGATAACAAGTATTTCTGTAAAATGAAACAAAGCTAATTAAACAAGAATAGATGACACATCTTGTCCTTGGGGTTTTTTGGAGTAGGTCAAGAGCGCCTCAGATGCTTTATGTCACATAATGTTTTCAAGGGAAGGTCTCTGTATGTAAATGAGTGCAACCATGGTTTGACCTGGGTGCTTGTAGACACGTCCCGTGTACTCAGAGATGAGATGAGCTGGGCTCTTCTGCTTGGCACAGCAATATCACTTCCTCTGCTATTTTGCATGTGCCCAGGACACTGCCCACAACCCTGCACACTTATGAGCAGGCTGCTCATGCCCTGAACAGGAGTCAGTGCCTGTCACGACACAGCATAGACATGAGCTTCTCTACTCAGCTCCTGGGGCTCCTGCTGCTCTGGCTCCCAGATGAGGAAGGACAACACCAGGAAATGAATTCAGCCGATGTGGTCAGTGTTGACTGAAACTTCCTGTCTCTGCTGTATGAACATGATGATGAGAGTGTATGTTTGTGTTTGTGTTTCCCTTCTCAGGTGCCAGATGTGCCTTTGAGGTGACCCAGACTCCAACCACGGTGTCTGCAGCTGTGGGAGACACAGTCACCATCAATTGCAAGACGAGTCAGAGTGTTTACAGCAACAATAGGTTAGCCTGGTTTCAGCAGAAACCAGGGCAACCTGCAAAGCTCCTGATCTATTATATCTATTATGCATCCAGTTTAGCCTCTGGGGTCCCTGATAGGTTCAAGGGCAGTGGATCTGGGACATCATACACTCTCACCATCAACCCGGTGGAGGCTGCAGATGTCGGAATCTACTACTGTCAACCGTATTATAGTGATAGTAATGATAACTCTCACGGTGATACAGTTCTGTACCAAAGCCACCCAGGAAAGCAGAAGTGTGAATTTGGGCTGCCCCAGCTGCTCCTTCAGGGCCTCTATCTGCTAAGAGTCATTCTCTGACGCAGTCAGTCTTTGATGCTTCCTGGTCCTTTCTTTCTTGTTGGTAACTGCATCACTTAAATGTCCATGTTTCTCCTGATTTAAAAGGAAGAACTGATTATACCTGAGCACTCAATGTTACGGAATGCTTTTTGATTTAAACAGTGAAAAGCTAGTTGTTATGGATCTTTCAAGCGGAAACATTAAGCAGAGTTTATTAGATTCCAAATTATACTTTAATGTTCTGGGAATGTTGGGATCAGGGACGGTGATCCGAGAAACATGAACTTTTGCGTTCTCTCCTTATTTACAGCCTCTCTGCCACAGAAGGAACAGTGAAACTGACACTGTGGTCCTTATCCCTGGAGCTGATGCTCTCAGCTGCCTGCAGCCTCACAGGTGGTTCCCCACTCCTTCATCCCTGTGTCTGCCTGCAAGTGTAGATGGATGGTCCAGAATTTGTCTTCTGACATTCAAATCTCAGGACACACAGTTTGGTTTCTGCAAGAAAATGGTGAGCTGGGAACTGTATTTTTAACTCAGGCCCATACATATTCACATATATTTTTTTCCACACAACCATGTTCACTCCACATTAGTGGCTCTAACTAGAGACAGGGCACAAGAAGACCAGTGTGAAATGAAATCCAGGTTCACGCTGGCCTGCTTGGTTCTGTGTTGCTCCAGGTCTTTAATCCAGCCCTCTTTGCAATTTATCTTGCACAAACAACTGTCTCAAAACCTTCCCAGGCCACAGGTGATTACATTTCAGATTTGTGGAGAAAGTTATATTTCGCATCCCTGAGCCTTTCCTCATCTGCTTTACCCCTTCTCATCTCTTGGACTCATCTTTGTCTTCTCCAATTGTCTTTGATTTTATTTTCTTCTAATATGGAAGCGAGAAGCAAACAAATCAGAACCTCTTCCTGCACGCATACTCTGATAGCTGAGCCCTAGGGGTGTTTTTTTTTTTTTTTTTTTTTTTTTTGCAGATTTATTTTATTGGTAAGTCAGATATACAGAGAGGATTAGAGACAGAGAGGAAGATCTTCTGTCAGATGATTCCCCACTCCTCAAGTGGCCGCAAGGGCTGGAGCTGAGCTGATCTGAAGCCAGGAGCCTGGAGCTTCATCCAGGTCTCCCATGAGGGTGTAGAAATCGAAGGCTTTGGTCCATCCTCAGCTGCTTTCTCAGGCCACAAGCAGGGAGCTGGATGGGCAGTGTAGCTTAGGGTTAGAATCTGTGTCCATATGGGATCCTGGTTTTTTCAAGGTGAGGACCTTAGCTGCTAGACCAACGTTTTGGGCCCTATTTGTTTCTTTTTTCTTTAATGTTTCATAATTTTCATCATAGAGGTCTTCCACATCTTTGGTTAGTTAGATTAATTCCAAAGTGTTTAAGGTTCATCTCTGCTGTTTTAAAGGAGACTATCTATAGTTACTATTTCATTCCTAGCCATTGAGGTATTTGTGTATGTTAGTACAATTGGTTTATGTTCATTAATTTTGTATCTTGCTATCCTGTCAAAGTCTCTTATGAGTTCCCATAGTCACTTGATTGAGTCTTTTGGTTCACCAATGTAGAGAAGTATTTCATCTGCATGCAGAGATAATTTCAATTTCTCATTTATGATTTGAATTCATACAATTTGTTTTTCTTGCCTAATAGCTCAGGGAAGGACTTCCAATATTATGTTGAATAGCAGTGGTGAGAGTGGACATCCTTGTCTAGTTCCAGATCTTATTGGAAAATCTTCCAGTCTTTCCTGTTTAGTATGATGTTGTCATTTTTAAAATATATTGCATTGATTTTGGTACAGAATGTTCTTCTATGCTTATCTTAGTTGCAGTTTTTCAGCATGGAGTGATGTTGGATTTTATAAAATGCCTTCTCTGCCTCTACTGAGATGATTGTGTGGTTTTTATTTTTCAATTTGTTGACATGGTGTGTCACTTTTATTGATTTGTGAAAGCTAAGCCATCCCTGCATGCCAGGGATAAATGTTCCCCATCTGGGTGAATGATCTGCCTGATATATTGTTGGATGCTGTTGGCTAGTATTTTGCTGATGATCTTTGCATCTATGTCCATCATGGCTATAGGTCTGTAGTTTTCTTTCTGTTGTGACTCAATCTGGTTTTGGTATTAAGATGATATTGGCTTCATAGCAAGAGTTTGGAAGGATTTCCTCTGTTTCTAGTATTTGAAATAGTTTTTGGAGGATTGGGGTAAGTCCTTTTTAAAACATTTGGTAGCCTTCTGAAGTAATATGGCCCATGGGCTTTCTGTGTAGGGAGTGATTTAATTATTGATTCCATCTCAGTCTGTGTTACAGGTCTATTTGGATGATCAGTTGCCTCATGATTCACTTTTGTTATGTTTCCAAAAATCTGCCTGTTTCTTCTAGGTCTTCTGATTTGTTGTCATATATTTGTTTGTAATAGTTTGTAATAATTCTCTGTGTGTCTGAGGTATCTGATGTTACATTCCCTTTTTGTCTCTGATCCTATTGATTTGTATCTCCCTCACTTTTTTTTGATTAGTTGTGCTAGTGGGGGAGTCTATTTTGTTGATTTTCTCGAAGAACCAGCTCTTTGATTCATTGATTTTATGCATTATCTTTTTGGTCTTTATTTGGTCTATTTTCTTCCTTTTTGGTTATTTGTTTTTTTCTTGCTAATCTTGGGATTGCTTTGCTGTTGTTTTTCTCACTCCTTCAACTGTAATGTTAGCTCATTTACTTGGCATTTTTCTAACTTCTTAACAGAGGCATTGAGATAAAATTTCCTCTTAACACTGCCTTGACAATGCCCCATAGTTTTGATATGTTGTTTTGATGGCTTCATTTGTTTCAAGTAATTGTTTTATTTTCTCTTTGATTTAGTCTATAACCCATTGTTCATTTAGTAGAAGTGTGAGTCTGGGCTGCCTCAGCTGCTCCTTCTGGGGCTTCCGTTTACTGAGAAGGATTCCGTGATGTAGCCACACTTCAAGGCTCCTGAAGCTTTGTTGAAGTGACCATGGGGCTTCTGTGCAGCACCCTCTCTTTCCTGCTTGCATCTGTAGCACTGGCATGAATATTTCTCTACTGATTTAAAGAAAAACTATTTTTAAGCTTGAGTACTCCATCTTCCAGATATTTTGGATTCATGGAGAAAAGCACAGGCATTAGAAATCTTGTAAAGAAATAGGATTTCATACAGTTTATTTGATCCCAACTTTCATGTCTCAGAGTATCTGAGTTGTTTGCCCAAAGACACATTGTGAGCAAGTGTGGAGATCTGAATTTTGAACCCAGCTGAATGTATCATTAAATATCTTCCTTTCACATGGCCAAGATCTTTCCATATTTGAGGTTATAGTCTACAGGAAAGGCACAAGACAGAAGTAGTGTGATATGAAATCTCTGGTTCTTGCTGCCCCACTCCTACTCCATGTTGTCCCTAATCTTAAATCCAGTCCCTTCTGTAATTTTTCATGCCATATAATTCTCTCAGAACTCCAATAATTTCAGGTGATTTTTCAGATTTGTGGACAGGAGGCACATCTCTCATCATTGTCCCTTATCATATCTTGTCTGTCCCTTCTCATTCCTCAGACTCAGAGCTGTTTTCTCATATTTTGTGTAATTCTGCCTTTGCTAAAAATGCAGAGAAGCAACCAACTCTCCCACCCTTCATTACTGTGTTATCTGAGCCTTCCCATTCCAGAATTGGGAAGAGATGATGAAGACACTTCATTAAAGAGATTGTTTCTAAGCAGAATTTTGGGCTCCCTCATCTTACAAACAGCTTCGTTTGTCTTCTGTTACAGGTGAAACTAATGAGATCAAAGTGACATTTTTGAGGATCTTATTCACACACTCACAGTTGTGAAAGATATCGTCAGCATTTGCATTAGCTTGATAATAATGACAGTAATAAACTATTTTATAGTTTTGATAAAAAGGACACAAGTGTGCCTTCACCAGAGCTCAGGAGGTCAGAGGTATCTTCAGGGCAACACCAAGCAGGTAGTAGTGTTATGCACCTTCTGGCAGCAACAGAGGGAGGATGATCCAAGTGCCTGTTCTTCCATCTTCAGGATGCCCCACATGTCCTGTTCTGTGGTCTCTTCCTCCCTTCAATCTTCAGAATCATCACCAAGAGTTACAGGACTGTGATTCTCCTTGTTAAGTTCCTATTGTTCAGAATGGTTCTGGCTATTTGTGGTTTTTTGTGTTTCCAGATGAACCTGTGTATAATTTTTTCCAGTTCAATGAAAAATGTTTTGGTTAATTTGAGTGGGATTGCACTGAATGTATATATTGCTTTTGGTAATATAGACATTTTAATGATATTAATTTTGTCTATCCAGGAGCATGGGATGTTGTTCCATCTTTTGAGGTCTTGTTCAATTTGTTTTTTAAGTTTTTTGTAATTTTCTTCAAAAAGGTCTTCTAGGCTTTTGGTTAAATTTATTCCTAGATACTTCATACATTTCTCTGTTATTTTGAATGGTAACTTGCTGGTTAGATCTTCTTCCATCTTGGGGCTGTTTGCATACACTATAGCTGTTGATTTTTGTTTATTAATTTTGTACCTGCCACTCTAACAAATTCTCGTATGAGTTCTAGGAGTCTCTGTATTGAGTCTTTTGGTTCTTCTATGTAAAGGATCATGTCATCTGCGAATAGTGAAAGCTTGACTTCTTCATTTCCAATTTGAATTCCTTTGATTTCTTTGTCTTGTCTTATGACCTCTGTGAGTACCTCTAGGACTATGTTGAATAGCAGTGGTGATAGTGGACACCGTTGTCTTGTTCCAGATCTCAGTGGGAAGGGATCCAGTTTTTCTCCATTCAGTATGATGCTGGCATTGGGTTTTTCTTTTTTTTTTAATTGTTGACAATCTTTACATACTTAATTACGGTATAAAGGTTCAGGGGCTATAGGGAAGTGGGTAAGACTTTTATGTCCATATTGTTTCCTTCATGTATCTGAGGTAAAGGAGGATTATGAGGGAGAAGCCCCACCCAGTTTCCCACCCACCCCAAGTCCCGGATGTGGGGCATGCTCTGAGATACTTGCTCAAGTGGTTTTAATAGTTCTCCAAAAGGAGTGCCTTCGGAGGCCAGGAACTCTGAGGTCGCCCACCCCCATTTGGACCTACAATATGGGATGGAAGAAGCCCAATTCCTGCCTTGCAGGATTCAGGGACATCGGTGCGACAGCCAGGATCCCTGGACGGTCCGCGGAAACAGAAGAACAGTAAGCTTCCTTCGGAACTAGGGAGGGGAGCTTCCTCTGGCCCTTGCCTGCTTCCAACTTTGGGTCCCCACTCTCTTTTATAAGGACCATCAGGATTGCTCCAGAAACCTCTCATAACAAACACGAACAAACAAGTTAGAATAGACAGACAGAGAACAGATGGGAAGGCTTGGAAGCAGACAGGAAGTGGCCAGCCGGGATGAACTTGTGACTCACTGGGTGGGACACAAAGATCAGATACTCCTCTTTGGGGTGTTGAGGATTTCTCTGCACACCCCTCCCAAAAATATTCACCTGAACTGTTGACATTTGTCCTGTTAAAGTTATAGAGTTGGACTACCCGAAAAACAGCCAGGTTCAGCAAAATCACGCTTCAATGCTATAAAATGCTAAATACTAACATTGAAAAAGACAAGAGACAGCTGAATAGCAATCTATAGCCATTTTAAGGTATATAGACCATGGTTGAATGTAAACCAAAGTTGAAATGTCTATGGGGAAGTCACAGGTTGTGGTCGAGAACATGCATTTTCCTAGTAACATATTGGTTAATCAATACCATGTCAATTAATGCCATAATGCTGTAAATGGTTGTAAATATTGGGTTGAGTTTTTTACTTGATTGGGATGATACTCTGCTGGTTCTGCCTTTGGACCAGAGATGGTCTCACCAGGAAGCCGTTGAATTTGCCAGGACAATTAGATGCTGGACTTTACGATTGGTCAAAACCTCCAATGAAAGAATCTCAACTGAGTTTGAACTATGGAAATACAGCGGGGTGGAGCAATCCACTGTGGGAGGGGGAGGGTTTGGGGAGGGGCAGGGGGAATTCCAGTGCAAAAAAAAAAAAAATGTGTGTCACATAATGCAATGAAATTAATAATAATAATAATAAAAAAAATAGTTCTCCAGTTATGGATCGCTGCCAATCTCACCACTGCCAGCTCGATGAGGTCATTGAAGAATCCACTGATTGTCACAGTCCATCATAGAGTCTTCATTTGCCCAGTATTTTGCTGCCCAACATATTGCTGAGGTGGTTGATTGATTTATTCTGTCCTTTGTCTTTTCTTGGATATGGTTCTGAGTCCAGCAGTTTGATTGGGGAGATCTCCAAAGAAACTTTGAGGTATTGCCAGATCAGATTCTTGTGTGTTCTAGTAAGCACCGGGCCTGGCACAGTCCATCGCCAAGATCAGCTGGTGGTTGCAATTGCTGGGTTGGTTCTGCTCTCAGTCCCGACTTCCACTGGAACCAATGGGTGTTGCAGTCCAGCCTGGTTCTGCCCAGCACGTACTTGACCCTTTCATCAACCAGTGGGGGCTGTAGCCCAGTTGGGGCAACCCACAATAACCCCCACTAGGCCCGCCCCCACCCTGGCCTGCCAGCATGTATAGCAGACTAGTCCAGTCTGTCCCGCTTCCCATTTGGCTCCCGTACCTGTCAATGGGCATTGAAGCTTAGTTCCATCCAACCAGCTCAACTATCCAGCCCTCATGGATGTTGTTGAGTGCCTCTCCGTCTAGCCACCCCAGCCCCCTTCCTAGTTTTCATGCCCTCCCGCAGGAGTAGTGACCCAAGAGGGGGGAACCCACTATTTACCTCCCGGGTCTCTCTCAGTCCCGGTTTATGCAATCTTTGGGTGATTCTGTGGTTTGACTTGGCAGAATTAGCCCCCAGTGCCAGCTTCTGCCAGCCGATGCTGCGGCTAAGCCCAAATAACCTTAACCCACTTCAATTTATGCTTGTACCGGCAGGAATAATCAACCCAGCCTGGCTTTTCCCTGATGCGGTGCTCAGGTGTTGCAGCCCTGCTTAGTCTGGTCTGTCCCCATCCCAGCCCATGCTATCCAGTGGGAGTAGCTGTCCGGCAAGGGGACCAGCCCCTTAATCCTCCTGCTGGCTCTGCTCTCTCCCTTCCTGGTTCTCACGCGTGTTGGTTGGGTGCTGCATTCAAATCCAGTACAGGCAACCTCACCCTGGCATTCCATATTGTGCACTGGGTTTTGTTGCGACCAAACCTGGCCCGACGCACACTCTGTTCTGGTGTTTGGGTTTGCCAGTGGCATTGGGTTTTTCATATATTGCTTTGACTGTGTTGTGGATTTTTCCTTCTATACCCACCCTGGTTAGGGTTTTTAAGATAAAGTGATATTCGATTTTGTCGAAGGTTTTTTCTGCATCTATTGTTACTATTATATGGTTTTTGTTCTTCAGTTTTTGGATGTGATGTATCATATTTATGGATTTCCATATGTTGAACCATCCCTGCATTCCCTGGATGAATCCTACTTGGTCTGGATGAATGAACTGTCTGATGTTTTTTTGAATTCTATTGGCTAGGATTTTTATTGAGAATCTTGACGTCAATGTTCATCAGGGAGATCGGTCTGTAGTTTTCCTTCTCTGTTAATTCTCTATCCGGTTTTGGGATTAAAGTGATATTGGCTTCGTAGAATGAGTTTGGAAGGGTTACTTCCTTTTCTATTGTTTTGAAGAGCTTGTAGAGGATTGGGGTTAGCTCTGTTTGGAATGTTTTGTAGAATTCTGCGTTAAAGCCATCTGGGCCTGGGCTTTTTTGGGAGATCTTTAGTCACTGACTCTACCTCTGATTTGGTTATGGGTTTATTCAGGTCTTCTGTTACTTCTGGGGTGAGTTTTGGTAAGTGGTAGGAGTCTAGGAATCTTTCCATTTCCAGGTGGTTATCTGATTTGTTGGAGTATAATTCTTTGTAATAATTTCTAATTATTTCCTTAATGGTTGTAGTGTCTATTGTTATGTTGCCTTTTTCATCGTTGATGCTGCTAATTCTCGCTTTCTCTTTTTGTTTTGTTTTGTTTTGTTTTGTTTTTTGTTAGTTGGGCCAGTGGGGTGTCTATTTTATTTATCTTCTCAAGGAACACTGGCTCCAAAATATATGTATGAATCCCATTTTCCCTCTCTTCTAAATAGAGTAAATGAAATCATTTCAGATTTCCAGAAATGTAAAAGTAATAAGTACAGCATGGGAAGAATTTGAAGGCTGGCTGTGGAATTGATAGATATTCTGTATAATAAGGCACTGCAAACTCTCTACCAAGAGGTTGCTCTCAGGTAACCTGAAACACAAATATAAGATACAAACAGATGATGCCATTTTGTTCTTCAGATAATTAAGAGTTTGTCAACAGCCCCTCAAATGCTTTATGTCACACAATGTGTTTAAGAGAGGATCACGTCTTTTGTAGGTAAATTAGTGCATCTCAGGGATGACCTGGTTACCTGGAGACACTTCCCTTGTGCTCAGAGATGAGATGAGCTGGGCTCTTCTGCTTAGCACAACATATCACTTCCTCTGCTATTTTGTATGTGCCCAGGACACCGCCCATTGCCCTGCACACTTATGAGCAGGCTGCTCATGCCCTGTGCAGGAGTCAGTGCCACTCAGGACACAGCATGGACATGAGGGCCCCTGCTCAGCTCCTGGACCTCCTGCTGCTCTGGCTCTCAGGTGAGGAAGGACAACAGCAGAAATTGGACTCATCCAGTGTGATCAGTGCTGACTGAAACTTCCTGTCTCTGCTGTAATAACATGATGATCAGAATGGATGTTTGTGTTTGTGTTTCCCTTCTCAGGTGCCAGATGTGCCTTGGTGGTGACCCAGACTCCAACCACGGTGTCTGCAGCTGTGGGAGGCACAGTCACCATCAATTGCAAGACGAGTGAGAATGTTTACAGTGCTCTAGCCTGGTATCAGCAGAAACCAGGGCAACCT
The DNA here is from genome assembly GCF_030435755.1 of Ochotona princeps. Taxonomy (NCBI): domain Eukaryota; kingdom Metazoa; phylum Chordata; class Mammalia; order Lagomorpha; family Ochotonidae; genus Ochotona; species Ochotona princeps. Next base: position 15,035,108 of record NC_080839.1, on the reverse strand, counting down.
CCAAAGCTCCTGATCTATGATGCATCCGATTTAGCCGATGGGGTCCCTGACAGGTTCAAGGGCAGTGGATCTGATACATCCTACACTCTCACCATCAGCGGGGTGCAGGCTGCAGATGTCAGAATCTACTACTGTCTTGGTGCTTATAGTTGGAGTAGTGGTATTAACTGAGTGATACAAGACTGATCAAAAACCACACAGGAAAGCAGAAATGTGAGTCTGGGTTTCCCCAGCTTCCTGTCATGTGACCTCTATCTGCAAAGAGTTATTTTCAGATACAGTCAGTCTTCCATAGTCCCTGGAAAATACTTGGAAGGGCCCCTGGGAATCCTTTGTAGCCTCCTCTTTTCTCTTACTTGCCACCTGCAGCACTGATATGTCCATGTTTCTACCCAGCTAAAGGAAAGAAGTGTTTGTGTCTGAGCACTCAACATTACAACTTTCTTTTGGAGTTATATAGTAAAAGATTAAGCATTATGAATATTTTGAGCAGAAATGTTAAGCACAGTTTATTAAAATGCAAGTTATAGATTTTAACATTCTAGAACTATGTGGATAAGAGGCAGTGTTTGTAGAAATATGAGATTCTTTGTTCTTTCAGAATCCAATGCCCCTCTGCCACAGAGGGAACAATCAACTAAACCTGTGGTTCTCAAGCCTGCAGCTGATGCTCTCAGCTGCCCGCAGCTCCCAGGGGCTCCCCTGTCCTCAATGTTGCCTCTGGGTTAGCCAGCAGGTGCAGGTGAATGATTCAGAATTTGTCTTCTGACATTCAAATCTCATGGCACATGGGTAGTTTTGCCCAAAGACACAGGGTGAGTTCTTGTGGGAATCTGGAATTTTGACACAGGCCAATATATGTTTAAAGATTTTCTTTCACATGGCCATGTTGACTCCATATTCGAGGCTGTAACTAGAGACAGGGCACTTGGAAAACAGGGTGATGTGAAATCCAGGGTTCCTGCTGACCTGCTTGATTCTGCGTTGCTCCATGTGTTTAATTTAGTCCTCTCTAGAATTTAGCCTGCCACATACAACTGTCTCCAAATCATCACAGACCACAAGTGATTACATTTCAGATTTTTAAATTAATATTTTATTTTGAATTTTGAATTATGTGATGCATTTTTGCATAGGCTGGGATTCCCCCTGAACTCCCACCCCCATCAGATTTTTCCCATATTGTTACAATAGCATAGTCCTTCATAAGGAATCGTAATTCAATCATTCTTTTGTTTAAGTATACCCTGACATTGTTGGTACATACAATGTCAGACAGTCCAGCATCCCATTGTCTACACATGTCCAACAGTTTCATTGGGAATCCATTTTTTGTCTGGATGCAGGGATGCATGTTGCATTGTACCCCCATGTCTGTATATGATAGACCACAGTCGTCCATTACTATACATTACCGTAAGTGAAAAGCATGAAACAAGGTCAACAACCGGTATGAGTTAGAACAGTCACATCAACAACAACAACATCAACAACAAATTATAGCTCCTTGAAAAAATAATGCTGCACTGAGTAACCAACCTGTGAGTGACAAAAAGGAAACACAGAAGTCTCATGGGAAAAATGATGCCATCGTACAATTCATGAGAATGTGATGAATTCGACTAGAGAAAAGAGATTATTTGGAAGGAACTAAATGAAATGAAAACATTAAAACGCATGGGATACAGCCAAAAAAGCAGGAAAACAATAAAAAAATAGTATAGAATGGACTATTGGAATTACACTTTCCATGCTGGCTTCCTTATATAAGAGAGAATATATGGTATTTGATCTTTTGTGATTGCCCCGTTTTACTGAGCATAATGGTCTCTACTTGGGACCACCTGGTTATAAACAGAATAATTTCATTCTTCTTAATAGCTGAATAATGGATTTATTTTTTTATTGGGAAGGCAGATATACAAAGAGGAAGAGAGACAGAGAGGAAGATCTTCCGTCCGATGATTCACTCCCCAAGTGGCCGCAATGGCCGGTGCTGCGCCAGTCCAAAGCCAGGAGCCTGGAACTTCTTCCATGTATTCTCCGTGGTGCAGGGTCCCAAGGCTTTTAGCCATCCTCGACTGCTTTCCCAGGCCACAAGCAGGGACCTGGATGGGAAGCAGGGCCACCGGAATTAGAACTAGTGCCCATAGGGATTCCAACACGTTCAAGGTGAGGACTTTAGTCGCTAGGTTACCGCGCTGGCCGACATTTCAGATTTTTTGGGAAAGAAATACCTTATATTCCTGACCCTTGCCTCACCTGCACTGTCCCTTCTCATCCCTTGGATTCAGCTCTGTTCTCTCACATTCTGTGTAATCTTATTTTTTTCACCCTAATATGGAAGCAGAGCAGCAAACAAATCAGAACCTATTGCTCCACTCACACCCTTTGATTCCTGAGCCCTAGGCTTTCACACACCTGGTTGCCATGAGGTCACTAAGATAATTTAAGTGAAGAGATTTTCCTCTAAGAGGAATTTGTGCTCCCATCCTTTTATCAATAAATGTCTAATTCTACCAAACTGACATGAAATGAAAACAATGTGACATTTGATGATCTCAGAGCTCCGTCAGTTTATGGGTAGGTAGAAGAAATTATATGTATTCGTATCAGATGAAAATATTATTTAGAAATTGTTGTCCATTTTATGATGTCAAATTGTACCCTGTGCTCTCATCATAGTTCAGCGGACTCTCTGGGACGCAACCGAGGAGGCAGCAGGGCTGTGCTCCTTCTGGCAGCTCCAGAGGGGAGGATCCAAGTCCCTGTTCTTGCAGCTTCAGGATGCCCCACTTGTCCTGCTCTGTGGCTCCTCCCTTCCCTCAATCCAACAACCTTCTCCACTGTCACACTTCCCTCTGACCTAGATCCACCTCTTTGTAAGGAGGATTGTTTTGTATTGTATTATATTACTCTCAGCCAAATAATTCACAATAATCTCCAGAGAACAGTCATTTGGTAATTTATCCTCCAAAATCCTATAACATTTAAAGTAACATTCCCAGAATCCATATATTTGTTTCCAGTTTTGAAATCAAGAGCACCAGGCAAAAAAATGCAGGATCAGATCAGAAGACAGGAGAGGCTGACTGGAGGGCAGAGGAGTAAGAGAAGGGGAAGGGCTTGAAAGCCCAGTGCTGAGGATGAAATCTTCTGATGTACCCAGAGGGAGAGAGTCTTTATAACCTGGATTTCTTGTGTAAAGGACCCAGGACAGGCTGCTCCACTCAGCCTTCCCTGGTTACTAGTTGATACCCCACAGTGAAGCAGGAGATGGGGTCTGCTCTACAGACAAGGCAGAGACAGAGCAGGGCAGGGAGGAAGCAGCTGGGGCAGCAGGAGCTCACTCCTCTGTGGCCCTGGGGAGGAAGCTGGGTTGGAGGCTGAATGGTTGGAGGCTGAATGTTATATTGAAGGCTGCTTTCATATTGTCCACAAGACTAATGCCCCACGTACTTGGCCTGGAGGCTACTGATGATGAGATGAAATCTGTTTCGGAGACTCTGGCTGGACTTGCAGTTGATGGTGACCTTCTCTCCTGCAGACACCGTCTGAGAGTTTGGCTACTGAGTCATCTGATGTCTCCACAAGCACCAGCCTTAAGGAATGGGCAGTGACCACACAATGCATCACTAATACCTTAGAATGCAAACCCAGGAATGTAAGTTTTCTTATTCTTTAGAATATATCAGACTGCTCACGTGAGTGGTTGAAGGTTGCATGATGCATTTTACATCATTAGAATGTTGTTTACTGCTTGAAAACTCTTACCAAAGACCTGGATCTCCTGGATCCCCTGGAAGATGAGGAGTTTTGCTGCAGCCCCATCTTTCTACTGAATCTCCATTGGATGCACTCATGTCCAGCCCGCAAGAAAGTCCATTTCTAGATCTCTGAGCAGGCAGCGTTGGGCTTGTAGAGCCTCTGCAAAGTACAAGCAAATAGAACCCCAGGGCACCTGTGGGGATTCACAGAGACCAGCAATGGAAGGAGGAGACAGAGATGCCATCACCGAAGGAAATATGATATTATGTCTTCCAAAGGAGCAGGGCCCAATTGAAAGGTCCAGTTTACAGGTAAATCCAGCAAAGTCTCCTGACTCAAACTGTACATCAACTACACAATCTCAAATCAGTTTGTAAGCTTGAATAACCTGTCACAAAATAGATGTGATTATGAGCATGTACTTTTAAAAGTTTTAAACTTACTGGAGTTTTTCATTAAGTTTGTAGCAAAGTAGATGTGGTGGCTAATCTTGTTTTGCTACTAAAAGAAGTTGGAAATCATGCTTAATTAGTTATAATGTGAATTTCCTAGTAATTTTTGTAAGACTCATGTTCATATGCTATCAGTTCACAGAGTGTATGGATTTTACTGGTTAGCAAAGACAGTGCCTGAATGTTGTATCTTTCAGAGTCTTTTGATCTGTTTTGTATATTTGAAGCTGCTTCACTCAATCCATACCACTTCTGTTATTTTCCTTAGCCCAAAGCCCCTTTCAAAATAATACATCACTGTACACTTGTGAATCACTCTGATACTATTCCTTTTGTCAATCACTGTATTATTATTCTTTGAATACTTTTCATGGTACCATAGCGGTGGCATATCAGGCTAGTCCTCCTAGCTGGTTTGTATCCCAGCTGCTCCACTTCTGATCAGCTCCTCGTTCATGAACTGGGAATGCAGTGGAAGATGGACAGGATCTTGGGGTAGTGCTCCCACACAGGAGACCCAGAAAAAGCTCCTGGCCTCCAACTTCAGTTCAGCCCATCTCTGGTTTTTGTGATCATTTGGAAAATGAATTTGAAGATGGAAAATCCTTTGGCTCTCCTTCTCTCTAATTCTGATTCTGAAGTACAATAAATAAATATTTACAAACTCTTATTTTACTTTAACATATACCTATACAAAGGAACTCACTGCACGTATTCTATATAATTTCAAGAGTATTGTGATTCTTCCCTCTCTATCCACCCTCCCTCTCACCATCTCTCCTTCTTCTGTTATTTTCCTTTTTAATGTTTATAATGACATAATTTGGATTTATTTCATATTCCCAAGGTTGTCCATCCTCTAAATAAGATTTTCATATAGAAAATGGAAAATCCACTGTTCCTTAGGATGGTAGACCAGGGGTGTTGGGTCTCAAGTCCTCCCTAATTCCCCAACACAACCAGTTCTAAGCGGTAATGGCTCCACCTGGAGGACATGAGGAAATCATATCAGCTTTTCCTCTGGTAGAGCAGGTCTGCATACAAAATGAGACAAGTGTATTCTCACACTATTGTGCCAGTAACAGTATCATTGGTTGCAACAAATAACATTATTACAGACTCTCTTACATATAGAATAACTTCAAAAAATCAAATGGAACCCTTTATCTCATACATCTTTCATTTTTCCTGCCAGCACAGATAATAAAGACAACTCATGTGCTGCCTCTGCTCCCACTCTGCTCCATGTGAGGGACCTCCTCTGCAGCAATGACATTGCAGGGGCCAGCGGCTCAGTGTGTCCTCATCCACCTAGTGCATCCTCCGGTGGCAGGCTGGAGAGGGGAGGGGCAGAGGCAGGAGGAATGGATCAGAGCCGTTCCAGTCCTGTGCTTCCTGAAAAATGAACTGAGAGGCAAGCTCATTAATGGTGCGACATAGAAGTTGTCCTCTCATTGACAAAAGAGCGTTTAAAATTTCTCTTGTTGCTACACATGAAACCGGCTGACCTGCAGGTCAGTAACAGGAATCAGTGCTCGAACTCCAGATACCTGAGAAATGGAGCCAAGTTTTTGCAGGATGTCTTACCTTGTTTCATATTTATTTCAAGTGAAAATTTTCTATCTGGCTGCTCCTCACCATTTGTGAAAATATTTATTCACACTGAAGGCTGAGTGTGAAGAAAAGACATATATTGAAAAAGAGGGAGGGAGGGAGAGAGAGAGAGAGAGAGAGAGAAAGAGAGAGAGAGAAAGATCTCAGAAGTGTATTTCCTATATTACTATGACATCTGGAGCTGGGCCAGGACAAACCATCCTGGACCTATCCCAGCCACCAAGTATGTGGCAGGAACCCAAGGACTTGGGTAACTGTCTGCTGCTTTCTGGACATATTATTGAGGATCTAGTCTGACCACTGCATCTGACAGCGTCTTTACTGACTAAGAGAGCAAAAAAAATGCTTTGTATATATTCCAAGCAGTAATACAATTTTATACAGTTTATTAGAATAAACTACAAACTTCAGTCTTCAAGACCTCTGTGGGTTAGAGATGGTGACAGTGGAAATATGGGACTCTATGCTCTCTAAGAATCCAGTAATACCCCTCGGACAAAAAGCAAAGTAACATTTGCCTGAATGCTGTGGTCATCAGCCCTGGAGCAGAATCTCTCAGATGCTTGCCATACTCACAGAAGGTTCCCTATTCTTCACATTGTGTTTCTGCCTGCAGGTGCACAGGCATGGCACAGAATTCTCTTCTCCCGACTTTCACATCTCAGTGCACTTGTCTTACACTCCATGGTGTTGGTGTATGAATATCAGGAATATTAACACTACAAGTATGTATTTAAATATCTTATTCCTACATGGCTGTTTCATTTCATGTCGAAGGCTGTAGAACAAAACAAAGGCACAAGACCAATCCAGAATGAAGTGAAACTCATGGTTTCTGCTGGCTTATTTAACTCCATGTTGACTTGTATCTTAAAGTTGTTCTCTGCAATTTTGCCTGTTCCAAACTTTCACAAATCCCAGCTGTCTTTATTTCATATTGCTCACTTTATTTCATATTGCTGGGCAGGGGTATGCACATATTCCTGATCCTGTTATCTCCTCTGTCCCTTCCCTTCTCTTGGACTCAGTCCTGTACTCTCATGTTCTCTGTAATTTCGTTTTATCTTCTTAATGTGGAAACAGATATGCAAGCAAATCAAAAGCTCCTTCTACATTTACAGACTTTGATACCTGAGTACAGGGCTCTCACATTCCTGGACTATATGAGGTCACCAAGATATTTCACTCAAGAGATTCTCCTTCTAAGAGGAATCATGTTCCTTCTCATCACAGTCAACTATCTCCTCTTGTAACCCACATCAAATGAGAACAGTGTGTCATTTGATGATCTCATGTGTCAATCAACCACTCAAGGAGGTAATAGAAATTATATGCACTTGCCAACTCAACTAAGTAGCAGTAATACCTTGTTGCATTTTTTGACATCACATTCCAACTGTTATTATCACAGTTCAGCAGATTAAGGCCTTGTTAGGATGATACAGGGCTATCCTCCTTCTACCATCTGCAGAGTGGAGGATCCAAATTCCTGTTCTTGAAGCTTCAGGATGCCCCATGTGTCCTGCTCTTTGCCACCCTTCTCACTTTCTGAACTTTCCCTATGACACATCAGATCTTGGATCTTGGCCTGCCTATCTATCTGGACGGGAATTGTATTGTATTCTATTTCATGACGCCTCTTTCAGCCAGATAATTCTGGAAAATCTCCAGATGGTTGTTTAGCTAATCCATCTGCCAAATATTTTCTGAAATTTACTGTAGAATTCTAATGATCTAGAAAATAAGATCTCATTTTCTTTTGTGTTGGGGTTGCTGTGCACCTGAAAATATTAGGTATCATGCTTATTTGTGCTTTCTTCTGAATCAGAATTCACAATTACAAAGGAAGATCTGTGGCCACAGAGCTAAAGGCATTGAGACCATGTCGCCTGAGGACCAGCGATGGGGGGTTGGGTGGACCCTGCTACCTCCCTCCTTAAAAGATGTGTGGATTCAGTCTTGAAATGCGGTTCTTTGCCTTCAGAACCTCAAAGGCAATTTATCAGCATTTTCCTTATCCACAAGTCATCCAGATGTGCAACAGGAGGTTTTGGAAGTGGTTACATCCCATGATCTGGTCACCTGTGCTTGGTCCTGAGTAATACCTGCCACCTCCTTCATCCCCATCTCTGTGTCACTGAGGTAGTGACTGCCAGGCCACCTTTTATTTTCCAGACTGGCCAACTAGAGCCAAAGCCAAGATACGAGAAACAGGACTGCCAATCTGGGTCCATGCTTGCCGAAATCTAAGCTATTTCTCCATGTACAAAGCTGTGCCTTACAAGGTGGAGACTCCTGGATAGGGAGTGGTGAGTGTTGTTCTCTCACAGCTCCATTGTAAAAGTGCCATTATAAGCACTGACCCTCCCCTGGAAGAGAGGGTTGATATTTTGGTCTGCTCCAGGACTAGCTGCTCACCTGGTGTTCAGTACTTGATTACAGAGACAATTCACCTGAGTCCCAGGGATATGCTGGTGGAGAAGACAGCTCAGAGAAGGTCACAGGAGACGCCTTGCTGGTTTTTTTCATCTTTGCAGAGAGTTGATGTAGGTGTGTATTCATTTATAGGAGCTTGTGGATCCTAAATCAGGTTTCCACAGTGAATTCAAACACTGGTGATTATTGCATTCATCACCTTTCATATAACAGTGGGAGGTTTACTCTGATGAACTTCAGGCGATGACCCCACCTGGCAGAAAGTAGTGTTGCAGAGGACGCCAAGTCCATAGTAAGAGGGGGCCCATTTAGCTTCTGAACATAAGTGCCCTCTAGATTGGATTATGGTGAATCTCCCTGTAATGAATTCTTCCACATTATTCAAATTTTATTAGGCTTAGTGCCATTTAAATTTGGCCTCTGAGTGTATTGGAGATACTCTTTAAGATCTTTTCTAAGTTGAATAAATGAAACAATTTCACTCCCCAAGAAATGCACAAGTGTTAAGTAGAACAGTAGAACAATGATGGGCAGTCTGAAAATTTGGTTGTATTGTCTAAGGTGTCACTGCACATTGTCAACCAACGAAGTTGTTCTCCTACAAGTCACTCATGACCTGGAAATAAAAATGGAGTTTAGCATGTTGTCTTATCGTTCATTTAATAGCAAGGGTCTCTTACACCCCTTTTGTGATATAAGTGCCCTGGTAAAACCCTGTTCTCTGAAGGTGAAAGAATGTTGCCCTGGTTTGGTCTGGGACACCAGAGACACTCCTTTGCACTGTGCTGGGGAGGGGCAGGGATTATCATCTTTATACATCACTGCCACATGCCCTGCTGATATGCATGTTCCCTGAACAGAGCCCACAGAGCTGCACACTTATGAGCAAGCTGCTCTCAACCTGTGCAAGGGTCAGTGCCAGTCAGGACACAGCATGGACATGAGGGCCCCTGCTCAGCTCCTGGACCTCCTGCTGCTCTGGCTCTCAGGCGAGGAAGGATAATAACAAGAACTGAATTCTTCCAGCGTGTTCAGTGCTGACTGAAACTTCCTGTCTCTGTTGTATGAGCATGATGATGAGAGTGTATGTTTGTGTTTGTGTTTCCCTTCTCAGGTGCCAGATGTGCCTTGGTGGTGACCCAGACTCCAACCACGGTGTCTGCAGCTGTGGGAGACACAGTCACCATCAATTGCAAGACGGGTCAGAGTATTAGCAGTTGGTTAGCCTGGTATCAGCAGAAACCAGGGCAACCTCCAAAGCAACTGATCTATGCTGCATCCACTTTAGCCGATGGGGTCCCTGACAGGTTCAAGGGCAGTGGATCTGATACATCATTCACTCTCACCATCAGCGGGGTGCAGGCTGCGGATGTTGGAATCTACTACTGTTTTAGTAGTTATTATAATTATGCTAATAGTACTAAGAAGTCTGAACAAAAACCACCCAGGAAAGCAGAAGTGTGTGAGTTTGTGCTGCCGCAGCTGTCTGTCCTGGGATCTCTGTCTGCTGAGAGTCGATCTCAGATGCAGTCAGTCTTGATGGTCCCTGGAAGATAGTTGGGAAAACCCTTAGGGCTCCCTTATAGCCTTCCTCTCTTTTTCCTCATCCTTAGCGCCTGCATCACAGATATGTGTATATTTCTACTGACTTAAAGTAAAGAAGTCTGTATCTGATTCCTCAATGTTACAGCATTGCTTTGGATTCATATAGCAAATAGGTAAGCATTATGAAATTTTCAAGGAAAAACATTAAACAGAGTGTATTAGAATCAAAATTTTCCTGTTATTTTGTATGAATGTGGGGATCAAAAATGGTGATTATAGGAACATTTGATTATTGTACTCCCCGAGTCCAATGCCCCTCTGCCACAGAAGGAACTGATTCTGTAATCCTCAGCCCTGGAGCTGATACACTCGGTTGCCCACAGCCTCACAAGCAGGATCCCCAATCTTTCATCCCTGTGTCTGCCTGCAATTGCAGATGAATGTACTGGATTTATCCTCTGACGTTCAAATCTTAGGGAACTTCTGTTGTCTGCTCCAGACCCCATAGTGAACTAGCGTGGAGATCTTGAGCTTTAACCCAGGCCAATATATGTTTAAACATTTTCTTCCTTGTGGCCATGTTCACCTCCTATTTGAGACAATAAGTAGAGACAGAGAACAAGAAAACAGGATGATGCGAAATTTAGGCTTCACGCTGCCCTTTTGGATTCTTTTTTATTTTTCAGTTCTCTTTTTGAACAAAATTTTTTAAAAAAATCATTTCTTATGATGGTTACATTGTTGACCAGGGAGGGAAGGATTGAGAGTTAGGCAAAAGTGGGTGAAAATCATTGTTTCCAAATTCTCGGTTTCTTCTTGTCTCTGGGGGAATGGGAGAGTTAAAAGGGTGAAGCCACACCCAGACTGCCAAATGTTCCAGTACCAAGGGATGGGGACTCACCAGCCAGGATCAACTCAGGATTCCGATGTAGTGCATGTGCTGAGGATTCTGACCAAGTGCTTTGGAAAGTTCTGAAATGCTGTCGATTTTGCTGATTCACAGAAGAGGCAACCCTTCCAATGTTCATTGACTAACACAGTCAACCTCAAGTCACCATTCACCCAGATTTTTGCTATCCTTGTTTGATGGTTGAATTGTCCAATTTGCTCTGTTCTCCTTCCTCTGGTGTGGTACCAAATGAGCTGCCATATTCCCATCTGCATCAGGGTCTATGTCCACTGCCCTGCCTTTTCGTTCACAGGGAGGTCCAAGGACCAGGTCCAAGAGACCTAAGCCCTGCCAGATTTCCCAACCCTGGGACTCATGAACCTGGCACCCACCTTGCATGTGGGCCTCAAGACCTGGACCAGGTGACCCAAACCCCATCGAATTCCCCACCCTGGGTCTTACGAAACCAGCACCCTCTGCTCAGGCTGGCCAAGGAACTAGGGCCAGGCGACCTGAGCTCGGTCAGACTCCAGCCCCTAGGCTCACGAACCTAGCATCTCTGGCAGGCCACTGCCAGGACCCAGACCACATGCCCTGAGTCCTGCTGTATTTCCTGCTCCTGTGACTAATGAACCTGGCACCTAACTCACAGAGAGCCCCAGGACCAGGCCAGGTGACTCAAGTCCCGCCAGATCCCCTGACCCTGTGGCTAATGAACCCAGCTCCCACAGACTCCAGGCTGCCACCTCAGCGTCTCTAGTGTGAGATATCTGGCATTGCAGCCTGATCTGGCCTCTCACGCACCCTGTCCTGGTTCTCAGATCTGCCGGTGGATGTTGTGAACTGGCCAAGCCTGGTCTGTCCCCAGACCTGAGCCACATGTAGGCTGGTGGGTACTGTAACCTGGCATGGTCAGGGCTGTCCTTGCCTTGGTTCTTGTGCTCACCTGCGTGGACTGCAACAAACAACTGTCCAAAACCTTCACAGGCCACAGGTGCTTCCATTTCAGATTTGTGGGGAAAGAAGTCTCTCACATCCCTGACCCCTTCCTTATCTGCTCTGACCCTTCTCATCCCTCAGATAGGCTGTCTTCTTACATTATCTGTAATCTTATTTTCTCCTTGCAATATGGAACCAGAATAGCAAACCAATCAGAACTTCTTCCTCCAATTACTCTCTGTTAGCTGAGCCCTAGGCTTTTACACCCCCTGGTTGATAAGAGGTCACTAAGATAATTCACTGAAGAGATTTTCCCTCTGAGAGGAATTTGTGTTCCCACCTTTCAATCAACTGTTTTCTAATTCTGCCGAGCTGACACCAAATGAGAACAAAGTGACATGTGATGATCTCAGTCAGAGTTAGATACAGAGGTTGGAGGGGAGAAGAAATTATCTGTATTTGTATTAGCTAAAAAACATTACTTATAAATTTTTGTACTGTTGATGATGTCATAGTGTTACACGCTGTGCTGTCATCCCAGTCGGGGAGGTCAGAGGCCTCGCTGGCTCCATGAATCCTGCTCTGTGGTTCCTCCCCTCACTCCAACAACCTTCTCCACTGTCACATCTCCTCTCTGACCTAGGCCAACCTTTCTGTTACAAGGAGGATTCTCTCACAAAGAGTATTATATTATAATATATGATATTACTCTCAGCCAAATAATTTATGATTATCTCCACAGCACCGTAATTAAGCTCTTCTGCCAAAATCTTTCTTACATTTAAAGTAACATTTCCAGGACGCAGAGCTGTGTTTCCAGCTAAGAAACAAAGGTCATCAGGTGAAAAATGGAATGTCAGATTGTTTCAGGGAATGCAATGAAAACAGAGCAACAACCTCTTTTCTTTTCTTTTTTTTTGAGTTTGTGATTAATATTACATTTTTTAATTTTTTTATTGTTTCATTTTATGACACAGTTTCATAGACTCTGGGAGTCCCCCAACCCCTCCTCAAATCTTCCCCCATATTGAATTTCTCCATTATTGTTACAGTAGTACAGTTAATAACCAGTCATGACTCCCATATTGCGGGCATGGATCATGTGGAGAGTCCAGCATCTTATTGTCCAGATAAACTCCAACAGTTTCACTGGGAGACCATCCTTGGTCTGAAAGTAGAACTGGCAGAATATCATTCCCTCCAATGAGATGTCACTACATAACTTCAACAACAGGAAGAAACATGGAAGTTAACAACATCATTAAGTTAATTAACATGGTATTGAATGGCCAATATGTTAGAAAATGCAAATTCCTAACTACATCCTGTAACTACTTCCTTGACATCTCAATTTTAGTATATACACAACCAGCTGCTATAAACCTAAAAATGGTTGTAGGGTACTGTTCAGCTGTCGCGTGTCTATTTTCATTATTATATTTAGCAGCTTATAGAATTCAAGCATAATTTTTACTGAACTTTGTGATTTTAGGATAGTCCAAACAGGCTAATAACTCTAACTCTTATTCCATATGTTAACTATTGAGGAGCAAAACAGTTTTAGGAGGGGTGCGCAGAGAAATCTTTAATATCTTAGTGAGGAGTATCTGATCTTTGTGTCCTACCTAGTAAGGTATATGGAAATCCAAGCTGACTTTTTTTGTATGTTCAAAGCTTTCCTTATTGCTCTCTACCTGTCTATCTGATCTAATTTTGGGGGCTCCAGTGCGATCCTGATGGTCATTGCAAGAGAGGGTGGAGAGCCAATGTTGGAACTAAGTAAGGACCAAAGAAAGCTCCTCTCCTGAGTCCCAAAGGAAGTGTACTATTCTTCTGTTTGTGAGGACTGTTCAGGGCTCCTGGCTGTTATTCTGATGACATTAGATCCTGTGAGGAAGGATCTGGGCTTCTTCCATACCGTGTGGGAGATCCGATAAGGAATGGTTGACCTCAGAGTTCTTGGCCCACGAGGGCACTCCGATTCCCTGTGATCTTCTTGACAGTTGGGATATAGTCCTAGGTACCCCTACTGATAGTTCTTGGTGAGGTATTGGGAGTCTCTGGGGTTAGGATACAAGCCTCCCCCATCCTCTTGTTTCACTCTGGGATTCCCTCCTGCTCTGTGCATATGACTTCCTGTTAAGAGGCTGTCAGGATCGCTCTTGGATCCCACGGTATGTCTTCATAGTTTTTGCTGATGTCTAATGAAGATTCGAGTCTGCTCTCTTGAGTTACCTGTTATAATCTTGATAGATTATACTTAACATCTTCCTCACTCACTCTAAGAAGGTGGAAGATTTCTCTGCTATCCCGACCCATTGTGGAAAAACATAAGGTATTAAAGACATATCAGGTTTTTCAATTCTTTGATGTAATTCATATGCAGTCTGTCTCATTGATTATTGGTTCATTGATTACATCACAATATCTTATTGCATGTGATACAGGCTGTTTGAGGGTGTAATAGTGTTACAATTTACAAGTACTATTTTTAGGATTGACATCATTTCATCTTAAATTTAGGCAAACATGTGGTATCTAACCTTTTGGGATTGGCTCATTTCCCTTAGCATAATGGTTTCCAGTTGGGTTCATTTGGCCACAAAGAAATGCATTTCGTTTTTTTTATCTACAGGTAAATAAGCGCAGCAGAGGGGATGACCTGGGTGCCTGCAGCCAAATTCCTGTGCTCAGTAATGACATGACCTGGGCTCTTCTTCTTTGCACAAGAATATAATTTTCTCTGCTAATTTACATGTGCCCAGGACACAGCCTACTGCCCTGTACACTTATGAGCAGGCTTTTCTCATGCCCTGTGCAAGAGTCAGTGCCTGTCAGGACACAGCATGGACATGAGGGCCCCTGCTCTGCTCCTGGGGCTCCTGCTGCTCTGGCTTTAAGGTGAGGAAGGATAATAACAGGAACTGAATTCAGCCAGAGTGGTCCGTGTTGACTGAAACTTCCTGTCTCTGCTGTAATAACATGATGAAGTGAGTGTATGTTTGTGTTTGTGTTTCCCTTCTCAGGTGCCACACATGCCTTTGATGTGACCCAGACTCCAACCACAGTGTCTGCAGCTGTGGGAGACACAGTCACCATCAATTGCGAGACGAGTCAGAATGTTTACTACAGTATAGCCTGGTATCAGCAGAAACCAGGGCAACTTCCAAAGCAACTGATCTATGCTGCATCCACTTTAGCCGATGGGGTCCCTGACAGGTTCAAGGGCAGTAGATCTGGGACATCATACACTCTCACCATCAGCGGGGTGCAGGCTGCGGATGTTGGAATCTACTACTGTGCTGGGTATTATAGTGCTAGTAGTGCTACTGCAGTGATATAAGTCTTAATCAAAACCAACCACAAAAGCAGAAGTGTGAGTCTGCACTGCCCAGTTCCCCATTCTGGAGTCTCTATCTGCTAAGAGTCATTCTCAGATGTAGTCAGTCTTGATGGTCCCTGAGATGTAATAAGAGACCCCTGAGACTCCTTTGTAGCATCTCTCATTTCCTCCTACTTAGCACCTGAAGCACTGATATGTTCATGTTTGAAAAGGTTCATTGTAAAGGTGACTGTATGCCTGGAATCTGGCCCCTCTTAAGACTTTCCTGTACTCTGTTATGAGCACACTCTGCTTCCTGAAATGCCATGAAGCAAATGGAAGATAGGCAGTTCTTGGGAGTGTTAGATTTACAGGACAGTTGCCTTTGAAGTATTCTATTCACTATTGTTTGCATTGAAGTGGTAAGGTTGAAACCTGTGGTTATACATTGCAGATCTTCATTGCTGCTTTCTGCTTTGTGCCAATGTAGATACTGTAACGTAGTTAAAATAAATCCCTACTTATTTTGGGAGCTTTATTGTTTATGAAACAAAGTGACCACAGGCCTGAAGAATAAAGACATTACACTCGTCTTGGAATCTTGTATTTTAATTTGCTTGAACCCCAACACATGTTTCTATTGATTTAAAGGAAATAAGTGATTATGCCTGTCAGGAGATGGGGTAATAAGAACTCCCTGCTGCTGTCATACACAGAGGGTTCCCTAAGGGCTGCTCATCCCAGGCCCTGGGGTCTGCATGTGTGCAGGTGGAGCTGCCTCCCCAGCTCTGAGAGCTCAGTGTAGCTCAGGCAGTAGTGGAGGGAGTCAGCAGAGGAATATCAAAGGAGAAGGATGGGGTGGTCCTACTATCCTTCCCCATAAATGAAGTGCGTATTCCATCTGGAAAGCAGTGTTCTTCTCTCCAATCCTAGTAGAATGTTTATCAGTAGGTTCCCAAATAAATCAGACCCCAGGTGGGAGGTAGGAGTTTGTGATGTGGCTGCACCCCAGGTTCTGCTCACCTGTGCTTGTGCTCTCCTGTGCTTGTGCCTCAGTAATGCCTGCCTCCTCCCTGGTCCGCAGGCTCCTTGGCTCTGAGATGGTGATTTTGTCATCCCATTCTAGTGATACAGACTGGGTGACTGGTGCAAATATCGATATGTGAGATACAGTGGTGCAAATAGACTTGTATTCCAAGTCTATTGTAATCCAAGATATTACTCTATGTAATTGGCACTAGCTTGACAAAGTGGAGACTCCTGTGTATGGAGCAGGGGAGTGCTTGCATGTCCACTTTGATCCTAAAAGATGAGCAGAGGAATGAGGAACGTGCAGTGCATGACCTGACCCTGGGCCAAGCAGCAGGTACCCTCTAAATCAGGTGTGTTAACAAATGCGCCTTTTCAGTGGGCTAACTCCTCACCTGTCTTCCAAGTCCTAGATTGCAGATATGGTCCACCTGAGCCCCAAGTGGTAGCTACTGCAGCTCACAGAAACTAACCAGGAGACTCTCCTTGGGGTTTCTTTGGAATTTGCAGAGAATGGTACTAGGGTGTGTTCTCATCTAAAGCACCGTATGGATTTAACTGAGATACTACCAATGAATGCAAATACTGATGATAGTTGCATTCATCCAATTTCATAACTCAGAACTTTGTGCTGGTGAAGTTCAGGAAATAGTAGTAAATGGCTCAATATTGAATTATCGACGCTCTCATGTCAACAATTTTACAGCCCATTTAGTCCCTGGACATATGAACCCTTCCTTCTATTATGGTGCATCTGTCTGCTGCAAATTGACTCTCATTATTCAGATTCGAATATCTGTGTGCCATTGTATCCTGGCGGCTAAATATATATGAATCCCTATTGTCTTTTGTTCCTAAATAAGGTAAATGAAATAAGTTTAGACTGCCAGAAATCTGTAAGTAATAAGTAGAGAATGGGAAGAATTTGAGGGCAGACTGAGGAATTGATAGATTATACCCCGGCAGAAAGTGTTGCACAATCTCTGAAAATAATTTGTTCTCCTGTAAATTGAGACACTGACATTAAATACAAGTAGATTAGACTCTCCTGTCTGTGGGGGTAAGTTAGAGTGCTTCTCAAATGCTTCATGTCACATGATGTGTGTCAGAGGATCATGTTCTCTGCAGGTAAATCAGTGCAGTCCAGAGCATGACCTGGGTGCCTGGAGACACTTCTCGTGTGCTCAGTTATGACATGAGCTGTTCTCTTCTGCTTTGCACAAGAATATCACTTCCCTTACTGATTTGCATGTTCCCAGGACACAGCCCACCCCCCCGCGCACTTAAGAGCAAGCTGTTCATGCCCTGTGCAGGAGTCAGTGCCAGTCAGGACACAGCATGGACATGAGGGCCCCTGCTCAGCTCCTGGGGCTCCTGCTGCTCTGGCTTTAAGGTGAGGAAGGATAATAACAAGAACTGAATTCTTCCAGTGTGTTCAGTGCTGACTGAAACTTCCTGTCTCTGCTGTATGAACATGATGATGAGAGTGTATGTTTGTGTTTGTGTTTCCCTTCTCAGGTGCCAGATGTGCCTTTGAGGTGACCCAGACTCCAACCATGGTGTCTGCAGCTGTGGGAGACACAGTCACCATCAATTGCAAGACGAGTCAGAGTGTTTACAGCAATCTAGCCTGGTTTCAGCAGAAACCAGGGCAACTTCCAAAGCTCCTGATCTATTATGCATCCAAATTAGCCGATGGGGTCCCTGACAGGTTCCAGGGCAGTAGATCTGGGACATCATTCACTCTCACCATCAACGGGATGCAGCCTGAGGATGTCGGAATCTACTACTGTTATGGAATGTATGGTTATGCTAATAATACACAGTGATTGAGCCTCAACATAAACCACCCTGGAAACCAGAAGTGAGAGTTTGGGTTGCCCCGGCTTTCTGTCTTTGAGCCGCTATCTGTTAATGGTCATTCTTGGATGCAGTCATTCTTTTATGTCTTCCCAGGTTAACATCTGCATTAAAACTTTCCTTTCTCCGTGAAAATGAAATAAAATTCTTTCACATAAAGAAAAATTAAAAGAATATGCCTCTTTCAAACCTGCCCTACAAATGATACTCAAAGATATTCTTTACAAAAACAGGAGGAATAGCACCCACCAAAACCAAAGGCATATTTGAAGAACATCCCAGTTAATAGTAACAGAAAACTAAATCAATGAACAAGTGATTGCTAAATGACAGGACCAAATTACGACCTATTCTTACTAACCTTGAATGTAAATGGCTTAAACTCATCAATCAAACATCATAGATTATTAGACTGCTGAAGAATCCCAACATTCTTTTTATCTATTTATTTATTTATTATGATTTTATGATACAATTTCATAAGCCCCTGGGATTTCTCTTATCCCCCTCCCCACCTAGTTGCTAATATCATTCCTAAAGCGTAGTTCTTCATACACAGTCATATGTCCATCATTGTGGGCATGGACAATGGCAGAGAGTCCAGCATCCTATTGTCAAGATACAGTAAACAGTTTCATTGTAAGCCCATCTTGTTCTGGAAATAGAAATATGTACTACATTGTATCCTCACATTTGGATATGATAGTCTCCATTTCACAGTTACTGTACATCCCCCCTTAATTGAAAAGTCACAATGTAAAATCAACAACAGAAAGAAAAATAGAAGTTTGCAATGCCATGAAGTTAAATAACATGTTACTAGATATGACAGTCTCCATTACACAGCTATTATACATCCCCTTAAATGAAAAGCCACAAAACAAAATCAACAACAGGCAGAAAGAAGAAATTAACAACACCATGAAGTTAAATAACATGCTACTGAATGACGAATGCGTCGCTGACGAAATGAAAAAGAAAATCAAGAATCTTCTTCTTGAAGATGATGCTACTGCATGATCTATGAGTCACTGAAGATTGTAATCAGAAGAAAGAGTTTTGAAGAGATGAAACTAGCAAAAACAAAAGCATCAAAATCCATGAGATACAGCTTCCCTTGATTTTTGTTGGTGAAATGTGTCTCTTCTAGACAACAAATAGATGGGTTTGTGTTTTAATCCAGTCTAGTAAACTATGACATTTGATTGAATTTAAGCCACTTACATTCAGGATTAATAAGTATGGGTGAAATTTGGTCCTTTCATTTTACGAATGGGTTGTTTATCGATTTAGTCTTCTGTTGTCATTTTACAGGGATGTTTTTCACATTTGCGGTTGGTTTTGTTGGGTGTTATTCCTCTTCTCTGTCAAGAGACCATCTTGAAGTATCATTTGTAGGGCAGGTTTGGAAGAGGCAAATTCTTTTCTTTTCGTTTATTTTTTTACTGCAGAAGTTTTTTGTTTCATTTTCAAAGAAAAAGGAAAGCTTTGCTGGATATGTTATCCTGGACTAACAATTTTTTTCTTTTAGAATCTGGAATATGTCACTCCGTTCTCTTCTTGCCTGTAGAGTATCCTGTGAGAGGTCTCCTGTGAGTTTAATTGGCATTCCTTTATATGTCAATTGATTTTTTTTCTTGTGCACATTTAAGGATCTTTTCCTTATGTTTAATTAAAGAGAGTTTGATGATCATGTGTCGTGGTGAAGCTCGCTTTTGATCAAGCCTGTTGGGAGTTCTGTGCCCCTCCTGGATCTTGTTTCCCAATTCTTTCTCTAGACTAGGGAAATTTTCCTTTATTATTTCATTAAATATGTTTGCAAACTCAGCTTCTCTTTCTGCACCTTCTGAGACTCCCATAACTCTTACATTTGGCCTCTTAATCGTGTCTTTCAATTTTTGAATACTCTTTTTTCTAGCCTGATTGAGCTCTGCTTCCAGCTTTTTGTTTGTTTCCACCTGGTGACAGGAAATATCTTCCAATTCTGAGATTCTTTCTTCTGCTTGTTTCATTCTATTTTCGAGACTCTCCATGGTACTTTTAATTTGCTCTACTGTGTTCTTAATTTCTGATATATCAGCCTTGATTTGCTTTATTGCTGCTATTTTGTGTGTAACATATTCCTTAAATTCTTTGAACTCCTGTATGTGCTTCTCATTGTTGATCAGAAGCTTTATAATGAGTTTTCTGAATTCTGTGTCCCTCATTTTCATGATGTCTTCCTCAGTTAACTCTGAGGTTGGCATAGGGTTTTGTTCCTTTGCAGGTGAGTCTTCAGTAATATTCATTTGGCTTTCTGTCTTCTTTTGCTCTTGGTTATTGTACTTCTAGTTATCAGATTCCTCTCCTTGGGGCAGGTTTCTAAGCTGTGTCACTCACAAGTCTACAATTTATTTTACTTATTGGCTTTGGTACACAGCTCTTTGCTTTCAGCCAATTGTGCCACTCCCTCCAGCAAGTTCCAGTTTTTATGTTAGATTTCCACCATGTTCTTTGTAGCCCCAGCTCCTGGCTCAATACTCTCCATCTCCTGTGGTGTCATGCTGAGGTTGCACTGTTTTTGTCTCTGCAACCTTTCCCCCATTTCTGGTTGGAGCAGGTCCCAGGATTAGGGAGACACCAGGTGTCCTATATAGCTAGGTTGCTGTTGGTGCTGATCTTGCTGGAACCCATTGGCTGCTAAGTCTGGGCGCCACATGGACCTATTTTGACCCATATGATGCCACGGTTGGTATTATTTTCCTGTGGGACCAGTGCAATGCATTGAACTCAGTGAGTTCCTGCGAGCTAGTACATGCACAATTCACTGTTGTTCCCAATATATGTTTAAATATCTTCCTTCACATGGCCACATTCACTCCACATTTGAGGGAGTGGATGGAAACTTGGCACAAGAAAATGAAGGGAATGTGAAATCCAGGGCTCAAGCTGAAATGCTGGACTCTATGCTGCTCTATATCATTAATCCAGCCCTATTTGCGTTTAGACTGTTGTATACAACTGTCTCAGAACCTTCACAAACAAACCACAGTGATGATACTTCAGCTAGTGGGAAGAGAAGTATCTCACATTCCTGACCTTTTCCTCATCTGCTCTGTCTCTTCTCATCCCTTGCACTAGCTCTGTCCTCTCAATTCTCTGTCATCTTATATTCTCCTTCTAATATTGAGGCAGAGCAGCAAACCAATCAGAACCTCTTCCTCCATCCACACTCTTTGATTCCTGAGCCCTGAGCTGGTTGATAAGAGGTCACTAAGATAATTCACTGAAGAGATTTTCCCTCTAAGAGGAATTTGTGCTTCCACCTTATAACCAACTATTCTCTAATTTGCCAAAGTGACGTGAAGGGAGAACAAAATGACATTTGGTGATCTCAGAAGTGAGTCAATTAATGGAGGAGTTAAGAGAAATTCCCTGTATTTGTATTAGCTGAAAAATACTACGTGCTATTTGCTGTACTGTTGATGATGTCATACTGTTACACACTGTGCCATCATCCCAGTTCAGGAAGTCAGAGGCCTCAATGGGATGAAACCAGGGAGACAGCAGGGCTGTGCTCCTGCTGGCAGCTCCAGAGGGGAGGATCCAAGTCCCTGCTCTTGTAGTTGCAGGATGCCCCCCGCGTCCTGTCTGTGGTTCCTTCCTTCCCTCTCTCCAACAACCTTCTCCACTGTTACAATGTTCTCTGACCTAGACTCACCTTTCTGTTATAAGGAGGATTCTATGATAGTGTATTACATTACTCTCAGCCAAATAAATCATGATAATTTCCACAGTAGAGTCATCAGCTAATTAATCTGCAAAATCCTTCTGACACTTAAAGTAATATTCCCAGGATCTAGTGCTTTGATTCCCGTTCTGAAACTGAGAGTACCAGGTGAAAAATGCAAAGTCAGATCAGGAGAGAGAGAGAGAAGAGGCTGATAGAGGACAGAGAAGTAGCAGAGGCAGAAAAGTTTGAGATCCCAGTGCTAGGATTAAGTCTAAGATGCACCCAGAGGGAGAGAGAGAAGAGCAGGTGACTCACCCAAGCAGGAAACGGGAAGGTTCAGTGTCAGCAGGCACAGGGGAGAGGCAGCTGATCCATCCCGGAATTCTTTTCCACAGAGGCAGGTGAGGCTGTCTCTGGACAGGCAGCCTTGGGCCTGTGGAGTCTCTTCAAAGCACCAGGAGAAGGAAAGGCCCAGGGACGTGTGGGGAGTCACAGAGACTAACAATGGAAGGAGGAGACAGAGATGTCATCACCCCAGGGAAATGTCATCACCTCCAAAGAACCAGGGCCAATTGAAAGGCGCACTTTACAGTTAAATCCAGCAAGGTCTCCTGACTCAAACTGTACATCAACCACACAATCTCAAATCAGTTTGTAGACCTAAGTAATCTGCCACAAAATAGATGCAATTATGAGCATTTAATGTAAAAAAATTTAAACACACTGGAGTTCTTCAGAAAATTCATAGCAAAGTAGATTTGGTGGATAATCTTGTTTTGCTGCAAAAAGAAGTTGGAAATCATGCTGAACTTTAGAAAATATGGGTTTTCTGGTAATGTTTTAAAGACTGATGTGAATATGGTGAAGAATACTTGGTACAGAAGTTGATATCATGAGACTCGCAAGATGGCCGACATAGGAGGAAGACTGTGAGAGAGCTCACAGACAGAGAGGGCTAGAATGCGACAAAAGCGTAAGTGGAGCAGCATAGAACCACAGGGAGAAGAACGTGAAGTTCCCTGGACAGTGTGGAGCCAAAAAAATCCACACAACTCGGAAGAGCAACCAGGGAAAAACAAAGCAAAGGACAGGGAAGACGACTTTCCGCTCCTGACCTGCTGAGTCACCTCTGAGTGCAGACGCTGAAAGCCGCCGACCCACCCAAAGACCGACCCGCAGAGGCTGTGGCCGTGAGGACCGGCGGTGATTGGGACCCGCTGGCATCTGCTCACCCTGGTCACCAGGACTCGCCAGGACCTGCCCCGCTGCGGACACCAGGACCCTGAATCACCGGGACCCGCCGGCATCTGCCCACCCTGGTCGCCAACCCCCGGGACCTGCACCACCCGCAGCCTCCAGGCTCCATCGCGACCTGCGGAGACCAGTAACGGACGCAGCAGTCGGGAGATGCACCGGCGGCCAGGATTCCCACCAGAGGAAGAGGCAGACTGCAAGAACTTGAGGTTTGAGTGAGTTGGGTGGGGACAGTGGTGGGTTGGAGGCTTCGGGAGTTGGCCCCCCAGGGGCACGGACAGAGCCTGAACACAATTGGTGCTCATCTCCCCGCCCCTCCCCCCCCCCCCAGACTCCAGCCTCTAGACACAGGGCGAGTGCCTTGAAACTGCCAAAACTGTGTCTGGGAGAAAGGCAAAAGGCACACTGAATACTCCCCTGTGCCTTTGCGGTCTGGCACTCAGCTGGGCGGTGCTATCCCACAGGAACCCAAGCACGCCTCTGGGCTGGGCAGTTCCCTGCTAGCGCCGGGGCGGTCAGTCCCCTGCAAGTGCTGGGGTGGGCGGGCCTGCGCAGGAGGCATTTCCAGAGAGCACCTGGAACACCCCACGCCCTATAGTCCCTTGCTCCGAGCCCTGTGATCCAGTGCACAGGGGGCGCGCACAGAGAGTGCCTTCACTCCCCCACGCCCTGTGGTAGCATACCTGTAGGGGACGAGCTGAGAGTGCGCTTTGAATCCTCTGGGCCCTGGAAGTGGCGCCCTGAGGTCCAGTGTTCTGGAGACGCACCAAAAGTGCCTTGAAAATTCCCACACCCTGCTACTCCACGCCTGCAGACTCCGATCTCTACAGGATAGTGCTTGGAGACCCCTCAGCACACTGGTGCCTAGGTCTCTCAAAAAAGAAACACTAACAGAAGTTGATATCTCTGAGAGTCTTTTGGTTCATTATGCACATTTGAAGATCCTCTTGATCCAGTGAAGTCACTTCAATAAATTCAAACCAGACTCCTGTTATTTTCCTCAGCCTGAAACCCATTTCATAAAATACGCCACTGTGCACTTGTGTATCATTCTGATCACCATTGCTTTTGAAAATTATTTTATTTTATTTTTTAATACCTTTGATGTGACTGTTGCACTGGCATATGAGGTTAGTCCTCCTAGCTTGGTTTGGATCCCAGGTGCTCCACTTCTCATCAAGAGCTCTGTGGCCTGGGAATGCCGTGGAGGATGGACAAGTCCTTGAGCTAGTGTCCCCACATAGAAGACCAGGAAGGAGCCCCTGGCCTCCAACTTTGGATCAGGCCATCCCTAATGCTGTGATCATCTGGAAGGTGAATCAGTAGATGAATGATCTCTTCAGCTCTCCCACTCTGTGTAACTTTGAGTACAAAAAAAACCAAATATTTAATAATTTGTTGCTTTAAAATAAACCTATACAAAGGGACTTATTTCAGGTATTTAACAGAGATTTGAAGAGTATAGTTACTCTTCCCACTCTGCCTTCCCTTCCTCCCACACCATCACAGATCCTTCAATAATTAACTTCCTTTATTTTTTATTTCATTCAATGACACAGCTTCATAGGCTCTGGGATTCCCCCAACCCCTTCAAAAAGCCGTCCCACCATATTGGATTCCTCCATATTGTTGCCGTAGTTCGTTCATATGCAGTCTTGATTCCTTCATTGCAGGCATGGACCATGTAGAAAGTCTGGCATCTTATTGTCCAGATAAATTCAACAGTTTCATTGGGAGGCCATCCCTGGTCTGAAAGTAGAGCTGGCGGAATATCATCCCCTCCAATGAAAAGCCACTACACAACTTCAACATTAATTTACAACATCATGAACTTAATTGACATGGTATTGAGTGACCAATATTAGAAAATGGAAGTTCTTAACCATATCCTGTGACTACTTCATTTTGTTTTATATACAACCGGCTGCCATACACCTTAAAATAGTTATAGGGTACTATTCAGCTGTCTTGTGTCTGTTTTCATTTTTATATTTAGCAGCTTATAGTATTGAAGCTTGATTTTTAATATACTACACGAATTTTAGGATAGTCCAAACGTTTATAACTCTAACATGCCAAATTTTGTCAATTGAGGATCAGAATAGTTTTAGGAGGGTGTGCAGAGAAATCTTCAATCCCTTAGTGAGTAGTACCTAGTGTTTGTGTCCTACCTAGTAAGGTATATGGGAGACCAAGCTGACTGTTTCCTGTCTGTTCTAAGCTTTTCTTATTGGTCTCTGTCTATCTGAGGCAATTTCCTTTTCATTTTTATGGTGACATATTTTGAATTTACTTCGCATTGCCAAAGTTATACATCCTCTAAATAAGGATGTAGAAAATCTGCCTTTCCTCAGGAGGGTAGACCAGGACAGTTGAGTCTCAAGTTCTCACTGAGCTCTCATTCCTACCAGATCTAAGGGGTAATGGCTCCCCCTGGAGACCATACGGGGAACATGTCAATCTGCCCCTTCAGGAGAGGTTCAGCTTTCAGCTAGAGCTTTCTAGCTTTCAGCTAGAGCAAGGTTGTGTTCTCCAGTCCTCATCTTCATCCCTGGGTTGGCCTGCAGGTGCAAACGGATGGTAGAAAATTCTCTTTTGCAGACTTTCACATCTCAGAGCTTATGTGTTTTTGTGTGAAGACTCATGGTGAACAAGTGTGGACATTTGAGATTTGAACCCAGGCCAATATATTGTTAAATATCCCCTTCCACATGGCCATGTTCACTCCATATTTGAAGCTGTCATCTACAGCAACAGCACAAAACAAATCCAGAATGAAGTGAAACCTGTTGTTCCTGCTGCCCCTGTTTCATCCATGTTGACTCCAATCTTAAAGCCAGCCCTCTCTGCACTGTTGCCTGCCACATACAACTCTCTAGGTGGTTCCAGTGAATGACTGTGGGCATCGGCACGTCGCTCATCCCTGACCCATTCCCCATCTGTTGTATTCATTCTCATCCCAAGGACTCAGTCATGTCCTGTCATATTCTCTGTCATTGTATTTTTACCCTCTTACATGGAAACAAATATGCAAATATCACAACCCTTCTTTTTTTATTTTTGGTGAAATTTATGTAGTTGATCAGGTTGGGAAGGATCCAGTGTTAAGGAAAAGTGGGTGTGATCATTGTATCAACATTTTCTATTTCTCCTTCCTGTTTCTGGGGGAAGGGAGAACATAAGGGGAGAAGCCATGCCCAGCCTCCCAAACACCTCAGTTCCCGCGATGGGGAATCACCAGCTGATATCAACACAGGGTCCCAATCTGCTGCACACACTGAGGGTTCTGCCCAGGTGAATTGAATAGTTCTGAAGTGCTGTCGAGCTCACTGATCCAAGGATGATTAAATCCTTCCCTTGTCCATTGGCTGAGATAGTCAACCTTACAGTCTCCATTCATTCGGATTTTTGTTGTAACCATTTGCCTGGGGGTATTTGTCCAGGGATCTCGAGATCCTGCTTTAAAGGGAAATTAACAACTTTTTGTTCTGTCATGTGGTCCTCTTTTTAGGTTGAGGTGATCCTGCTATCGTCCCCCATAAATGATGTGTATAATCTATCTGAAAAGGCAGTTGTCTGCCTTCTGATACTGGTAGGCTTGGTGCTACTAGGTTTCCTTACAAATCAGACTCCAAAGGGCAGCAGGAGTTTGTGATGTGGCCACACTCTAGTTTGCTCACCTGTGCTCATGTCTCAGTAATACCCACCACCTCCCTGGCCCACAGACCCCCTGGCACTGAGAGGGTGACTTTGTTGTCATACTGTAGTGATGCAGACTGTGACTGGAGCAGAGGTCAAGATGTGAGACACAGAGGGTGCAAACCTGGTCCTGAGTCTGTTGGAATCCAATGGATTGCTCAGGTTATTGTCACTAGCATGACA
This sequence comes from Ochotona princeps, assembly GCF_030435755.1. NCBI lineage: Eukaryota > Metazoa > Chordata > Mammalia > Lagomorpha > Ochotonidae > Ochotona > Ochotona princeps. Next base: position 15,008,406 of record NC_080839.1, on the reverse strand, counting down.
AAGTGGAAACTCCTGGATAGGGAGAAGGCGAGTGCTCCCACCCTGTCCTGATCCTGATAAAGAGTAGAAGTGGAAGGAGGCACTTTGAGTTCATGACTTGATCCTGCACCAAACACCAGGTACTGTCATCTAAGTTAGATGTGTGAACAAATTTGTGTTTCCCCTGGGCTACCTCCTCACCTGTTCTCCATGTACCAGATTCTTGAGACAGTCGCCTGAGCCCCAGTGGTAGAAACTGCAGCTCAGGAAACTAACCAGGAGACTCCCCTGCCGTTTCTTTTTCTTTTGGAGAGAATTTTGTCTGGCTATGAACTCCTCTAATGCATCTTGTGGATCCTAATTCAGGTAGTAGCTACAGATGATTGCAAACACTGATGATAGTTGTAATAATTGAATTTCACACCAGTAGTCAGAGCTTCATGGTGATGAAGTTCAGGAAATGACAGCCAAAGGCAGAAAATTGTATTGCAGAGGTCCTCATGTCAACAAAGGTGCAGCCCATTTAGTCTCAGCATAAAGGCCTCTTGTGTTATGGTGCATCTATCTGCAGTAAATTGCTTCTCATTCAGATTCTAAGAATGTCCGAGTGTTATTATATTGTGGCATGTAAAGGTATATAAATCCCTCTTCTCTTTTCTAAATAAGTGAATCAAAACAATTTCAGACTCTTAGAAATGTGTAAGTAATAAGTAAAGCATTGAAAGATTTGAGGGCAGGCTGAGGAATTGAAAGAAGTATTCTACAGAATGGTATTGTGTATTGTGTGCCCTGCAGACTTATGTGCTGGTGCTCTCAACCGGTGCAGGAGTCAGTGCCAGTCAGGACACAGCATGGACATGAGGGCTCCTGCTCAGCTCCTGGGGCTCCTGCTGCTCTGGCTCCCAGGTGAGGAAGGACAACACCAGGAACTGAATTCAGCCAGTGTGGTCAATTCTGACTGAAACTTTTTGTCTCTTCTGATGACAAGTGGATGTTTTTGTTTGTGTTTCCCTTCTCAGGTGCCACACGTGCCTTGGTGGTGACCCAGACTCCAACCACGGTGTCTGCAGCTGTGGGAGGCACAGTCACCATCAATTGCAAGACGAGTCAGAGTGTTAGCAGCAGCAATGCTTTATCCTGGTATCAGCAGAAACCAGGGCAACCTCCAAAGCTCCTGATCTATCAGGCATCCAAATTAGCATCTGGGGTCAATGACATGTTCAAGGGCAGTGGATCTGGGACATCATACACTCTCACCATCAACGGGGTGCAGGCTGCGGATGTCGGAATCTACTACTGTCAACCGTATTATAGTGATAGTAATGATAACTCTCACGGTGATACAGTTCTGTACCAAAGCCACCCAGGAAAGCAGAAGTGTGAATTTGGGCTGCCCCAGCTGCTCCTTCAGGGCCTCTATCTGCTAAGAGTCATTCTCTGACGCAGTCAGTCTTTGATGCTTCCTGGTCCTTTCTTTCTTGTTGGTAACTGCATCACTTAAATGTCCATGTTTCTCCTGATTTAAAAGGAAGAACTGATTATACCTGAGCACTCAATGTTACGGAATGCTTTTTGATTTAAACAGTGAAAAGCTAGTTGTTATGGATCTTTCAAGCGGAAACATTAAGCAGAGTTTATTAGATTCCAAATTATACTTTAATGTTCTGGGAATGTTGGGATCAGGGATGGTGATCCGAGAAACATGAACTTTTGCGTTCTCTCCTTATTTACAGCCTCTCTGCCACAGAAGGAACAGTGAAACTGACACTGTGGTCCTTATCCCTGGAGCTGATGCTCTCAGCTGCCTGCAGCCTCACAGGTGGTTCCCCACTCCTTCATCCCTGTGTCTGCCTGCAAGTGTAGATGGATGGTCCAGAATTTGTCTTCTGACATTCAAATCTCAGGACACACAGTTTGGTTTCTGCAAGAAAATGGTGAGCTGGGAACTGTATTTTAACTCAGGCCCATACATATTCACATATATTTTTTTCCACACAACTATGTTTACTCCATATTAGTGGCTCTAACTAGAGACAGGGCACAAGAAGACCAGTGTGAAATGAAATCCAGGTTCACGCTGGCCTGCTTGGTTCTGTGTTGCTCCAGGTCTTTAATCCAGCCCTCTTTGCAATTTATCTTGCACAAACAACTGTCTCAAAACCTTCCCAGGCCACAGGTGATTACATTTCAGATTTGTGGAGAAAGTTATATTTCGCATCCCTGAGCCTTTCCTCATCTGCTCTACCCCTTCTCATCTCTTGGACTCATCTTTGTCTTCTCCAATTGTCTTTGATTTTATTTTCTTCTAATATGGAAGCGAGAAGCAAACAAATCAGAACCTCTTCCTGCATGCATAGTCTGATAGCTGAGCCGTAGGGGTGTTTTTTTTTTTTTTTTGCAGATTTATTTTATTGGTAAGTCAGATATACAGAGAGGATTAGAGACAGAGAGGAAGATCTTCTGTCAGATGATTCCCCACTCCTCAAGTGGCCGCAAGGGCTGGAGCTGAGCTGATCTGAAGCCAGGAGCCTGGAGCTTCATCCAGGTCTCCCATGAGAGTGCAGAAACCCAAGGCTTTGGTCCATCCTCGATTGCTTTCTCAGGCCACAAGCAGGGAGCTGGATGGGCAGTGTAGCTTAGGGTTAGAATCTGTGTCCATATGGGATCCTGGTTTTTTCAAGGTGAGGACCTTAGCTGCTAGACCAACATTTTGGGCCCTATTTGTTTCTTTTTTCTTTGTTTCATAATTTTCATCATAGAGGTCTTCCACATCTTTGGTTAGTTAGATTAATTCCAAAGTGTTTAAGGTTCATCTCTGCTGTTTTAAAGGAGACTATCTATAGTTACTATTTCATTCCTAGCCAATGAGTTATTTGTGTACGTTAGTGCAATTGGTTTATGTTCATTAATTTTGTATCCTGCTACCCTGTCAAAGTCTCTTATGAGTTCCCATAGTCACTTAATTGAGTCTTTTGGTTCACCAATGTAGAGAAGTATTTCATCTGCATGCAGAGATAATTTCAATTTCTCATTTATGATTTGAATTCATACAATTTGTTTTTCTTGCCTAATAGCTCAGGGAAGGACTTCCAATATTATGTTGAATAGCAGTGGTGAGAGTGGACATCCTTGTCTAGTTCCAGATCTTATTGGAAAATCTTCCAGTCTTTCCTGTTTAGTATGATGTTGTCATTTTTAAAATATATTGCATTGATTTTGGTACAGAATGTTCTTCTATGCTTATCTTAGTTGCAGTTTTTCAGCATGGAGTGATGTTGGATTTTATAAAATGCCTTCTCTGCCTCTACTGAGATGATTGTGTGGTTTTTATTTTTCAATTTGTTGACATGGTGTGTCACTTTTATTGATTTGTGAAAGCTAAGCCATCCCTGCATGCCAGGGATAAATGTTCCCCATCTGGGTGAATGATCTGCCTGATATATTGTTGGATGCTGTTGGCTAGTATTTTGCTGATGATCTTTGCATCTACGTCCATCATGGCTATAGGTCTGTAGTTTTCTTTTTGTTGTGACTCAATCTGGCTTTGGTATTAAATGATATTGGCTTCATAGCAAGAGTTTGGAAGGATTTCCTCTGTTTCTAGTATTTGAAATAGTTTTTGGAGGATTGGGGTAAGTCCTTTTTATTTATTTATTTATTATTTAACAATTTTTTTATTAGTTATTTTGCATTATGTGACAGTGTCATAGGCTCTGGGAATCCCCCCCTCCCCACGCCCCTCCCCCCTGGTGGCTTCCTCCACCTTGATGCAGCATTACAGTTCAAATTCAATCAAGGTTCCTTCCTTGCAAACGTATACCAAGTATAGAGTCCAGCTATTTTTTGTCCAGATGGGTTGAACAGTTTCTTGGGGAGACCATTTCTGGTCCGAAGTTAGAGCTGGTAGAATATCATCCCATTCAATTAAGAGTCTCAATATAACATCAACAGCAGTTTGCAACATTATGGAATTGACATGGTTGTGAGTAACCAGTATGTTACAAAAAAAAAAAAAAAAACAAAAAAAACAAAACGCAAGTTCTCAACCACAACCTATGATTAGCTCATTGACACTTCAATTTTAGTTTATATACAGGACCGATGCTGTATACCTTTAAATGGCTATAAGGTACCATTCAGCTGTCTCGTGTCTATTTCATTTTAGTATTTAGCCATTTGTTGTGTTGTAGTATAATTTTGCTGATCTTGGCAGATTTTAGGGTAATCTAGACTGGCTTGTAACTCTAACAAGACATTTGTCGACAATTAAGGTGCAGGACATTTTATTTTGGGCGGGGGTGTGCAGGGAAATCCTCAACACCATGGTGAGGAGTGACTAATCTTTGTGTCCCACCCAGCGAGGCATGAGCCAATCCAAGCCAGCTCTTTCCTGTCAGATTCCAGGCTCTACTTTTTGTTGTTTGTCTATTTATTTTAGGTTTTTTTAGTTTGTATGATTGTTTGTTTGCTATGAGGGGTTTTTGGAGCGATCCTGATGGTCATCGCGAGGGAGGGTGGGGGTCCAGAGTTGGAGCCAGGCTCGGACCAGAGAAAGCTCTCCTCCCTGGTCCTGAAGGATGTTTATCATTCTTCTGTTTCTACGAACCGCTCAGGGCTTCTGGTTGTCTTTCCGATGACGTTGGTTTCTGCACGGTAGTGTTTAGACTTCTTCCATCCCCTGCGGAAGCTCTGGTTGGGGGTGGGTGACCTCAGAGTACTCGGCCTCCGAGGGCATCCAATTCCCTGTGGTCTCCTAGGCAGTTGGGATGTAGTCCTTGTTGCTCGTCTTAATAGTTTGTGGTGAAGGTATGGGAGTCTTCATGGTTGGGATCCAAGCTTCCTCCTTACCACCTGCTCCACTCTGGAGTGCCCTCCTGCTCCACACACATGACCTCCTGTTAAGAGGTTGTCAGGATCGCACCCGATTCCCCCCTGATGCATTGGTATAGTAGTTTTATTGTTGTTTAGTGCCGCTTTGAGTCTGTTGTCTATGAATTACCAGATTTGATCTTGATAGGCAATATTGTACTTTTTCCTCACTCTTTTTATGGTCCTGAAAGACTTCCCTGCATTCCCCCCCATCACGGATTAACATAGCATATTGAGGGTAAAGTAGGTTTTACAGTTTTTTTTTTTTAATTTTATTTTAAATTCATTAATTACATTGTATTATGTGACACAGTTTCATAGGTACTGGGATTCTCCCCACCCCTCCCTAAACCCTCCCACCATGGTGGATTCCTCCACCTTGTTGCATAACCACAGTTCAAGTTCAGTTGAGATTCCCCCATTGCAAGCATATACCAAACATAGAGTCCAGCATCTTATTGTCTAGTCAAGTTCAACGGCTTCTTAGGTATACCCTCTCTGGTCTGAAGACAGAGCCAGCAGAGTATCATCCCGATCAATTAAAAGCTCCAACATACCATCAGCAAAAATCCACATCATTATGGAATTAATTGACATAGTAATGAGTAACCAATATGGTAAAAGTAAATGCGATTTCTTATCCACCTTCTGTGACCACCTCATTGACATTTCAATTTTGGTTTATACACAACATATAACATTCATAACATAACTTGTTATACATAACATCATATCAAATTAAGGCAAACATGTGGTATTTAACCTTTTGGGATTGGCTCATTTCCCTTAGCATTATGGTTTCCAGTTTGGCCCATTTGGCCACAAAGAACTGCATTTTGTTTTTTTTAATAGCTGAGTAGTATTCCATGGAGTAGATGAACCATAGCTTTCTTATCCAATCCTCTGTTGATGGACATTTTGGCTGCTTCCATGTTTTTGCAATTACTGATTGTGCTGCTATGAACATAGGCGTGCATGTTGGTTTCTTGTGTAGGAGATGTTTTGGATATATCCCTAGGAGTGCTATTGCTGGATCATATGGAATGTTGATTTTCAGTTGTTTGAGTATTCGCCAAACTGATTCCCATAGAGGTTGTACAAGTCTGCAGCCCCACCAGCAGTGGAGAAGGGTTCCCTTTTCCCCACATCCTTGCCAGCAGTGTTGGTGGTATTATGTGTGTGTGCCATCCTTACTGGAGTTAGGTGGTACCTCATTGTTGTCTTCATTTGGATTTCCCTTATTGCCAGGGAACTTGAGCATTTTTTCATATGCTTGTTTGCCATTTGGGTTTGTTCTTTTGTGAAATGTCTGCCCATTTCCCGTGCCCATTTCTTTTTTTTTTTTTTTTTTAATAATCTATTTTATTGTGTTGTTGACAATCTTTACATAGTTAATTACAGTTAAAGAAAGAAAAAGAAAAGAAAAAAAAAAGGTTCAGGGGGATAGGGAAGTGGGTAATACTATTATGTCCACATTGTTTCCATCTTGTATCTGAGGTAAAGGGGGATATTGAGGGGGAAGCCCCACCCGGTTTCCCGCCCACCCTGAGTCGCGGATGTGGGGCATGCTCTGAGATATGTGCTCGAGTGGTGTTAATAGTTCTCCGGTTATGAATCGCTGCCAGTTTCGCTCGATGAGGTCGTCCACTGATTGATATGGTCCATCATAAAGTCTCCGTTTGCCCCATATATCGATGCCAACATATAGCTGAGATGAATGATTGATCTGCTCTGTCTTCTGTCTTTTCTTGATTAGAGTTCTGAGTCCAGCAGTTCGATTAGGGAGATCTCCAAAGAAACTTTGAGGTATTCCCAGACTAGTTTCTTGTATGCTCTAGCAAGCACAGGGCCCGGCACAGTCCATCACCACGATCAGCTGGTGGTTGCAATTGCTGTGTTGGTTCTGTTTTCAGTCCCGAGTTGCACTGGAATCAATGGGTGTTGCAGTCCAGTCTGGTTCTGCCCAGCACGTACTCGGCCCTCACACAAACCAGTGGGAGCTGCAGCCTAGTCGGGGCGACCAACAATAACCCCCACCAGGCCCGCCCCCTACCCTGGTTTGCCAGTATGTGTAGCAGAAGACCAGTCTGTCCCCCATCCCATTTGGCTTTTGTACGTGTCAATGGGTATTAAAGCTTAGTTCTATCTAACCAACTCAACCATCCAGCCCTCACGGGTGTTGTTGAGTGCCTCTCTATCTAGCCATCCCAGCCCCCATCCCAGTCTTCATGCCTTCCCACGGGAATAGTGACCCAAGAAGGGGGAACCCACTTTTTCCCTCCCAGGTCTCTCTGTCCCGGTTTATGCACTCTTTAGGTGGTTCTGTGATTTGACTTGACAGAATTAGTCCCCAGTGCCAGCTTCTGCGGCTATGCCCAAACATCCCTCACCCACTCTAATTTATGCTTGCACCAGCAGGAATAATCAGCCCAGCCTGGCTTTTCCCTGATCTATTCCACATGCAGCGCACAGGTGTTGTAGCCTTGCATAGTCTAGTCTGTCTCTATCCCAGCCCACGCTCTCCGGTGGGAGTAGCTGTCCGGCGAGGGGACCAGCCCCTTAATCCCCCCGCCAGTTCTGCCCCTCCCTTCCTTCCTGGATCTCATGTGTGCTGGTTGGGTGCTGCATTCATATCCAGTACAGGCAACCACGCCCTGGCATTCCATAATGTGTACTGGTTTTGTCGCAACCAAACCCGGCTCATCCCACACTCTGATCTGGTGATCGGATTTGCCAGTGGGTGATACGGACTGATTCAGCCTGGTCTGCTCCTGACCCATGCTGAATGTGTGCCAGTGGGAAACTTTCCATGGCCTATTCTGGACTGTTTCCTATCATGCTTCTTGCGCTTACCTGCAGGGACTGTGTCCTGCCAGAGGAGTTGCCCAGGCTCCTCCATCAGATCCCCTCCCAAAGGCAGGTTTTGTGCATGCCAGGGGGTCCTTGAGCCAACCCAACTCAGTTCACCTCCTGCCCTAGCAGGAACAGTGGCTTTTCCTGGCTGGCTTTCACCCCATTCTGGTTCTTGTTGTTGGATGTTTCAGCCCAGCCATGGCTCGTCCATACCCACATACAGCTCACGCATGGCTCAGTAGGGGGTTGAGACCCAGCCTAGTGAGTCCCACATCTACCCCCTGGTTCTCCATGCCACCAGATGGTGTTGGGGTCTGAACTGGCCTGGTGCATCCAATCCCAGCCCACACTAGTGCCTCGGGTGACTGCAACTTTCCTAGATAGAACGCAGCCCCAATTCCAGCACATACGCCCCTTGGTGGGAACCTCAACCTAGTTAGGGTGTCCCGTTACCTCCCCGATTGGGCTTGTTCCTAGCTGTAAATCATGCACCTGCCCGTGGTTGCTCTGGGGACCAGTAGGTGCAAGAGCCTAGCTCGGTATGACCTGTGTTCCATGCTGGTTTCTAGTTTTGCTTGTAAACAAAGGTTTGTTCAGTCCTGCCCAATACATTACGGTCCATTACCAAGTTACACATTTTGGAGCTACTATGCCCTGCTAGTCTGACCCCAAGATTTGGACGGCATGTTCACCAGCGAGAGCTATGACTCGCCAGGGGAGCTTCCCAAGTACCTCCACTTGATCCACTCCCAAACCCAGTTTACATACATGCCATTGGTTTTTAGGCCAGTGCCCGGTGTACTCTGGCCTCCCATTTGGCCCTGTATGAGCTGGTGAATGTTGCAGCCCGGCCCACCCCACAGCCTATTCAGGATGCGCATTTGGGTGCTGCTGCCTTGCCCAGTCCAGTCTATGGTGGATCCCTTTAGCTGTGATTGATGGCAGGCTCCTTGGTCACACCTAGCTTAGTCCATACCCACCTAAAATTTAGGTTTACCAGTGGGGCCAAACTTTCTACAGGGTGTGGCCCACACATCCTGCACAGAGTCCACCCCAGTATAAGGTTCTAGAGTGCTAGTTAAAATTATGGACCTGCCTAATGTGACCAGTCTCCTGAACCAACATCATGTCAGGCAAAAAAATATCCTGCTAGACAATCCGGGGTTTATCTTTTGCATTATAGGTGTTCAAAGCTCAGCATTATTGAGTGATTAGAAGTTCTCCAAAAGAAGAGTTACTGGCGTTGGGAATCTTTAGGATTGACTCAGAACCCAGAAACAGTGGGGTCACCCTAGAGCTATCTAAGCAGCAATTCGGACATCCATTACCCCAGAGCTTCCCGGCCGGGCGGCCAGCAGGCAAAGCCTGGCACCACATGGTGCACAGGCCGCCCTGGATGAGGCCGAGGACTCGTTCACTGCCTTGCGGCAGTGTCTTTGGCGTGAGCCCCCAGCATTGGGTCCGACCCGGCAGGGGCACCCCCCACAGCCGCCACACTGTGAGGAGCGGCAGTTGCCCCCGAATCCCAAGGCCCGAACCCCTCCCAAACTCACCTAGCTGCCAGATATTAGCAGCTGGGTGGAGCTAGGAATTTTAAGCCAGTTCCCAAGTTCCCACATGGTGCACTTACCCTGAGGAATGAGCTCTCTTGGGTCCTGGATGAGGCCGAGGACTCGTTCACTGCCTTGCAGCAGTGTCTTTGGCGTGAGCCCCCAGCATTGGGTCCGACCCGGCAGGGGCACCCCCCACAGCCGCCACACTGTGAGGAGCGGCAGTTGCCCCCGAATCCCAAGGCCCGAACCCCTCCCAAACTCACCTAGCTGCCAGATATTAGCAGCTGGGTGGAGCTAGGAATTTTAAGCCAGTTCCCAAGTTCCCACATGGTGCACTTACCCTGAGGAATGAGCTCTCTTGGGTCCTGGATGAGGCCGAGGACTCGTTCACTGCCTTGCGGCAGTGTCTTTGGCGTGAGCCCCCAGCATTGGGTCCGACCCGGCAGGGGCACCCCCCACAGCCGCCACACTGTGAGGAGCGGCAGTTGCCCCCGAATCCCAAGGCCCGAACCCCGTGCCCATTTCTTGAGCAGTTTGTTTGTTCTGGTGGTTTGGTTTCTCTGGAGTTCTTTGTATATTCTGGAGATCAGCCCTCTATCTCTTATGTAGTGTGCAAAGATCTTCTCCCATTCTGTAGGTTGTTTTTTTACTTTGTTGATTGTTTCCCTTGCTGTACAGAAGCTTCTTAGTTTGATGAGGTCCCAATTGTTTATTTTGGTCTCGATTTCTACTGCTTTCGGAGTCTTTTTAGGAAGTGAGGGCCTACTCCTAAGTGTTGCAGTGTGTTTCCAACATTTTCTTCCAAAAGTTTGAAGGTTTCTGGATGTAAGTTTAGGTCATTTAGATCTGATCTTAGTGTATGGTGAGAGATGTGAGTCTATCTTTTTGTTTCTGCAGGCTATCAACCAGTTGTCCCAGCAGCATTTATTGAATAGACCTTCCCATTTGTTTGGATTGTTGTCTGTCTTTTTGTCAAAGATTAATTGACTGTATCTGTGTGGGTTTCCATCTGTTGTTTCTATTCTGTTCCACTGATCTTCCTCTCTATCTTTGTGCCAGTACCAGGTTGTTTTGATAACCACTGCCCTATAGTATGTCCATAGATCCGGTGCTGTGATTCCCCCTGATAAGTTCCTGTTCTTCAGAGTGGTTCTGGCTATTCGTGTTTTTTTGTGTTTCCAGATGAATCTGTGTATCATTTTTTCCAGTTCAATGAAGAATGCTGTGGGTAATTTGATTGAGATTACATTGAATGTATATATTACTTTTGGTAGTATAGACATTTTGATGATATTAATTTTGCCTATCCAGGAGCATGGGATGTTGCTCCATGTTTTGAGGTCTTCTTCTATTTGTTTTTTGAGTGTTTTGTAATTTTCTTCATAAAGGTCATCTACGCTTTTGGTTAAATTTATTCCCAGATATTTCATGCTTTTCTCTGTTATTTTGAATGGTAGCTTGTTGGTTAGATCTTCTTCCATCTTGCGGCCGTTTGCATACACCATGGCTGTTGATTTTTGTTCATTTATCTTGTATCCTGCCACTCTGCCAAATTCTCATATGAGTTCTAGGAGTCTTTGTATTGAGTTTTTTGGTTCTTCTATGTAGAGAATCATGTCGTCTGCGAATAGTGAAAGCTTGACTTCTTCATTTCCAATTTGGATTCCTTTGATTTCTTTGTCTTGTCTTATGGCTTCTGCAAGTACCTCTAGGACTATATTGAATAGCAGTGGTGATAGTGGGCAGCCTTGTCTTGTTCTAGATTTCAGTGGGAAGGGATCCAGTTTTTCTCCATTTAGTATGATGCTGGCATTGGGTTTTTCATATATTGCTTTGATTATATTGTGGATTATTCCTTCTATCCCCACCCTTGTTAGGGTTTTTAACATGAAGTGGTGTTGAATTTTGTCGAAGGCTTTTTCTGCATCTATTGATACTATTATATGGTTTTTGTTTTTCAGTTTTTGGATGTGATGTATCACATTTATGGATTTCCTTATGTTGAACCATCCCTGCATTCCCTGGATGAAACCTACTTGGTCTGGATGGATGATCTGTCTGATTTTTTTTGTATTCTATTGGCTAGGATTTTGTTGAGTATCTTAGCGTCAACATTCATCAGGGAGATCGGTCTGTAGTTTTCCTTCTCTGTTAATTCTCTGTTCAGTTTGGGGATTAAGGTGATATTGGCTTTACAGAATGAGTTTGGAAGAGTTGCTTCCTTTTCTATTGTTTTGAAGAGCTTGTAGAGGATTGGGGTTAGCTCTGTTTGGAATGTTTTGTAGAATTCTGCAATAAAACCATCTGGTCCTGGGCTTTTCTTTGTTGGGAGCTCTTTAATCACTGATTCTATTTCTGATTCGGTAATGGGTTTATTCAGGTCTTCTGTTACTTCTGGGGTGAGTTTTGGTAAGTGGTGGGAGTCTAGGAATCTTTCCATTTCCAAGTGGTTATCGGATTTGTTGGCGTATAGTTCTTTGTAATAATTTCTAATTATTTCCTTAATGGTAGTAGTGTCTGTTGTTATGTTGCCTTTTTCATCTTTGATGCTGCTAATTCTTGCTTTGTCTTGTTTTTTCTTTGTCAGTCGGGCCAGTGGGGTATCTATTTTGTTTATCTTCTCAAAGAATCAGCTTTTTGATTCATTTATTTTCTGAATGGTTTTTTTAATTTCTTTCTGATTTAGTTCTTGTCTTGTTTTGATAATTTCTTGTTTCCTCTTGTTTGTGGGGTCCTTCTGCTGTTGCTTTTCCAGTTCCTGGAGGTGTGTGCTTAATTTCTGCATTTGTTGCCTTTCTTGTGCTTTGACGTGGGCGCTAATTGCAATAAACTTACCACGTAACACTGCTTTGGCAGTGTCCCATAAGTTTTGGACTTCTGTATCTTGGTTTTCGTTGGTTTCCATAAACTTTTTGATCTCATCTTTTATTTCTTCTCTGACCCATTGTTCGTTTAATAGCATATTGTTCAGCCTCCATGAGTTTACATGTTTCCTGGAACATTTTGAGTTGTTGATTTCCAGTTTCACTCCGTGATGGTCTGAGAAGGTACATGGTATGATTCTGATATTTTTGTAGTTAGTTAAACTTGCTTTGTGTCCTATTATGTGTTCTATCCTGGAGAAGGTGCCATGCACTGCTGAGAAGAAGGTGTAGTCTGTGGCCTTAGGATGAAATATCCTATAGATGTCTACTAGGTCCAGTTGTTCTATTGTTTGTGTGAGTTCTGTGGCTTCTCTGTTGAGCTTTTGCTGCGTTGATCTATCTATTGGTGTTAGTGGGGTGTTCAGATCTCCCAGAATTATCGTATGTTCATCTATGTCTCCCTTTAAGTCCAAAAGTAGTTGTTTCAAGTAGCTGGGTGCATCCGGGCTAGGAGCATAAATGTTAAGAATTGCGATTGGTTCTTGTTGGATCCTCCCTTTCAAGAAGATGTAGCGCCCTTCCCTGTCCTTTTTGACGTTTGTTACTTTGAAGTCCATAACATCTGAGAATAGGACTGCCACACCAGCCTTTTTTCTCGTCCATTGGCATGGAATCTTTGTTTCCATCCTTTCACTTTCAGTTTCTTGAAGTTTCTTCTGGTTAGATGTGTTTCTTGCAAGCAGCATATAGTTGGGTCCTGATTTTTTAACCCAGTCTGCTAATCGGTGCCTTTTGATTGATGAATTTAAGCCGTTTGTGTTGAGGGTTAATATTGAGAAATTATAACTTTGCCGTGCCATATGCTTGTGTTTTTGAGGTTGTTGGTAATTGATTGTCATTTCTGTGGATGGACTTTATTGAGATCTCCCTGATTGCCATCCTTGCTTATGGCTTGCTTCCTTTTTCTCTGGGAGTAGCGCATTTCTAAGGAGATTTTGTAGAGTTGGTTTTGTGTTGGCATATTCTTCTAATTTCTCTTTGTTGTGGAAGTATCTAGTTTCATTCTCGTATACAAATGAAATCTTTGCTGGGTAGAGTATTCTTGGTTGACAGTTGTTCTCTTTCAGTACTTGAAAGATTTTGTTCCACTCCCTTCTTGCCTGGGGCGTCTGTTCTGAGAAGTTGGCAGTGATTCTGATGGTCCTGCCCCTAAAGCTTATCTTTGGTTCTTGCTAACCTTAGGATTCTCTCTTTGTTTTCATTGGAGGGTAACTTGATTACCACGTGTCTTGGGGAAGATCATTTTGGGTCAACCCTGTGGGGAGTCCTCTGGCCTTCCTGAATTTGGATTGGGTTCATGTTCCAGGTATTTTGGAAGTTCTCCTGCATAATTTCCTCAAGTACTGGTTGTATGCCTGTCTCTCTTTCCACTCCTTCTGGGAGCCCCATGATTCTGATATTTGACTTCTTGATGTTGTCGTTCATCTCCTGGATCGTCTTGGTCGCCTTGCATAGTTGTGACTCTAGTTGGTTAATAATCTGCCTGCTTTCATTCTGGGAATCTTCCAAGTCAGATATCCTGTCTTCTGCTGCTGTAATTCTGTTGGCTAAGCTCTCAACTTTGTTCTTCAAGTCTAGGATCTCGTTTTTGAGTAATTTTGTTTCTGTGATTGTGTGGTTTTTGAAATCTTTGAGCTCGTTCCATCGTTTTTCATTGTCTCTGAAGAGTTTTATAATTATTTTTCTGAACTCCTTATCAGAGACATCTTCAATTTCTTCATCTGTAATCTCTGCGATCGACCAGGCTTTATGGTGGCTTTTTGGGGTGGAGCAAGCTGTGTCTTGCCCAATAACTCTCCTATTTCGTCTCATACTTGTGGCCCAAGGTGTTGCTGGATTCTCACCCTTGACCTCTGTTGCCACCTAGTGGGTGGCCTGCGGTCTTGCTGGCCTAGGTTTTTGTTTTCCTTCTGGACCAGGGAGTTTTTGGGTTTTTTTGTTTCCCTTCTGGGTTTCAGGTTTCAGGGCCTCAGGTTTCAGTGCCTAGGAGCCCGGGACTTGTCTCTTGGATTTTTTTTTCTTTTGTTGTTGTTGCTTTGTTTTTTTGGTCTGAGGTATGGATCTGGCGGACCCACTCCACCACCGCCTCTTGCCCTCCCCCCCCAATTGGGTTGGCCCAGAATTTAGATTAGCTGTGATCCTGGGAATTTCACCCTAGCTGCTTCAGCTGCCAGCTACTGCACTTCAGGGTCCTAGCGTCCTCCCGGAACCGTGGCGTTTAGTTATGGGGGAGTTCGTGTCAGGCAGCCATCCCCGTCTTTGCCTGGGTCCTGCCAAGGTTATTAAGAACGCCACCAGTGCTAGAGGCTTCAGCACTCCTGCAGCTTCTAGCCACCACTGGAGGGGCTTTGTGCAATGACCTCCCAAAGTTGCCTCTGTATCCTCCGGTTAAAACTCCCGCCTGCCTTTCCCCCGCTGAGTTCCCAACTCACCGCTTTTGAGCCGACAACACACCGCGGATTTTGTTGTTGTTAGTTTTGGTTGATTCTCCAGACTGCATGGATTTTGTTGATTCCGCAGTGTCCTGGGAGGTTCCCACACCTGTTTCTACTAGTTTCAACTATACTTGCTCCTTCCTCTGGCACTTTTTGGCCCTCTCTCTCTGCCTTCCCCCCTACATCAACCCTTCATGGTCGGCCATTTTTTTCTGTTTTGGTAAGTCCTTTTTAAAACATTTGGTAGCCTTCTGAAGCCATATGGCCCACGGGCTTTCTGGGTAGGGAGTGATTTAATTATTGATTCAATCTCAGTCTGTGTTATAGGTCTATTTAGATGACTAATTGCCTCATGATTCACTTTTGTTATGTTTCCAAAAATCTGCCTGTTTCTTCTAGGTCTTCTGATTTGTTGTCATATATTTGCTTGTAATAGTTTGTAATAATTCTCTGTGTGTCTGAGGCATCTGATGTTACATTCCCTTTTTGTCTCTGATCCTATTGATTTGTATCTTCTCCCAACTTTTTTTTTTTTGATTAGTTGTGCTAGTGGGGAGTCTATTTTGTTGATTTTCTCGAAGAACCAGCTCTTTGGTTCATTGATTTTATGCATTATCTTTTTGGTCTTTATTTGGTCTATTTTCTTCCTTTTTGGTTATTTGTTTTTTTCTTGCTAATCTTGGGATTGCTTTGCTGTTGTTTTTCTTGCTCCTTCAACTGTAATGTTAGCTCATTTACTTGGCATTTTTCTAACTTCTTAACAGAGGCATTGAGATAAAATTTCCTCTTAACACTGCCTTGACAATGCCCCATAAGTTTTGATAATGTTGTTTTGATGGCTTCATTTGTTTCAAGTAATTGTTTTATTTTCTCTTTGATTTAGTCTATAACCCATTGTTCATTTAGTAGAAGTGTGAGTCTGGGCTGCCTCAGCTGCTCCTTCTGGGGCTTCCGTTTACTGAGAAGGATTCCGTGATGTAGCCACACTTCAAGGCTCCTGAAGCTTTGTTGAAGTGACCATGGGGCTTCTGTGCAGCACCCTCTCTTTCCTGCTTGCATCTGTAGCACTGGCATGAATATTTCTCTACTGATTTAAAGAAAAACTATTTTTAAGCTTGAGTACTCCATCTTCCAGATATTTTGGATTCATGGAGAAAAGCACAGGCATTAGAAATCTTGTAAAGAAATAGGATTTCATACAGTTTATTTGATCCCAACTTTCATGTCTCAGAGTATCTGAGTTGTTTGCCCAAAGACACATTGTGAGCAAGTGTGGAGATCTGAATTTTGAACCCAGCTGAATGTATCATTAAATATCTTCCTTTCACATGGCCAAGATCTTTCCATATTTGAGGTTATAGTCTACAGGAAAGGCACAAGACAGAAGTAGTGTGATATGAAATCTCTGGTTCTTGCTGCCCCACTCCTACTCCATGTTGTCCCTAATCTTAAATCCAGTCCCTTCTGTAATTTTTCATGCCATATAATTCTCTCAGAACTCCAATAATTTCAGGTGATTTTTCAGATTTGTGGACAGGAGGCACATCTCTCATCATTGTCCCTTATCACATCTCATCTGTCCCTTCTCATTCCTCAGACTCAGAGCTATTTTCTCATATTTTCTGTGATTCTGCCTTTGCTAAAATGCAAACAGAGAAGCAACCAACTTAGAACCTCTCCCACCCTTATTACTGTGTTATCTGAGCCTTCTCATTCCAGAATTGGGAAGAGATGATGAAGACACTTCATTAAAGAGATTGTTTCTAAGCAGAATTTTGGGCTCCCTCATCTTACAAACAGCTTCGTTTGTCTTCTGTTACAGGTGAAACTAATGAGATCAAAGTGACATTTTTGAGGATCTTATTCACACACTCACAGTTGTGAAAGATATCGTCAGCATTTGCATTAGCTTGATAATAATGACAGTAATAAACTATTTTATAGTTTTGATAAAAAGGACACAAGTGTGCCTTCACCAGAGCTCAGGAGGTCAGAGGTATCTTCAGGGCAACACCAAGCAGGTAGTAGTGTTATGCACCTTCTGGCAGCAACAGAGGGAGGATGATCCAAGTGCCTGTTCTTCCATCTTCAGGATGCCCCACATGTCCTGTTCTGTGGTCTCTTCCTCCCTTCAATCTTCAGAATCATCACCGTCACACCTCTGCTCTGACGTTGGTTGTCCTCCTTATAAAGAAGAGAAATGTGTTTTATGTTATATAAAATACTACAATGTCATATCATATATCATATCATATCATTCATATATATATATATATATATATATATATATATATATAATTGCATTTCATTTTATAACATTGCTTCATAGGCTCTGATGTTCCCCCATCCTCACCCTGTGCCCTCCCCCCATGGTGGATTGCTCCACCTTATTGCAGTATTATAGTCCAAATCCAGTCTTGTTTCTTTCATTGCAGGTATGTGCCATGCAAAGAGTCCAACATCTTATTGACTAGCTCAATTCAACAGTTTCTTGGGGAGGCATAGCTGGTAGAATATCGTTCCGACCAATTAAAAGACATAACATAACATCAACAACAGTTTCCAACATTATGGGGTTAATTAACATTGTATTGAGTGACTGATATGCTAGAAAATGTGGGTTCTTTTTTTTTTTTTAAGATTTATTCATTTTATTACAGCCAGATATACGCAGAGAAGGAGAGACAGAGAGGAAGATCTTCCATCCGATGATTCACTCCCTAAGTGAGCCGCAACGGGCCGATGCGCGCCGATCAGAAGCCGGGAACCAGGAACCTCTTCCAGGTCTCCCACGTGGGTGCAGGGTCCCAATGTATTGGGCCATCCTCAACTGCTTTCCCAGGCCACAAGCAGGGAGCTGGATGGGAAGTGGAGCTGCCGGGATTAGAACCGGCGCCCATATGGGATCCCGGGGCATTCAAGGTGAGGACTTTAGCCGCTAGGCCACGCCGCCGGGCCCGAGAGCGTGGGTTCTTAACCACATCCTGTTACTACTTCAAGAAATTTCTCAATTATAGTTTATATATAACTGGCTTTTATCTACCTTAAAATGGCTATAGGATACTACTCAACTGTCTCATGTCTATTTTCATTTTAGTATTTAGCAGTTTATTGTGTTGAAGCATAATTTTTACTGATCTTGGCAGATTTTAGGATAGTCTAAACTGCCTTATAGGTCACTCCCCTGCAGTTTCTTTTGTCTTTGCACAGAAATTTCTTGGAGTCAACTCATCTAATGGTGTAGTTGTGCAACCTAACCCAGATACCTAGAGAAGAATGCAGAAACTAATGACAGTTGCAATCATGACATCTCACATTAATAGTCAGAGCTTCTTGCTGATAAAGTTCAAAAAAGACAGCCAATGGCAGAAAATTGTATGCAGAGGCCCTCATGTCAAGAAAGTATCCTGGCACAAGAGCCCTCTTCTATATTATGGTGTATCCATCTACAGTAAATTATTTCTAACTATTTAGACTTAAAAGTGTGAGAGCAACATTACACACTGGCTCCAAAATATATGTATGAATCCCATTTTCCCTCTCTTCTAAATAGAGTAAATGAAATCATTTCAGATTTCCAGAAATGTAAAAGCAATAAGTACAGCCTGGGAAGAATTTGAAGGCTGGCTGTGGAATTGATAGATATTGCGTATAATAAGGCACTGCAAACTCTCTACCAAGAGGTTGCTCTCAGGTAACCTGAAACACAAATATAAGATACAAACAGATGATGCCATTTTGTTCTTCAGATAATTAAGAGTTTGTCAAAGCCCCTCAAATGCTTTATGTCACATAATGTGTGTCAGAGAGGATCACGTCTTTTGTAGGTAAATTAGTGCATCTCAGGGGTTGACCTGGTTACCTGGAGACACTTCCCTTGTGCTCAGAGATGAGATGAGCTGGGCTCTTCTGCTTTGCACAACATATCACTTCCTCTGCTATTTTGTATGTGCCCAGGACACAGCCCATTGCCCTGCACACTTATGAGCAGGCTGCTCATGCCCTGTGCAGGAGTCAGTGCCACTCAGGACACAGCATGGACATGAGGGCCCCTGCTCAGCTCCTGGACCTCCTGCTGCTCTTGCGCCTAGGTGAGGAAGGATAACACCAGTACCAGGAACTGAATTCAGCCAGTGTGATCAGTGCTGACTGAAACTTCCTGTCTCTGCTGTAATAACATGATGATCAGAATGGATGTTTGTGTTTGTGTTTCCCTTCTCAGGTGCCAGATGTGCCTTGGTGGTGACCCAGACTCCAACCACGGTGTCTGCAGCTGTGGGAGGCACAGTCACCATCAATTGCAAGACGAATCAGAATGTTTACAGTGCTCTAGCCTGGTTTCAGCAGAAACCAGGGCAACCTCCAAAGCTCCTGATCTACCTTGCATCCAGTTTAGCCGATGGGGTCCCTGACAGGTTCAAGGGCAGTGGATCTGGGACATCCTACACTCTCACCATCAGCGGGGTGCAGGCTGCAGATGTCAGAATCTACTACTGTTTTGGTGCTTATAGTTGGAGTAGTGGTATTAACTGAGTGATACAAGACTGATCAAAAACCACACAGGAAAGCAGAAATGTGAGTCTGGGTTTCCCCAGCTTCCTGTCATGTGGCCTCTATCTGCAAAGAGTTATTTTCAGATACAGTCAGTCTTCCATAGTCCCTGGAAAATACTTGGAAGGGCCCCTGGGAATCCTTTGTAGCCTCCTCTTTTCTCTTACTTGCCACCTGCAGCACTGATATGTCCATGTTTCTACCCAGCTAAAGGAAAGAAGTGTTTGTGTCTGAGCACTCAACATTACAACTTTCTTTTGGAGTTATACAGTAAAAGATTAAGCATTATGAATATTTTGAGCAGAAATGTTAAGCACAGTTTATTAAAATGCAAGTTATAGATTTTAACATTCTAGAAATATGTAGATAAGAGGCAGTGTTTGTAAAAATATGAGATTCTTTGTTCTTTCAGAATCCAATGCCCCTCTGCCACAGAGGGAACAATCAACTAAACCTGTGGTTCTCAGGCCTGCAGCTGATGCTCTCAGCTGCCCGCAGCTCCCAGGGGCTCCCCTGTCCTCAATGTTGCCTCTGGGTTAGCCAGCAGGTGCAGGTGAATGATTCAGAATTTGTCTTCTGACATTCAAATCTCATGGCACATGGGTAGTTTTGCCCAAAGACACAGGGTGAGTTCTTGTGGGAATCTGGAATTTTAACACAGGCCAATATATGTTTAAAGATTTTCTTTCACATGGCCATGTTGACTCCATATTCGAGGCTGTAACTAGAGACAGGGCACTTGGAAAACAGTGTGATGTGAAATCCAGCGTTCCTGCTGACCTGCTTGATTCTGTGTTGCTCCATGTGTTTAATTTAGTCCTCTCTAGAATTTAACCTGCCACATACAACTGTCTCTAAACCATCTTAGATCACAAATGATTACATCCTAGATTTTGAAAAAAAGATTGATTTATTTTTAATGGAAAGGAAGATAAACAAAGAGGAAGAGACACAGAGTGGAAGATCTTCCATCCGATGATTGACTCCCCAAATGATAGCAATGGCTGGAGCTCTATCGGTTTGAAGCCAGGAGCCTGGAGCTTCCTCCGCATCTCCCATGAGGGTGCAGGATCCCAAGGCTTTTAGCCATCCTCGACTGCTTTCCCAGGCCACAAGCAGGGACCTGGATGGGAAGCAGGTCTGTCAGGGATTAGAACCAGTGTCCACATGGGATTCCTGCAAATTCAAGGTGAGGACTTTAGTCGCTAGGTTACCGCGCTGGCCGACATTTCAGATTTTATGGAAAAGAAATACCTTATATTCCTGACCCTTGCCTCATCTGCACTGTCTCTTTTCATCCCTTGAATTCAGCTCTGTTCTCTCACATTCTGTGTAATCTTATTTTTTTCACCCTAATATGGAAGCAGAGCAGCAAACCAATCAGGACCTGTAGCTCCACTCACACCCTTTGATTCCTGAGCCCTAGGCTTTCACACACCTGGTTGCCATGAGGTCACTAAGATAATTTAAGTGAAGAGATTTTCCTCTAAGAGGAATTTGTGCTCCCATCCTTTTATCAATAAATGTCTGATTCTGCCAAACTGACATGAAATGAGAACAATGTGACATTTGGTGATCTCAGAGCTCCGTCAGTTTATGGGTAGGTAGAAGAAATTATATGTATTCGTATCAGATGAAAATATTATTTAGAAATTGTTGTCCTTTTTATGATGTCAAATTGTACCCTGTGCTCTCATCATAGTTCAGCGGACTCTCTGGGATGCAACCGAGGAGGCAGCAGGGCTGTGCTCCTTCTGGCAGCTCCAGAGGGGAGGATCCAAGTCCCTGTTCTTGCAGCTTCAGGATGCCCCACTTGTCCTGCTCTGTGGCTCCTCCCTTCCCTCATTCCAACAACCTTCTCCACTGTCACACTTCCCTCTGACCTAGACCCACCTCTTTGTAAGGAGGATTGTATTATGTTATATTATATTACAATAATCTCCAGAGAACCTCATTAGGTAATTTATCTTCCAAAATCCTTCTAACATTTAAAGTAACATTCCCAGAATCCA
This sequence comes from Ochotona princeps, assembly GCF_030435755.1. Classification (NCBI taxonomy): domain Eukaryota; kingdom Metazoa; phylum Chordata; class Mammalia; order Lagomorpha; family Ochotonidae; genus Ochotona; species Ochotona princeps. The sequence continues at coordinate 14,987,230 of NC_080839.1, read as the reverse complement.
TATATTTGTTTCCAGTTTTGAAACCAAGAGCACCAGGCAAAAAATGCAGGATCACATGAGAAGACAGGAGAGGCTGACTGGAGGGCAGAGGAGTAAGAGAAGGGGAAGGGCTTGAAAGCCCAGTGCTGAGGATGAAATCTTCTGATGTACACAGAGGGGGAGAGTCTTTATAACCTGGATTTCTTATATAAAGGACCCAGGACAGGCTGCTCCACTCAGCCTTCCCTGGTTACTAGTTCATACCCCACAGTGAAGCAGGAGATGGGGTCTGCTCTACAGACAAGGGAGAGACAGAGCAGGGCAGGGAGGAAGCAGCTGGGGCAGCAGGAGCTCACTCCTCTGTGGCCCTGGGGCGGAAGCTGGTGTTGGAGGCTGAATGGTTATATTGAAGGCTGCTTTCATATTGTCCACAAGACTAATGTCCCACATGCTCGGCCTGGAAGCTACTGATGATGAGACGAAATCTGTTCCGGAGCTGCTTCCCCTGAATCTCTCAGGGATCCCAGTTGCTCAGATGGATGTCAGTAAATGAGTAGCTTAGGAGCCTGTCTTGGTTTCTGCTGATACCAGGCTGGTTAGTTCTTCTGGAGATAACTGGACAAGAGACTCTGGCTGGACTTGCAGTTGATGGTGACCTTCTCTCCTGCAGACACCGTCTGAGAGTTTGGCGACTGAGTCATCTGATGTCTCCACAAGCACCAGCCTTAAGGAATGGGCAGTGACCACACAATGCATCACTAATACCTTAGAATGCAAACCCAGGAATGTAAGTTTTCTTATTCTTTAGAATATATCAGACTGCTCACGTGAGTGGTTGAAGGTTGCATGATGCATTTTACATCATTAGAATGTTGTTTACTGCTTGAAAACTCTTACCAAAGACCTGGATCTCCTGGATCCCCTGGAAGATGAGGAGTTTTGCTGCAGCCCCATCTTTCTACTGAATCTCCATTGGATGCACTCATGTCCAGCCCCCAGGAAACCATTTCTAGATCTCTGGGCAGGCAGCGTTGGGCTTGTAGAGCCTCTGCAAAGTACAAGCAAATAGAATCCCAGGGCACCTGTGGGGATTCACAGAGACCAGCAATGGAAGGAGGAGACAGAGATGCCATCACCCCAGGAAATATGATATTATGCCTTCCAAAGGAGCAGGGCCCAATTGAAAGGTCCAGTTTACAGGTAAATCCAGCAAAGTCTCCTGACTCAAACTGTACATCAACTACACAATCTCAAATCAGTTTGTAAGCTTGAATAACCTGTCACAAAATAGATGTGATTATGAGCATGTACTTTTAAAAGTTTTAAACTTACTGGAGTTTTTCATTAAGTTTGTAGCAAAGTAGATGTGGTGGCTAATCTTGTTTTGCTACTAAAAGAAGTTGGAAATCATGCTTAATTAGTTATAATGTGAATTTCCTAGTAATTTTTGTAAGACTCATGTTCATATGCTATCAGTTCACAGAGTGTATGGATTTTACTGGTTAGCAAAGACAGTGCCTGAATGTTGTATCTTTCAGAGTCTTTTGATCTGTTTTGTATATTTGAAGCTGCTTCACTCAATCCATACCACTTCTGTTATTTTCCTTAGCCCAAAGCCCCTTTCAAAATAATACATCACTGTACACTTGTGAATCACTCTGATACTATTCCTTTTGTCAATCACTGTATTATTATTCTTTGAATACTTTTCATGGTACCATAGCGGTGGCATATCAGGCTAGTCCTCCTAGCTGGTTTGTATCCCAGCTGCTCCACTTCTGATCAGCTCCTCGTTCATGAACTGGGAATGCAGTGGAAGATGGACAGGATCTTGGGGTAGTGCTCCCACACAGGAGACCCAGAAAACGCTCCTGGCCTCCAACTTCAGTTCAGCCCATCTCTGGTTTTTGTGATCATTTGGAAAATGAATTTGAAGATGGAAAATCCTTTGGCTCTCCTTCTCTCTAATTCTGATTCTGAAGTACAATAAATAAATATTTACAAACTCTTATTTTACTTTAACATATACCTATACAAAGGAACTCACTGCACGTATTCTATATAATTTCAAGAGTATTGTGATTCTTCCCTCTCTATCCACCCTCCCTCTCACCATCTCTCCTTCTTCTGTTATTTTCTTTTTTAATCTCTATAATGACATAATTTGGATTTATTTCATATTCCCAAGGTTGTCCATCCTCTAAATAAGATTTTCATATAGAAAATGGAAAATCCACTGTTCCTTAGGATGGTAGACCAGGGGTGTTGGGTCTCAAGTCCTCCCTAATTCCCCAACACAACCAGTTCTAAGCGGTAATGGCTCCACCTGGAGGTCATGAGAGGAAATCATATCAGCTTTCCCTCTGGTAGAGCAGGTCTGCATACAAAATGAAACAATAGTGTTCTCACACATTTGTGCCAATAACAGTATCATTGGTTGCAAACAAATATCATTATTACAGACTCTTACATGTAGAATATCTTGAAAAAATCAAATGGAACCCTTGAGCAGCTGCCTCTGCACCCACTCTGCTCCGTGTGAGGGACCTCCTCTGCCGCAATGCCATTGCAGGGGCCAGCGGGTGGTGTGTGTCCTCATCCACCTAGTGCATCCTCCGGTGGCAGGCTGAGGGGAGGGGCAGAGGCAGGAGGAAAGGATCAGGGCTGCTCTACTCCGTGCTTCCTGAAAAAAATGAACTGAGAGGCAAACTCATTAATGATGCAACTACAAGTTGTCCTCTCATTGACAAAAGAGCGTTTAAAATTTCTCTTGTTGCTACACATGAAACCGGCTGACCTGCAGGTCAGTAACAGGAATCAGTGCTCGAACTCCAGATACCTGAGAAATGGAGCCAAGTTTTTGCAGGATGTCTTACCTTGTTTCATGTTTATTTCAAGTGAAAATTTTCTATCTGGCTGCACCTCACCATTTGTGAAAATATTTATTTATTCACACTGAAGACTGAGTGTGAAGGAAAGACACACATTGAAAAAGAGAGAGAGAGAGAGAGAGAGAGAGAGAGAGAAGCAGGTGAGTCAGCCAAAGAAGGAAACAGGAATGTTCAGTGTCAGCAGACACAGGGAGAGGCAGCTGCTCCATCCCTGAATTGTTTTCTAGAAGAGGCAGGTGAGGCTGTCACTGACTTTTGGGATAAGTCCATCTTGGAGGTAACATGGGCTGGTTTCCTGGTGCAAAAAACCTAGAACAGACTTTTCCACTCAGTCTTCTATGCTTACTAGTACACACTCCATAGTGAAGCAGGGGTTTGTTCTGTAGACAAGGAATGAACAGAGCAGGGCTTGAAGGCAGCAGCTGGGACAGCAGGAGCTCACTCCCCTGTGTCCCTCGGGAGGAGGTTTGTGTTGGAGGCTGAATCCCTGTGAGAGGACTGCTCTCATGCTGGCCATACTAGTAAACTCCCTTTTCCTGACTGGACGCAACTGGTGGTGAGAGTGAAACCTGTCACTGACCCATTTCCACTGAATGTGTCAGGGACTTCATATGCTCAGGTGATGCTCAGGAGATCTGAAGTTTATGAGCCTGTCCTCACTTGTTTCTCTCAGTCTAGATTGTTCTTCTGTTTTGACCTGGATAAGAAACTGGCTGGATTGGCCATTGATGGTGACCTTCTTTTTAAAGTTTTATTTATTTTTTATCGCAAAGTCAGATATACAGAGAGGAAGATCTTCTGTCCGATGATTCAATCCCCAAGTGACGACAACAACAGCCAGTGCTGCGCCGAGCTGAAGCCAGGAGTCAGGGACTTGCTCCATATCTCCCACACATGGGTGCAGGGTCCCAAGGCTTTGGGCCATCTTCGACTGCTTTCCCAGGCCACAAGCTGGGAGCTGGATAGGAAGTGGAGCTGCTGGGATTAGAACCGGCGCCCATATGAGATCCCGGACTTTAGCTGCTAGGCCACCATGCCGGGCCCGATAGTGACCTTCTTTGCTGCAGACATAGCCAGGGAGCTTAGAGACTGGCATCACACGATGTCCCAAAATGCACCAGCAATGAGTAATGGACAGCAATCACACACTGCATCACTAATAACTCAGAGTGCATCTCTGGAAACCGAAGTTTTCTTATTCTTGTGAACAAATAGGACTGCTCAGGTGAAATATTGAAGGTTCCATAATGCATTTTATCATTGTTATAAAGCTGTTAACTGATAAACTGGATAGCAGAAAAGGGTAAGTATTATTGTCTTCAAGCAAACAACAGTATCACAGTTTCTCTTAGTTTCAGTAAAGTCCAGGTTTCTCCTATACTTATTCTGACCCCCAAATAGGGATTTCTCCAAGAGTTACGCATTAAATAAAGAATGATAGAATTGTATGGAGACAACAAGATTTGGATGCTAGGGTGCTATTTGCAACTGGGGGTGTGGTGGGTCAGTAGGCTGCAGTGGCAGTGATCTACCAAGGTAGCCAACTATATACACAGCCACACATCCCTATCTCATTGAAATAGTCTTCTTTTATTCTCTGCAATGTCTTTCTCTGTATGTGGATATTCTATCTCTCATTATCATTAACGAATGTTCTTACATGATGAATCCCCTGTTTGAACCAGTTTGTGGTTGTCATGATCTCAAACACCTCCCTGGAAGACAACTCCCTGTGCATCCCGCACCCACAGCCTGCCCCTCTCTGATGTCACATCCTTGGCCAGCTGGGTCCTATGGGTGAGTGTCTTACTCACTCTGCCTGGGCTCTGGCTCCTGCCCAGAAGGTTTCTGTCTCCATATGTTCACTCCTTCTTCCACCCCTCGGGGACATGACCAGTGAGCCAACACCTCAGCATTCCCATATGAGAACACCAACTTCACCCCAGTGCAGCTCACAGGCTATGTGAAGAGCTTCTGCAACCACATTCCTTCCATTCTTTTTGTCTTCACCTTGACTGGGCCCTCTGTGTCCAAAAGGAAGCCACTGATACCAGAGGATGTGAAAGAGATTTGGTGATAGCACAATAGGCAGGCTCAGAAAGCACAGTTGATTCGGGGATATTAAGAAGTATCAGCATATACAGAACTGTTCTGAAGGCATGGCTAGGGCTAAGAGGGGGCAGAAAGCATCAGTAATAAGTTGAAGCTCCAGGGAACTTCTGGAATGGAATGGGTGGTAAGAAGTAGAGCTGGGGTGATGGAGGGGGGAGATCAACGCTTTTCCTATAGGGTGGGAGAAAATCCTTGATTGTACCTGGCCTTGAAGGTAGGGGCAGAGCAGTCAAACTGGAAAGACAAATCACTTAACTAAGAACACAGGTTAGTGCTGACTGATGGAGCTCCTCATAAAACCCATTCTTCCATCTCAGGTTTCTTATTTATGTTCTTCTACTTAACACCAAGAGCATTAGGGAATCAGAGCCAGAGGAAGCCTCCGTAGGTCAGCCTTGGCCACCGGGACTACACTGAGGAGCCTGTCACCTTTCTTGCAGTTTTCTTTTTCTTCTTTTTAATTTTGTTTTAAGATTTATGCATAATAGCGGGAACTGATCCAATCCAAAGCTAAGATCTAGGCACTTCCCCTGGACCTTCCACATGGGTGCAAGGTCCCAAACACTTAGGGCATCCTCCATTGCTTTCCCAGGCCGCAGCAGGAGGCTGGATGGGATGTGGAGCAGCTGGGACACCAACCGATGTCCATATGCTCTCACCCTACACAGTATTCAGTGCCAGCCAGGACACAGTATGGACAAGAGCCCCACTCAGCTCTTGGGCATCCTGCTGCTCTGGCCCCCAGGAAAGGAAGGACAGCACCAGGAACTGCCTCATCCAGTGTGGTAGTGCTGCTGGAGGGTTTTTTTTGTTTGTTTGTTTCTCCTGCAATAACTTGATGATCAGAGTTGGTGTTTGTGTTTTTATTTAGCTTCTCAGGTGCCAAATGTGCCTTGGTGGTGACCCAGTCTCTATCTCTGGTATGTGCATCTGTGGGAGACACAGTCATCATCAATTGCCAGGTGAGTCAGAGCATTAGCAATGTTTTAGCTTGGTATCAGCAGAAACCAGGGCAATCTCCTAGGCTCCTGATGCATGGTGCATCCACTTTACAACCTGGAGTCTCATCAAAGTTCAGAGGCAGTGGATCTGGGGCAGAGTTCACTCTCACCATCAGTGGAGTACAGCCTGAAGATGTTGTAACTTATTAGTGTTACTAGTGGTACAGTTCACCTCCCACATGTAACTTGACTTAACAAACACTCTCCCGCTATCCCCCAGGAAATTAGAAGTGTGAGTCTGGGCTGCTCCAGCTTTTCCTCCTGGGGCTTCCATCTGCTGAGGTTGATTCTCATATGCAGCCAGGCTTTAAGGTACCTTAATGGTAGTTTGAAGGGCTGTTGGGTTCCTTTGCAACTTCGTAATTGGCATCTGGAGCACAGACATGTCTTTGGGCCCACTGATTTAAAGGAAAGAAATAACTATGCTTGAACGCCTCATGTGGCAGCATGCTTTTGGATCACTACAGCGAAGTTAGCATTCCATATATTTCAATCAGAAATAGTTTAATACAGTTTCTTAGAATCTAAACTGTACGTTTTAATATCCTAGGAATTTGGCAGTCAGACATGGCGATTGTGCCATGACTGTGCCAGAAATGTCAGACTCTGTGCTCTCCCAGAATCCAGTGCCCTTTTGTCACAGAAGGAACAGGCTGCTAAGCATGTGGTCCTCAGCCCTAGAACTGATGTCCTCAGTTGTCTGCAACACTCACACATAGTTCCCCAGTCCTCAACTTAATCCGCGGTCTGCCCATCGGTACAGCATCCTCTCCTGCTGACACTCACATCTCAGAAAATGTGGGTTGTTTGCCTCAAGACACATGGTGAGCAATTGTGGAATTCTGGGATTTTTAAGCCACGCAAATATATTCTTAAATATCTTCCTTCTACATGACCATGTTAAATCCATATTTGATATCATTTTTTTGCAGAAGATGTCACCAAAAAAAAAAAAAAACCAGGATGAATTGAAAGGCACAGATTCTGCTAGCATCGTGTCTGTATGTTGATCCAGATCTTCAATCCAGTCCCTTCTGATTTTCTGATTTTTAATAACGTGATGATCAGAGTTGATGTTTATGTTTCCCTTCTCAGGTGCCAGATGTGCCTTGCAGTTAACCCAGACTCCATCCATGGAGTCTGTAAATGAGGGAGACACAGTCACCAACAATTGTGAGACGAGTGAGAGTGTTGGCAGTGATCTAGCCTGGTTTCAGCAGAAACCAGGGCAACCTCCAAAGCTCCTGATCTATAAGGCATCCACTTTAGCCGATGGGGTCCCTGACAGGTTCAAGGGCAGTGGATCTGGGACATCATTCACTCTCACCATCAACGGGGTGCAGGCTGAGGATGTAGAAATCTACTACTGTTTTACTAGTTATAGTTTTGCTAGTAGTATAACATAGTGATACAAGCCTGAACAAAACCACCCATGAAAGCAGAAGTGTAAGTGTGTGCTGCCCCAGCTGTCTGTCCGTGGGCCTCTATCTGCTAAGAATCATTGTCAGATGTAGTTAGTCTTGATGGTCCCTAGAAATAGTTAGAAAGGCCCCTAAAACTCCTTTGTAGCCTCCTATTTTCTCCTTCTTGACACCTGCAGCACAGATATGACTATGTTTCCACTGATTTAAAGTAGTGTTTATGCCTGAGTTCTCATTGTTACAACATTCCATTAGATTCATACACTAAAATGGTAAGCATTATGGATATTTGAAGCAGAAACATTAAGCACAGTTTATTAGAATCCAAGATACAGACTTCAATGTTCTAGGAATATGGGGATTATAGTTGATGGTCATAGAAATATGGGACTCCGTGCTCTGTCCAAATCCAATGCCTCTCTGCCACAGAAGGAACAGGCAGCTAAACCTGTGTCATCAGCTCTGAATCCTATTCTGTCAGATGCCCGCAGCCTCCCAGGTGGCTACCTGTCCTCAGTGTTGTCCATGGATTAACTGGCAGGTGCAGATGGATGTTTCAGAATCTGTCTTCTGACATTCAAATCTCAGGGCACTTAGCATGTCTGCCCCAAGACTATGGTGAACTCTAAGGTAGATATGGAGTTATAACTAGGCCGATATATGATTAAGTAATTAGTTTCACATGGTCATGTTTACTCCATATTTCACTCTGTAACTAGAGACAGGGCGCTTGGAAAGCAGGGTGATGTGAAATTCAAGGTTCAGGCTGACCTGCTTGATTCCGAGTTACCCCAGTTATTTAATCCTGCCCTCTGTGCAATTATTCCTGCCACACACAACTATCTCAAAACCTTCATGGAAAACAGATAATAACATTTCAGATTTTTGGAGAAAGAAGTATCTCACGTCCCTGACCCTTTCCTCTGCTCTGTCCCTTCTTCTCCTTCAGACTCAGTCCTGTCCTTTCACATTCTTTGTAATCACATTTTATTCTTTTAATAGAAAGCAGAAAAGCAAACAACTAGAACCTCTTCCTCCATTCATACCCTTTGATAGCTGAGCCCTAGGCTTTCACACACCTGGTTGACAAGAGGTCACTAAGATAATTCACAGAAGAGATCTTCCTCTAAGAGGAAATTTGTGCTTCCACTTATAATCAACTATTGCCTAACACTTCAAAACCAACACCAAATGAAAACAAAGTGACACTTGAGGATCTCAGATGCCAGTCAATTAATGGGACAGGCAAAAGAAATTATCTGTATTCACCACAGCTGAACAATATTATGCATAAATTATTGTACTGTTATGATTTCAAGCTATACTCTGTGCCTGTCATCCCAGCTAGGGAGGTCAGAGGCCTCGCTGGGAAGAAACCAAGGAGGCAGCAGGGCTGTGCTCTTTCTGGCAGCTCCAGAGGGAGGATCCAAGTCCCTGTTCTTGCAGCTTCAGGATGCTCCACGTGTCCTGCTCTGTGTCTTCTCACTCCCCTCCCTCTAACAACCTTCTCCACCATACATCTGATTTTGGTTAGTGGCCTTCCTCCCTGTTGTGAGGTAATTGTATTGTGTTATATTTGGCCTGCCCCTGGGCTAGTTGCTCACCTGGTCTCCAGGCAGCTCAGAGAAAACTCACAGGTACGTTCATCTTTGCAGTTGATCTAGGTGTGTACTCAGAGTGGCTCGTGGATCCTAAATAAGGCTTCCATCGTGAATTAAAACAGTAATGATTGTTGCATTCATTACCTTTTATGTAAGTGAGAGGTTTACCCTGAGGAGTTTCAGGCAATGACCCCACCTGGCAAAAAGTGGTATTGTGGAAGACTTCAAGTCATCAGTAAGGGGCAGCCCATTTACCTTTTGAGCCTAAGTGCCCTCTAGTTTGGTTAGGGTGATTGTCTCTGCAGTGAATTCCTTCACATTATTCAGATTATTATACACTTTAGAGTTATTTCAAATTGGCCTCTTAGCACGAAATGCGCATGTGCTAAGTAGATCAGTAGGACAATGATAGGTTTAGTGAGGAATTGATAGCTATACTCTCTAAGATGTTACTGCAGGCTCTCCACCAACAAGGCTGTTCTATAAATCACCCATTTATTTCTATAAATCTGGAAATAAAAGTAGATTTAGCATGTTGTCCTTTGGTTCATTTAAATTGTGGCGAATTTCCCCCAAATGTCGTTGTGACATATGTAACCTGGAAAAGCCATATGCTATGCAGATAAATTAGTGTTGCCCTAGTCTGACCTGAGATGCCTGGGACACTGTTTTGTACTGTGCTATGAGATGGGCTGGGATTATCATCTCTGCACAGCATCATCCCAATCTCTGCTCATTTGAATGCTCCTTGATTAAAGTTCACTGCCCTGCAGACTTAAGAGCAGGCTGCTCACACCCTGTGTAGGAGTCAGTGGGGTTTCTTCTTGTTTGGCAGAGATTTTTTTCTGGGTGTGATCTCATCTAATCGAGGTACCTACAGATGAATGCAAACATTGATGATAGTTACATTCATCCAATTTCATATTGGTAGTTAGAAGCTGATGCTAATGAAGTTCAGCAAATGACAGTAAATGGCAGAAAATTCTATTACAGAGCCTCTCATGTCAACAATGTTGCAGCCCTTTTAGTCTTTGGGCATAAGAATCTTCTACTATGTAATGGTGCTTCTATTTGCAGTAAATTGCTTCTCATTATTCAGATTCTAACAGTGTCTGAGAGTCATTATATCCTGACTCCTAAATATATATGAATGCTTCTCTTTTTCTAAATAGTGCAAATGAAATAATACCAGAGGCCCAGAGATGTAGAAGTAATAAGTAAAGTGTGGGAAGAATTTAAGGGTAGCTTGAGGAATTGATAGACTTACTAAATAGAAAATGCTGCACATTCTCTAACAGTAAGTTGCTCTCCTGTAAATTGTGACACTGCCATGAACTGCAAGTAGATTAACACCATCTTGTTCTTGAGCTCATTCAGAGTTTGTCAAGTAGCTCTCAAATGCTTTATGTCACATAATGTGTGTCAGAGAGGATCATGCCTGTGCAGTTAAATTAGTGCAGGTCCAGGGCGTGACATGGATGCCTGGAGACACTTCCCTGTGTTCAGTTATGAGAAAAGCTGGGTCTTTCTGCTTTGCACAATGGTACCACTTCCCCTGATGATTTGCGTGTCCCCAGCACACAGCCCACTGCCTTCAGACTTATGAGCAGGTTGCTCACAACCAGTGCAGGATCAGTGCCAGTCAGGACACAGCATGGACATGAGGACCCCTGCTCAGTTCCTGGGGCTCCTGCTGCTCTGGGTCCCAGGTGAAGAAGGATAACACCAGGAATTGAATTCTTCCAGTGTGATCATGTGTAAGAACACGATGATCAGAGTAGATGTTTATGTTCCCTTCTCAGGTGCCAGATGTGTCTTTGTGGTGACCCAGACTTCATCCATGGAGTCTGCAGATGAGGGAGGCACAGTCACCAACAATTGCGAGATGGATCAGAGCATTAGCAATGCTCTAGCCTGGTTTCAGCAGAAACCAGGGCAACCTCCAAAGCTCCTGATCCGTAGTGCATCCACTTTAGCCGATGGGGTCCCTGACAGGTTCAAGGGCAGTGGATCTGGGACATCATACACTCTCACCATCAACGGGGTGCAGGCTGCGGATGCTGGAATCTACTACTGTTATGCAGATTATAGTTATGCTAATAGGACTAACAAACCTGAACAAAAACCACCCATGAAAGCAGAAGTGCAAGTCTGTGCTGCCCAGCTGAATTTGAAGCTGGGGGAGTTTTATTTGCTGCTTCTAGCGGTGTCTTCCTGGTCTACACTATAGGTCTAGAACCACATTACTGGTGTCATAAAGATGGAACTCCTGCTTCAGCACACTAACAGATAAGCAAAAGAAATTCAAGGTTTTTTTTATTTTTTATTTTCTTAATCTTTCTATCCCTTAGAGGGGAGAACTGACATGAATTGAGATGAGACACACATGTAACAACCAGAATTTTTCTCCAATGTCAAGGATTCTAGACTTCATAGCAAATTTATATTGGAGTGGAGAAGCACTGGAAGCAGAGAAGTGAGACTGAGATGAGACGTGGTAAGGGCTCCTAAGCCAGTTGATTGTACCTCAGGATGATTGCATGTTAAGCCCACATGGAAAATAGGGGCTGTCTAATGGTTGACTCAAAGAGGTGAGGGAGCTGGGGTCCTTAGCATCTCCTTCTACATCGTACATAGAGCGTTGCCTAAGGGCTGCTCATCCCATGTCCTGTGGTAAGCATTTTGCAGGTTAAGCTGCCTCCCCAGCTCAGAGACCTCAGTGTAGCCCAAGCAGGAGTAGATGGAGGGAGTCAGCAGAGGAAGGGTAAGCATGGGGTGGTGCTGATGCCCTCTTCCTCCAAAGATGTGTGTATTCCATCTTTAAGAAGTTTGCTTCTTCTTGATTTGCATAAACACTCTGATAGCAGATTCCCTTGGAAATCACAGTTTGGTGGGCATTAGATGTTTTTTAATGTGGCTGCACCCCCATGTTCTGGTCACCTGTGTTAATGCCTCAGTAATGCCCACCACTTCTCTAGCTCCCAGGTTCCATGGCACTGAGGTGTGACTTCCTTATATTCTGGTGGTGTAGACTGGGTGACTGGTACAAAACAAGATGTGAGATACAGGGGTGCAAATCTAAGTCTAAATCTATTGGAACCCACTGACTGCTCTATGTTATTGGCACTAGATTGACAGACTCCTGGGCAGGGAGAAGGCGAGTGCTCCCACCCTCCCCTGCCTCCAGAAAAGAGTAGGAGACAAATGAGGCACTTTCAGTGCATGACTTGGTCCTGCACCAAGCATCAGCTACCCTCATCTAAGTTAGGCGGGTTAATAATTGATCTTTCCCCTGGGCTACCTCACCTGTTATGTACCTACCAGTTTCCAGACATGGTCCACATGAGCCCCAGTGTTAGATACTGCAGCTCAGAGAAACTAACCAAGAGAATCTACACAAGGTTTCTTTTCAATAGAATTGTACGAATGTGAACTCATATAATGGGTCTTGTGGATCCTAATTCAGGTACATACTGATAAATATAGATACTGGTATATTCATGACATTTCACATCAGGAATCAGAGCTTCATGCTGCTAAAGTTCAGGAAAATATAACCAACCACAGAAAATTGTGTTGCAGAGGCCCTCATGTCCAGAAAGGGGCAGCCTGTTTAGTCCCTGGGCATAAGCACCCTCTCCTATATTATGGCACATCTATCTGCAGTAAATTGCTTCTCATTATTTTGATTCTAATGGTGTCTGAGTGTTACTATATTGTGGCTCCTAAATATATATGAATCATTCTCATCCTCTCTTCTAAATAAGTTAAATGAAGTAATTTCAGACTCCCAGAAATATATAAGCTATGAGTAAAGCATTGGAAGAATTTGAGGGCAGGCTAAGGAATGTATAGAATTATTCTATAAAATGGTACTGCATATTCTGTGAAAATAAATTTTCTGTAAATTGAAAAAGTTAATGAAATAAGAGATGACATAATCTTGTCCATCGGCCCATTTAGAGTTTACCAAGAGCCCCTCAAATGTCTTATGTCACACAATGTGTACAGAGAGGATCGTGTTATCTACAGGTAAATTAGTGCAGCAGAGGGGATGACCTGGGTGTCTGGAGACACTTCCCCTGTGCTCAGTAATGAGATGAGCTGGGCTCTTCTGCTTGGCACAAGAATATCACTTACTCTGCTATTTTACGTGTGCCCAGGACACAGTCCACTGCCCCGTACACTTATGAGCAGGCTTCTCTCACCCTGTGCAGGAGTTAGTGCCAGTCAGGACACAGCATGGACATGAGGGGGTCTGCTCAGCTCCTGGGGGTCCTGCTGCTCTGGCTCTCAGGTGAGGAAGGATAACACCAGTACCAGGAACTGAATACAGCCAGAGTGGTCAGTGTTGACTGAAACTTCCTGTCTCTGCTGTAATAACATGATGATGAGAGTGGATGTTTGTGTTTGTGTTTCTCTTCTCAGGTGCCACACGTGCCTTTGATGTGACCCAGACTCCAACCACAGTGTCTGCAGCTGTGGGAGACACAGTCACCATCAATTGCAAGACGGGTCAGAGTGTTGGTAGTAATCTAGCCTGGTTTCAGCAGAAACCAGGGAAACCTCCAAAGCAACTGATCTATGCTGCATCCACTTTAGCCGATGGGGTCCCTGACAGGTTCAAGGGCAGTAGATCTGGGACATCATACACTCTCACCATCAACGGGGTGCAGGCTGCGGATGTTGGAATCTACTACTGTGCTGGGTATTATAGTGCTAGTAGTGCTACTGCAGTGATATAAGTCTTAATCAAAACCAACCACAAAAGCAGAAGTGTGAGTCTGCACTGTCCAGTTCCCTATTCTGGAGTCTCTATCTGCTAAGAGTCATTCTCAGATGTAGTCAGTCTTGATGGTCCCTGAGATGTAATAAGAGACCCCTGAGACTCCTTTGTAGCATCTCTCATTTCCTCCTACTTAGCACCTGAAGCACTGATATGTTCATGTTTGAAAAGGTTCATTGTAAAGGTGACTGTATGCCTGGAACATGAACCATCCAGAGACTTCACTGCTCTCTGTAATGAGAACACTCTGCTTCCTGAAATGCCATGAAGCAAATGGAAGATAGGCAGTTCTTGAGAGTGTTAGATTTATGGGACAGTTGTCTTTGAAGCATTCTGTTCACTATTGTTTGCATTGAAGTGGTAAGGTTGAAACCTGTGGTTATACATTGCTAATCTTCACTGCCTGCTTTCTGCTTTGTGCCACGTAGATACTGTAACGTAGTTAAAATAAAAACCGCTCACAAATTTTGGGGGGAGCTTCTTTGTTCTTGAAAAGAAGTGGCCTTCCAACAGAAGAGTAAAGACATTTCACTCACCTTGAAGTTTTGAGTGATTTTTTTGAACCCCAACACATACTTCTACTGATTTAAAGGAAATAAACAATTATGTCTGGGTTCTCGATGTTGCAACAAACTTTCAGATTCATGTTTTAAAAGGGTGAGCTTATGGATATTTCAAGCCGAAACACTGAGCACAGTTATTAGTATCTAAGCTATATTCTAATGTTTTAGAAATGTGGGGATCAGTGATGGTAATCGTAGAAATGTGGGACTCTGTGCTCTCTCAGAATCTGAAGCCCCCTTGCTACAGAAGGAACAGGATGCTGACTTGCTCCTCAGCCCTGGAGCTGATGTTGTCAGCAGCCTGCAGGCTCACAGGTGATTCTTCTGTCCTCAATGTTGTCCGCTGGTCAGACTGCAGTTGTAGATGGATCATACAGATTTTGTCTTCTGACATTCACATCTCGTGGCACATGGGTTGTTCCCCCAAGACACAGAGTGAGTTCTTGTGGAGATCTGAATTTTAACTCAGGCCAATATATGCTTAAACATTTTCTTCTACATGGCCATGTTCACTCCACGTTTCATGCCATAAGTAGAGACAGAGAACAAGAAAACCAGGGTGATGCGAAATTCAGGCTTCATGCTGACCTGTTTGATTCTATGTTGCTCCAGGTCTTTAATCCAGCCATCTCTGCAATTATTCCTGTCACATACAACTATCTCAATACCTTCACAGTCCACAGGGGATTCCATTTCAGATTTTGGGGAAAAGAGGTATCTTGCATCCCTGATCTTTTCCTCATCTGCTCTGTTTCTTTTCATCCTTTGGTCTCAGCTCTGTCCTCTCATATTCTGTAATCTTATTTTCTCCTCCTAATACTGAGGCAGAAAAGCAAACAAATCAGAACCTCTTCCTCCACTCACTCTTTGATAGCTGAGCCCTAGGCTTTCACACAGTTGTATTGACAAGAGTTCACTAATATTCCATTCAAGAGATTTTCTCTCTAGGAGACATTTTCGCTACCACCTTACAGACATCTATTGCCTAATCTTGCCAAGCTTACACCAAATGAGAACAACGTGACTTTTGAGGATCTCAGATCAGCATGCAATAGTTGAGGTAACAGAAATTATCTGGAGCCCGGCGTGATAGCGTAATGGTTAAAGTCCCTGCCTTGCACGCCTGGGATCCCATATGGGCGCCGGTTCTAATCCCGGCGGTCCTGCTTCCCTTCCAGCTCCCTGCTCGTAGCCTGGGAAAGCATGTGAGGATGGCCCAAAGCCTTGGGACCCTGCACTTGTGTGGGAGACCCGGAAAAGCTCCTGGCTCCTGGCTTTCGATTGGCTCAGCTCCAGCCATTGCAGCCACTTGAGGATTGAATCATCAGATGGAAGATCTTCCTCTCTGTCTCTCCTCCTCTCTGTATATCCACCTTTCCAATAAATAAATAGAAATTATCTGAATTTGTGTTAGCTGGATAAAAGTTAATATTTATTATTATTGGTTCAGTATTTATCATATGAAACTACATACTTGTGTTATCATTTCAGTTTAGGAGGTCAGAGGCCTTGCTGGGATGAAACCAGGGAGGCAGCAGGGCTGTGCTCCTTCTGGCAGCCCCAGAGAGGAGGATCCAAGTCCCTGTTCTTGCAGTTTCAGGATGCCCCACTTGTCCTGTTTCTGTCACACCTCCCTTTCCTCACTACAACTACCTTCTCCACTGTCATACTAGGTGTTCAGTATTGGCCTTCCTGCATATTATGAAGGAAACCATATTTTATTACATTGCTCTCAGCCAAATAATTCATGATAATCTCCAGATTACAGTCGTCAGCTAATTAAGCTACCAAATCTTTCTCACATTTAAGTAACACTCCCAGGACCCAGAGCTTTGGTTTCAGCTTTGAAACCGAGAGCACCAGGTTAAAAAAATTCAGTCAGATCAGGAGACACAAGAGGCTAATTGGAGAGCAGAGGAGTTATGGAAGTAGAAGTGCTTGAAAACTCAGTGCTGAGAATTAAATCAGGTGGTGTCCCTATGGAAAGAGATAGGAGTAGGCGACTCAGCCAAGAAAGGAAATGGCTCATCAAGGATTTTTATAGAGTCTTCATGGTCTGGTCCCTTGCGTGAAGGACCCAATACAGAAAGTTCCACTGCCTTCCCTTGTTACTACCATATGCTCCACAAAGAAGCAGGAAGAGGTGCCTGCTCTACAGACAAAGGAGACTGAGCATGGCAAGAAGGAAGCAGCTGGGACAGCAGGAGCTCACTCCCTTGTGGCCCTGGGAAGAGGTTTGTGTTGGAGGTCAGATCTCTGTGAGAGGACTGCTCTCATGCTGCCCACAGGAGCACTCTCCTACGTCCTTGGCCTGGAGACTGGTGATGGTGAGAGTGAAATCTGTCTCTGACCCAGTTCCACTAAATGTCAGGGAATTCAGATGTTTGAGTGGCTGACTAGTTGATGAGTAGTTTAGGCACCTATTCTGTTTTCAGCTGGTACCAGACTGGGTAGTTGTTGTGGATAGAGCTGGTTAAAAGACTCAGCTGGACTTGCAGTAAATGGTGACCATCTCTCTTGCAGACACAGTCAAGGAGTTTGGAGACTGGGTCATCCTGATGTCTCCATAGGCACCTGATATGAGGAATCAACAGCAACCACACAATGTATCACTGAATCTTAGAGAATACATAACTGGGAAATGTAAGATTTCTTACTCCTTAGAATAAATTAGAGTGCTCAGATAAAATACTGTAAGTTTTGTGATACAATGTGACCTGATTGGATTGCTGTTCACTCCTTGAATCTTCTAATCTGAGACCGAGAGGTCCAGGGGGATGAGAAGTTGGGCTGTGGCCCCATCTTTCTGCTGACTCTCCTGTGGGATGGACTCAGACCCAGCCCCTGGAAAGTTCAGTCTTAGAGCTCTGACAGCCTTGGACCTGTGGAACCTCTGCAAAGCACCAGGAGAATGACAGCCACAGGGCACCTGTGAGGAGTCAGAAAGGCCAACAATGGAAAGAGGAAACAAAGATGTCATCATCCCAGGAATTGTGATTCTCCGCCTCTCAAAGGACCAGGGCCAATCTAAAGATGTAATTTATTGTTAAATTCAGCAAAATCTACTGATGCAAATTGTATATTAATAGCACAGTTTCAAATCAATTTGTAAGACTAAATAACCTGTCACAGAATGCATTGATTGTGAGCATGCGATTTAAAAACTTTAAACACACCAGATTTCTTCAGAAAGTTAATGGCAATTTGATTTGGTAGATAATCTTGTTTCTTTCAAAAAGAAGTTGGAAATTATGCCTAAGTTTCTGCAAAATGTGGATTTCCTACAAATTTTTTTTAAGATTTATTCATTTTATTACAGCCAGATATAAGCAGAGGAGGAGAGATAGAGAGGAAGATCTTCCGTCCGATGATTCACTCCCCAAGTGAGCCGCAACGGACCGATGCGCGCCGATCCGAAGCCGGGAACCTGGAACCTCTTCCGGGTCTCCCACGCAGGTGCAGTGTCCCAATGCATTGGGCCGTCCTCAACTGCTTTCCCAGGCCACAAGCAGGGAGCTGGATGGGAAGTGGAGCTGCCGGGATAAGAACCGGCGCCCATATGGGATCCAGGGGCTTTCAAGGCGAGGACTTTAGCCGCTAGGCCACGCCGCCGGGCCCATGATTTCCTACAAATTTTTTGACGACTTCATGTTAATGTACACTTAATGTAGTGTGTGAGTGAATATTACTGGACAGAAAAAGCATAAAGATAATGTGTACTTGTTGATATCTGTCAGTCTTTTTATCTTTATATGGGTATTTGAAGCTCCTCTTGAACCAGTGAAGCTGCTTCAGTAAATCCATATCAGACTTCTGCTATTTTCCTCAGCCCAAAAACCATTTTAAAGTAAGTCAAAACCAGGAATTCTTTGTTTATGCAGAGACTTCTTTGATGTGAACTTTTTTTTCTAATTTGATCTTTTATTATATTTTTGACAAACTTTATATAAGTTAATTATGGTAAAGAAAAAAGGTTCAAAGTCTATAGGGAAGGGGTAAAACTATTATTTCCATATTGTTTCCTTCATGTATCTGAGGTAAAGGGGGATATTGAGGGAGAAGCCCCACCCAGTTTCCCACCCACCCCAAGTCCCCGATGTGGGGCATGCTCTGAGATCCTTGCTCAAGTGGTTTTGATAGTTCAACAGTTATGAATCACTGCCAAAATGGCCACTCCAAGCACGATGAGGTCTTTGAAGAATCCACTGATTGACATAGTCCATCATAGAGTCTTCATTTGCCCAGTATTTCGCTGCCAACATATAGCTGAGGTGGTTGATTGACTTGTTCTGTCTTCTGTCTTTTCTTGGTTAGGGTTCTGAGTTTGGCATTTCGATTGGGGAGATCCCCAAAAAAACTTTGAGGTATTCCCAGACCAGATTCTTGTGTGTTCTAGCAAGCACAGGGCCCAGCACAGTCAATTGCCCCGATCAGCTGGTGGTTGCAATTGCTGGGTTGGTTCTGTGTTCAGCCCCGACTTCCACTGGAACCAATGGGTGTTGCAGTCCAGCCTGGTTCTGCCCAGCACATACTTGGCCCTCACATCAACCAGTGGGAGCTGCAACCTAGTCGGAACGACCCACAATAACCCCCACCAGGCCCGCCCCCCACCCTGGCCTGCCAGTATGTATAGCAGACTAGTCCAGTCTGTCCCACATCCCATTTGGCTCTGGTACTTGTCAATGGGTATTAAAGCTTAGTTCCATCTAACCAGCTCAACTATCCAGCCCCCATGGATGTTGTTGAGTGCCTCTCTGTCTAGCCACCCCAGGCCCTGTCCTAGTTTTTGTGCCCTCCCGCGGGAGTAGTAACCCAAGAGGGGGGAACCCACTATTTACCTCCTGGGTCGCTCTCTATCCCGGTTTATGCACTCTCCAGGTGGTTCTGTGGTTTGACTTGACAGAATTAGCCCCCAGTGCCAGCTTCTGCCATCTGATGCTGTGGCTAAGCCCAAACAACCCTCACCCACTATAATTTTTGTTTGCACCAGTGGGAACAATCAGCCCAGCCTGGCTTTTCCCTGATCTAGTCCACATGAGGCCCACAGGTGTTGTAGCCCTGCTTAGTCTGGTCTGCCACCATCCCAGTCCACGCTCTCCAGTGGGAATAACTGTCCGGCAAGAGGACCCCCCCATATTCCCCCTGCTGGCTCTGCCCCCTCCCTTCCTTGTTATCACATGTGTACTGGTTGGGTGCTGCGGTCACATCCGGTACAGGTAACCTCACCTTGGCATTCTGTATTGTGCACTGGTTTTTGTTGCGACCAAACCTGGCTCAACCAACACTCTGTTCTGGTGCTCGGGTTTGCCAATGGATGACGTGAACTGATTCAGCCTGGTCTTCCCCCGACCCATGCCAAATGTATGCCAGTGGGAAACTTTCCATGGCCTATTCTGGGCTGTTTCCTATCATGCTTCTTGAGCTAACCTGCAGGGTCTGTGTCCTGCCAGAGAAGTTGCCCAGGCTCCTCCATCAGAACCCTTCTCAATGCCAGTTTTTGCGCATACCAGGGGGTCCATGAGCCAGACTTACTCAGTCCACTTCCTGTCCCAGCAGGAACAGTGGCTTTTCTTGACTGGCCTTCAGCACAATCTGGCTCTTGCTATTGGATGTTTCAGCCCAGCAATGGTTCGTCCATGCCCACATATGGCTCACATATGGCTCAGTTGGGGTTGAAACCTAGCATAGTCCATCCCACATCAACCCTGGTCCTCCAGGACACCAGACAGTGTTGGAGTGTGACCTGGCCTGGTGCATCCAGTCCCAGTTCACACTTGTGCCGAGGGAGACTACAACCGTTTCCTGATCAGAATGCAGCCCCATTCCAGCCCATGCGCCCCTTGGTGGGAAGCTCAACCCAGGTAGGGTGACCCCTTAGCTCCCCAACCAGGCCTGTTCCCAGCCATGGATCACGCGCATGCCAGTGGTTGCTCTAACTCAGCTTGGCTCAGCCCCTCATCTGTCCCGGCCTCTGCCTTAGACCCTGTGGCTTAGTGTCCCTGGCTCACGCAGACCATTAGGCGCAAGAGCCTAGCTCAGCATGACCTGTGCTCCATGCTGGTTTCTAGTTTTGCTTGTGGGCTAAGGTTTGCTCAATCCTGCCTGGTCCACCCTGTTCCATTACCAATTGACACATTAGCCAGCTGTTGGAGCTACTTTGCCCAGCTTGTCCAACCCCCCAGGTCTGGACCGCATATTCATGATGTGAACTTTTAAAAGACAGAATTCCCACCATTAATTTGGGTTTTTCTTTCTTCCTCCTGCCACGATGGCAGGAGGTTTGGGTTTTCTTTCTCTTCGTCCTGCCACCATGGCAGGGGTGAGGGTTCTTTTTCTCTATTGAAGCTCCTCCTGTCACTAGGACGGGAGTCTCTCTTCTCAACATTTCTAATAAATCTTGCTTTAAAACTAAACTGCATTAGCATGAAAATTCTTCTTTTCTGCGAGACAAAAATTGAGGTTAATGCTGTATTCTGGGTCAAAAACCCTACAACAGTAATGCATATTCTGTTACAGTAATTTGCACTCCTGTAAATTGCAAGATATTCATGAAATACAAGTTGATGACACCATCTTGTCCATAACTCACGTAGATGCTGTCAATTACCCATCAAATGCCTCTTGTCTCATACTGTGTGTTAGAGAGGATATTGTTCTCTGCAGGTAAATTAGTGCAGCCCAATCGGTGACCTGGGTGCCTGGAGACACTTCTCCTGTGCTCAGAGATGAGATGAGCTGGACTCTTCTGCTTTGCACAACATATCACTTCCCCTGCTCATTTGCAAGTCCCCAGAACACAGCCCACTGCCCTGTACACTTATGAGCAGGTGCTCACAGCCTGTGCAAGGGTCAGTGCCAATCAGGACACAGCATGGACATGAGGGCCCCTGCTCATCTCCTGGGGCTCCTGCTGCTCTGGCTCCCAGGTGAGGAAGGATAATACCAGTACCAGGAACTGAATTCAGCTAGTGTGGTCAGTGCTGACTGAAACTTCCTATCTTTTCTTTAATTACATGATGATGAGAGTGGATGTTTTTGTTTGTGTTTCCCTTCTCAGGTGCCAGATGTGATGTTCAGATGACCCAGAGTCCATCCGTGGTGTCTGCAAGTGTGGGAGGCACAGTCACCATCAATTGCGAGTCAGATCAGAGTGTTGCTAACAACAATTATCTAGCCTGGTATCAGCAGAAACCAGGGCAACCTCCAAAGCGCCTGATCTATGCTGCATCGTATTTAGCCGATGGGGTCCCTGACAGGTTCAAGGGAAGTGGATCTGGGACATCATTCACTCTCACCATCAGCCCGGTGCAGGCTGCTGATGTCAGAAGCTACTACTGTCAACCAGGTGTTTATAGTAAAGGATTCCTACAGTGATACAAGCCTTAACAAAAACAACACATGAAAGCAGAAGTGTGAGCTTGGGCTGTACCAGCTTCCTGTCCTGGGGCCTCTATTTTCTGAAACTCGTTCTCAGACGCAGTCAGTCTTTGATGGTCCAGGGAAGATAGTTAGAAAAGCCCCAGGGCTGCTTTATACTGTTACAGGGTGCGAGCGAGATCACACCAGACATGCCTAAATTTTATTAAGGAGTCTTTATTTTATTAACCAAGCTTGGTGAGAACAGCACACTAAAAATAGCAAATCACAAGTCCATATGACAATCCAATCAACCATCATCCAACCAAACATAACCCCAAGAGGAACAAATGGTTATTATCCATTAAGCTGAAGACCTATGTTCCAGGTTCCCCAACAATATAAGTTATCTTAAGAGACATGCATCGAATAACCTGGACATACTTACAAAGCTGCATACATTCACCTTTCCCTGGCTTCTCTGCCCACATTTCACTACTGCTAGGCCTCACCTGCCCTGGAACTCCCGACAGCACACAAACCAGAAATAATATACCCAAGCAGTAGACAGAGGGACAGGAATACAGACACACAGAGGCCATGCTCAGGGGATACCTGTCCTGGGTAAGGCGAGACAAACGGAAGCATCCGGTCAGGGACTGGAGCAAGAGAGAAAGTCCCTGCTTTCAGGAGCCTTTCAAGAGGCTTGTGAAGGGAGGGAGTGGTTCCATAACAACACAATGCTGTCTCCTCTCCTCTCAGAAGATGGTGAGAGTCACAGGTGGGCAGGAGTGAGCACCTAGTTGGTGGGGGGAGTAGCTGAGGGCTTCCCGAGGATGGAATTAACATTCTATTGCGGTTAGGCCCCACCTTCAGGACAGAGGGTTGGTGCACAGCCACATTCCATTAGCCCACTGTCAATGGGTGCTGATTATCACTGGCCGCACCCCATAATATTCCCCACTTTTCCTAACACCTGAATCAAATCATTGACTCAGTCACATATTACATTCTGATAGACTTACGGAAAGACCATAACACAGGTGGGGCCCAGAGCTGAGTGAGTCTGGGATCTCCTGTCGCTTTGTCCTGTGGGCTGTGGGGTTTTAACTATAACTCTCAGTTTGTGCTGAGGGACCTCCAAGACTTCTCTTCCTCCCACAAAGAAAGTTTCGCTTTCAGCTTTCACCTGCCATGCTGCATCTTGACTTTCAGCAGGAAAGAATCTCAGGGATCAGTGGCAAAAGGGAATCCCCATCGAGGTCATCCCCATGGCCTACGTCCCAGTGAGCCGAGCAGTGACCCGGAAGTTTGGGGGTGAGGTTCAACTTCAAATGGCTGTCCACAAGGCAGTAAGTGGCCAGCGATGGTCTGGAGGGCACTCCAATCCCAGTGTTGCCTTCTGCTCTGGTCCAGTTAGGTCCTCTGTGCCTAGAGCAGGCTGCTGGCTTTCTGCTTACTTCAACCCAGTTAATGTGTTTATTTTTAGGGAGTTGACTTTATATATTTGTGTATGTAATCACAAATAGATAAGACCATACCCGATACGGTGTACTCTCCTGTATTAAATGGGGACATGAGTGTTTCTATCCCTTGGAATCTTATATTTATTTATTTAGACAGGCAGAGTGACGTGAGGTAGGGAGACAAGATCTCCATCCACTGGTTCATTCCTCAAATGACCGCCCCAATGGAGCGGGTCTAGGCCAAAGCCAGCAGCCTAGAAGTCCATCTCTGGTTTTTCCGTGTGGATGTTGGAGGCTCAAGTAGGTGGACCACCTTTGCCACTTTCCTAAACACATTAGCACGGAGCTGGAATGGAAGCAGAGCAGCCGGGGCTTGAACCAGCACTTGTGTGTGGGTCGCTGGCATTACAAGGCTTGCCCAGCTGAGTCACAGCACTGACCACATGCTTGATTTTTCCTCCTCTTCCTCATTCAGTGCTTAAGTGTGACAAGATACGGAATTTTTGGAGGAGCATACGGACTGCTCCTTAGGAGAATACTCCAGACACTTTCATCCAAATATTTGTCTTTGGTTTCCAAAGTGGGCCAATTGCAAAAAAGCTTTTTTTCTTACACATAAACAAGCCAAAACAAATAATTCAAACTAACTATAGTTATATTCTCTGCATAGTATATTTATTTGCTAAATAAAATGTTTACAGACTATGAAGACAGATAGGCGGTCTGTGACTATACCCTGGTACCTTCGTAGTTTAGTGTGTTTGCTTCTCCGTGCTTTTGTGATTTGAGAGTGGTCCTAGCCGAGGTGGGCTGCACAGGCTTGACGGGTGTGTGTGGTCTCTTCGTAGCAGAAGGGCCAAGGGAGGTGGTGGGGCTGTCTCTTGTAGGTGGGTTACTCCAGGCAATAGCTGCAGCTCCTTGCCTTCATGGAGTTCTCCCTCTCTCTGTGTAAAGTTAACTGATTTGAAAGACAAAGAGACTAGAGTTTTCTCCTGTCTATTGGTTTACTCCCCAAGTGCCTACAAAAGCTAGGGATGAGTTAGACTGAAGCCAGGAGCCAAGAACTTAGTCTGAATCTCAGATACCTGGGTTCCTGGGCACCCAAGGACTGGGGCCATCACTTCTGCTGTCTTCCCTGGGTGTGCATTAATAAGAATCTCGAATGGGGCAGAATTAGAACCTGAATCCAGGTGCCCTGCTGTGGGATTTGGGTGTCCCAAGCAGTGTTCTAGCCACCACTGCCCTGAGTTCCTGCTGGTCTGCAGGGAATCCTCTAGGATCTTCATCTTTGTGTTGTCTGTCAGTGTTTGTCTTCCTGCATTCTGCCTCTGCTGTTCCGGTATCCAGAGGTACAGAGGAATTTGAGATCAATGAACTGAACCTACCCCCGCCTGTCTGAGCTCAGACGCTGCTGCTCCTGTCATGTAATGTCAGCAATCTGTCCTGTGGTAATTTTTCACCATAATAGCAAGAGTTGTTGAGCCAAGAGTTGTTGAGCCCTTGGTTATCCAGGCAATGTTTATGTATTTGCCCTGATGATGTATCATGTGTTTGAGTTTTGTAGTACACAAGCTTGAAGCTCATGGGAGTTAATGGCTCCTCTCCAGTTTTTACCTGTGTGGCATTAAAACGCACACCCCGAGTCCCACTCACTGCAAAGCTCCTGCTCAGTACTCCTTCCCAGCACGCCTTCTAGAAGGTGTAAGGTGCGAGTACCAGCCAGAGTGGGTTAACTAAGATTCTTGCCTTTGGTTATCATTTCTGCTTGCTTGTACTTCTTCCTGTCTGTATCTACATCTTTTGTCACTGTGGAAAATTGTCTTCTAGGGTCCTGTGGTGACGGATAATGGGAATTTTATCCTGGACTGGAAGTTTGACCGGGTTCATCAATGGAGTGAAGCGAACAGGCCATCAAAATGATCCCAGGTAGTGTGAGTAGCATCCCCTGGGCGTGCGGTCCCGTGCCCTTCATCTGTCTCTCCAGCCTGACTGCGGGAGGCATGAGGGACATGGGTTTTGAACAACTTGGTTGCAAGGAAGAACTCGACTTTCTTCTTACCATATTCGGGGTTTCTGGCTTGGCTTCCTGCATCTTTGCTCCCCGGGAATCATTGGTGCCAACACAGCAGCTTTGGGAGAAAGCAGTGAATCTGCTCCCGGATGAGATAGAACGGGCTGAATTCTGGCCAGCGGGATTCCAGGAGTCTGTAGTACAGAGCTGCTTCTTTCGGAGAGGGTGAGGGAGTTCTAAGATGTCGAGGTTTCTGGAATAGATTAGGCCTGTGTCTTAGTGTAACATAATCTAGACAGTGCTGAGTGCCTGAAACGGTTTAATTTGTGTCCACATTGATGAGGTCGCAATGGAGGAAGACACAGGCTGAGGAAGATTACTCAGTAACCTGGGCTGCAGCCCCAGGATGGCAGTCCTGTGTTGGCTGCCATACCTTGAACTTTAATCCTCACGTGGTGTCAGGAGCTGGGCTAGGTAGAGGTAGTGTGACCATGTGTGGGTCCAGGGAGAGCTCTGATCAGCTTGTGCCTGGGAGGGGTGCAGGAGCAGCAGGGGTGGCCGGGGAAAGCGCAAAGATGGGCCTCAGTGACTACAGCGGGAGTTGAACACTCTCGTGGAGGGTTAAAAGGAGCCGAGAATGGGAGGCAGCAGTCTAGCCTGGAGTTTCCCATGTTATGGAGACAGACAAGGCCAACCCAGCACGAAAAGCCGAGCTGGTGGCTGAGAGTGCGGTCTGCAGCAGGCTGCCCACGGAAGGAGCCTGGCTGCTCATGCTGTGGCACCAGGCACAAGTTCTGTGCTTCATATTGTTGCTTTGTGAAAGGGGCTGCTGCTTGAACCTATCTCAAGGTTGTGGAGCGGATTGGTGTATTTATGGATGAATAGATCCCTGGAAAGGACACCATGTCTTCACCGTTTGCTAGGTACATGGGTTCTCGGTTATCCATGATAGCTGGGAATGGAAACGGTGTGTGACTGCGTGCCCTGAAATAAAGAATTGATTCTTCCAACTCTATGTCATCTCAACGTTCTACAATCTTTTATAAGATTTATGGAGACAGAGATAGTTCAACTCATGAACTATATTCATTGTCTTGCCTAATGCTGCTTTCTTAATGGAAGAGTAAGGAGCCATGAAGATGGGAAGGAGAGAACACATAGGCTGCTGTTAGTGAAATAGGGAGCTGCCTGTGATGGTAATGCAGGCAGTCATAGGGGACTGGGTGGGCAATGGTGCCTCTGTGTCATGGTTCTTCTGTAAGGTAATTTCTTGCATTGTCCACCAGGGGGCGCCCGTGCACTGCTCAGGCTTTGGGTTGGTGAGGGGATGAGCAGTCGCTTTGCCAGAGGACTTCTCCTTCTGTTTGCTTTCCATCCCAGCCTGGAGAAGCTGCATCTAGAGAAACTCAGGGTTTTATTAGGAACCCAGAGTTAGGAAAACGAAACAAGAGGTTCACTGTTAAGCAGATAATAGGGCAAGCAAGCCCAGCGTGGCTTTGGGTTCTTCCCTCCCTGTTCATCTTAGCATCCTGTGCCCTTCCACTGTATTTTATCTGAAGGGAGGGCAGCACTCATTACCAGCAACTCTGTCATTAGAAGATGCCCTCTAGCCTGTGCTCGTTTGCCGGTCTGTCCTTCCTTCTTCTTTCTCTCTTTCCTTAAAGATTTATTTCTTTGAAAGGCAGAGTTACAGAGGGGAACATAGATACCGAGACCTTCGCTCTGCTGGTTTACTCCTCGTAAGGCCATGATGGCCGTAGCTGGGCTGTTCCGAGGCTGGAAGTCAGGAGCGTCTTCCAGGTCTCGCACGTGGGTGCAGGGACCTAAACCTTTGGGCCATCCTCTGCTGCCTTCCCAGGTGCATTAGCAGGGAGCTGGATGGGAAGTGGAGCAGTCAGGGCACAAACTGGCATGCATGTGGAGTGCTGGCACCATAGGTAGCAGCTTTACTCACCCCACCACAGCACCGCCTTCACTGCTCATTCTTTAAGGCCTGTCTGGACTGATCCGCCTTTTTTGGATCAAGATGTTTGAGGAGGAGGGTCTTCCGGGCCGCTTTGCTCGTCCCTGGGAGACCCTGGCTGTGGAGGCAGTTTGGTATCAGAACTTCTGTGTTTTGTTGGTGCCTCACTATTCTATTTTGTTTTGGAAATGATGTAGTTCATGTGAGTAAACCATGGCAAGTCCCTTCCCCTATTTCCTAGCCAACTAGGAGGCAGCCATTGTTACCAGAGCATTCTATGGCCTTCTAAAAATATGCTGTTTATTTATGTGTATGTGTTTGTTTGTATTTTCATTTTACTTGAAAGAGAATGTAAAGCATGGGGTAGGGGAAGAGAGACAGAAATCTCGCATCTGCTGGTGGAAGATTTTTCTCCCCGCATGCTCACGTGGCTGGGGCTGGGCTTGGTAACCCCCCGGGAGGTAAGAAGTTAATTGAATCTCCCATGATGAGTGACCAGCTCAGGTACTTGAGCCATCACCACCACCGCCTGGCTTTGCATTAGAACTAAGGCTTCTGACTCTGTTAGAAAGACTCTGTTAAAAGGGCCCAGTCCCTGCAGTGTGGCTGTGCATGCCCTGTGACATGGCTGCTGCCCTGACTACATTAGCACCATGACAGCCATTTCTCGTGACTTCTCAAATGCCTGACCTTGCTCAGTTCCTGTCACACTTAGTAGCTGATGCAGCCAGATGCAGGATTGCATCAGCCTTCACTCTCCACTAACCCAGTAATCAGATGATGTTTTCGACATAGGTGCAGTGCCTTTCCTTTTTAGTAACTGGGTGGTGTTGTAGGGCAGCAAAACATTCTGATATAGCCTAGCATTCAAATGTTAACCTCACAAGATAAACATCTCATAGAGCTTTGAGAAAAATGCAAGTTTAATAGTTAATGAAGACAGTGTGATAGAGGCAGTGCCTAGAGCGGGAAGGGAAAGTGTTTACGTGGCAAGGCAACTCCAGGGTTCTGTGATGTGCAGACTCATGGAATCACCCAGGGTGGGACCGCATTCTGCTGTCACTGAGGCCCATCTGCTCAACAGCAACAGGAGAGGGGGAGCTCTGTGTCAGGGAAACGAAGTCTCAGCCCAGTGGCTGTAAGATCCCCGCATCCCGCTGATGACAGCACTCCATTCTGAGGGGGTTTCAGAGTTTCTGATAGGCTGTGCTCATCCTCACTTCATTAGCTGTTCTCAGTGGAAGTCAGCATCACTGTGGCTTCGGAAGCTTCCCATGTTCCTCCGTGCCAAGGCTGCTGTCT
The DNA here is from genome assembly GCF_030435755.1 of Ochotona princeps. Lineage (NCBI taxonomy): Eukaryota > Metazoa > Chordata > Mammalia > Lagomorpha > Ochotonidae > Ochotona > Ochotona princeps. The sequence goes on along the minus strand of NC_080839.1, from coordinate 14,958,778 downwards.
CCTGTTTCTTTGTGAGAAACATTGACACAGTGAGAGCCCATGGATGCTGGTACCAGGGCAGCTTAGATATGGTTAAGAGCAGCACTGTAAATGGAGACGTGAGCCATACATGGATTTTAAATGATCTAGTCATCCCACTAAGGAGGCAAAAAGAAACTGATGACCTTGATTTTAATAGAAAATCGTATTTTACTCCAAATAGCTAGAATACTGACTTCATAATACCGTGTCTATTTTACTCAAGGATATTACATTTGGGACTAGCCACATTCCAAGGGCTCATAGGCAACTTCGTGACTGTAGTATTTCATGGGGAGGGGCAGGTGGGTCACAGATCTAGAATTCGAGGGGAACTCTGGCTCCTCTGGTTTCTTGGAGTAAGTGTGGGGTTCTCCTGTGATCTTCTAGTGGTTCCTCAGACCATGGGAGGTTGAGGCAAATGGAGAACTGCTCCAGGTGTCCACTCAGTGACCCCAGCTTGATTGAGACCTTCATCTGGCCTTCAGGCAGCCTGCCTTGATCTCAGCTCCAGGGAAGAGAACCGTCCTTTCAGCTTCTAAGTTAAATGACTGTTGTAGTTGACATGGGCTAATTTTTCCTTAAGAGATAAGAGTGATGGCAGTAGCACCCTATGTTAGGAATCCATTTTACTTTTGAGTTTATATATTTTCCATAGTAAAGTTACCATCAGATGACTTGCCAAGTTTTGGAATTTACTGCACTTGTGTGTGTCTGTCTGTCTGTCTTCTTGTTGGGGATATTAGAGAAGACTCCAGAAGTAGGTGGTTATTCAGTTGTGTCCTTTTAAAAAGTGGGTCATCCTCTACTGCTGCTTTCCTGGCTGTAAGCAGGGAGCTGAACGGGAAGTGGAGCAGCTGGAGCACCAACGGGCACTCATATGGGAGGCTGGCGCTTGCAGTGGAGGATTAGTCAATTGAACCATTCCCTTGGCCGCAACTTTTTTTTATTTTAGAATCTTCTATTACATGGGTATGCCATTTGATTAACCCATCAGCTGTTGCATATTTGGCTTTTTCCACTGTAATGGATAATGCTGCTATGCAAATGTGTGTATAAGATTTTAGGTGGACTTAGGTTTTCGTTGTCTGGTCTTTATTGTTGGTGTTGTGTCCCTTATCCTTTCTTTTTGCCTAAATGAACATATACATGTATCTTCAGATGCAACATACTTCCTTTTCGATCTTTAAATCCCAGGAATATGGAAAAGGCAGAAGCAATATTATTATAGGCAATTTAATTTCTGAGATTGAGGACCACATTTTTTTTTAATTTGAAAGGCACAAGTGAGGAGTGGGGGCGGAGGGAAGGAGAGAGAGAGAGAGAGAGAGAGAGAGAGAGAGAGAGAGAACCTTCCATCCACTGGTTCACTCGCCAAATGGTTGCAATGGTCAGGGCTTTGCCAGGCTGAAGCCAGGAGCTTCTAGAACCAGGAGTATGGGATGAAAGAAGCAGAGTCTGGACCAGGAAGGCAGTTACAGGTCTAGGATGGGCTCCAGAGGGCTTCCCGGGATATTGTAAGATGGTTTTGAAAGTGAATGAAATGTTTCCTTTCCATTCCAGGGTGCAGCCAGTCTGGATTGTGAACCCTGCTTCCACTGCCAGGAAATTTAACTTCAGAAGTGCTTCATGGAAAATGATCCATTGTTCAGGAAGCCCCACAAACACGGTATGACATAGAGTAGAATTCTATTTTAATTGAAAGGCAGAGAGGCACACACACACACACACAGAGGATTCTTGAGACAGTTATCAATGCTTATAGTTTAAGATTAATATGAAAAGGCAGATATGCGAATCCAGATAAAAGGAGGTTCCAAGAGAGATTTTGTAGGTTTTCTCCAGTATCTGAACATCTTGCTTCCATGTGGAAGAATGTGCAGCCCCCTGTGCTCCCTGCTGGACCAGGCACAGCCCTAGACCTCGTCAATTGGCTGTTCCTGCCCAGGGTTCGAACCTTCAGGGATGACTTTGGTTACCTGCTGCTACATTGGCAAATTGCTCAGTAACTCAGCACCTTGAGAGACCTGTGCCGTTGGTCTCCTCCCTGAGTGGCTGGTTGGCAGGCCCTGGTGGGTAAGGCTCATCCCGTGGCCTATGTCTTCCTCTAGAGCAGTCTGACTGAGGCTGGGATATGTGTGGGGTGCTGCCTGGACCTCTCCCTCTCCACAGGACACCCTGGCCTTCCCCACAGCCTGGCAGGCAGCTGGATTCTAAGGAGTGGCACCCAGAATTGAGTGGTGATTGGCAGCAATGCCAGGACTAGCATTCAGGGTAGCATCATCAACAGGGTGTCTTATTCACACGGCTGCAGAGGGAAACCTTGGCCAGGTAACCTTGGTTCCTCCTGTTACATGAACCGAATTTTCCAGTTTTGCCATTCACTTTGGAGTTGCACGATGACCTTGGAATGACCTATGGGAATGAATCCCATATTTATGCGATTCAGTTCGTTCTGCTTAATTTAGCCAGATCAATTCCTGTTTGCATCTGGGGACTCTGAGTGACGTCCTGGTTAATAAAGGAATCCTTCAGGACTGAGAGGAAAGCAGATGAGACAATGGGCCACAGAGAAAGTGCTGATGGACAATAAACATCTGAGGACAAACGTTCCACCTGGCTGACAACAAAAACAAAGGCACCCAGGGTAAACAGGGGCAAGCAGAGGCCTCTTTTGCCTGTAAAGTGACCTGAATGGTTACTGTAATCAGAGGGCATGATGAGACCCGCTTTCTTAGATGGCAGGTGGGGACTGTACACTTGCCTAACTTCCTCCCTGGGGATTTTTTTTTGGACAACATGTATACAAATATATACATATTTAAATTTATTTAAAATGTTACAATACAGATTTTGGAGCTCAGTAATACTTCCCCACACTCCTCCCTCCTGCCCTAATCCCCCCCTTCTTTGTTCTTTTTTTTCCCACTCTGGTTCACAAAATCATAAAATAGTTCATCCTTTTAAGTGACCCCCAGGAGTTTGACCTACACAAATTATTAGAGACAAGGATAGAAATTTATGCACAAGGATGTTTACACAATATCATTTGTAGCAAAAATTGGAAATCTGGATTAGGTATATCAATGAAGATGTGCTTTAATATGGTGTGCACTCATAATAAAGAACTAAGATACAGAAATCTTTGATGGAATCATGCTGACTGAAACATTGTTTTTAAAAGATGTATTTTTATTTATTTGAAAAAGGGAGAGTTAGAGGAAGAGAGGAAGATTAGAAAACTTTTTAATATATATATATTGATTTATTTTGCTCAAAAGTCAGAGTTATAGAGAGAGAAAAGGAGAGACAGAGGGGTCTTTCATCCACTGGTTTACTCCCCAAATGTTCACAACAGCCAGAACTGCACCCATCTGGAGCCAGGAGCCAGGAGCTTCCCCTGGGGTCTCCCATGTAGGGGCAGGAGCTCAGGGGCCTGGACCGTCCTCTATTGCTTTCCCAGGCCATAAACATGGAGCTAGGTTGGAAGTGGAGTAGCCGGGATTCAAACTGGTGCTCATACGGGATGCTGACTCTGCAGGTAGACGACTAACCTGAATACCACTGTGCCGCTTCCCAGAAAGCAGAACCGGCTGGTTCACTTCCCCAGTGGCCTCGGTAGCTGGGGCTGGGCCAGATGGAGGAGACAGGAGCTTCTTCCTGGTTTCCCATTCCAGATGTATTAACAGGGAGCTGGATTGGAAGTGGACCGACTAGGACATGAACCAGTGTCCATATGGAATGCTGGCATTGCAGATGGCAGTTTAACTTGTTATGCCACAACAACCAGCCCCTGATACATTGTTATTTAAGCAATAAATTAATCAGAACCCACACACACGGCATATATTGGGCATGAACTAATCAGGAAAAATGTCCTCCTCCAGGGATTTCCAGCTGAAGAAAATGCTTTACAGGTGAAGAAAAAGAGTCCATCCTTGGGTTGAAGCAACCCTGAGCTGAGTCCCGCCAGGATGGCATGGTGCCCGCAGGGCTGGAGAGCTGCTGTTCCCTGGGTGTCCAGGCTGAGAGCCTGGGGCAGTCACCGCCATGCTCGACACTGCTGCACAGTGGAGACAGAGGAAGACCCTGGCTTACACCTTCTTCAACCCCTCTTCTGCTCCCTGCCCCCTGCCAGGCTTCCCTCTGCCAGTTCTAGATGCCAATGGAGCCAGGGGCAGGAAACCAGCCTGAAAGTAGACGGGCGATGACTGCCACACAGCATAATCTCAACTGGATAAAAATCATGCTTCTGAAATGCTGCGAAGAGTAGTGATTGGTGGGATCGGTTTGTGTGAGGATATAGCCCTTCATGGTTCCCCTGATGATGCACTTGGAAAAGTAGCAGATGGTGGCCCACATGCTTGGGACCCTGCCATTCATGTGGAATAGCATGCCGAGACCAGGATGTAGTTTCTGGCTCCAGAATCCTAGCTCCAGCATGACCCACTGAGACCTGGCTGTTGTGGCTATTTGGAATGTGGACCAGCAGATGAAAGATTCTTTCTCCTTTTCTCTCCGTCGCTCTTCTTTTCAAATAAATAAATGAGATTGTGTGAATAGGGATGTGATGCAACCCACGGGCGGACACTCTGAGGCGCTTCCTTCGTGTGGCCAGCAGGGGGCACTCCTGTCCAGCACACTGACGTCTCCTCGTCAGGCTGCTGAGGGAGCCATTGTGGGGCATGATCCCAGCTGGCTAATCCTCTGCCCCGTGTGTCTTTGTCCATCTCTGTCTCAGGGTCCAGCATTTATTTAGTGTTAGGCAAGCTACTGCCAGGATTCCCGGGAAGGCTAGGCCGAGTACCCCCAGGCCTCGAGGGGCCTCCCTTCACCCTTCAGGGCACCCATGTGGCCTGGTATGCTTGTACTGATTCCAGGTGACCTAGAGTGACTTGTCCAGGAATGTCAGTGGCCACTGCTTAGAACTGTCAGTCCCAGATAACAATGGTACACGCACTATCTAATCCACTGTGATTTTTCCCAGTAAGTCATTCAAACCACTGTGTCAGCTTTCTTTGATTTTGAGTTCCTGCTGGTTTTTTTTGAGCCGTCTCATCCTAAGGCACTGACTCTGGGAGACCAGCTCTGGCTGCTACAACTAGCAAAGGCCAGGTGTAGTTAGGGTTGCATGGTGGCAGCTTCCTTGGCTCTGTGCTGGCCAGGCCTACTGCAATCCTGCCTTCCCGAAGGTGCTCTGAGGTCTCTTTGGGCAGCTGATTTTCACTGCACATCTTCCCATGAGTCCCCAGGGATCAGAGGAAGTTCGTTTTAGGGAATGACAAGGCTGTCATGTGGGAGAACAGGTCAAATTCCAAAGTGGGGGGCATTGCACTAATGCAGTAGGGCTCAGCTCTGGAAAGCAGCTGCAGCCCCACAGGGAGCCCCTGGGCTGCGGTAGGGGTGCTCACAGTGAGCGCTGCCAACCTGCTGCCTGTGCAGAAACTCTGGGTAAGGTCTGGCTCCTGACCACGCACCCCTTGGGGCCGTGTGTCCCTCTGTGTGTGTGTGTGTGTGTGTGTGTGTGTGTGTGTGTGTGTGTGTGTGCTTGTGTGTGTGTCCTGAGCATCCTGGGGCTGAGTCCCTCACCCTCTGTGTGTGAGTGGGCATGTGTGTTGGGCTGTTGTTGGAAATCCAAGGGAGATGGATAGAAGGTTAGACTCGTTTAGTTTTTACAGTCTGGCTCTTCCGAGTAGCCCTCTTCCCACCTTCCTCAACTGAAGGCGGGTCTTATTTGGGTGTCTTTTGTCCCTCAGTGAATGCAGACTGCATTGTTATTTCATGCCTTTCTCTTTGGGAATGTGAGTTAAAACCGCTTGAGCCCAAGTTAAAACACTGTGGAGGAACATAAAGAAGCCGTGTGAGCGGAGCTCTGTGGGTAAAGAGGGCTCAGGATGCAGTTTTAATTGTGAAAATGAAGCGGGGTTTCCTCAAAGTGCACTATTTCAGGCAAGAAAAGCTGAGTGCCAGAGAAAGCCATTATCCTGGCGTGGGAGATTCCTGAAGCACGGAGCAGGGCTGAGGGTGTCTGTGAGCTGTGTCCACAGGAGACCGGATCTTCCCTGAGTACAATTTTCTTGGGTTTCATGTATCACACTTTTATCTGTCAAATTAAGCTATAATTCACGTGCAATTAGATTCTCACTGTGCTGTCTTATTTAGAGTGCTGTATTTGTAGGATATTTGTGCAAACATTTATATTTATATTCCCTTTGTGAGCAACCCTGTGGGGTTGGTTTTTAATTGCATGCACGTGGTAAGTGCTCTACAGTTATAATGACATTTAGGGACAACATATACTTCCTGGATACTCTTTCCCTTAGGAAACCCACTAGATTGTCTGTAATTCTGGGTTTTCACTTGAATATAAATGATGGCAGTGAGTAAATGATCCAAAAACAAACCCAAATGAAGACTGCATTCTGACCTCACTTTCCTGAAAGCTTTCTGTGGTGGAAATGATCAGTATTTTTATAATCTGAATTTTAGCGTAAGAGTCATTCTAAACAAATTCCCCCAATTTTGTTTTTTTTTTCTTACAGTTTTATTTATTTTCATTACAAAGTCAGAGAGCTGGAGAGATAGAGAGGAAGATCTTCTGTCCGATGATTCACTCCCCAAGTGACTGCAACGGCCGGTGTTGAGCCAATCCTAAGCCAGGAGCCAGGAACCTCCTCCAAGTCTCCCACATGGGTGCAGTATCCCAAATCTTTGGGCCGTCCTCGACTGCTTTCCCAGGCCACAAGCAGGGAGCTGGATGGGAAGTGGAGCTGCCAGGATTAGAACTGGCGCCCACATGGGATCCTGGCGTGTTCAAGGCGAGGACTTTAGCCGCTAGGCCACTGCGCTGGGCCCCAATTTTGATGTTATAATTAAAGTATTTTACCTCAGAAAGGAGACCTGATATAAGGGCATCTTTGCAAAGTTCATGAAATGTGTGTATTGTGAAAAAAAACTGTATTTCAACTTTTTTACACCAATGTAAATATCTTTAATTCCATTTTCCACAGACTTTTTGAATTACCTTCATGCAACTCATACCTCTAAGCCTTCACTTGCTGTTCTGGTGTTCCTGACACACCACTTTCTGGTTTCAGTCCACCTTTAAGAAAATCCCAACATGCTTTAGAGCTTAAAGATGTTATCAAGGATGTCTCAGCATGGAGGATATGGACCAGTAGAGAGAGTTACTTCCTGTGGCTACTTCTTTTTTTTGCACTGTTTCACTATTTTATTAGATACATGGATTACTTTTCCAAAAATTCAGTGAGAATAATTTCTGTCATCAAGGCAGTAAAACAGAGGATGCATCTGAGCTTTCTCTTCTTGAACATATTCGGGCCTTTTTGAAAACTCTCAAGAACAGAATGAAACAAAGGCGTGTGAGCAATGAGAGTGCCCTGCTCTATGGTCTGCGCCTTCCCCGACATACCCTGCTAATTCTCTTTAGGTGATTGTCTAAATCTAAAATCATTCCAGTTTCCAGACCAGAGTGGTCAGGTTTCTTCGTAGGGCTCACATGCCACTTGCCAGAAGGAGATAATTCATGATTCTGGTAAATTTTACCTCTCAGATCACTCCTGTTAGAAGGTGTTGATGCTTGTTTGATTAAGTGACGGCACTTTGTGGGCTGGAGCGGGGTCTCCGTGGCCACAGAATGAACCACTCAGGACCAGGCAGGGAGTGACTGTTCCACCTCAATCAGAAAAGAAGCAAAGCTTTATTGTTTTTTCTTCTCTCTCTAAGATTTGCTTATTTTTATTGGAAAGTCAGATATACAGAGGAGAGAAGAGACAGAGAGGAAGATCTTCCATCTGTTGATTCAATCCTCAAGTGACCACAATGGCCGGAGCCGCACGGATCCGAAGCCAGGAGCCAGGAGCTTCCTCTGGGTCTCCCATGTGGGTGCAGGGTCCCAAGGCTTTGGGCCATCTGCTGTTGCTTTCCCAGGCCACATGCAGGGAGATGGATGGGAAGCAGGGTTGCTGGGATTAGAACCGGTGTCCTTATGGGATCCTGGCATGTTCAAAGCAAGGACTTTAGCTGCTAGGCCAAACAATACAAATTTTAAAGGAAATAAATTCGTAACCTTGTACTTGATTGTAAGAGCAATCTACCCCTTTCCCAATCTTCCTTCATGGCATACCATTTTTACACAGAGCTTATTTATTTACAGGTACCTTATTAATTGGCAGTTTTCTGTGTTGCAAAGCAGACTTTAGAAACCCCTCAACTGACTGTAGGTCAGTCCATGGAGTTGATTTCCCTTGGTTTCCTTGGCCGTCTCCTGGGTCTTGGGCACTGAGGATATTTCTGTTGTTTGATGTTTAGACTTCTTGAGTTTAGGGAGTTGAGGAGAATGAAATTTTAACGATTTTTGATAGCTGTTATAAACTCCATTTCTAAAGGATGTATTGACTTACAAATGCCAATTCAGTGGTCACAAAGGCTATTTTTAACCATGTAGTCATTATCTTGCAGTTTATTTCCACACATCATTGTTCTGCCCCCCCATTCAGCAAAAAAAAAAAAAATAAGAAAGAAAAAAGAAAAGGGTGCTTGAGAGTACAGTAGACATGTCTGTGTGCACGTGTTGTTGACGTATATTGCAAATAGTCTCTTACTGGGAAACAGAAAGAACCAATTTAGCTCCAGGCCTCAAGTCTGCTTTTTTTTTTTTTGCTCTTATTTGATAATCCAGTTCTGAATGTTTTTGTCACAGACCCTGAACAGTGGTCTGGAAGCTCTGGTTTTCTGTTTCGATGACTGCAGGTGTGCGGAGTGGAGGGAAGCTGTTCCCGCCGGTCCAGTTAGGCGGGGCCATGCCGATGTTCAGCAGGGAGTGGCAGGGTGGGCTTGCCAGCTCTTCTCCCATGGAGGGAATAGGGACTGGGGGGGCTCCCCGAGTTCCCATCCTGGAAGTGGATTCTGCTCCCCCTCCCCAGAACGAGCATTCTGAAGGTCTCATGTGCTAAGGTTGCAAAGCATTTTCCTGAACACTGCTCGTGTGAGCAGTACTCAACCGCAGAGTATAAGCAGGTAATCCTGTCTGCAATTCCACAGTGAGACTTACTGTAGATGGACGAGTATCTTAGTCAGTGTCAGCTAGGGACAGAGTAAACCAGGATGGATGTTTTCAAAGCCAGTGTTGACGTTTGGGTACTTACTTCTGTTTCAGGCCACTTCACTACTTTCCAACATGCGATCAGAGAGCATCTCAAATGCTCTGTAGTGACAATTACAGCACAGGAGGAGGGAAACACTGGGTCATCTGCCTTGGCAGATTTGTCCAACACTGGCATTTAAACCAGGGGTCCTAGGAGTTTGCAGGTTTAATTTTACCTTGTCTCAGTAGCCTGCATCCTCTCTTGATCTCATTCCTCTGTGTGTGGATGTGGATGCCCAGCATGTGTGGCGATGAGCATGTGTCTTAGGGGGTTAGCTCCCGAGCACGGGTGCAGCCTGGCATGAGACCTGACCCTGAGCGGCAGGGCGAGCTGCACGGTGGGCCCAGTCTGTCTTTGTTGTTCTAGTTTCTTTTTGGCCATCTGTCTTTCTCAGAGCAGCTCTTCTTTCATTGTTACTCCAGGAGGATTACTGCAAGGCCCCTTTTCATAGTACTGTGATTATTTCCACATTCCAGGTAGCAACTCATGTTCAAAGAAAGAACCTTAAAAATTCCTCTGTCGCCATGTGGAAGTGGTGACCTTCCAGAGGTGAAGAGAACCTTTACACTCGCCTGATCCAACCCTCTCTTATTCTACATGGGGGAACTAAAGCTCACTGAATTGCCTGGCCGAGGAGGGCCTCCAGCCTACTGTCTTTGCGCTACACATTGAGCCTCTGGTTTGAACTCTTTCCCAAAAGGGTGCCATAGTAGACGGAGGGAGGAAGATCCTGGCTTAGGAATCAGAGGCAAATAAGAACTATAGCAGCATCTTACAACTGGGAGGTCCTTTGCAGTTTATAAACTTCTGAATAGGGGGGCCAGTGCAATGGTTCAGTTTTCTAATTCTATGCCTGTAAGCACCAGCATCCACATGTGGGTGTGGGTTCAAGTCCCTGCTGTCCCACTTGCAATCCAGCTACCTGCCTGTGGCCTGGGAAAGTAGTGGAGGATGAGCGAAGGCCTTTGGGGCCCTGCACTCACATGGGAGACCTTGAAGAAGCTCTTGGCTTTGGATTGGGTCAGCTCTGAGTGTTGTAGCCACTTGGGCAGTGAACCAGTGGATGGAAGATCTGTCTCTCCTTCTGTCTGTAAATCTGCCTTTCCAATAAAAATAAATGAATCTTAAACTTCTGAATACATAGAAGCATGAATATGGAAGATAAGATTTATTTGCTGTTTTATGAAACATAGTCTAATTCATGATATTTGCCCCTGGGTAGTGTTACAGTGACTTGTGAGCTACCTACATGAATGATCAGAGGAATTCAACTGCTGAGGAAAGGACAGCCCTTCTGGCTTTATCTAATTCAGCGAGGATTTTGAAATACATTTCATGGAACTAGAATGATTCATTCCTTAAGTAAAGCTAACATGGAATTTCCTGAGCTTCCTTAACAATTTTCATCCATTTCTTTTGCACTGCAATCAATATTTTTATTTCACCTTTGCTAAAGAGTTTGGATTTTAAAAGCATTTCAGTTTCATTTTAAAAAGATTTATCTTATTTTTTATTGGAAAGTCAGATATATATAGAGGAGGAGAGACAGAGAGGAAGATCTTCTGTCCATTGAGTCATTCCCCAAGCGGCCGCAATGGCTGGAGCTGTGCCGATCTGAAGTCAGGAGCCCAGAGCCTCTTCTGGGCCTCCCACGCAGGTGCAGGGTCCCAAGGCTTTGGGCCGTCCTCAGCTTCTTTCCCAGGCCACAAGCAGGGAGCTGGATGGGAAGCGGGGCTGCTCAGATTAATAATAATAAATTGCTCCTGGAACTGATACATTATTCAATCCAAGTCATTATTCAACATAAAATCCTTTAGAATATCTAACTTATTTCAGTTATTAAAAGTTAAGGTCTAGGGCCCAGTGCAGCCCTTATGGGATCTTGGTGCTTGCAAGGTGAAGACTTTAGCCACTAGGCAACCGCGCTGGGCCCTTGAAGGTTTTTAGAAATTAATCTTATTTGGGAAGTGCCAACACACACAAACACGTGCACGCTCGCACACTCACACAAACACACACACACATGCGCACACAGATGTGACAAGGTGAAGGGAGAGTACTGATATCTGATAGTTTGCTCCCAAATGCTTGCAAAGGCCAGGGGTCAAAGCTGTGGGCTGGGAGTGTAATCCATATCTCCCATATGCCTGTCAGTAACTCAGTTACCTGAATCATCACTGTTGTCTCCCTGGGTCTGCACTAGCAGGAAGCAGAGTCAGGATAAAAACACAGGTACTCTGTGTGGGATGCGGGCACCGTGCTTCACGTCTTAACCACCAAGGTAAACACCCACCCTGGTTTAGTTTGATAACTGCATGGAACAGATTTAAAATCTAGTGATAGTGATTTAAAAATGAAATAATTGCAAAATCCCGTAAGTTTGAGTGACAGATTCTGGGGCAGGGGCCTGGATGTCACAGGTGGGAGCTCAAGGAGATTGGTTGCCTGTGTTCTGTGAACGAGGGACAGAGGGGTGAAGCTTCCTGTGTGGAGGTTGCAAAGTGGAATGCACCGTTCATACCTAGGTTGGTGGAGGTTACCTTTGCCTAGGCCCTTCCTTAGATGCTGTCACGTTGCCCCTGTTCTTACAAGAGCCATCAAAGAGTTACTATGTTATCTGCAGAAATGATGGATGAGGAATTATGCATGAAGTGATAATTGGTTCAAGGTCAAGCCACACAGGTGAGCTGGACTCAAGGTTAGGTCTTCCTGACTCAAAGGCCCATCCTTTTCCCATCACAGTTTTATTAATATCTTGGAGTAATTAGAATTAAGATGCTTTTCTGCCTTCTTTGACAACTGATTCCAATGTCTGATCACTTCCCTTTTTTTGGGGGGGGGCTGCTAGGTAGGAGGCATGGGATCCTAACCCACCATTGCCTCTAACAGATGGTCCTTTTTTGCTTCCCACTCCTGCTGAAGCAGCACACAGTAGGACTGCATTTAAAAACAGTTCCCTCTTCTGATGTGACCTTCTGTTTCCACTCTGTGTTATGGGAACAAGTGGAGTAACTCAGTGGAAATCTTGGGAGGAAGGCTCCCCACCCCCATGGGTTGGAGGCGTCAGCTTCACCCAGTTCTTACGGTGTTGCGCGAGAGACCTGTGACTTAGACACTCGTACCAGCCCTATAGTGAGAAAAGTATGTTTTCGTTTCTTCTTTTGCCAAGCCCATCTGGCCAGAGCAGGTGCAGGGGTGGACTCTTAAAATAGAGTCTTTGTTCCGTGTGATGTGGCACTATGGAAATCCCCTAGTTTCCTCACCTGTTGTTCAGGTTAAGGAAATGGTTTCTGTCTTCATCATGGCTTGCTCCTGACTTCTGTGTGACGTTCATTTATCAATTGATTTTTTTTCCGAGTTTCTTCATTGATAAAAAATATAAGACTTATTCTTGACAACCTCAGGGTCTCTCCTAGCTTGGATAGTCTGTGCTCTTAGTTCTGATTAGAGCTTGATTTTGTAATCTGCCATCTCTATTTCACTCAAGTCTTCTGGTAATGTTGTTCTAGCAGGAGTATCTAAGCATAAAGACTATTCTCAATGGTTAGAGCACATCATATTCCTACTTGAGCTGACATTTACTCTGTCCCAGCAGCCCTCTGTCGTGCTGGGAGTGCCACTCACAGGCTTGAGCAAATCCTATGTGTGCTGAAAGTCACAGAAAACCATAGATGATTTAATTTAGTATCATGGAAAGTTATTTCCATGACAATAATTCTTCCTTTTTGGCTTAAATAGTAAATATCCTTCTTGAAATTTCTAATTTTTTTGAAAAAAGATTTATCTACTTTATTGGAAAGGCAGATATACAGAGAGAAGGAGAGACAAAGAAGAAGATCTTCCATGCGTTCATTCACTCCGCAAGTGGCCGCAAAGGCCAGAGCTGAACCAATCTGAAGTCAGGAACCAGGAGCCTCTTCCAGGTCTGCCACATGGGTGCAGGGTCCCAAGGCTTTGGGCCATCCTCTACTGCCTTTCTAGGTCACAAGCAGGGAGCTGGATGGGAAGCGGGGCTGCTGGGATTAGAACCAGTGCCCATATGGGATCCTGGCACATACAAGGTTAGGACTTTAGCTGCTTGGCCACTGTGCAGGGCCCTAGACCTTAACTTCTAATAATTGAAATAAGTTAGATATTCTAAATGATTTTATGTGGAATAATGACTTGGGTTGAATAATATACCAGTTCCAGGGGCAATTTATTATTATTTTTTAAATTGGAATGCAAATGTACAGAGAGTAGGAGATGCAGAGACAGATCTTCCATCCACTGATTAACTCCCCAAATGGCTGCAAATGGCTGAAGGTGAGAGGATCCAAAGTAAGGAGCCAGGAGCTTCTTTCAGTTTTCCCAGGCAGGTACAGGGTCCCAAGGCTTTGGGTGATCCTCCACTATTTTCCCAGGCCACAAACAGGGAGCTGGATGGGAAGTGGAGCAGCCGGCATACACGAATTGGCACCCATATGATGCTGCTTCCAAGGCAAGGATTTAGCCACTCAGCCATCGCGCCAGGCATGGGGGGCAAACTTTTATCTCTGGTATTCATCATAATTTATGCTTTCAACATCTTGATATATTTCTCATTTTATTTGAGAGGAAAATAGAAAGAGAGAGACCCATCCATCCACTGGTTTACTCTCCAAATCCTTGCAACAGCCAGGGCCGGGTTGGGCTGAAAAAAGAGGCACATAACTCAATTCAGGTCTCATGTGAATAGCAGAGACCCACATACTTGTCCATCTCTGGCCTGCTAGGGTGCATATCAGCAGGAAGCAGCCAAAACTGGAACCAGACATTCTGGTAGGGCAGTTTATTAAGCACTGTGGTCCCCTCCCCACCCCCCCTTTTTTTTCTTAAGAGAAGGAAGTGCCACAGATCTAGTAGGTAATAGAATTTTCTTTCTGTCATTTACATTTTTCTGGGTCTTGCTTCTCAAATTCCCTACAACCTGACCTCAGATCCTTAAAGGAAGGGACAGGCTCTGGGAACTCTGATGTTTGATTTCAGGGCTTGTCCCACACTGCTTTAGAAAATGCCTGGCTTTCTCTAGAATCAGTCAGCTCAACAAGTAGCACTACCTGAGTGGGTTATTCCACAGAGGCTTTACATTTTACTCTCACAGACAGATACTTATTTACAATAAACATTTCTGTGGGTTGCAGTAGCTCTGGCCATTGCACTCACTTGGGGAGTGAAACATCGGATGAAAGATCTTCCTCTCTGTCTCTCCTCCTCTCTGTATATCTGACTTTCCAATAAAAAAGAGGTAAATCTTTAAAATTTGTTTTAAGTTCTCAGCACAAAGAAATGATGCATGTTTGAGGTGATCTGATCCTTGACATGTACAACTATTATGTGCCTATCAAAAATAAGAAGAAGAAGAAAAAGAACTCTATGAACTTCCTTAAAATATGTTTTGAATCTCAGAGGAAACATTAGCACTACTCATTGGCTTGCTAAGTAGGTGGTAATGCCTTCCTAGGGGTGGCCCTTCCATGGCTCAAATAGGTGAGTTCTTGTGAAGTGGAAATAATCTCATGAGATGCAGAATCTTCCAGCTTTCAATTTGATTCAAGCCACATCAGTTCAACTCTGTAGAAGCACGACTCCAGAACAATCTGATTTAGCACAACCAGACCAAGTAGTACTAGAGTATGTGTGCCAGTGAATCTGCTGATTCAACCATTCCCTTTGCGTTAGCTGGAACAGGATGGCTCATGTCGTTCCCTGTTCTTCCCTACAAACTCAGGGAAGCTGAGCACTGTCTCAGTCTGTGTGCCCGCTTCTCAAGGTCTTTCACCTGGGTTTGCTTGACAATGTAGACTAGAGGAGGTAGAACCAGACAGAAGAGCCTCAAGACCTGACCTGTAGTCTTTGTTCAAGTTCAGCTACTGATAGTGCTGCCAGTCGATTGCTTCCAGCCTCAGTTGTCAGTATGAAGAAGGTATTCTGCTTTTGCTGGGTGCTGTTTTAGACCTCATGGAATTCACCTTTTGCTGTTTCATCCAACTTTTTGACTGATTATAATCTAGCCTCAATCACTCTTACTTTTACCTGGATCTTCTCAGAGCATTAGTGCTGTTTGTACTATTATAGTTTTTCCTGGTTTGTATTTAAAAAAATTTTTTTTGGCAAAGATTTTTTTTGGCAGATTCTCCATATGCATCTGGGTTGCTGCCCACTGCACCATTTTCAGTAACTGAGAAGGCCCAGTTCTGACACATGTACTCCACAGTCAGATGACAGGTCCTGCCATTCTCCCCATGGTTGGAGTTCTGAGTCCAGCAGCTTAGTTGGGGGCTCCCTCCAAGAAATTTCATCTGAGATGATCCCAGACATGACTCCTGTGTTTTTTCTACACACAGGCCCCTTATATCCCTAAGTTGTTTAATCCCTGTACCCCACATTCTTGGGGATTCTTGTCAAATCCTCGTCACTTGCTTTATTGCTTCACCATGATTTTGTCTTTGCTTTAGGCTTTTATATGTGTGAAGGAGTCATAAGTCAAGAGTAAAAAGTTATTAATATTTTAAACAAATTCTTGAATTTTAATAGATCTAATATATGATTTTGGGCTGATGTTGTAGACATTTTGCCAAAAGATTTGAAAAAAAGATGTATTTACTTATTTGAAAAATGGAGTTAAGGAGAATTGCAACCTTGCAATTTTGGTTCACTCCCCAAATGGCTACAATGGCTGGGATTGGGCCAGCTCGCAACCAGAAGCCAAGAGCTTCATCCAGGTTTCCCATATGGGTGGCAGGAACACAAGGGCTTGGGCTACCTTCTGCTGCAGGAATATTTTTTTTTTTCAGGGAGCAGAATTGGAAATGGAGCAGCTGGGATATGAATTGGCTGGTGTTGCCGCAATGTCAGCCTCATTAAGTTGTCTGATAAATTAATCTAAAGATACACACACACCAATTCCTTCCCAGCTGTGAAAAAGAAGTAATTCTATGTTAGGGAAACTCAATAAGCATTTGCCTCTGGTCAAACTATCTCAGTTCAAATTATCTCAGGGGCTGGTAGGTGTAGCATCCCATGTACATGCAGGTTCATGTCTGTTCCACTTACCATCCAGCTACCTGCTTGTGGCTTAGGAAAGCAGCAGAGGATGGAAGATCGTTCAAAGCCTTGGGACTTGCACCTTATGGGCAACCTGGAAGAAGTTCCTGGCTCCTGGCTTTGGATTGGCTCAGCTTTGGCCATTGCAGCTATTTGGGAAGTGAACTAGTAGATGGAGGATCATTCTCAGCCTCTGCTTCTCTCTGTAAATCTGACTTTACAATTAAAAAAAGCTTGAAAATATGTGAAGATCCAAGTACCATAAGCAGGGGGCTGGATCGAAAGTGGAGCAGCCAGGACAGGTACTGATGCCCAGCACTGTAGGCAGATGCTTGGCCAATTCAACCATCTTGCTGGCCCCAGAACATGGGAAATCCTTAGGCCTACTGAAAAAACAGTCTGTTATTGATTTTTAGACATGTCTTTAGATAAATAGCTCCTCAAATTTAGAAGACTATCAACTTTGTGTTACAGTTACCAAACCTCATTATTTTGGGGAATGTCATAAATCCTACAACATGAGTGACGCTGAGATTTGTGACCGCCTATAAGTTTTATCTATTGAACAGTGAAGTTTTAGGAACCTGTTCATATATTACTGAATATAGTTCTTGAAAGAGGTACATTCTTTTTCTTTTCTTTTCTTTTTGTAAAAGTTTTATTTATGATAATGTTTATATAGTTGATTAAGGTGGCAGGGCTCGAGGATTAAGGGAAAGTGGGTAAGGTCATTATTTTCACATTTTCTTTTTATTTTTCCTGTATATTGGAGAAGGGGAGAGATAGAGGAAAAACCACACCCAGACTCCCAACCACCTCAGTACCCAGGGATGGGGAACAGCCACCTGATGTCATCCCAGGGTCCCCGATGTGGAATATGTTCTGAGGGTTCCGTTCAGGTGGTTTCAGTACTGCTGAAATGCTGTTGATCTCACAGATTCAATGATGAGGAAATCCTTCCAAGGTCCATTGGCTGGCATAATCCACCTTAGAGTCTCCATTCACCCGAAAATTTACTGTCAAGCTTTGCTGGGTTAGCTAACCAATTTGTTCTCTGTTGTAGTACCAGATGTCCTCCACAGGCTCCAATGGACTGCCCAATTCTCCATGTGCATCTGGGTATGCTCTCCACTGCACCATTTTCAGTAACTGAGAAGGCCCAGTTCTGACACATGTACTCCACAGTCAGATGACAGGTCCTGCCATTCTCCCCATGGTTGGAGTTCTGAGTCCATGCTCACCAGTGGCAGCTGCAGCCATCACAGAAATGCCCACAGTTTCCCTACGGGCCCACTCCCAGTCATGGATCTTGCACTCTCCAGGTGGTTCTACATTCTAGCTTGACACGACTTGTCCCTAGTCCCAGCACTTGCCAGCTGATCCTGTGGCAAAGCCCAACCAGCCTGTGCTTACTCTGGGTCATGCCTGTACCAGTGGATACAGTCAGCCCAGCTTGGCCGTCTGCCTAACCCAGTTCATATGCAAGCCAACAGGAGTTGTATCCCTTTCTGTCCTGGTCTGACCCAAGTCCCAGCTCTCATGCTCACCAGCAGGAGTAATGGCCCAGTAGGGGAGTCCCCATAGCTCTCCTACTGGGTTCATGCCACCCTCACTCCGGGTTTTGTGTATGCTGGTGGGTTCTGTGGCCCAGTCTGGCATAGCCCCTTTCACCTCAGCATATGCCAGTAGGTGCCATAATCTGGCCTGGCTTGGTCTGCCTCCAGTTCCAGCTTGCACTGGTAGGTGCTGCCACCTAACCTGCTCCAGCCAGACCCCAGTCCTGACCCTAAATGTGAACTGGCTGGTGTTGTGGCCTGACCCTACCTGTCCTGCACCACACTGTGGTTCTTGGATCTGCCAGTGGGTGTTATGAACTCACTCAGCCTGGTCTGGCTCCATACCTGACCCACACATATGGCAGCGGGTACTGTAACCTGGCCTGGTTTGGGCTGCTCCCAGCCTTGTTTCTTGAGCTCACTTTCATGGATTATGTCCTGGCAAAGGAGTTCCCCAAGCTCCTCTACCAGGTCTTCTCCCTGTGGCAGATCTCACAGACACTGGTGGATCCTTGGCCCTCCCTGACTTAGTTTATGTTCTGTGCTGGCAGGAACAGTGGCCTTGCCCAACTGGCCCACACCCATTGCAGTTCTTACTGTTGGGTGCTACAGCCCAACCACACCTGGTTCATGCCTTGATACCACTCTTGTGTGATTCAGTGAGAGCCAAGACCTAGCCCAGTCCATTCTACACTCACCCTGGCTTTCACGAGCACCAGTTAGTACTGCAGTCTAGCCCAATCTGGTGCACCCCAGACCCAGTCCACACCTGTGCCGAGGGGCACTGCAGTCATATCCAGCCCAGAGTGCTGTTGCTATTCTGGCCCTCAAGCTCACCAGTGGGAACTACAACCCAGCCTGGTGTCCCTTTAGTTCCCCAACCAGGCTTGTTCCCAGCCACAGATCTTGTGTGAGCCACGACTAGCTTGGCATAGCTCATCCCCCATCTTAGCCTTGCCATTGGATGCTTCAGCCTGGCCTGACCTGACCTGTCCCCAGTCCCAACTCTCACTGGTGGGTGCTTCAGCCTGACCCTACTCAGTCTGCTCCCATCCCTGCCTCTTGCAAACTGGTTGGTGTGTTAGCCTAGCCCATCATGACCTACACTTAAGCCTGGCTCCTGCACTTGCTAATGAGCTAAGGCTGGCCTGGCTCTGCCTAGTCTGCTCCCACTCCAAAACTAACCCACACACTTGCCAACGGGTGGAGCTACCTTACCAAGGCTCACTAACACCCAGGCCTGAGTCACATGCTCACTAGCAGGAGCTATGGCCCGCACCAGGGGAGTTTCCCAAGTTCCCCCACCAGGCCCATTCCCAGACTCAAATTTCACATGGTGCGGGTTGTGCCAGTGGATACTAGGTCCTTACCCAGCAGTCTGACCCCTCCAGCCTGGCCTTTGTACGAGCTGGTGGATGTTGCAGCCCGACCTTCCCCATACCCCATTCTTTTTTTTTTTTTTTTTTGGTTAAGATTAATTTTAGTTTTATTAGAAAGTCAGATACACAGAGAAGAAGAGAGACAGAGAGGAAGATCTTCCATCCATTCATTCACTCTCCAAGCAGCTACAACGGACAGAGCTGAGCCAATCTGAAACCAGGAGCCCAAAGCTTCTTCTGGGTCTGCCATGTGGGTGCAGGGTCCCAAGGCTTTGGGCATCCTTGACTGCTTCACCAGGCCACAATCAGGGAGCTGGATGGGAAGCAGGGCCGTCAGGATTAGAACCGGTGCTCCCATGGGATCCTGGCATGTGCAAGGCGAGGACTTTAGCCACTAGTTTACCATGGTGGGCCCACACGCCCTATTCTTGGGTGCACCTGTGGGTGCTGCATCCCGAATCAGCCTAGCCTGTACCCAACCTCAGTACCCATGAGTGTTGGAGGATTCCGTGATCATGCCTAGCTCAGTTTATCACCATCCCCAGCTCTTCAGTAAACCAACAGAAATTGCAGTTCCACAGGGATGAGCCCACATACCCCTGCACTTAATCTGCCCCCAGCCTAACATTACCTGTTCTCTGATCTGACTCTCACTGGTGGGTACTGTGATCTAGCCCTGATAGGTGGGCTCCCAGCCCTGGCTTTAATGTGCCAGTGAGTGATATTCAACAGTGGTCAATGTTAAGTAGCCCAGCTCTGGTTTCTGTCTGACCCTTATAGTTCCTCCTATTCCTTCCTTCAAACCGTTTGGTCAGTCCCCGCACTTACCTGCAAGTACAGTGGCCTTGTCGATGCAAGTCCATCAGAAGTCATTCCTCACCTGGACGTGAGCCCTCACATCCCTGTACGGCCTCTTCCCCATGCCACCCCCCAGGCCCCAGGCAAGCCCAGTCTCCCAACCCCACAGAGCATGCTGCCGCGGTGCCCAAGAGCTTTAGCTGGCTCCATTGGCACCTGGGCTACAGGGGTCCGAATGGTCCATGGCCGGGGTGGCCTGGGCTTTGCCAGGCTCTCCTGCCATCAGGGCTCAGCTGCCCAACATTCTTTTTCTTATATAATTAATACCTAACTATGCTTCTGATTAATAACATTATTAGAAACTAAACAGGTTGAGTAGATCCAGCAGCAGGGATGAGAACAAACAGAAGCTCTGTGTGTGTGTGTGTGTGTGTGTGCGTGTGTGCCGGCTCAGGGACCATGAGCATCGTGTTCTGTCATTTTCCACCTATGTATCCATAGGTAACTGTGTTACATGAACATTGGCTATTTTTTTTTTAAAGAATGCTCTTGAATTGTTTATATTGGTAACCAGGTTTATTTTGTATTTTTTTTAAAAAGATTTATTTATCTTTATTGGAAAGTCAGATACACAGAGAGGAGGAGAGACAGAGAGGAAGACCCTCCATCTGCTGATTCACTCCCCAAGTGGCTGCAACGGCTGATCGAAAGCCAGGTGCCAGGAAATTCTTCCAGGTCTCCCACACAGGTGCAGCGTCCCAAGGCTTTGGGCCGTCTTCGACATTCTTTCCCAGGCCATATGCAGGGAGCTGGATGGGAAGTGGAGCCGCTGGGATTAGAACCAGCACTCATGTGGGGTCCCGGCACATGGAAGGTTAGGACTTTTGCTGCTAGGCTACTGTGCCATGCCCCATGAACATTGGTTTTTAAAGTTAGTTGTGGAGCTCCTGTTTGTGCCCGTAAGCACTGACAATGTTAAAAGGATGAGTGGTGTGGGGAATGACTGAAGACAGAGCATGAGCCTCAGAATATTCTAGTCATTTTTGCCAGTGTGGCTCTCTTTGCTGTTGTTGCAATCTGAGAGTACCTTTCCACCTCCAGGTGGGCTGCTCAGGCTAACAGTCAGTGGAGACTTTTCCATGCTGTGTTGTCAAGCAGTGGAACTCTGGTCAGTGAGCAGCAGGCCAGCCAATGAACATCTCAACAATCCTCAGAAGTCTCCAGTCAGGCACGCTGCAGAGAAAGGCTGCTGTCCATCACTCTATTTCTGTCTTTTCTTCTCTGTCCTCCTTCTTCTGTCTCTATTATCTTTTTTCTTCATGTTCTCTTTACTATTTCACCTCTTTTAACTGACATTTACTTTCATTATCCATGTGATGAAGTCAAATTATGCCTAGTTTTGTAAATGAATTGTGGCATACATGTACACCAATAGAATGTTTCCTTAAAAATGTAAGAGAGGGCCTGGTGCTTTGGCTCAGTTGGCTACTCTTCCACCTTCAAGCTCTGAGATCCCATATGTGTACCAGTTTGTGTCCTGGCTGTTCCGCTTCCCATCCAGCTCCCTGTTTTTGGCCTGGGAAAGCAGTGGAGGATGGCCCCAAATCTTGGGATCCTGCACCTGCACGGGAGACCTGGAAGAAGCTCCTGGCTCCTGACTTCAGATCAGCTCAACTCTGGCCATGGTGGGCACTTTGGGAGTGAATCAGTTTCTGTCTCTCCTTCTCTTTGTAAATCTGCCCTTCAAATATAAACAAATATTAAAAAGGGAGTAAGATAATTTTAAAAATTTAAAAGAACATAGAGGACTGCAGCCTATTACTTGCTTGCATCAGTGTTCCTCAGTGCAAAATTTTGTCATGTTTAGATAATTACCTTTGGTGGATGACAAGTGAAAATATAAATTGGGAGCTGATTTGTGGGTCTTGAGTCTGTAGTGTAGTGAATATGAACAGGTTGGAGGTCCTTCTGTTTTTGTTGGATCCAGGGAACAGATTGGGCTTCCTCTTTGGTGACATTTTTTTAAAAAGATTTATTTATTTTTATTGGAAAGTCATATATGTAGAGAGGAGGAGAGACAGAGAGGAAGATCATCTGTCTGATGATTCACTCCCCAAGTGACCGCAACGGCCAGAGCTGAACCAATCCAAAGCCAGGAGCCAGGGGCTTTTCTAGGTTTCCCACATGGGTGCAGGGTCACAAGACTTTGGGTCATCCTCAATTGCTTTCCCAGGCTAGGAGCAGGGAGCTGGATGGGAAGTGGAGCTGCCGGGATTACAAACATCACCCATGTGGGATCCTGGTGCATTCAAGGTGAGGACTTCAACCACTAGGCCACAGAGCTTGGCCCCCTTTTTGGTGAGACTCTCAAAGGGCTAGGGCCCAGGAGAACAGGGATTGCCATGTCCTCCCTTTCCTTGCATCCCTTCCCTCATCCATCTTCTAGACTCTGGAACACGGACCAGGTGCTCACAAATGTTTATAGGCTGAAGGAACCCAGGAGGACATGGCGGTCCAGAGTCATAAGAAGCTAGGGTGAGTGTGTTTTGATTTCCCAGGTTGTTTATTAGTTTTCTTGCTCAGCTTTAACTGTGATTTTAATTTTTTCCCTGTATTTTGTACAGTGAATGCCGTCCCACCACCATCCCCACACACACAAGTTTTAGTCAATTGAAACCTTCAGTGCATTCCAAATCCCTTACATGCCCACAAAGCTTGAGATGAATTTGTGATCACTTGGATTCTGGAGTCTCCTTCCCCATAGAAATACAGCTGTCCTATCAACTGGGAAGAAAGCTGTGTGGTTGAATCACTTGAAATACTGCTCTTTTGAAAAAATGCATCTTCCACCTTAACTCTATAACATTTTGTGAGTTCCATTGTGTCTAGAGAGCAGGATGGGGGTAGAGGGTAGATCCTTCTGTCTGTGGATAAAATACAGTAACCAACAAATAGTGCCTCAGTTTCTTCATATTTCAGTTGGAGAGATTTTTTTCTTATCCATACATGTGAAATCAGGTAATTATGAATAGAATAGTCTGTATTATATCATTGCATGCTGGAAGAAGCAATTTTTTAAAAAACCAAAGAAGGGTTCTTTGTGCAATTACTATAGGGGAAATATCTCCTGGGTCCAGGCCCAGGCTCAAGAACCTGTTGATGATTAAGAATTTGAAAAGATCACAGAATCAGCACATACTGTGAGCCATGCTCTGTACTACTTGAATTATGCACAGTAGTTCATGTATTGCTCACAGTAATGGTGAGATAGAGGTATTATTGTTAATGCTTTGTTGTAGACAGATCTGAAGATAAAAAGGAGGTAAGTTTCTGGGCCCAGCACAGTAGCCTAGTGGCTAAAATCCTCTCCTTGGACACACTGGGATCCTATATGGTCATTAGTTTTAATCCCAGTGGCCTCACTTCCCATCCAGCTTCTTGATTGTGGCCTAGGAAAGCAGTTGAGGACAGCCCAAAGCCTTGGGACCCTGTACCCATGTGGGAGACCTGGAAGAGGCTCCAGGCTTCTGGCTTTGGATTGGCTCAGCTCCAGCTATTGTGGACGCAAGGGGAATGAATCAACGGATGGAAGATCTTCCTCTCTGTCTCTTCTCTCCTCTATATATCTGATTTTCCAAACAAAATAAATAAATCTTTAAAAAAGAATGTAAGTTTCTAAGTGGTGGATTTCCATGTGGGAGCCTGCTAACCCATATTTCTTAGAGGGCTGTGAGGTCACCTTCGGTGTCAGATAGCTAATGTGTGAGTAGACAGGTGAGGCCATGTATTTTCCCTTCCCTCCAACTTGCATTAGGGGTCTCTTTGTGTGTTTCCTAGCTTACAAATAGACATCCATCCATTGTTCTTTGTTACAATTTCTAGTTACTTATTCTCACCCCAGAGCAGTCTTGTCAGCCATGTTGTCTGCAGGACAAAACATAGAGCCAGGCATGTGGTGATGCTAACAATTGTCCAAGAATGAATGGAGTCAGGTATCTGTATGTTCAACATAGAAGCACATTTTCTATAGTATTTAGGTATGTTTTATAAAAGACCTACAGATAATCCTATGGCTTGGGTGAAGATGAGGGTAAATAGCTATGGGGCTGATAATACGTATGGATGAAAAGGAGCTATGGTAGAAGAAAATGCTTCTATCAGGGGGCTCTGGGAGGCTTACTAAAATATTTTCTGAAATATTAATATATCGCTCATTTCAACCCTTCCCAGCCTCCCATCCCTGAGATGACCTAACTGTTCCACATAAAGCCTTTCTTTCTGTTCTCAAGTATTTTCCTGACTTTTCTGGGCTTTTGGAAACACCTTCTTGCTCACAACTTCCTGCCACATGCAGTCTGTGTGGTCTTGTTGCCATGTCAGTTTTCTTCAAGGTCACTGACTATTCCAGGCTGGTGTTTTCCAGAGGGAGAATCTGAGGACTGGAGATGGGGCAGTGGGCTTAGGTGGAGTGATACCAAAGGCAGTGGGGCTGCTATTCCATCCCAGTACTGGGCACAGCCTTGACCAGGTGTGGTGGGTCTTCAGGTGCATGAGGCCATGGAAACTTCTAAAAGGGCGTGGAGTGCTCCACCCAGCCTTCTGGAGGAGGATGGGAGCGAAAGCAGCAGATGGGCCCAAGATTCTGTTTTCAGTTCCCCAAAGGGCTTTCCCCTTGACCAAAGCAGTGTGACCGTTGCTATGACAGTTGCTATCTTGGTCCCTGGGACTCTCCCCACTAAGGTAGCAGAATTTTTTTTAATCTCCTTGGGCCAGTCACCATGAAACTCAGTAGTAACTACTCTAGGGTGGGGTGTTGGAGGCTTGTTTGGGGTCTGAAACTGTGATGTGATGGTTGAAGATGTTGGGGTATCAAGCGGGACCTTTTGTTAAAAGTGTTGCTTTTCTAAATGATCCCAGCATTCCTTTTGATTGCCATGGGCTTGTTTGATTCTCCATTTTTTACAGAAGTTGAATGATTCCTCCTTGGAGATGCCCATAATTAGCTCCTTACTGCAACTGGTAGAAACCCAACAGGTTGAAAGAATACTGGATTTAGCCTCAGACATGTCACTAAGGGACCAGATCAGATCATGTAGTCTCTGATTTTGAGTCATTTTTTTTCTGCTAACTAAAATGCTTTATTTCTAAACTTTCTCAGCTGTTTGATTCATTGATGCAGTGGTCCTAAAACTGACACCCATGAAGAGTAATTGTTGAGAAACTAACATGTTATTGTTTTAAAAAAAATTACTTGTTAGTTATTTGCAAGGGGAAGAAAGAAAGAGGGAGGGAGGGAGAGAGAGAGAGAAACAGACCTTCTATCCACTGTTTCACTCCTCAGTTGTCCACAATAGCCAGGCCTGGGCCAGAGTGAAGCTAGAAGGTCAGAACTTAATCCAGATTGCCTACATGGGCTCAGGAGCTAAAGTATCTGAGTCATCACCTGCTGCTTTCCAAGGTGTACATTAACAGGAATCCAATTGGACATGGAGTAACCGGGATTCAAACCTGAATATTTTGTATTTCTCAAAGTTGTGCACATGGTAGTTTCTGTGTTTTTATAACATTCATATATGATAACCATAATTAAACCTTAGTAAACTCTTCTGAAACTAATGAGAAAGTGGTATTGAATAAGAATAAAGAGTTTCTTCTATAAGAGTCTGTAAGAATCTTTCTCAAGAAATATACATTCTTTAAAAAAAGATTTATTTTTATTTGAAAGAGTTACAGAGAGGGAAAACAGACCACACACTCACACACACACACACACACACACACACACACACAGAAGTGGTTGGGAAGCTGAGCCGAGGGAAGAGGACCTGGTGGGTGATTGGGAGAGTCTCGCTCATGAGCCACTTTGTCTCCCGGTCCTCTCTTCTCTCAGCTTCATCCTGCCCACAGCCTTCATGTGCCTACCTCAGTGTACAAGGTCTTCCTGAATTTCAGCAACACATATTTTTGAACTATTTATTTATTTATTTATTTATTTATTTATTTATTTTGGGGATGGCATATTCCTAATTTGCGATATAGTTAAAGACTTTGTGCTGTGAGCATTTGCTGGGAGCCATGAGCCATTCTGAGCACATCTGTGGATCTCTGTGCAGCTGACCTGAACACTCCTTTCTCTTCTGTGACTGTGGATTCATTGTTCTCCCAGCTCCACCTCCATTTGTGACTCTCCCACTCCCTGCCTGTCACTCCAGCAGTTTTCTTGTGTCTCCCACTCTGCCGGATCATTTCATCAGCATTCAGAAAGGTTGCCCTTTCTCCCAAATTTATGTATACTCCCTGTAGACTCTGCTTCTCTTTCTGGTCTCCTTTCTTTCCTCTGTTCTACTCCTTTTTTGAAAGAATTGTCGAGGAACAGTCTCCAAGTTTTTGCCTCCACTCTTTTTTTTTATTTATTTTTTGTTTTTAAAAATTTTTTAAAATTTATTGTTATTTTTAATTCATTAATTACATTGTATTATGTAACACAGTTTCATAGGTACTTGGATTCTCCCCACCCCTCCCCAAACCCTCCCCCCATGGTGGATTCCTCCACCTTGTTGCATAACCACAGTTCAAGTTCAGTTGAGATTCCCCCATTGCAAGCATATACCAAACATAGGTTTGTTATATGTTGTGTATAAACTAAAATTGAAATGTCAATGAGGTGGTCACAGAAGGTGGTTAAGAACTCGCATTTACTTTTACCATATTGGTTTCTCATTACTATGTCAATTAATTCCATAATGATGTAAATTTTTGCTGATGGTTTGTTGGAGCTTATAATTGATCGGGATGATACTCTGCTGGCTCTGTCTTCAGACCAGAGAGGGTATACCTAAGAAGCCGTTGAACTTGACTGGACAATAACATGTTGGACTCTATGTTTGGTATTTGCCTCCACTCTTGTTTGAACCTACCTGATTAGACTTTTGCTCTTGTAGTTTGCTAGTGACTACCTGCATTGGTAAATGCAGTGGCCTATTTTCATTCTCTATTTTAGTTGACCAGTCTTTTTTTTTTTTAATTTTTTTTTTAATTGGAAACTCAGATATACAGAGAGGAGGAGAGACAGAGAGGAAGAGTCTCTGTCCTATGATTCACTCCCCAAGTGGCTGCCACAGCCATAGCTATGCCAATCCAAAGCCAGGAGCCCGAAGCTTCTTCTTGGTTTCCCACATGGGTGCAGGGTCCCAAGGCTTTGGGCTATCCTCGACTGCTTTCCCAGGCCACAAGCAGGGAGCTGAATGGGAAATGGGGCCACTGGGACAGAAACCAGTTCCTATATGGGATCCTGGCATGTGCAAGGCAAGGACTTTAGCCACTAGGCTACCGCGCTGGGCCCTTCGTTGACCAGTCTTAGCAATCAACCCCGTTGGTCACTCTTCTCTCTGTAATATTTCTTCTCTTGTTGTACAAGACTAAATCATTCTTCTCACTTTCCTGCACTTGATCTTAGCCAAAAGACCAAGAGGTGATCTTCTCACTTTCCTTCTTCTCTATTGGTGAATCCCCTTCAATCTTTGCTTTGTCCTCGTTTTGCCTAGTTCCTAATAACAGAGTAGCGTCCAGTTCAGTTCTTGGAGTTCTCTGTCCTTACATGCTAAGTACTCTCTCCTAGTCTCAGGGATTTACTCATATCTGTGTGATGATGGACACCACATTCAGGTCTCTGGCACTGAACTGTGCACCTGACACGTCTCTTGGCTTGTCTGACAGGCATTTCAGACTTAACATGTGTAAAATCAAGCTTCTGAGCCTCCAGTAATCAGACAGTGTCTCCTGGCATAAGAATAGACAAGTATGTCAATGGGATGAAATAAAGAGCTTATTTAGAAAGTCAACTTATATTGCCATTCTCATGTGCATTTATTGCTTATTTTGGATATACTCCAATCATGGGATTGTTGGGTCATATGGTAGATGACTTTTAAGTTGCCTGAGCACTTCCCATACTGGCACCCATAGTGGCTGCACCATTCTACAATCCACCAGCAGTGGACTAGGATACCTTTTCCCGCACATCCTTGCCAGCAGCTGTTGATTGTTGTTTTCATTGGGTTAAGTGGAACCTTAGTGTGTTTTTTGAAAAAGTAAAAAAAAAAAAAAATAGGGCCAGCATTGTGGCACAGCATGTTAAGCCATTGCCTGCAACATTGGCATTCCCTGTGGACACCCATTTGAATCCAGGCTGTTCCATGAGTTCTAGCTCTTCCAATCCAGCTCTCTGGTAACACTCCTGGGGAAGCAGAAGATTTCCTAAGTGCTTGAGCTCTTTTCATTCACATGGGAGACAAGGAAGAAGATCCTGGTCCTGGCTTTAGCTTGGCCTAACCCCAGCCATTGCGACTATCTGGGAAGCAAACCAGTGGATGGGAACACTCCTTTCTCTCTCTCTACCCCCTTCTTGCTCACATTGCTTTGTAATTCGGTTTTACAAATAAGTAAATAAAGCCTTATAAAAAGGTAAAAAATAATCTGTGGAATTAGTCTCAAAACAATTTAACTCACTATATCCAAAGTATATTACCATCCCAATATGCAATTAAAATAGAAAATATAATATAAACATATTCGTGGTACTACATCTCCTAATGTTGGACTTTTAGACTTCCAGCACATCTCAGGATGGAGTAGTCTCATTCTCAAAGCTCCTTAGCTCCATGTTTTAGTGGTAGCTGTTCTGGACACAGGTCTAGAACACATGGAAGCTAACTGAAGGATCAGCCATTTGGTATTACAGATTCTGACTGAAGCACATATTCAAGGAATATAACAGGCAACAGACAAATTGAGCTACTGCTTTTTTTAAATGACTGACTAATCCTCGATCCCTTAGTATGTACGAGGCCAGATGCTTAGCCTTAATTCAACTGGATTACTTTTCTTAATTTTCACAATTTTACAAGTTAGACTTTTCCCTCTCTCAAATGAGAAAACAAAGACCCAACAGTGAAGGAACTTGCCATCATGACCAGTGAATATATTTTCCTGGAAGTTAAGCACACACCATGATAGGGAAGGCAGCTTAAGCATTCATCAGCACACATCATTAGAGGACCAATCACATGTACTTCTACCCTGAAAAGGAACGGGAAATAGAAGAGGAAGACTGTTTATGTTGGCAAACGACCGAGTCATCTAATGATTGCTGGGTTATGGAATGTGAACATTTGTTAGCTTTAGGGAGCATGCCCAACATTTTAACAAACGCTCTTAATCTCACAGTGTAATGAAAAATCAAATTAGGCTGTGTAAAGTGCTCAGCATAATCCTTGGAATACAGGAACTCCTGAATATTCTGCTTAAAATGGTAATAAAGGTATGACATTCAGTGAAGTCCAAACTCCATGATGGATTTAAACAGTTTGGTATTGCATGTTCATTTAGGTTGTTTGCATTGTTTTACATCATGTTACAATGAATGACTTTCTTTTATAGTTGTTTTATGTTGAAAGACTGTGTTTTGGTAAACCTGTGGAGTGCATTGGATTGAACTGGGCTCAATGAGGGGAGAGTAAGTGGAGGGACAAGCGTCTTTCTTGTGGTCCAGGGGATGGAGGTGTGAAGACAGGACAGGGGCTTACAGTCTCTAAGGGAGTAGTGTCTCCTAGATGACTGTAGGTTTGGGTGGGATGGAGGATGCAACAGTTGGGATGGGGCAACTAATATTTAGTCTCTTAGAAGAGAAACAGGGCAATTGGATGCACAATGTATAATCATCACCATTAAATGAAGAAGGAGAGAGAAATAACAGGTGCAAAGATTTTCTTTATTTATCCATTTCCCCCACCAATATTCGCATGATCAAAGCCAAGGAAGGGGTGGGGAGGGCACAAGAGGTGAGGGGCTGGAGGACTGCACTGCAGTGGGGGTTGGGTCCACCGAGGGCAGGGAAGCATCGAGGCTGGGCCTCAGGACCCGCTGATGGTGCTGGGTGAGTGTCTGGCTTTAACATTCATTACTATTAAAGCTCTTGACGAGTGGTGAGGTCAGGCCTTCATGTGTTATCTCACAGGTGTACACGTTGTTGCTTTTGTAAGTTGCAGTGCTCAGTGATAGAGTGCTGCTGAGGCTGTAGGTATTGTCTGAGTCGTTCTGTGGTGTGAGGCTCTCCAGGATGCCAGTGGTCTGGGTAACGCCACCCACCTTCCAGGTGACAGTGATTGTTTTGGGGTAGAATTTATCCGCTATGCAGACGATAGAGACTGTGTCGGTGTCCAGCATAGCCTTAGCTGGTGGGAAGATGGAGGCGACTGGTGCAACTGTGCTACCTGAGGAGGAAACAGAGGTTTGCGGCTCGAGTACCTGGGAGCTTCTCCCCAGGGGGCATAGGGAATGAACACAGAACAGTTAGGGGCAGACATACAGTCAGCAGCCAGTACAATTGTTGCAACAGGACCAGCAAGCAGATGTAGAATCTGGAGATTTGGAGTGTTGCCCTGGATCACACTACCCCTTCAGAATCCTCAGTAGTGTCTGAACTCTGTGGGAACCCAAACCAGGAGCCCCCTTTGGTGTGCTCCTCTCCTCTGTCATTCTTTCCCAGGAGGGGTCAACTGAAAGCTGGGCCACCTGCCCTGGAGGAAGTGATGCCCAGAGCTTCATTTCTGACCTTGAGCAGCTGCCAGATGGCCTCGTGGAAACCCCCACCTCAGTGGAGAATCAGGATCTTGGACAGGAGAGCAGAGTTAAATAGTAATCATAGTAAAAAGAATCAAGAATCTTTTCATGGGAAAAATCAACAGATAGCTGAACAGGATTTAACAAAGCTGACCATAAGGTTCATCCAGTAGTTCAATATAAGATACTTTTGTTTGATATTTCTCTTTAAATGTTATTAGTTCCCTTCTCTTAATTGTATAAAGTAGACTTGGCAGCTAAATGTGCTCTCCAGAGAAACTAAGCAGGAAAAAATGTTTTATGAAGAACCTCCACCTGGGTGAATGAATCCCTCATGGCTTTAAACTTTCCATCTAGTATTTAACATATTAAACAATTAACATATTTTAAATGCAAGGTTTTTGAAGATGTTTCATTATGCCTTTTGAATAAAGTCTAAAAGTATTTAAAGGTTTTTAATAGGACATAAAACATTTTAAAAAATAATTGAAAAGATTTGATGTCATCTTACAGGGTTCTAAATTAGTTTCAAAGGGCTTTGAAAGGCTCCTAAAATTGTCTTATTAAGCACTTGTGTTCTGAAATAAACAGCCTCAAGTATCCGGTTTGAAATCTGCTGAGGTGATCAACAGCAAGAGCAGTAAATCATTAAACTGTTTTAGAAGTTATGAAGATGAAATATCTAGATTCACATTTTTCTACAACAGACTTATTATATGAGAAAATACATGCATTGCTTTTATTAATCACATTCATACATGATTAGATATTTTATACAACTGTAATAGAATACTGCCCAGCCAACTAAATTGTTGAAATTAGCAATATGCTCCCGATTTGCTTTACATTTATCAGTCAGTAGTACCTCTTACTGGTAGTTAATATAAACTCTGTGCATTAACCAAGATTCAAGTGGCTGAATCATTGCTGTTAAACATGATTTTTTTTTGAGAGATTAGATTTTACCATAAATAAAGTTCTAAATATGCTCCTTTCTTTTGAAATGAGCTTTCATAATCAAATAAACATAGGAAGGCAATATTGGAATAGAACTGGAATTTTCATTTTTCACTCAATAAAAGAAAAGTTTTATGATCTGTATGGTCCCCTAAAGGGAAATTTCAGAACAGGATAAGATACTGAGCATAGATTTTGTTCCTGGAATTTTAAATAAATCACTCTTGGCCATGCTAGTTGAGGGTCCACCACATTCTCTTTACATTAGCACCATTATGTGTGTCACAGTGTGTCAAAAACATGGCCATGGCTCTAAAAACATGAACAGGCTCTGGCGGGGTTGCTGTGGCCTTTAGCGGCCAGGTACATGGCCACAGGAGTGTGATGGGTTGGCCATGCAAGTCATTCTGCCATGGAAAAGAACCACCACAAGATCTACAGATCATGCTAGCTGTGCCACAGCTGCCTTGGTGCTACAAGAATATTAATAAGTAACGAGGGAAATAAAAAAAAAACAACTTCTCTCCAAACCTGTAAAATACTTGGTATTTTCCTTCAAGCCCATGGGCATTAAACAATGCAATGACCTTCCTTAATTTAAGCAAACTTCTTTCAAATGAACTTTTTGGAGACACCTGTCTCTACATCATTGTGACTGGAGGCCATTTTGTAGTTTAATGTGAAAATTGGATTTTTTAGTAAGACACAACCTGTAACAGCCTTATTCCTACAGACCCACATCACTCATTTTAGGCTGTAACATTACATTGCCACCAAGTTCTCTAGCATGCAAAACAGATAACTGTTTTCTTACTTTTTGCTGATTTTTAAATGCAAGTTAGTGATCATTACAGCTGTCAAAAATCAATTAATTCCTCAGACAAAAGAGAGAAGGCAGATTAAGAAATACATTTCTTTCCTTTTCTATATCATACACAATGAGCCAGGCATAGTCACCTTTGTTGATTAAGCTCAATAAAAATGAATGTCTTTGTTCTTTAGAACACAAAGAGCTCCCCTTTTTAACTTCATTGATTTCTGTCCCTTTGAGTCATCTAGCGTAGAGCCATCTAATCTTTTGTCTCTGAATTCATCCAGCTTTCACACATATGACACATCTGAATCACACTCATTTATCCACTTTCATAAAATTCCTACTTCTGCCTCTGAAAGAGTCTGTCTGGGCAATGACAGCAAAATGTCAAACAGTACTAAGAGAGAAGGTACTTACGTTTCAGCTCCAGCTCTGTCCCTGGGCCAAAGGTGATCCACACAGAAATTAGCTTTACAACTTCACCCTCGGCAGAATCCTCCACCTGCTGTCTAGCTCACTAGATCGGCTGATAGAGAAGATCTGGCCACGGACAAGTTCTTTGCCTTGGTGAACAGATTATCTGCTCCCTTTTCATCCATTGTATTTCTTTTTTTAAATTGAAGAATTCTATTTTCTGCAGAACTGACCTCAACTCATATTCCCTTCACGAAAACCACAAAATTTCACAGCTCCGTAAGGAAAAGGGTTAGAAAAGTGCACTTACGTTTGAGCTCCAGCTTGGTCCCGGGGCCAAAAGGATACCACAGAGAGGACTCCATCATCCTCCCCTCCACCAAAACCTGCTCTGAGGCCAGTCATGCCAAACAGGCGGAGGCAGAGAAACTTCTGCTGTTTGTTCCCCTGTTCTGCTCACAACCCTCTCCACTTTGTCTGTTTTCTCAGCTTTTGATTATTTTTCTTCTACTTACTTTTGGGTCACCACGAATGATGACTCTCACCACACATCACAAACTCGCACAAATGATGCCGCGGGACTAAAACCTCACAGAAAATTGAGCAAAAAGGTACTTACATTTGAGTTCCACTCTGGCTCCCGGGCCAAACGTGAATCACAGTGAATTCCTTTAAGTTCTCCCTCTACAAAAACCTCCTGGGAAAGGCAACCAAGACCCACTGCCCCCGGAGAAATTAGTCTGACTCTAAGTCTCTAAGACTAGCCTCCTGAGGAACCATTTTCCCTCCCTGGCACCAAATCCTGGAACATGATTCATGACAAGCCTGACCTCCAGCAAACAAAGACACAAAATTGAACAAAACAACAAATCACGGAGACAGAGGCAGCGAAGAATGGGTTCAAAGGCCACTTACGTGTGATCTCCAGCCGGGTCCCGGGCCCGAAAGTAGTACACAATGTTTCCTCCTAACCTCCCTCCTTTACAAAAACTGAGTTTCCCTTTTTGAGCTTGGGTTCAAGCCCTGCCCAGAACATGTTAGGATGTACCCTAGGACATTTCTGAAGCTGGCAGACAAACTACTCTCCCTCCAGGACTGATTCTTGGTCTCAACAGAAAGACACAGTGCTTGCTCCTGTTTGCTGTGTGTCTGCCTGGAGGGTTCTTGACCCTGGTTCCTCACAAGAGTCAGGTTATAGGCCCCCACACAGAGCCTGAGATCACAAGACACAGACAACCAGAGAGGGAATTCTGGTTTGGGTTTACTCACGTTGGATTTCCAGCTTGGTCCCTGGTCCGAACGTCCGCCACAGTGACAGCTCTCGGTTGTCTCACTGCACAAAAACCCTTCTCAGGGAAGGGGAACGGAGCCCCACCCCACTGCAAGAGGAGTTACTGTCTTTCTGAACAGGTGTAGAAGCCCCAGGGCTTCCCAGATGCTGGCTGAGTGTTTGCTTCCTTTGGTGAGATCCTAGAAGACACAATATTGATGTGCCTATATTACTCTGGGTAGCCTGCTTTCTGCCATAGCCCACCACTGTTGAAGTGTTTTGTTATGTACGTATATATGTATGTACACATGTATGTATGTACACATGTATGTATGTATTTTTAAATGAATTCCAAAGAAGAATGAGTAAATTTGAAGTACTGCATGTGTAAACTTTCTGCTAGAGTTGGTTCAGAGCACTTGCAAAAGATAAACTTAGTGTAGTGAGGAATCTATCAGTGTTTTCCTATTAATGGTAAGAAATGACTTCTCACTTAAATCAATCTATGATGTGGTTTCAAAAAGACTAAGTGCATCTCACATTAGGACTCCCTCTAACTGACACAGAGTTCCAAATCTAGCTAGAATGGGACACCAAAATGAAGATAGACAGAATGGAAATGTGGTCTTGGTTGTCTGAGTTATTTTCACAGGTAAGGTGCAGTGCAGACCTTCTGGATCTGTCTTTGGAGAGTCATGGAATCCTGAGTTGTCCTGAGATTTCTAGGAAACTTCTTCAAGGACGTTGAATTCCTCATTTGGCTTTGAGTTCTGTTGCATTTATTTCAGTTTTGCTCCCCTCTTAACCTTCCACACCCACAACAGCTTCTATTCTCAGCTTCACATCCCTAAGCCCTATGCATTGTTAATGACCTCCAATATTTTAGAGACTTTTCTCTCTGAGTGGCACCTCCTTGAGTTAGCTAGTGAACAGTTTATTGTTCAAGATTCATCTAAAGAGTAAGCTATTGTCCAGTTATACCTGAGTGGGTGAGCTGCATTGGAGGAGCACAGAGACAGGTCTCTGCACCTAGAACCCCTGATTGCTGTGATCTGCCGTTCTTGCCCTGACCCTGTGAGACTGTTAGTTGCTGGATTTTTTTGTCCTGCATTTGGGTGATGTAGTCCAGCATCATCACTTTCCAAGTGAGAATGACAAATAAAAAGAGTCATTGAATACCAATCCCAGATCAGAGATGATAAATTATATTGTCTGTTTCAATAGAACATTTTACAGCAGAAATTATATGTGTAATTTCCCAGCTTAGGGCTAGTTTTCTGTGATTCTGTCCCTGGAAGCTTTGCTAGTTGCCTGGAATAGTGGAGTTGGGCAGTGTGTCTCACCAGAAGGCAAGGGAAGCAGAATGGATGATGCTGGAGATAGAGAGTAGGACAATGTTGACAAATGGAGTGGAAGAACTGGTGACCAGCAGAGTCACTATGGCCTAGTGAGAAAAGAAAGTGCTTGCACAAAGGTTGTCATGTATAGGACACTTACTAAGGGCTTAAGGTTTACTTGGGTCACCATGTGTAATGATTTCCTCAATTTCATGAGTTCAACCCTAGTATTTTTGAGGGTTCTGCAGGAGAGTCAACCTAAGTTCAGAGTGGCACAGAACTGATAAACAAAAGCTCTGCAATGTGATTAGAGCTCATGGACATAGCTAAGCTATGCCACAGATGAGAGTCTGGGTGTGCAGTCAGCTCATTGGATCATCAGGATGACAGAGTTCAGGGTGGAGGGAAGGGCAACGCTTCAGCCTGACTCACAGTTCAAAATGAATGGAAAATATCATGGTAGCATTGAAATGGTGAAAATGTGGTAAAATGGAAAAAAACCCTGAAATTATGAGTGGTAAAAGTTGTTTTTTTTAAATTAAACCAAATATAATAGTGCCTTATGAAGATGCACAAAGCACTAATAAGATAAAGCATCTGCCATTCACTCAGATGTTTTTATTGTTTGACTGGGGTAGTTGTCTAGTTTGTTCTATTCTTCTTCTGCTATAGCACCAAAGGAGCCGACATATTCTCCTCTCACAGCTTGGCCTGTGTCCACTGCTCTGCCTTTTTTTTTTTTTTTTTTACTAAGTATATGTTCTTTTAGATGAACCTAAGGACCTGGACCAGTTGTCCCAAGCCTTGCTGAATATCCCATCCCCGGGGTTCATGAACCTGGCACCCACCTCCCAGCTGGCCTCCAGGAGCTAGTGCAAAAGACCAAAGCCCCACTGGATCCCTTCCTAACACCCTCCCTCTAGGGCTGACAAATCCTGCACGCACCTCGCAGATGGGCCAAGAGACCTGGGCCAGGATTACTATATCAGTCAATAGACATTGGGAAGGTGGCTTCATCCTTGAATTGGAGAAACTGACAACATTTCAGAACTATCCAAACTGTTTGGACAGAACCATCCGAATGTGTACACACGAAGGCCCTGGGTTGATATGAGGTGGCAGCTCCTCTTCCCTGGGTACTGGGACGTTTGGAAAGTCACATGTGTCTTTCCCCTTTGTCTCTCCCCTTCTCCCAGAAACAACAAGAAGAAATAGCAAATTCAGAAACAATAAGTTCACCCAACTTTCCCTAAACCTTGATCCTTCCCACCCTGGTAAACCATGTCATTATTATAAACAATAAAATTTTTTAAAAAACAAATTAACAATAACAACAACAAAAAGAAAAGGCAGGCTTCTACATACATGGGGAGTGTTTGTACCAAAAAGCAAATTTACAAACGTGGTAAAGTATATGAAGAAATCAACACCTTTATCTAAGAGAGGAAGATATGACATGTAATAAACCATGACCTTTGCCTGTTGACTTTGCATTTACCTGTTACCTTTGTTACAATTAGAAACAATGGAGCCACAGGAGAAAGACACCTTCTTGGGAGTTTTGGATGAAGTAGCACCAACTTTGACGTCTCCCAAGGGTTCTCAGAATGTCATTTTTCAAAGGCCAGATACACATGCATGATGAAATGGGTATCTACGATCACAAAACTTAGGGAGAGAAGGACAGGGGTTTCTCTGGTTCTGCACAGGAGACACAGAGCAGGAGAGGTGGGCTGGACGTGGACTGTTAACGATGAGGTTAGACAAGGATGTTTGTTCCTGAGTATATTGGAGGCCTATTATGCAGAATGCAACTGGATGGCAACTA
Source organism: Ochotona princeps (assembly GCF_030435755.1). NCBI lineage: Eukaryota > Metazoa > Chordata > Mammalia > Lagomorpha > Ochotonidae > Ochotona > Ochotona princeps. Next base: position 14,921,555 of record NC_080839.1, on the reverse strand, counting down.
AAGCATATTCTTTCCTAGTAAGAGTGGTTCTCATAAGAACCATGATGGCAACAGGTGTTTTATTGATCACTCATGATGGTGATCAGTAGCCCTGGAGAAGTGGCTGAGATGTGAACCTATGTGTGTGTTCCAACCTGTGAAGGAGGGTATTTGAATGACATCCATGAGGCTCTGTGAGGGACTACTTTTACATCAAGTATCCCTAATGGGCAGAGACAAGACCAATTGACTGAGGAAAGGCAAACTTTCCTACCCTGGTGTGTGAGGCTGGGATTTCATGTGTAAGAGTGATGGGAACAGAAGTTCCTGAGGGAGGATTCCAGCAAACTCATATTGGAAGATATTACTCTCTTGACCTCCAGCCAATTACATTGTGCTAGTGGAAGAGAGAATGGATAAGGATGGAGTGAGAAAGAAAATACTAAAGAGAGAGAGAGAGAGAGAGAGAGAGAGAGAGAGAGAGAGAGAGAGAGACTGATAGAGAATGCATAGCTCTAAACCATCCTGAACACTGTGGATTTGTGATCTTAGCAGGGTTCCTCAGCTCTGTCACTTCATGAAATGCCTTTCTGGATGGGCCCCTGACACACTTGCTGAGCCTCTCAGGCTTCCATACCTGGCTCTGGAACACTTGTCTGATGTCCCTCTTCAAGCCCGGGTTCAGCAGGCCTTTCGTTTGTCTCCCAGTTCATCAGGCAGCTGTAGCAGAGTCCAAAACAGGAGATTGTTTTTGCTCTGGTTTGGTCCTCCTTAGGACCATGGCTCTGTCTTTTGTTTCTTTCTTTCTGTTTTCTTCATGGAAGCAGAGATCCCACAAGCAGATGGGTAGTTCTTGATCCACATCCAGCTGTGCTTAAGTTAGCACCTGGTTGATTGGTTTTCTGATTGGAGTAGCATGCATGGATATCCATCCTGGATCCCAGGGTGAAGGGCCATGGTAGGCCCCACTGGCTCACTGGGAAGAGGGAGACAGAAGGAGTCCCTTGAGGAAGAATTGGAGCTTTTGTGTTTGTTTCTTCTGTCTCTGGAGAAAGAGCTGTTGGCAGAAGCAAAATCCTCAGTTATGAGCACCTCCCATCCTGTTGTGGCTGGTTTTCAGAAGCATATGAAGGCTGTAGGTGCGTCATGGAGTGAAAGAGAGAACCACTAAGCAAGGGCTGGCTACCTTTCAGTGGGCTTAGCCATCAAGATTTGCATACTGAATGCTGTAGTTTCTGCTCATTTTGCATAATGAAGAACCTTGATGCTCTGCCCCTATCTGCCTGCTGGTCATCCAGCCTCAACCTTTTTCATCATGCAGAAGAGAAATCCATTGGGTTGACCACCTGAATGCAGTGGTGAAATCTTTGGACCAGGGAGTTTATTCCTCAGACAGGAGTCCTGCCTCCTCTACATTTGACTAGTCTGGGATTCATTCAGCCTTTCTCTCCTCTTTACTTCATCTTACCTACTATGGGTTGTTTCCTCTGAGCCCAAGCAGAAGAAAGAATCTCAGAATTGGTAGATATTTCCTGTCATCAGGGAGAAGCAAACAAAAAGCTGGAAGCAGAACTGGATCAGGCCAAAAAAAGTATTCAAGAATTGAAAGACACTATTAAGAGGCCAAATATAAGAGTTATGGGAGTCCCAGAAGGTGCAGAAAGAGAAATTGGTTTTGCAAATATATTTAATGAAATAATAATAATAATAATAATAATAATAATAATAATAATAATCTAGAGAAAGAATTAGGAAACAAGATCCAGGAGGGGCACAGAACTCCCAACAGGCTTGACCAAAAGAGATCTTCACCAAGACACATGATCATTAAGCACTCTCAATTGAACATAAGGAAAAGGTCCTAAAATGTGCACGTGAAAAAAATCAGTTGACATATAAAGGAATACCAATTAAACTCACAGGAGATCTCTCACAGGAAACTCTACAGGCAAGAAGAGAGTTTTCCAGATTCTAAAAGAAAAAAAAATGTCGGCCTAGGATAACATATTCAGCAAAGCTTTCTTTTGTCTTTGAAAATGAAATAAAATTCTTCCACAGTAAAGAAAAGCTATAAAAATTTGCCTCTTCCAAACCTGCCCTACAAATGATACTTCAAGATGTTCCCTTGACAGAGAAAAGGAATAGCACCTGCCAAAACCAAAGGCAAGTGTGAAGAACATCCCAGTAAAATGACAACAGAAGACTAACCCAATGAACAACCCATTACTAAAATGACAGGACCAAAGTACCACCCATACATATTAAACTCTGAATGTAAATGGCTTAAGCTTAATCAAACGTCATAGATTAGTAGACTGGATTAAAAAGACAAAGCTCATCTGGTTGTTGTCTAGAAGAGACACACTTCACCAACAAAAATCAGTGTAAACTATATTGCATGGGTTTTGATGTTTTCTGTTAGTTTCATCTCTTCAAAACACTTTCTTCTGATTAAATCATTCAGTGACTCATAGATCATACAGTGACATCATTTTCTGCAAGAAGGTTCTTGATTTTCATTTCTTCAGCTACACGTTAGGCATTTAGTAGCATGCTATTTAACTTCATGGTGTTAATTTCTTTTTTCTCCCTGATGTTGATTTTGTTTTGTGGCTTTTCATTTAAGGGGATGTATAGTAGCTGTGTAATGGAGACTGTCATATCTAGTAACATGTTATTTAACTTCATGGCATTGTAAATTTCTATTTTTCTTTCTTTTGTTGATTTTGTGTTATGACTTTTCATTTGAGAGGATGTACAGTAGCTGTGAAATGGAGACTAACATATCCAGATGTGAGGATACAATGTAGTATGCATTTCTACTTCCAGACAAAGATGAACTTACAATGAAACTGTTTACTATATCTTGACAATAGGATGCTGGACTCTCTGCCATTGTCCATGCCCGCAATGATGGACATATGACTGTGTATGAAGAACTATATTTTAGTAATGATATAGAGTAACTAGGTGTGGGGGAGGGAATTGGGGCTGGGATAAGGGAAATACCAGGAGCCTATGGAACTGTATCATAAAATGATAATAATAATAAAATGTAAACAACAACAACAACAACAACAAAACTGAAGGCTAAATTTTCTTGTGGCCAACTCTCTACACCTACTGCTGGATGAAGATCTTAGGGGCCATGAGCATCTGGGCAAAATAAGGAGGCTGGAGGATGCTTGGCTGCTGTGAATCCTTCCAGACCTGGGATGCAGTTCCAAAGCAGTCCACGTGGGGGCTCTTGGTGGCTGTCCAGGGTGCTGAAGGACCTAATGAGGATCCAGAGATGCCAGATGACTGAAACCATTGACAGAGCTCTCACAGATCCACTCCTTTTCTATCTTGATTTCTATCATTTTCCTTTATATACATATAAAGAATATATATATATATATGTTAAGGAAAATACATATTAAGGAAAAATATATATACTTGAAATGTAGAGATTCAGCAAGGCTGGGTGAGGCAGAGAGAGAGAGAGGCAGAAAGTGATTGGGAGAAGCAGAGGGGAAGGAGAGAGAGACAGCTCCCTTTCACTGATTCACTCATCTGATGGGCATTTACATGAATTGTGCATGGAGAAAAACCTGGAGCCTGTTGTTTCTTCCTAGTCTCCCATTTTATTAATTACAGAACAAGGTATTATAAATGAAGCGATTAATAAATCCTGTTGCACTTAGATTACTCTAACAAGAGTAGGCATGTGAAAAACAATGATGAAAACTGTTCTGAGTAATCCAAATGATTTCATGATTTCTGTCAGTGAAGTCCTTTAACTTCTACCTCCGCGAAACAGTAAAATCTGTGTTTTCTTGTGACATTCCCCTTCCAGAATTCAACAGTTTCAGGTTAACATAATGCTCATGCAGGGCTTCCAGCCATTAGCAATGACCTGTGGCCAACCTTCACCAAGAATTTTTGTTCCTGGATTGGCAAGCACAGGTGTAATGAGATTTCACAGGATGAAAAAAATTTTTTTTACATCAACTCCCATAAAGGTGAACATTTGAAAATCTCTACATGGGGAAAGTTGACTTAGGCAGGGAGGTTCGAGGGAAAGGAGCTGGGGTCAGCAGCACCTATCTGTAGCCTTGCAGCCTGCACTACAGCCCACTTGCATCACTTCAGTCTACCCCACCAACCCCTCAACTCCTTCCATTCCACAGAAAACTGCAGTTTCTGTATTGTCACTGCTGAAGACTGGAGCAGGCTTCAAGAGGCCGGCATGGTTGTCAGCTTCATTACCCACTGACTTACTGTGGCTGAAATTCTTGATTCTATCAGGCTCCAGATGCCATAACAACTCTGAGATTTATTTAATTATTTATTTTTAGTGTTTATTTTTTTCTTTTTACTACCTGTGAGATATTATAGAAGGGCAAGGAAATAGGCTGCATTCAAGTCCTAATTCAAACTCAAGCACCTCTAAAAAGGCAAACATTCCATGCCTCAGACATGTCTCCATATGCCTCCAGATGGACCCAAGCCTTACTGTGGACACTTCTGACACACCTGTGCTCCTTCCTGAGCGTGTACATCTGTCTCACCTGTCAGTAACCTTCACTTCCTGCTGAAGTTTACCTCCAGCTTGTGCTTGAATTCCTTCTTGCACTGGGGATGAGAGCTTGGAATCAGTGACCCCACAGGAAAGAAGCAGGAGGGAGAAGGAACCTGGACCATGGCAACCATACTAGCCCTGAGTGGCTCACCTCAGACTCCTGATCCTCAGAGAACAAACTCACCCCACTGTCTAATTAGGGCTCCCTACTTTGGGTTTAAACCACAGGCAGCTGAATGGCTACTGACCTGAACTAACTAAAATGAAGACAGACCTGCTTCCCAATATTGGCTGTTAGGGTTTTGCATTGATATCTGCAAGTGAATTTGGTCCATATCTTTCTTCTTCATTTTCTCCATTTTTGCTTCAAGATTATTTTAGCCCTGTGGCATAATTTATGTTTCTGAATAATGGTAGCTTTTATTTAAAAAGGATTTGATAAATCCTAGGCATATATTTATCTGGACCTGGAGTTTAATTTAAGCCGACAAACTGTAGAGACACTAGCCAGAAATTGTACACAGAGGCTGGGTAATGGATGACATTATGTCAACGACTGTTAATTCCTACAGGTACCACAGTGGACTGGGTTGGGGGTCACTTTTAGTAAGCCCTCATCAATTAGCAATGTATTAATGGATTGACTTAAATGTAACGCATATGAAATGAGTGGCTAGCACTTAACACAGGTAGTGGTAAGGCACTGCATATGAGGATATGTGGGTCCAGAGACCGGAACTCTGGCTTCTAATTACAGTCTCCTACTAAAGAATTGTTGGTGGAGTAACAATGAAACTCAATGCAAGTAGGAGATAGTCACAGGATGGAGAACAGGGAATCAGAGAGAATTTACATGTGGGCACTTGTGTTCAGCAGTTACAGCAAGGCAATGTTTCCTGTGAGGATGCCAGCCCACTGGTCCACCAAGAAAAGCTGCAGGTTACCATTCTGAGTCAAAGTGTAAAACACACAGTGTGTGAAGGTGGAAGTTTTTGGGCAGACAGGTGCCTCCTGCTCTGCCTCCTTGGCATCCTGGACTCTTCTCTAACTCTGGTTGACACAGCTCTGGTAACCTGCTGCACAGGAGGGCCGTCCTGTCACTGACTGTGCCCTCCCACTGAGCCCTTCCTTGTCTTCACTAAAGAAAGCTTTGCTTTGAGCTGCTACCACTTCAGGCCAGTTATTCAGGGACACCCCAGACAGACCTCTCCTGTCTGATAATAATGGCTCAAGTAGTGGGGTTTGGGCCACCCACGAGGGGGACCCATGTGGACTGCTTGCTACTGACATCTGCCCTGGGTATGGCCATTCTGGGAATTTGGAAAGTGTACTAAGGAATGGGATCTGTTTATCTCTGCATCTGGAATCAGGGAAAAAGAAAAAAAAATACAAAGGAACGAAAAGAAGAGGGGAGGAAAAGAAGCGGAAATCAGGAAGTGGTGGGATGGAGGAAAGAATTGAAATAAGATTGAGAAAATGTTCATTTGTGAAGCTGGTGTTCCTGTGCACTGTAAGTCTGTGTATGAGGTCAAACATTTTTGTGACAGTTACAAGTGAGAATTTTGACACAGTCTTCACTCCTGATGAGGATTCTGTGCTGAAGTTGGGCTGCAGTGAAGGAGTTCACCATCCACAGGCCCACGTGGGCCTAATGAGTTGTCAGCTCTATGTGGGAGCAAAAGCACTGTGGTTATAAGCTGGGTCAGATGTTATTACCTTTAAATAAAACATATTCAGTTAAATATGCATCACAGAAAAAAAACCCAGTACAAAATAGCCTCAAATTGCTGGCAAGAAGACAACTGACTTGTATAAGTCTTACAGAGAATTCAAGGTAGAAATATATATAGAGAGAAATAATATACATGCATGATACTTTCACACATATTTTTTTCATATTTTGGCATGACTTTCACAGGAATTTAGGACTTTTCTTTGGGAAAAGTGTATAATAGAGGTAGGGATTTGGAGTAGCTGTAAAAATGTTGCTTAAGATGCTCACAGCCCATTTTAGCATGTCTGGGTTTGTGTCCCAGCCTCGGCTGTCCATTTCAGAGTGCCTTGGTTTGCGTCCCGGCCCCGGATGTCCATTGCAGAGCTCCTGGGAAGCAGTAGGTGATGGATCCAGCAGTTGGGCCCCTGCCACACACATGGGAGGTAGGACTGAGTTCCTGGTTCCTTCCTTTGGCCTGGCAAGTCCCAGCAATTGTGGGTATCTGGAGCGTGAGCCAGTAAATGGGACTTCTCTGCATGTCTGTTTCTCTCCTTTAAAGTACATAAAAAGTTTAAGTTTATAACTGGATTGAGATTATTTTTGGAACAGGGAGGCTGACGAGCCGGACATAAACCTGGCCAGCAGAGGGTATTCATTCCTCATAAATAAAAGTTAAACTAACTTCCACCTGCCTACTATACATGAGACAGTGTTTAGACTATTTATTATTTTTGCTTTCAACCATCACACATGTCTTACTTTAAGATATATTTGCTTTATTTGAAAGTCAGAGTTACATAGAAAGAGAGGGAGAAACAGAGAGATGTTCTATTTGCTGGTTTACTCCCTAAATAGCCACAATGGCCAGAGCTGGACTAGTCAGAAGCTAGGAGTCAGGAGCTTCTTATGGGTCTCCCACATAGGTGCAGGGTCCCAAAGCTTTGGGTCATCCTCTGCTGCTCTCCCAGGCCATAGCAGGGAGCTGGATCAGCTGGGACTAGAACTGGCACTCATATGGGATGCTGGCATTACAGGTGAAAGATTAGTTTATTAGGTCACCATACCGATACCTGGACTATTTATTTACAGTCAGGCCTAAAAGGTTTTTTCTATTTGTAAGTAATGTAAACTTCACATTTGTAAACTGAAAAGTCATCGCTAAAACACTGTCTTGGCTCTGGGAGGTCGTTCTCTCTAGGTGCAGCTCCTACCTTGGAGGTCACTCCTGTCTCCTGTACTGGCTCCTTCTCATCCCTTTGTTGTCTGTGTCAGGTTGTCTGTTATGGGTCAGTCGGCCCTCTTCATCTGTTATACCCATTGTCTAGTGATCTCACCCTACATCCCAGGCCAGAGGACTCCCCTGAGCCTCAGAATTGCACCTGTCCATCTGCCTAAGGGACAATGGCATTTGGGGTCTAGCAACATTCCCAAAATCTCATGTGTCTGCTTTCTGCCCATCTTCTGAGATGGCTTTCCGGGTCTGGGATGATGTCATTCCTTATTTTCCAGCTGTTTGATTCCAAGAGCTGACATGAGCCCTTGCTTCCCTTTATATCAGTGGGATTTCCTTGTTCCAGCTTATGCTGTGGCCAGAGCCTGATCACCTTATGCACAGTCACATCTGAGACTATTGGGCAGGTGATCAAGAATGCAGGCATGTGCTGACCTGGATGTTAAGTTGAGGAGGGCAGCAGGTGGAAGGAGGTGTTTGTTTTGGAAAACAAAGACCAAGAAGAATGTGGTAGGCATCAAGTGACTCTTTAATGGAAGCCTTCAGGTTTTTTTTTCCTCCTATACTATATTGAGAGTGTTTGTGTGTATGGGGGTTACTTTAGGCTTATTTTTTCAGACTAAGGAACAAACTTATTTTAATGATATTTATTAAAATGTCCGGAGAATATGTGGAGTGCCATATTTTAATCCTAGAGCTATTAGGATGTAATCGTTTGGTCGTATACAGAAAGCTTAGAAACAGAATCCCTGTGGAGGGTGAACTTTAATTGGTCTTGGTGAGTCGTAATAGGTAAGCAGAACTCAATTTATGCATAAATCCCTCAGCCAATCACCATGTGAGAAGTTCCCTGAAGAGATAACCAATGTTTTTCCTGGTAGGCTTCCTGCATTTTGCAGGAAATCTGGAACCTGCCTTTTGTGCTTCACCCTGATTAATGATTCTCTTTCAGTTTACAACTGTCTGCAGTCTGTACCGCTATCTTGGAAAATCCATGTGTATTCCATCTTGAAAAGCATTGTTTCTTTTTTTTTTTTGACTTTTTTTTATTAATTATTATGCATTATGTGACATTTTCATAGGCTCTGGGAATCCCCCCACCCCTCCCCACGCCCCTCCCCCCTGGTGGATTCCTCCACCTTGGTGCAGTATTACAGTTCAAATTCAATCAAGATTCTTTCCTTGCAAACATATACCAAACATAGAGTCCAGCTACTTATTGTCCAGATGGGTTGAACAGTTTCTTGGGGAGACCTTTTCTGGTGAAAGGCATTGTTTCTTATGTCTGATCTTGGTAGGCAATTTGCTAGCAGGTTCCCTTAAAAACCAGATGTCAGGTGGATGCAGGATTTGTGATGGGCTTCATGCCCATGGTCTGGTCACCTGTGCTTGTGCTTTAGTGATACCCACCTCCTCCCTGGTGCCCATGTTCCTTGATACGGAGATGATGACTTCATGGCCTCATTCTAGTGATGCAGGCTCAGTGGGTGGTGCAAAGATTAAGATTTGAGATATAGAGCTACAAATCTGGGCCCAAGTCTATTGGAATCCAAGATCTTTCTCTGTCTTACTGTCACTAGTCTGACAAAGTGGAAAGTCATATGGTGGGGGTCAGGTGAGAGCTTGCACCTCCACCTTGACTCCAAAAGAATAGCAGAGGAATGAAGCATGTTGAGGGCATGACGTGGCTCTGCACCAAGCAGCAGGGCCCTCCTCAAAGTCAGTGGGTTCATCAACGGCTCTTTCCCCTGAGCTAACTCCTCACCTGTTCTCCATGTACCAGGTTCCAGTGATGGTCCACCTGAGCCCAGTGGTGGATACTGCAGCTCAGAGAAACTCACCAGGAGTCTCCCTTCTGGTTCCTTTGTCTTTGCAGAGAAATTTTCTAGGTGTGAAGTCATCTAAATGACCTTATGGATCCTAATCCAGGCACCTAAACATGAATTGAAACACTGATGATAGTTGCGTTTATATCATTTCACATCAACAGTCAGAACCTCAAGCTGATGTTCAGAGAATGACAGCAAATGGCAAAAAAAAAAAAAATGTATTACAGTGGCTCTCATGTCAAGAAATGGGCAGTGCATGTCAACTTTGCCATAAGAACCCTCTGCTTTCTTATGGTGCATTTATCTGCAGTAAAATACATCTTGTTATTCAGATTCTAGCAGTGTCTGTCAATACATCATGGCTCCTTTGCATACATATATCCCTCTTATTCTATTTTCAAAATAGAACAAATGATACAATAACAGACTCTCCGGAATATATAAGTGCTACTTAAAGCATTAGAACAATTTGAGAATAGGCTGAGTAATTCACATGTTTACACTGTAATATAATACAGCAATACCCTAACAGTGAGCTGCTTTCATGTAAAATGAAACAAAGTCATGAAATATAAGTAGATGATGTCATCTTGTCCTTGGGTGTATTTGGAGTTTTTCAAGTGCCCTTCATATGCCTCATGTCACATAATGTGTGTCAGAGAGGATCATGTTCTCTGCAGGTAAATTAGTGCAGCCCAAGGTGCATGGAGACACTTCCCCTCTGCTCACTTACGAGATGAGCTGAACTCTTCTGCTTTGCACAGCAATATCACTTCATCTGATGATTTGCATGTTTCCTGGGAATAGCCCACTGCCCTGTACACTTATGAGCAGGTGCTCACAACCTGTGCAGGAGTCAGTGCCACTCAGGACACAGCATGGACATGAGGGTCCCTGCTCAGCTCCTGGGCCTCCTGCTGCTCTGGCTCCTAGGTGAGGAAGGATAACAGCAGGAATTATCTCAGCAGGAACTGAACTCAACCAGAGTGGTCAGTGCTGACTGAGTCTTCCTGTCTCTTCTGTATGGACATGCTGATGAGAGTGGATATTTGTGTTTGTTTCTCTTCTCAGGTGCCAGATGTGCCTTGGTGGTGACCCAGACTCCAACCACGGTGTCTGCAAATGAGGGAGGCACAGTCACCATCAATTGCCAGTCAAGTCAGAGTGTTAGCAACAATTGGTTATCCTGGTATCAACAGAAACCAGGGCAGCCTCCAAAGCTCCTGATCTATGATGCATCCAAATTAGCATCTGGGGTCCCTGACAGATTCAAGGGCAGTGGATCTGGGAAATCATTCACTCTCACCTACTACTGCATAGGCAATTTTGATAGTAGTGCTAATACAGTGATACAAGCCTTAACAAAACCACCCAGTAATGCATAAGTGTGAGTTTGTGCTGCATCAGCTTCCTGTCCTGAGAATTGTATCTACTAAGAGTCATTCTTGGATGCAGTCAGTGGTCCATGGTTCCTAGAAGGTAGTAAGAAAGGCCCCTAGGAATCCTTTGTAGCTTCCCTCTCTTCCCTTATACTTGGTACCTGTAGCACTGATATGGCCATGTTTTTACTGGTTTAAAGGAAGAAGTGTTTGTGCCTGAGTCTCAATTTTACAACAGTCCTTCGGATTCATACAGTAAAAAGTAAACATTATGGATAGTTCAAACAGAATCATTAAACAGAGTTTATTAGAATCCAAGTTACAGACTTTAGTTTTAGAAATGTGGGGATCATAGATGATAATTGTAGAAACATGGGACCCTGTGCTTTCTCCGTATTCAATGCCAGGAGAATGAAAGAGTAGCACCTATTGAGAGTAGCTAAGACTAACCATGGAGTGTGGAGAAAAGATGTCATTACCCCGGGAAATGCGATTCTCTGCCTTGCAAAGGACCAGGGCAGATTCAAAGATGCAATTTATAGTTAAATCCAGCAAGGTCTCCTGATGCAAACTGTATAATGACTGCACAATTTCAAATCAATTTGTAAGCACAGTAACCTGTCACAAAATACGTGTGATTGTGAGCATGTAATTTTAAAACTGGAAGCATACTGGAGTACTTCAGAAAGTTCATGCAGAGTAGATTTCGTGGGTAATCTTATTTTGCTGCAAAGAAAAGTTGGAAATCATGCTTAAGCTGTTCATTATGTGGATTTCCTTCTAATTTTTTGAAGACCCATGTTAATATCATATCAGTATATGGAGTGTGTGAATATTAATGAGTAGAAAAGTTAGTGTCTGCATGTTGGTATCTCCAGTCTTTTGATGTGTTATGTAAATTTAAAGATCCTCTTGGTCCAGTAAATGCACACCACTTCTGTTATTTTCCTCAGGCCAAAGCCCCTTTCAAAAAAATATGTCACTGTATATGTGTGAATCACTGTGATACCATTCCTTTTGCCAATCACTTTATTTTTAACAATACTTTTGTGGTATCGTAGTGGTGGCATAGCAAGCTCTTCCTCCTAGCTGAGTTTTTATCCCAGCTGCTCCACCTCTGATCCTGCTTTGGCTACTGCACCCATATATGAGATCCAGAAGACGTTCCTGGCCCCCAACTTCAGATCAACCCATCTCTGGCCATTGTGCTCATTTGGGAAGTGAATCTGTAGGTGAAAAATGTCTTTAGCTCTCCCCCTCTCTCTGTAACTGATTCTGAAATGCAACAAATAAATATTTAAAAAACAGTTTTTTTTTTTACTTTCAAATATGCCTATACAAAGGGAACTCATTTCATTTATTTCATATAGATGTTTTGAGAGTATTGTGATCCTTTCCACTCTACCTGCCCATCCACCATCTGTCCTTTTGTTATTTTCCTTTTAATCTTTATGGTGACATACTTTGGATTTACTTTATATTTCAAGATTATCTTCCTCTAAATAAAATATTCAACAAGTGGAGAGTAGAAAATCGGCCGTTCCTCAGAAGGGTAGACCAGGACTACTGAGTCTCAAGTCCTCCCTAATCCCCCATTCACTACCAGACCTAAGGGGTAATGGCTCCCCCTGGAGGTCATTGGGGGAAATCATGTCAGCTTTCAATCTAGTAGAGCAGTCTGTATCCCAAATCAAGCAGAACATTCTCATAGATTTGCATCAATAACAGTATCATTGGCTGTAAACAAATAAGAGTATCACAGTATCTCTTAGATGTAGAATATCTTGAAAAACCAATTAGAACCCTTTATCTTTCAATTTTGTTGACAGCACAGATAATAAAGACAGCTCATGTGCTGCCTCTGCTCCCACTCTGCTCCATGTGAGGGACCTCCTCTGCAGCAATGCCATTGCAGGGGCCGGGGGCAGTGTGTGTCCTCATCCACCTAGTGCATCCTCCTGTGGCAGGCTGAGGGGAGGGGCAGAGGCAGGGGGAATGAATCAATGCAAACACCTGTGCTTCCTGGAAATGTATTGAGATGCAGGCTCATCAATGGTCTGAGATCCAAACTGTTCTCTCATTGAGGAACAGCTTTTAAAATTTCTCTTTTTGTATATGAAATCATCTGACCTGCAGGTCAGTGACAGGAATCAGTGCCCTAACTCCAGATGCCCCCCCCCCCAAAGGAACCCAGCTCAGCTTTCATTGTGTTTCATATTTATTTCTTGAGAAAATTTTCTTCCTTGCTGCTCCTCTTATTTTTTAAAAATATATTTATTAATGCTAAAGACCAAGCATTATAGAGATGTAAAGACAGAAGTTTATTTCTCAGATGACCGTGACAGCTGGAGCTGGGCCAGGACAAGCCAGACTGGACCCATCCCAGTCCCCAAGTGTGTGACAGAGGCCCACGTAGTTGGCTAACCATCTTCTGCTCTGGTAACATTATGATGATCCAGATCCGATCTCAGGTGCCAGATGTGCTATCCGGCTGATGCAGTCTCTACCCCTGTTGTCTGCAACTGTGGGAGGCACAGTCACCATCAATTGCCAAATAAGTCAGAGCATTGCAGCACTCTAAATCAGTATCAGCAGAAACCAGGGCAGCGTCCAAAGCAACTGATCTATCAGGCATCCACTTTAGGCGATGGGGTCCCTGACAGGTTCAAGGGCAGTAGATCTGGGACATCATTCACTCTCACCATCAGTGCTGTGCAGCCTGAAGATGTAGCCACTTATTACAGTTTCCAGTATAGCAGTTAACCTCTCACAGTAATAAAAACTCCACCATAGAACCCACCTAGAGGAGCAGAAGTGCATGTCTGAGCTGCCCTGACTGCTCTTCCTGGAGATTCTATCTGCCGAGAGTGGCTCTAAGCTACAGCAAGGCTTGACAGACCCTGGAAGGTTTGTAGAAGAGGCCATAGGGTCTCGTGTGAAGCCTCCGCTCCTTCCAACTCATTGATGCTTGCAGCACAGATAGGACTGTATCTATACTGATTTAAAGCAAAAAATTGAGGGTCCATGTGACAGCATCCTTTTAGATTCATGCTGCACACACATAAGCATTACAGATATTCTAGGCAGAAGTGGTTTAATACAGTTTCTTAGAATCTAAGCTGCACTTCTATCACACTTGGATAAGGGGATTGGAGACAGTGATTGAGTGTGCAACTGTGCCAAGGAAGGAACAGTCAGCTGACACTGTGGTCCTCAGTCATGGAGCTGATGCTGTCAGCTGCCTGCAGCACTTACAGGAGGTTCCCCAGTCCTCATATTGTCCATGGGTCAGCCTGAAGGTGAAGAATGGTACAGAGTTCTCTTCTCCTGACCTTCACATCTCAGCGTACTTGGGTTGTTTGTCCTATGACTCATCGTAATGAAGTGTGGAAATTTGGGATATTAACACAGATGATGTTTATTTATTTGAAATTTATTTATTTATGAACATTTATCATAAATAAATAAATATGGGATTTTCTTTCCCTGCCTCCCCAAATCCCAAACCCCACTGATTTTCTCTATATTATTGCAATAGTTTGTCCTTCAAAAACAGGCACAAGTCCATTATTTTTCTACTTATGTACTTCCTGACATTGTAGGTATGGACAATGGTAGAGAGTCCAGCATCCTATTGCTAAAATATGTGTTACAGTTTCATTGGGAATCCATCTTTGATTTGGAAGTAGAGATCTTCACGTCTTGATATGATATTCTTGATTGAACTGTTCCTCGAGATTTTATATGTACATGCATGTTTACCAATATGTATTGATTTTGTATTTTTGCGTATACATCAGAAAGAACACATGTCTTTGGGCACAGAGTTGTATCCTAGTGGCTAAAGTCCTCGTCTTCCATGCGAGGGGATCCCATACAGGTGCTGGTTCGTATCCTAGCTGCGCCACTTACCTTCCAGCTCCCTGCTTGTGGCCTGGGAAGGCAGTCAAGGATGAGCCAAAGCCTTAGGACCCTGTATCCTTATGAGAGACTCAGAAGAAGCTCCTGGATCCTGGCTTCAGATTGGCTCAGCTTAGCAGGTGCAGCCACTTGGTGACTAAACCAGCGGATGGAAGATCTTTATCTCTCCTTTCTTTAAATTTGACTTTCCAACAAAAATAAATAAATCTTTAAACACTACTTAAAAATGTTATTGTACTTGAGAGTCAACATTACAGAGAGAAGCGTCAGAGAGATTTCACTGTCACCACCATCAGCCTCCTGCTGAGAACAAGAGCAGCATGAGAGCGGTCCTCAATCAGGGATTCAGCCTCCAACACAAATCTCCTCTTGAGGCCATGGGTGAGTGAGCTCCTACTGTCGCAGCTGCTTCCTTCCTGCCCTACTTTGCCCCTCCCTTGTTTGTAGAGCAGACCCCATCTCCTGTTTCATTGTGGGGAATGTACAAGTGCCCAGGCAGAACTGAGTGGAGCAGTCTGTCCTGGGTCCTTTGCATGAGGAAGCCAGGTCATGAAGACCCTGTAAGAGACTGTCATGAGCCTTTCCATCTTCATTCAGAGCTTTGGCCTCTCAGGGTCTCAGTTGTCTGTAAGATGGGCTTAAGCACTGAATCAATGACAGCCTCACTTGCCTCTTATGGAGAAGAATTCAGGGATGGGGCAGCTGCCTCTCCCCTGTGTTGCTGACACTGAGCCTTCCCATTTCCTTCGTTGACTGACTCACCTGCTTCTCTCTCTCCCCTCCTCCCTTCCTCCCTCTCTCCCTCTGGGAGCATCACCAGATTTAATCCTCAGTACTGGGTTTCCAAGCACTTCTTCACTTACTCATCTGCCCTCCAATCAGTCTCTTCTTCTCCCCTTCTCTGATTTGACTCTGCATGTTTTAACTGGTGCTCTTGGTTTCAGAAATGGAAACAAAGCTGAGGATCCTGGGAATGTTGCTTTAAATGTGAAATGACTATTGGCAGTTTGATTACCTAAAGATTTTACTCTGAAGATTATTATGAATTATTCAGCTGAAAGTAATATAATGTAATATAATATAACATAATATAGTATAATATAATCATTCTTGTAATAGAAAGGTCAGCTAGGTCAGAGAGGAGGTGTGACACTGGAGAAGGTTGTTGGAGTGGGAGATGGAGGGGACCTCAGAGCAGGACACATGGGGCATCCTGAAGCTGCAAGAACAGGGACTTGGATCCTCCCCTCTGGAGCTGCCAGAAGGAGCACAGCCCTGCGTCCTGAACTGGCCCTGTCAGAGGCCTCCTAGATTCCATCCCAGCATGACCTCTGACCTTCTGATCTGGGATGACAGCACAGAGTGCAGATTGGCATCAAAAAAGTGCAATAATATATAAATAATATTTTTCAGCTGATATAAATAATTTGTTACCTCCCCCATTAATTGTCTTAACTATGAGATACTCAAATGTCACTTTGTTCTCATTTGGTGTCAGTTTGGCAGAATTAGAAAACAGTTGATTATAAGATGGGAACACAAATTCCTCTCAGAGGGAAAATCCCTTCAGTGAATTATCTTAGTGACCTCTTATTAACCAGGGGTGTGAAAGCCTAGGGCCCAGCTAACAGAGTGTGTGTGGAGGAAGAGGTTCTGATTTGTTTGCTTGTCTGCTTCCATATTAGGAGGAGAAAATCAGATTAGAGAATACGAGAGGACAGAGCTGAGTCCAAGAGATTAGAATGGACAGAGCAGATGAGAAAGACTCAGGGACGCGAGACACTGCTTTCCTCACAAATCTGAAATGTTATTACCTGTTGTCTGTGACAGCTTTGAGACAGTTGTATGTGGCAGGAATAATACAGAGAGGCCTGGTTGAAGATCTGGATCAACATGGATTCAAGTAGGTCAGTGTGAACCCTGGATTTCATATCACCCTGGTTTTTGTGCCCTGTCTCTAATATGGAGACTCAAATATGCAGTCAAAATGGACATGTGGAGAAAAATATTTAAACATATATTGACCTGTGTTAAAATTCAAGACCTCCACAAGAGTGCAAAGTATGTCTTGGGGGAAATAACCCACATGCCATAAGATTTGAATGTCAGAAGACAAATTCTGTATCATTGATACAGAGTAATGAAGAATTTGGGAACCACCAGCCACGGAGCTGAGGATTACAGACATAACAGCCTGGTTAGAGCATTCAGGGAGAGCAAGGATGCTATGTTGCTACTATCACTGTGTCTGATCCACATATTCCTAAAACATTGAAGTATAACTTAGATTCTTCATAATACTAAACTTTAAATGTATGAATCCAAAAAATGTTGTAACATTGAGATCTCAGGCACATCTTCCCTTTAATTCAGAAAAAACATGGACATATCAGTGCTGCAGGTGTTAAGTAGAAGAAAAGAACAGGAGGTTACAAAAGGAGTTCTGGGGACCTTCCTAACTACCTTCCAAGGACCATGGCAGACTTACGGCATCGCAGAATGACTCTTATGAGATGAAACTAACAGAAAACATCAAAAACCATGCAATGTAGTTTCTGCTGATTTTTGTTGGTGAAATGTGTCTCTTCTAGGCAACAAATAGATGGGTTTTGTTTTTTTAATCCAGTGTACTAATCTATGATGTTTGATTGAGCTTAAACCATTTACATTCAGGGCTAATATGTATGGGTGGTACTTAGGTCCTGTCATTTTAGGAACAGGTTGTTCATTGATTTAGTTAGTTTCATCTCTTCAAAACACTTTCTTCTGATTAAATTCTTCAGTGACTCATAGATCATACAGTAGCATCATTTTCTTCAAGAAGGTTCTTGATTTTTCATTTCTTCAGCTACACGTTAGTCATTTAGTAGCATGTTATTTAACTTCTTGTTAATTTCTTTTTTCTCCCTGATGTTGATTTTGTTTTGTGACTTTTCATTTAAGGGGATGTATAGCAGCTATGTAATGGAGATTGTCATATCTAGTAACATGTTATTTAACTTTTGGCATTGTAAATTTCTATTTTTTTCCCTATAGTTGATTTTGTATTTTGACTTTTCATTTGAGAGGATGTACAGTAGCTGTGAAAAGGAGACTAACATATCCAGATGTGAGGATACAATGAAGTATGCATCTCTACTTCCAGACAAAGATGGAGTTACAATGAAACTGTTTACTATATCTGGACAATAGGATGCTGGACTCTGACTCTCTGCCATTGTCCACGCCTGCAATGATGGACATATGACTGTATATGAAGAACTATACTTTAGTAATGATATAGAGGAATTAGGTGGGTGGGGGAGGGAATTGGGGCTGGGATAAGGGAAATACCAGGAGCCTATGGGACTGTATCATAAAAAAGAATAAATAAATAAATCCTGGTTCATACAAAAAAAAAATGACTCTTACGAGACAGAGGCCCCAGAAGAGCAGCTGGGGCAACCCACACTCACACTTCTGCTTTCCTGGGTGGTTTTTGTTCAAGCTTGTATCATTATGTAAATATAACCACTATAACCTCCTTGACAGTAGTAGGTTCCTGCATCCTCAGCCTGCACCGGGCTGATGGTGAGAGTGAATGATGTCCCAGATCCACTGCCCTTGAACCTGTCAGGGACCCCAGACTCTAAAGTGGATGCCTGATAGATCAGTTGCTTTGGACGCTGCCCTGGTTTCTGTTGATACCAGGCTAGATTATTGTTGCTAGCAACACTCTGACTTGACTGGCAACTGATGGTGACTGTGCCTCCCTCATTTGCAGACACCTTGGATGGAGTCTGGGTCACCACTTGGGCAGCACATCTGGCACCTGAGAAGAGAAACACAAACACAAACATCCACTCCCATCATCATGTTCATACAGCAGAGACAGGAAGATTCAATCAGCACTGACCACAGAGCCGACACAATTCCTGCTGTTTTCCTTCCTCACCTAGGAGCCAGAGCAGCAGGAGGCCCAGGAGCTGAGCAGGGGCCCTCATGTCCATGCTGTGTCCTGACAGGCACTGACTCCTGCACAGGCTGTGAGCACCTGCTTATAAATGTACAGGGTAGTGGGCTGAACCCAGTGACAAGCAAATCATCAGATGAAGTGATATTGCTGTGCAAAGCAGAAGAGCCCAGCTCATCTCGTAAGTGAGCAGAGGTGAAATGTCTCCAGACATTCAGATCACACCAGTGCTGCACTAATTTACCTGCAGAAAACATGACCCTCTGTGACACACATTATGGAGCTTGAGGCATTTTAGGATCACTTGACAAATTCTAAATAAACCGAAGGACAAGAATGTGTCATCCATTTGTATTTTGTGCTCTTTTTTTCATTCTATAGGAAATCTAATTTTTGATGGAGAATGTGCAGTACCATTTTGTAGAGTAATGGTATCAATCCCTCTGCCTGACTTCACATTCTTCTCATGGCTTACTAATTTTGTTATACGTTTCTGTGAGACTGAAATTATTTTATTTACTATATTTAAAAAAGAGGAAGAGAGGGATTCATACATTTTGGAGCCAATGTGAAATCATGCTCAGACACTGTTAGAGTCTGAATAGTAAGGAGCAGTTTACTGTGGAGAGATGCAGCATGACATGGTAGTGGGCTGTTATGCTCTGAGTATAAATGGGCTACATCTTTCTTGACATGAGTGTCTTTGCAATAGCAGTTTCTGCCGTTGGCTGTCATTTCCTGAACTTCATCAGCCTGAAACTCTAACTACTGATGTGAAAATCAATGAACACAACTATCATCAATGTTGGCATTAATCTACAAGTACCTGTATTAGGATCCACAAGATCCATTGGATAAGGGCACACCCAGAACAATTCTTTTTGAAAATACAAAGAAGCCCCACGGGATTCTCTAAGCTTCAGTTCCTACCACTGGAACTCTGATCATGACAAAAAGACACAGATCATTTACTCCAGAGGAAGCTGTCCTGTGAGAACTATGAGAAAACTCAGGCTGCACTGGGGCGGATCCACATGGTGCCCAGTGGACTTTGCCTGTGGACAGCCAGTGTGGGAGTGGGTCACCTGAAAGGCCACCAGCAACAGCCTTGGATGACTGCAACTCTGTCCAACCTCACGGCAGCAATCTGATGAGAAAGCTTGAAGCAGAACCAGCCAGGAAAACAGTGTCCAAACTCCTGGCTCACAGAAATGGTGTGAGACAATCATACTGTTTATACTTTGAGCTGCTGAATTTGAGGAGAGTATTCTACACAAAAATACAGAGATAATGCATGTTCAGAAAACACATTAATTTCAAGGGCATAAAGGAGCATTTCATATAGACAGAGCTGTTTCTAAAGGCATGGCTTGGGCTAACGGGGACAGAGAACATCAGAAATAACTAGAGGCTCCCGGGCGGATCTGGCATGGAATGTGGTAGCTGGGAGGGAGAAAACCCTCCACAGTGCCTGGCCTTCAAAGAATTCAGTGACAGAGCATTGAAACAGGGAAGACAAAAATCACTTAGCTAGGAACACACACTAGTGCTGCCAGATGGAGCCCCTCCTTATAAATTCCACTCCCCCATCTCATTTTTCCTCTTTTTTCCCCTGCTTGTATGTCACACCAGACCATTATGGAATCAGAGCACAGAGGAAGCTTCCCTGGCCTCGCCAACAGCCACAAGCACCACAGAGGAGCTTGTCAAGGTCTGAGATTGTGCAAGCCCTGGATCCTGGTCACAGGTGGAACAGTGTCAGCAAAGCAAGTCCTGAACTGTGAGAAGAGCAATGGGACATTTCACACATGGAAAAGCAGACTGTGGTCTTTCCTGTGTTCCCCAGGGAGACGTTCTTGGTAGGAAATCCCGTGCCTATGCTACCACTGCATTCATTACATTTTATGCAACAGTGGCAGGTTTGCTCTCATGAACTTCAGGCAATGTCAGCACCTGGCAGAAAGCGGTGTTGGGGAGGACTTCATGGCCACAGTCAGGGGCAGCCCATTTCATCTCCAAGCATTGAGTCCTCTAGTTTGGATTATGGTGCATCTCTCTGCAGTGAATCCCTTTACATTATTCAGATTTTATGAGTCTTAGTGCCATCTCAATTTGGCCTATGAGTGTATTTGTGGTCCTCTATATGCTCTCTTTTTAGTTGAATAATTGAAATACTTTTGCTCTTCTAGAAATATACAAGTGATTAGTAGATCAGAGGAACAATGATGGGGAGTCTGAGGATTTGATAGCTGTACTCTCCAAGATGTTTCTGCAGATTATCAACCAACTATAAATCACCATTGCCTGGAAATAAAAGTAGATTTTAGCATGGGCTGCCAGTGTTTGCAGATAGAGGATTAGCCCATTGGGAAATTGTGCCCATGCCCTATCATACTGTTTAGGACTGAACCCGCACAAATATGTTGTCATCCCAGTTCAGTAGGTCAGAGACCTCCCTGGGATGAAACCAAGGAGGCAGCAGGGCTGTGCTCCTTCTGGCAGCTCCAGAGGGGAAGATCCAAGTCCTTGTTGGAACTTCAGGATGCCCTACATGTCCTGTCCTCTGTCCTCCTCCTCTGTCCAGCTAGTTTCTCCACTATCACAGCTGGTCTCTGTCCTTGACTTCCTCCCTATTCTTAGGAGGATTATGTTGCATTGTATTAACTTCTACCAGATAATTCGGGATAATCTGGATTATAGTTATTAGCTAATCAATCTGCCGGTTACCCTCTGACAATCAATGTAACATCCCAATGATCTGGAATGTAGGATGTGGGTGTCTTTGGTTTAGACTGTTTTTCCCCTTTCTTACTCTGTTATCACTCCTACTACTGAAATAGTCTAAATCAGAATTCAAAATCACAAAGAAGTTCTGTTGAGTCCAGAGCTGCAGGACATTTGAGATCCAATCCCTGACTCTGTGAATGAAGCTGGGGCAGTTGCATATGCAGCTGCATCTTTTTGTTTTTTGAAGTAAAGGTGAAATTTCTGTTTCAGTGCAATAACAGAAGGGCGAAAGAAATTCAAGTTTCCTTCATTTTGTTAAACTTCTATCCCTTAGAAGGGAGAGCTGACATGAACTGAGCAGTGACACTCCTTGTGTAACAATTGGAACTTCTCTACCTATGTTATGGGTTCTAGAATTGACAGCATATTTATATTTTAGTGGAGGACCAGTGCAATAAGGAAGTGAGATGAAGAGAAGACAAATGGGAAAGGCTCTTAGGTCAGTAAATTGTAATGGATTAGGAAGTGTTGGCCCACATGGAATACAGACAAAACTCTCAGAGTTATTGCCACTGAGAGGTGAGGGAGCTGGGGTCCTTACCCCTCCTCTTGCCCTCATTCACAGAGGGTTCCCTAAGGGTTGCTCATCCCAGGCCCTGTCGTCTGCATGAATGCAGACTGAACTTCCTCCCCAGCTCAGAGAGCTCAGTGCAGAAGTGGAGGAGGTCAGGTCAACAAACAAACAGTGAAGGGGAAGGATGGGGTGGTGCTGCTACCTAACTCCTTAAAGATGTGAGCATTCAGTCCGGAAAGGCAGTTTTCTTCTTTCTGATCCTGATAGGCTCTTTGTTAAGAGGTTCCCTTAGAAATCACATTTCAGGTGAACCTTGTGATGGCTGCACCCCCATGGTCTGGTCAGCTGTGTTCATATCTCAGTAACACCAACCACCTCTCCGATTGCCAGGCTCCATGGCACTGAGGTAGTGACTTCATTGTCCCGTTCCACTGATGCAGACTTGGTGATCAGAGCACAGAATGAAATGTGAGATATAGGAGAGCAAATCTGGGTCTAAATATGCTGGAATACAAGATATTGCTCTATGTTATTGGCACTAACTTGACAAAGTGGAGACTCCTGGGTAGGGAGAAGGCAATTGCTCATACTCCCATCCAACACAAAAGAATAGACGAGGAATGAGGCATTTCATTGCTTGATTTGGCACTGAAACCAAGCAGCAGATAGCCTCCTGTAAGTAAGGTAGATTAATAAATTGATCTTTCTCCTGGGATACCCCCTCACCTCTTCTTCATGTACCAGGTTCTACAGATGGTTCACTTGAGCCCCAGTGGTAGATACTGTAGCTTATAAGCTCTCTGGGTTTTATCTGTTGCAGAGAATTGTTCTTGGTGTGAACTCATCCAAAATTTATTGTGGACCCTAAACCAGACACCTACAGATGAAAGCAAATACTGATGATAGTTGCAGTCATTGAATTTCACATCAATAGACAGAGCTTCATGGTGTTGAAGTTCAGGAAATGACAGCCAATGACAAGAAATTGAATTGCAGAGGTCCTCATGTCAAGAATGGGGAACTCATTTAGTCTCTGGGCATAAGAGCCCTCTTCTGTATTATGGTGTACCCATCTGCACTGAATTGCTACTGATTATTCAGATTCTAACAATATGCGAAGATAATATCACATTTCCTCCTAAATAGGAATCCCTGTTACTCTCTTTTCTATATAAAGGAAATGAAATAATTTCGGACTCGCAGAAGTGTGTAAGAAATTAGTTACCATGGGAAGAATTTAAGAGCAGGCTGAGGAAATGATAGAATTACTCTATAGAATAGTACTGCATATTCTTTACCAACAAGTACATCTCCTGTAAAATGAAACAAAGTCATAAAGCACAAGTGGATGACATTATCTTGCCTTTCAGTTTATTTGGAGCATGCCAAGTGACCCTAAAATGCTTTGTCCTATAGCCTGTTTTAGAGAGGGTCATATTCTGTGCAGGTAAATTAGTGCAGCACTGGTGTGACCTGAATGTCTGGAGACACTTCCCCTGTGCTCAGTTATGAGGTGAGCTGGGCTGTTCTGTTTTGCACAATGATATCACTTCCCCTGATGATTTGCATGTCCCCAGAGCATAGTCCACTACCCTGCACACTTATGAGCAGGCTGCTCTCACCCTGCACAGAAGTCAGTTCCAGTCAGGACACAGCATAGACATGAGGACCCCTACTCAGCCTCTGGGGCTCCTGCTGCTCTGGCTCCCAGGTGAGGAAGGACAACACTGGGACCTGAAATCATCCAGTGTGCTCAGTGTTAACTGAATCTTCCTGTGTCTTCTGTATGGACATGCTGATGAGAGTGGGTGTTTGTGTTTCTCCTTTCAGGTGCCAGATGTTCCAAACGATAACCCAGACTCCATCTGAGGTGTCTGCACCTGTGGGAGGCACAGTCACCATCAATTGCCAGTCAACTCAGAGTGTTTTGAGCAACAATTGTCTAGCCTGGTATCTTCAGAAACCAGAGCAGCCTCCAAAGCTCCTGATCTATCTTGCATCCACTTTAGCCGATGGGGTCCCTGACAGGTTCAAGGGCAGTGGATCTGGGACATCATTCACTCTCACCATCAACCCGGTGCAGGCTGAGGATGCAGGAATCTACTACTGTGCTGCACGTTATAGTGGTAACATTTACACAATTATATAAGCTTGAACACAAACCTCCCAGAAAAGTAGAAGTGTGAGTGTAGGCTGCCCCAGCTGCTCCTCCTGAAGCCTCTATCTGCTGACAGACATTATTACATGTAGTCCTTCTTTTATAGTCAGTAGAGGGTAGTTGGAAAGGCCCTTGGGCTCCCTTATATCCTCCCTCTCTTCCTACTTGACACTTGCAACATGTCCATGTTTCTACTGGTTAAAGGAAAGAAGTGATTTTGGCTGAGTTCTCGAAGTTATACCATCCTTTGAATTCATACATTAAAAAGTAAGATAATGTATCCTTCAAGCAGAAGCATTAGACAGAGTACAACATTGTTCAAGTTATTTATAAGCATAATCCAAGTTATACTTTATAAGTATAATCCAAGTTATACTTTAATGGTCTAGGATTGTGGGGATCAGACAGTGATTGCAGAAATGTGATCCTGTGCTCTTCCTGAATCCAATGCCCCTCTGGCACAGAAGGAACAGGCTGCTGACTCTGTCGTCCTCAGCCCTGGAGCTGATGCTCTCAGCTGCCTGCAGCCACACAGATGGTTCCCCAGTCCTTTATACTTGGGTCTTCCAATAGGTGCACATGGATGATACAGGATTTTCTTCTGACATTCAAATATCAGGACATAGGGCTTGTTTCCCTCAAAATATATGTTGAGCTCTTGTGGGAATCTAGTATTTTAACCCAGGCTAATATGTGTTTAAATATCTTTCTTCCACATGGCTATGTTCACTCCATATTTGAGGTTGTAACTAGAGACAGTGCACAAGAAAACCAGGGTGATATGAAATCCAGCCTTCACACTGACCTGCTTGGTTCCGTGTTGCTCTAGATCTTTAATCCTGCCCTCTCTGCTTTTATTCCAGCCACATGCCACTGTCTCAAAACCTTCATAGACTCCAGGTGATTCCATTTCAGATTTGTGGGGAAAGCAGCATCTCACATCCCTGACCCTTTCCTTATTTTCTCTGTCCCTTCTCATCCCTCAGATCAGCTCTGTCCTCTCCTAGTCTCTGTAATCTTATTTTCTGCTCCTAATATGGAAGCACAAAAGCAAATAAATGAGAATCTCTGGTTCCACTCACACTCTTTGATAGCTGAGCCCTAGGCTCTCACACACCTGGTTGATAAGAGGTCACTATGATAATTCACTGAAGAAATTTTCCCTCTAACAGGAATTTGTGCTCTCAGCTTAGAACTAAGTGTTGTGTTGTTCTGCCAAACTGACAAGAAGTACAAAGTAAGGATCTCATAGGTCAGTCAACTACAGGGCAAGTAAAACAAATTATCTGTATTTGTATTAGCTAAAAACGTTGTTTATTTCTACAGATTTATTGTTTACAGATTTATTTCTTTTTTGCAAAGTCAGATATACAGAGAGGAGGAGAGACAGAGAGGAACATCTTCTGTCTGATGATTCACTCACCAATTGGCCGCAATGGCCAAAGCTGAACCAATCCGAAGCCAGGAGCCAGAAGCTTCTTCTTGGTTTCCAACATGGGTGCAGGATCCCAAGGGTTTGTGCTGTCCTCGACTGTTTTCCCAGGCTACAAGCAGGCAGCTGGATGGGAAGTGGGCCCGCTGGGATTAGATCCATATGGGATCCTGGCATGTGCAAGGCAAGCAGTTTAGCCGCTAGGCTGCTTCACTGGGTGCTGCTAAAAACATCATTTCTCAGAGCACGCCCCACATCAGGGAGCTGGGATGGGTGGGAGACTGGGTGGGGTTTCTCCCTTTAGCTCCCCCTTTACTCCAGATATATGACAAAAACAATTTGGAAATAATAGTCTTACCTACTTTCCTATAGCCCTTGAACCTTTTTGCCTTAATTAACTATGTAAAGAATGTCAAAAATAAAGGAAAAAATATGGAACAATATATATAAAACTCAAGTAAAGAATTATAAAAATATTATTTATAAACTATTGTAATGATTATAATGTCAGCCTGCACACTGTGCTGTCATCCCAGTTCAGGGGGTCGGAGGCCTCGCTGTGATGACACCGAGGAGGCAGCAGGGCTGTGCTCCCTCTGGCAGCTCAGCATGAATGATCCAAGTCACTGTGCAGGTTCAGGATTCCCCACGTGTCCCTTCATACGCTCAGTCAACCACCTTCTGCACTGTCATATCCCCTCTCTCACCTAGACCCACCTTTATATTATAAGGAGGATTACATATTATATTGTTGTATTTCTCTTGGTGAAATAATTCATAGTAATATCCAGAGTACAGTTATTAAGTAATTAATCTGCCAATACTCTTTTGCATTAAACTAACATTCCCAAGATTCATAACTGTTTTCAGTTTTGAAACCAAGAGCACCAGATAAAAAATGCAAAGTCAGATTTGGGGACAGGAAGAAGAAAAACATGACTGGAGGGCAGAGTATTTGAGAAGTGCTTGAGAACTCAGTGCTGAGGATTAACTCAGGTGATGTAGTGGAGGGGAGAGAAGAAGAGAGAGAGAGAGAAGCATTGAGTCAGTCAAGACAGCAAATGCGAAGGTTCAGTGTCAGCAGGCACAGGGGAGAGGCAGCTGCTCCATCCCTGAATTCTTGCCTGAATTGTTTTCCTAAGAGGCAGGTGAGATTGTCACTGGTTTGGGGGTTAAGTCTACCTTATAGGCAATAGAGATCATGAGAGGCAGTCAAGCTCTGACTAACACAGAGAAAGGCTCATGACATTTTTTTTCCAGGTCTTCGTTCCCTGACTTCCTTGTGCAAAGGACCCAGGAGAGGCTGTTTCACTCAGTCTTCCCTCGTTATTGGTAGATACTCCACAGTGAAGCAGGAGACAGGATCTGTTCTACAGAGAAGGTAGTGACAGAGCAGGACAGGAAGGAAGCAGCTGGGACAGCAGGAGCTCACTTCCCCATGTCCTTGGGGAGGAGGTTTGTGTTGGAGGCTGAATCTTTGTGAGGACAGCTCTCATGCTGCCCACAGGAATAATCTCCCACGTCCTCAACCTGGAGGCTGCTGATGGTGAGAGTAAAATCTGTCCCTGAGCTGTTTCCACTGAATCTGTCAGTGACTCAAGAGGCTCAGGTAGATGCCCAGGAGAGAAGCAGCTTAGGAACGTCTCCTCATCTGTTTCTCTCAATATACTTTGTTGTTCTGTTTGGACCTGGATAAGAAAATCTGACTGGATTGACCATTGACAGTGACGTTCATTACTGCAGACACAACTAGGGAACTTGGAAACTGGCACATCACAATGTCCTGAGACGCACTAGCAATTAGTAATGGGCAGAGATCACATACTGCATCACCGATAACTTAGAATGCCTCTCTGGAAACCTGAGTTGACTTACTCTTGGACAAATAGGACTGCTCAGGTGAAATATTGAAGGTTTAATGAAGGATTTTAGTATCACTATAAAGCTCTTTACGAAGAAACAGAATGGCAGAAAAAGGTAACTACATGATTAAACAGACAGAGAATTATTATCCAGGTTGAAGCAGAGAGGGTGTGATTCTGGGAAATAGGAGAGGACAGGCCAAAGGCAGAGGGACACCTTGAGATGCATGGACACAGGGAGAGAGAGCAGTGTTGTTGCAGTGACCAGATACCCCAGCAGGGGTCAGGAATCAGCGACTGGAGCTCCACAAGCAGTCAGGTGGGAAAGGGAGTTGACCAGAAACCAGCTGGGAAGGTGAGTGTACAGGGAACTCACCAGTGAACTCCAGCATGGCCTGTGGACCCTCTGAAAACTCTAGGAGCATGCAAGCCACATGTCACCTGTGGGGAGTCACAACAACCAACAACGGGAGAAGTAGACAAAGATGCCACCACCCCAGGAATGGCCTGAGAACAAAAGTGAAAGATGGGACTGTCCTTGAGTCGGGAAGGAAATTGCTGGCTCCCAGCTTTGGATGAGCCCACTCTGACCATTGCCACCATTTGGGGGAGTGAACCAGCAGATGGAAAACCTCTCTGTTGCTTCCTCTCTCTTAAGCACATTAAAAAAGTAAAATTTTCTTTTAAAGATGCATTTATTTTTAGTGCAAAATCAGATTTACAGAGAGAAGGAGAGACAGAGAGAAAGATATTCCATCTGCTGGTTCACTCCTCAGGTGGCTACAATGGCAGGAGCTGAGCCAATCCTAAGCCAGGAGTCAGGCTGTCCCATACAAGTGCAGGGCCCCAAGGCTTTGGGCCATCTTCTACTGCTTTCTCAAGCCACAGGGAGGGAGCTGGATGAGAAGTGGAGCAGTGTGAACTTGCTTTGGTGCCCATATGGGATCCTGGTACATGCAAGGTGAGGTCTTTAACCACTAGGCTATTGTGCCAGACCCAAAGATATTTTTAAATTTAAAATACATTTGTACAAAGTGAGGAAATGCTATGTACTTCTTATAGACAGTTTTAGAAGTATAATGATTCTTTCCACTCCACTACCTGCTTTCTAACATCTCTCTCTTATTTTTCTTTTAATTTTTATAATGATATACATTGAAAATACTTTATATTTTCAACTGTCCCTTCTCTAAATAAAACATTCAACAAATAGAAAGGAGAAAACCACTGTCCTTCAGGAGGGTAGACAAGAGCTGGTGAATCCCAAGTCCTGCTAATTCCCCTGTCACTACTAGACCTGAGGGTCTTGGCTCCCCCTGGTGGTCATAGGAGAAATCGTGTCTGCTTTCTACCTGGTAGAGCAGGTGTGCATGTCATCCAAAATCAGAACATTCTCATAAACTTGCACCAACAACAGTACCAATGTTTACAACCAAATACCAGCATCACAGTCAGTGCCAGTCAGGACACAGCATGAACATGAAGGTCCCTGCTCAGCTCCTGGGGCTCCTGCTGCTCTGGCTCCTAGGTGAGAAAAGACAACAGCAGAAACTGAATTCAGCAAGTGTGGTTAATGCTGACTGAAAGTTCCTGTCTGTTTTGTAGGAACATGCTGATGAGAGTGGAAGTTTGTGCTTGTGTTTCCCTTCTCAGGTGCCCGATGTGCCCCCCTTTCCCCTCGCCAGGTGACCCAGACTTCTTCCCTGGTGTCTGCAACTGTTGGGAGGCACAGTCACCATCAATTGCCAGTCAAGTCAAAGTGTTTGGAGCAACAATCTTCTATCCTGGTATCTTCAGAAACCAGGGCAACCTCCTAAGCACCTGATCTATGATGCATCCACTTTAGCCAATGGGGTCCCTGACAGGTTCAAGGGCAGTGGATCTGGGACATCATTCACTCTCACCATCATCAGCGGGGTGCAGGCTGAAGATGTTGAACCTACTACTGTCAAGGGTATTATTACAGTAGTAATATAGACCTTGCATGGTGATACAAGCTTTAACAAAACCACCCAGGAAAGCAGAAATGTGAGGCTGAGCTATCCCAGCTCATTCTCCTGTGGCCTCTGTGTGCTTAGATTCATTTTCTGATACAGTCAGCATTTTATGGCCCTTGTAAGGTAATTAGGAACGCCTCTGGGACTAATTTGTAACTTCCCTCTGTTTTGTCCTTCTTTACACTTGATTTCGTGAATGTCCATGTTTCTGCCTAATGATAGGAGAAATGATTATGCCTGAGTAGTCAGTATTACAGCATCCTTTTAGACTCAAACAGTAAAAGGCAATTGTTACGGATCTTTCAAGCAGAAACATTACATAGAGTTTATGACTTTCCAAATTATCTTTTAATGTTCTAGAATCTGGGGATCAGTGATGATGATTCTAGAAACATGGGATTCTGCGTTTTCCCTGAATCCAATGCTCCTCCGCCACAGAAAGAACAAACTGCTTAGCCTGTGGTCCTCAGTCCTGGAGCTGATGCTCTCAGTTGCCAGTAGCCTCACAGGTCCTTCACATGATAGTTTGCCTGCAGGTGCAGATGGATTGTCCAGACTTTTTCTTCTCACATTTGAATCTCAGGGCATTTGACTTTGATGTCTTCCCCAGTCTCTGTCACTGCCAGACCTAAGGGGTATTTGCCGCCCCTGGCAGTCATAGGGCTAAATAATGTCAGTTTTGAATCTGGTAGAGCTGATTTGCATGTGTTCCAAACCTAATTGAAAATTCTCATAGAATTGCTCTAATAATTTGCAAGTAAGTAACAATGTGGAGTCTCCTTTACACAGAATATTTTGGAAAATCGAGTAGAACCCTTAGCACACACAGCTTTAATTTTAGTGGACATGACAGATAATATACAGACAACTAACATTCTGCCTCTGTGCCCACTCTTCTCTGAGAGTCGTCCCCTGGAGCAATGAAATTGCTCAGGGAAACTGGGCAATGCATGTCCTTATCCACTTACTCTATCTTCCTGTGACAGGTTTGAAAATGGCAGGGGCAGAAGGAATAAATTGGTGCAAACACTTATTGGACCTGTACTTCCTAAAAAAGTGGTGATGTGCAGGCTTATTAATGGTCAGCAATCAGAGTTGTCCTCTAAATGAGGAAAGAAATTTTAAAATTTCTCTTGTTGCTGCATATAAAAGTAACTGCCAGTCTGTGAAAGGAATTAGTGCACTGACCCCAGTTCTATATATTAAAAAAAGTGGATCCCCATTTTAGAAGGATGTCATTACTGAGTTTAATATTTGTTTCTAGGGATAACAATTTTCTTCTTGGTTACTCTTCTCCATTTTTCAAAAATTTTATTATTAACTTTAAGGATAAAGCACTGGAAAAAGGAAAGCAGAGATCAAAACATAGTGAGAGAAAAAGAGAGACAGAGGGAGGGAGAGAGAGAAAAGAAGAAAGGAAGCAAGAAAGAAAGGAAGGGAGCAAGAAAGAAAGAAAGAGAGAAACAAAGTTTGAGAATCAAGATGACAGAATAGGATAATGACATTTAAACAGATGGAATAACATTATCCAGAGTGAAGCAGAGAGGGCACATTCCAGGAAATAGGAGAGGACAGAACAACAGCAGAGGACCTGGAGACTGACAGACATAGGAAAGTAGCAGACACAACAATGTGGTGTTGCAGTGATGGATACCCCAGCTGCATTCAGCAAGTGGGGATATGAACTGCACCAGGGGCCAGAACTCCATCAGCAACAAGGTAGGAACGGGTGTTTACCGGGAACTCAGGCTGTGAAGCCAGACAAAAAACTGTCTGTCCTGCTGGTCTGTTTGATTTGACCAGGAGCAGAGACAGAGCAGCAGGTCCAGATGGGTGGTGCAGGAACAGGGTAAATTTCACAGACCAGTCTGCCCCCTAGAGTCGAATCAGGTGCCATTTTGCATAGGGAGGCAAAGGCTATGGACAGTATTGCTCATGCACTGAGCTGGGAGTGAATTCATTTCTGCGTCAGTGAACTGCAACAACGTGGTTTCCTACAGGTTCCACCCAAGATAGGTCTGAGTAATTCTCAGACCTGATGGCCAGCAAATCAAAAACTCTAGTAGTGGCACATCAGGTGCCATTTTGTAGTGTGGAAAAACTTTTAAGACTACAGGGACAACAGTGAGCTGTGCATGTGCTGAACTGGGAGCAAACTCACTGAGCTCATGGGGAAAATAATAACAACTTTGGCATTGCACAAGTCAAAATAGGTCCATGTGACCCAGTCAAAAGGTTCCTGCAACTTCAACACCACCAACAATCTAGTTATATAGGCAACCTGGTATCTCCTAAATGCTGGGAACTGCTCTAACAGGAAGTGGGAGAAAGTTTGTACAGACAATGGTGCAGCATCAGCATGATACCACCAAAGGTGGAGAGTGGTGAGCCAGTGGTTGTGGCTATGGAGATCATGGTGGAAGTCTAACATAAGAACCCAAACCTGGAACTCGCTGCAGGGAGTGGCACAAGTGACTACAAACAAAGAGCTGTATGCCAACCACAATAAGTTAACATCAAATTTTAGACCTGTGGGTGACACAGCTTGGAAATCTGCCCCAAGGAAAAGAAAAAGATTTAAGTAACTTTTCATAAAGGAAATGAATCAAATGAAAGCTGATCAAATGAAGAATACAGTGGAGCAAATGAAAAGTACAGTGGAGAGTCTCCAAAATAGAATAAATAATGTAGAAGAAAGAACCTCAGAATTAGAAGATATTTTCTATAACCAGGAGGAAAGAAACAAAAGCTGTAAGTAGAGCCGGGTCAAGCTAAGAAAAGTATTCAAGAATTGACACTATTAAAAAGCCAAACACATGAGTTATGGGAGTCCCAGAAGGTGCAGAAAGATAAGCTGGGTTAAAAATGTATTTAATGAAATAATAAGGGAAAAAATTGGGAAACAGCATCCCGGAGGGGCACAGAACTCCCAACAGATGGATACTCCTGGATAGGGAGTGGTGAGTGCTGTCCCCTCTACTACAGTGCATGATGGGGACTGGCACCCAGCAGAGGCAACCCTCACCTGGGAGAGAGGGTCCATACTTTGGCCTGTCCGTGGATTACCTGCTTACCTGGTCTCCAGCAGAGAGGATTCCAGAAAGGATTTACCTGAGCCTCAGAGACATGCTGGTAAGAGAAGGCAGCTAAGAGAAAATTCACAGGAGATACCCTGCTGGTTTTCTTCATCTTTGCAGAGAGTTGATGTAGGTCTGTACTTATTCAGAGGGGCTTATGGATCCTACACCAGGCTTCTACAATCTATGCAAACACTGATGATTGTTGCACTCATTACCTGTTTATATAATAGTGAGAGGTTTACTCTGATGAACTTCAGGCAATGACCCCATCTGGCAGAAAGCGGTATTTAATAGTGAGAGGTTTACTCTGATGAACTTCAGGCAATGACCCCATCTGGCAGAAAGTGGTATTGCGGAGGACTCCATGCCCACAGTCAGGAGATTAGATTCTGCGTTTAGATTCTGAGCACAAGTGCCCTCTAGTTTGAATTATGGTGTATCTCTCTTCAGTGAATTCCCTCACATTATTCACACTTTATTAAGCTTAGTGCCATTTCAATTTGGCTTCTGAGTATATTTGAGGTTCTTTATGTGCTCTTTTCTTAGTTGAATAAATATGTTCACTCTCCAAGAAATGTACAAGTGCTCAGTGGAGCAGTGGAACAATGATGGGTAGACTGAGGGATTGATAACTTTACTCTCTAAAATATCACTACTGATTCTTGACCAGCAAAGTTGTTATCCTATGAATCATCCATGGCCTGGAAATAAAGGTAGACTTAGCATGTTGTCATTTGGTTCATTTAATTTGTGCCAGGTTTACCTCTACTGTTTCTGTGACATGAATGTCCTGGAAAATCATCTCCTGAGCAGGTAACTTAGTGTTGCCCTAGTGTGACCCGGGGTGCCTGGAACACTATCTTTTACTGTGATGAAAAGGATGTGATCATCATCTTGCACAGAGTTGCCCCAAACCCTGCTGATCTCTGTGTTCTGAAAACAGCAGATGTAGGAGCAGGCTGCTCACAGCCTGTGCAGGAGTCAGTGCCAGTCAGGACACAGCATAGACATGAGGGCCCCCGTTCAGCTCCTGGTGCTCCTGCTGCTCTGAATTCCTGATGAAGAAAGACAATACCAAGATTGATTCAGCCAGTGTGACCTGAATCTTCCTGTCTCTTCTGTATGAACATGCTGATGAGAGTGGATGTTTATGTTTGGTTTTCTCTTCTCAGGTGCCTGATGTGCTGCCCAATGATAACCTAGAGTCCATTTGAGGTGTCTGCAGAGGTGGGAGGCACAGTCACCATCAATTGCCAGTCAACTCAGAGTGTTTACAACAACAATCAATTAGCCTGGTATCAGCAGAAACCAGGGCAACCTCTAAAGCTCCTGATCTACTGGGCATCCACTTTAGCCAATGGGGTCCCTGACAGGTTCAAGGGCAGTGGATCTGGGACATCATTCACTCTCACCATCAGCCCGGTGCAGGCTGAGGATGCAGGAATCTACTACTGTCAAGGGTATTATAGTGGTGATATTTACATAATGATACAAGCCTGAACAAAAACCACCCAGAAAAGCAGAAGTGTGAGCCTTGGCTGCCCCAGCAGCTCTTTCAGGGGTCTCTATCTGTAAGTCATTTGCACATGCAGTCAGTCTTAATATTCTCTAACTGGTAGTTAGAAAGACCCTTGGAACTGCTTTGTAGCCTTCTTCATTTCTTTCTGCTTGGCTCCTGCAGCAGGGAAATGTCCATGTTTTTATTGATTTAAAGGAAAGACATGATTATGCCGGAATAGTCAATCTACAATATTCTTTTTTTTTCCCATTGAACTTAAGGCTACAATATTCTTTTGTATTCATACATTAAAAAGGAAATTGTTATGAATCTTCAATGTAGAAACTATAAATACAGTGCATTAGAATACAAATGATGCTTTAATGTCCTAGGAATGTGGGGATCCGAGATGGTGATCCTAGTATAATGTGATTCTGTGCTCTCCAGAATGCAATGCCTCTCTGCCGCAGAACAGGCTGCTCACCCTGTGGTCCTCAGTCCTTTGAGAGTGTTCTGTTTTCAGCAGGTACCAGGTGGTGGTTCTTGTGGATGGAAATGGGTAGAGACTTTGCTGGACTTGTAGTTGATGATGACCTTTTCTCCTACAGACATAGCTAGGGAGATTGGAGACTGGGTCATCTTGATGGTCCCCACTGGCACCTGTCATGAAGAATAAACAGGGACCACACAATGCATCACTATTATCTTAGAATGCATACAGGGGAAACATAGATTTTCTTATTTTTCAAAATTAATAAAACTGCTTAATGCACCCACAAAGGAGACCCAGAAGAAACTCCTGGACCCCAGCTTCAGACCAGCCCATCCCTTCTGTTGCAATCATTTAGAATGTGAGTCAGCAGATGAAAGATCTCTTTCGATCTTCTCTCTGTAACTCTGACTCTGAAGTACAAAAAATAAGTATTTAAAAATATTTTTTACTTTCAAATGCTCCTATACAAAGTGAGCTCATTTCATATATTTCATGTAGAGATTTGAAGAGTACAGTTATCCTTCCCACTCTATCATCTCAACCTCCCACCATTTTTCTTTCTTTTGTTAATTTTCATTTAATTTTTATAGTGACATACTTTGAATTTGCTCTATATTCCCAAGGTTATATGTCCTCTAAATAAAAAATTCAACTCTTAGAAAGTAGTGAATCTGTTGCTCCTCAGGAGGGTAGACCAGGGCTGTTGAGTCTTAACTCCTCCCTAATCCCCACTCACTACCAGATCTAAGGGGTAATGGCTCCTCCTGCAGGTCATAGGGGGATCCAGTCAATCTGCTGTTTCAGGTGATGTTTAGTTTTCACTGGATTTAGGCTGCGTCTGCCACAACTCCCCCACCTGGTGAGCCAACAGCCTCAGCATTTCCATCTGAGGGAATCTGCTTCACCCCAGCATAGCTCACCTGCTGCATAGAGGCCTTCTGTCCTCATCCTGACTCGGTCCTCTGTGTCTCCAAAACCAGCCACTGATACCAGAGGAAGTGAAAGAGATTTGGTAACGGCACAATGGGCATGTTCAGAAACAATAGCGGATTTAGGGGTAGAAGGAGCACTCAGTCTAGAGAGAGCTGTTGGTAAGGTGTGGCTAGGACTGCCAAGTGACAGAAAGCATCAGCCAGAAGCTGAGGCTTCAGAGAGCATCTGGCATGAAATGTGTGGTGGGAATTAAGCCGGGAAAGTGACTCATACTCCTCATTTATGGAGGGAGCAAATGCTGACTGTGCCTGGCCTTGAAGGAAGGGGGGACAGAGCATTCAAACGGGGAATCAAAGAGCTTAGCTATGGACAGATGTTGTGCTGATAGATAATGCTCCTCATTATAAATGCTGTACCTTCATCTCATGTTTCCTGTTTAATGCTCTTCTATGTCACATCAAGAACATTATGGAATCATAGCAAAGTGGAAGCCTCCCTGTACTCAACAACAGCCATGGAAAGCGCACAGAGGAGGTTATCTTCTTTCTTGCAGATTCTGGGGCTGTACAATCCCTGGGAACCTGCCATTGGTTGGATAGTGGCAGCAAAGCAAGTCCTGTGCAGTGAGAATAGCAATGCGGACGTTTCACACATAGAACACCAGACTGAAGCCTTGCCTGTGAACCCCAGGGAGAGACTTTCCAGTAGGAAAAGCTGTGCCTCTGCCACTGGGTCTGATATGGACCCCTGGGGAATTTCAACATCTGCTGAGTTATTCAGTTAAGACAGTACTGCCGTGGGTCCGCCTCTTTTGTACCATTGTCGATTTGCATATCTTCTGGGAAGAGCCTACTATCTTGCAGACTTATGAGCAAGTTGCTTACACTCTGTTCCGGAGTAAGTGCCAGTCAGGACACAGCATGGACATGAGGGCCCCCACTCAGCTCCTGGGCCTCCTGCTGCTCTGGTTCCCAGGTGGGGAAGGACAGCACCAGGAATTAACTCTACCAGTGTGGTCAATGCTGAATGAATCTTTCTGTCTCTCCTATAATAACATGATGATGAGAGTGGATATTTGGGTTTTCCATCTCAGGTGCCATATATGCCAACCAGATGACACAGCTTTCATCCCTGGTGTCTGCATCTATGGGAGACACTGTCACCATCAATTGTTGGGATAGTCAGAGTGTCATCAGCAATCGGTTATCCTGGTACCAACAGAAACCAGGACAATCTCAGCTCCTGAACTATGGTACATCCATATGACAATCTGGGGTCCAAATGAGGTTCAAGGGTGGTGGTTCTGGGACATAGTTCACTCTCACCATCAGAGGTGTACAGCTTGACGATGTTGCTGCTTAATACTGTCAGCAGGGTAGCAGAACCCCTCTGAAAGTGTTACAAGCCTAAACAAAACCCAGCCAGGGAAGCAGGGTGTGTCTGTGTTCCTGATCTCTCACATGCTCTATCATTGTGTTTTTACCTTCGTATATGGAAACAGATATGCAAAAATCACAACCTCTTATTTTTTTTTAAATTTTGATGTTTACATAGTTGATCAAAGCGAGAAAGATGGAGGGTTAGGGAAAAGTGGGTGTGAGCACTGAATCAGAATTTTCTGTTTCTTCTTCCTGTTTTGGGGGAAGGGAAGAGATGAGGGGAGAGTCCATACCCAGCCTCCCAACCACCTCAGTACCTGGAGATAGTGAACAGCCACCTGATATCAACCCAGGGTCCCAATGTGGCACACACTCTGAAGGTTCTGCCCAGGTGGTTTCAATAGTTCTGAAATTCTTGCGATTTTGCTGATCCAGGGATGAGTAAATCTTTCCAATGTCCATTGGCTGACATAGTCGACTTTAGAGTTTCCATTGGCTAATTTGTTCTTTTCTCCTTCCTCTGCTATGGTACCGGATGTCCTCTGCAGGCCCCCACAGGCTGTCATATCTTCCATGTTCATCAGGGCATGTTGTCAGCTGCTCCTTGTTTTCCATTGATGAGGACCAGTTCTTGCAGGCAGGCCCAAGGACTCAGGCCAGATGTTCTGTCCCCATGAGACCTGCATCCCTGAGGCTCATGAACCTTCATTCAATGTGCAGCCAGGCTCAAGGACCTGGGCCAAGTGAGCCATGCTCCACTGTTGCCCCTGACCCTGGGGCTTATGGACCTAGCACACACATCCCAAGGGGTTGGGGATCAAGTGGGGCCTGGGTTTCCCAACCCAATCCTTGGGCCTGTGCAGTGGGTGCCAGGTCCATGAGCCCTGGGGACAACCTCTTGTATTCATACTCTTTGTGGCTGAGTCCCAGGTTTTCACATCCCTGATTGATAACGGGACACTAAGATATTCCCCCCAAGAGATTCTCCATCTAAGAGGAATTTGTTTTCTCATTTTTACAGTCAATTGTTGTCTGTCTCCTGTTATAACTGTCACCAAATAG
This sequence comes from Ochotona princeps, assembly GCF_030435755.1. Classification (NCBI taxonomy): domain Eukaryota; kingdom Metazoa; phylum Chordata; class Mammalia; order Lagomorpha; family Ochotonidae; genus Ochotona; species Ochotona princeps. Next base: position 14,883,791 of record NC_080839.1, on the reverse strand, counting down.
GAACAATGTGACTTTTTCAGGATCTCAGAGATCAGTCACACACTCCTGGAGGCAGAAGAAATTACATGTATTTGTATTAATTGAAAATAATTACTGCAGTAAATCATTGCATTTTTAAAATGTCAAACACCACAGATGTGCCATCCTCCCAGTTAATGAGGTCAGAGGCCAAGCTAGGATGGAACCAATGAGGCAGCAGGGCTGTGCTCCTTCTGGCAGCTCCAGAGGGGAGGATCCAAGTCCCTGTTCTTGCAGCTTCAGAATGCCCCATGTGTCCTGCTCTGTGGCCCCTCCCTATGTTCATGGACACGAGTGCCCGTCTCAACTCCTGGGGCTCTGGTAGGAACTGAATTCAACCCATGTGCTTTGTGCTGATTCTTTCTGTCTCTCCTTTAGTAACATAATGATCAGAGTGGATGTTTGTGTTTCCCTTCTCAAGTGCCAGATGTGCCCCCCAGCCAGGTGACCCAGACTTCTTCCACAGTGTCTGCAAATGAGGGCGGCACAGTCACCATCAAATGTTAGTCAGATCAGAGTGTTAGCAGCAACAAACGTCTAGCCTGGTTTCTTCAGAAACCAGGGCAACCTCCAAAGCTCCTGATCTATAAGGCATCCACTTTAGCCGATGGGGTCCCTGACAGGTTCCAGGGCAGTGGATCTGGGACATCATTCACTCTCACCATCATCAGTGGGGTGCAGACTGTGGATGTAGGAACCTACTACTGTCAAGGGTATTATTACAGTAGTAGTTGGACTCCCCCCCGCCCCCGTGATACAAGCCTGAACAAAAACCACCCAGGAAAGCAGAAGTGTGAGTCTGGACATCTCATCTGTTCCTACTAAGGCCTCTATCTGCTAAGAGTCATTCTCTGATGCAGTCAGTCATTGATAGACACTTAAACATGGTTAGAAATGCCTCTGGGACACCTTTGTAGCCTTCCTCATTTCCTTTTACTTGGCACCTGCAGCAGGCATATGTCCATATTTCTACTGATATAATGGAAAGAAGTCATAATGCCTGAGTAGACAATGTTACAACGTCCTTTTAGATTCATGCATTAAAAAGGGAATTGTTATAAATCTGTCAAGAAGAAACGTTACTTAGAGTTTATTAGAATCCAAGACACAGGCTAATGCTCCAGGAATGTGGGGATCAGAGACGATGATCCTAGAAACATGGGACTCTGTTCTGCAGAATCCAATGCCCTCTGTTACAGAAGAAACAGGTTGTGTAGGCTGTGGTCCTCAGCCCTGGAGCTGATGGTTAAAGTTGCCTGCAGCCTCACAGGGATTCCCCAGTTCTTCATCCCTGGGTCTGCCTGCAGGTGCAGTGGGATGGTCCAGAATGGTCCTTCTGACATTCAAATTTCAGGGACCCATGGATTATTTTTCCCAAAATATACATTGATCTGGGAACTTGAATTTTAATTCAGGACAATACATGTTTAAATACTTTCATCCACTAGACTGTGTTTACTCCAAATTTGAGGCTGTAACTAGACACAGGACACAAGGAAACCAGAATGATGTGAAGCTCAGTGATCCCGCTGACCTGGTTGACTCCATGTTAATCCTGGTCTATAATCCAGCCCTCTCTGCAGTGTAGACTGCTACTTCCAATTGTCTCAAAACCTTCATGGAACACAGGTAGTTACATTTCAGATTTGTGGGGAAAGCAGTATTCTTGCATCTCTGACCCTTTCTTCATTTGCTCTGTCCCTTCAATGGTTTGAAATCTTATTTTTTCTTCCTAATATGGAAACAGAGAAGGAAACCAGTAAGAACCTCTTCCTCCGCTCAAAATCCTTGATAGCTGAGTTGAAGGCATTTACACTCTTGGGTTCCCAGGGGGTCACTAAGATAATTTATCTAAGATTTTCCCTCTGTGAGAAATTTGTGCTCCTCCCCCACCTTAAAATCAACTATTGTCTAATTCTGCCAAACTGTTACCAACTGAGAATAAAGTGAAATTTGAGGATTTCAGAGATAAATCTGGTGGTGTAGTGGGGGATACAATTAACAGTCATTTTATTAGCTGAAAAATATTATTTAGAAATTATTTTATTTCTTTATAATATCAAACTACACACTATACTGTCGTCCCAATAAGGGAGGTTAGAATCCTCACGGGGATGAAACCAAGGAGGCAGCAGGGCTGTGCTCCTTCTGGCAGCTCCAGAGGGGAGGATCCAAGTCCCTGTTCTTGCAGCTTCAGGATGCCCCACGTGTCCTGCTCTGTGTCCTCTCACTCCCTTCCCTCCAACAACCTTCTCCACTGTCACACTTCCTCTCTGACCTAGACCCACCTTTCTATTTTAAGGAGGATTATATTATAACATATTATATTACTCTCAGACAAATAGTTGTTGATATTCTCCAGAGAAAAGAGGCTGATAGGAGGGCAGAACAGTAAGAGAAGAAGTGCTTGAAGATCCAACGTTGAGCAGTAAACCTGGTGATGCACCCAGAAGGGAGAGAGAGAGAGGAGCAGGCGAATCAGACAAAGAAATGAGAAGGTTCAGTGTTAGCAGGCACATGGGATAGGCAGCTGCTCCATGCCTGAGTTCTTTTCCACAAGAGGCAGGTGATGCTGTCTCTTGTTCAGGGCTTAAGCCCATCTTACAGACAATAGCGACCCTGAGAGGCCAAAGCAAGCTCTGAGTGAAGATGGAAAGTCTCAAAGCAGTTCCTTTCAGGGTCTTTGTTGCCGGGCTTCCTTTTTCAAAGGACATATTCAGGCTATTCCACCCAGTCTTCCCTGGTTACTAGCACATTCCCCACAGTGAAGCAGAAGATGAAATCTGTTCCAGAGACAAGGAGAGACCAAGTAGGGCAGGAAGGAAGCAGCTGGAAGAACAGGAGCTCACCTACCCATGGCCTCTGGAGAGAAGGTTTGTGTAGGAGGTTTAATCCCTGTGAGAGACCTGCTCTCATGCTGCCCTCAGTAGTAATCTCCCACGTCCTTGGGCTGGAGGCTGCTGATGGTGAGAGTGAAATCTGCCCCTGACCCATTTCCACCAAATCTGTCAGGGACTTCAGATGCTTGCATGACTAACCAGGAGATGATTAGCTTAGGAACCTGTCCTGGTTTCAGCTGGTACCAAACTAGGTAGTTCTGGAAGTAATTGTGTAACAGACTCTGGCTGGACTTGCCAGTGATGTGACTTTCTCTCCTGCAGACACAGCCAGGGAGCTTAAAGACTGGGTCATAACCGTGTCTCTACAGGTACTACCAATGCGGTTTGGATAGTGACAACACAATGCATCTGAAATATCTCAGAATTTTTGGTTGGGAAGTGTAAGTTTTCTTTTTCTGTAGAGCAAATGAGACTGCTCAGGTGAAATATTGAAGGTTTCATTGCAGAGATTCAGAAGAATGAGAGGTTGCAACTGTGGTGCTTTTGTTTTGTATCTCCCACTAGGTGCATGCGGGTCCTAGTCCCTGGAAAAGCCAATTCCTGGAGCTCTGATCAGGCAGCTTGGGTCTGTGGAACCTGTGCAAAGAGCCAGGAGTGTGAAAGCCACAGGGCACCTGCAATAACCAACAATGGCAGGAGACATTGATGCCATCACACCAGAAATGGCTTGGGTAAGAAGTGGAAGATGGGAGAATGCTTTGTCCTTGCAACTATCTGGGAGACAAGAATAAGCTCATTGTTCCAATTTTGGGTCAGCCCACTTTGGTCTTTGGAGTCATTTTGGGAGCGAACCAGTACATTGAAGATCTCTCTGTTGCACCTAATGGCTCTGTAACTCTGACTTCCAAGTACAATAACAAATCTATAAAATTATGCCCATTGTGGAAATGACCTAGGTTGCATTATACCTAGGCAGGTGTTACACTGTTGGGAGAAGAGCAACTAATAGCTGGCAGGCATCCTGGGCCTGGTGAATATCAAATCTGTGTTAATCATACCAGTGTCCCAGCATAGTCACCTATTTTCTTTTCTTTTCTTTTTCCTTTCCTTTCCTTTCCTTTCCTTTCCTTTCCTTTCCTTTCCTTTCCTTTCCTTTCCTTTCCTTTCCTTTCCTTCCCTTCCCTTCCCTTCCCTTCCCTTCCCTTCCCTTCCCTTCCCTTCCCTTCTCTTCTCTTCTCTTCTCTTCTCTTCTCTTCTCTTCTCTTCTCTTCTCTTCTCTTCTCTTCTCTTCTCTTCTCTTCTCTGTTCTCTCGTCCTCTTTCTTCTCTTTTCTTTAACGCTAGATAGGGGAGGGTGGCAACACTATCCTTTTCCCAACCCAGGAAGCTCTATTTTGCCATGCACGAGCCAGTAACATAGAGAAATATCCTGTATTCCAATAAACCTGGACCCAGATTTGCACCCCTGTATCTCACGTCTTTATCTTTGTGCTCCTGACACAATCTGCCCCACTAGAATATGACAAGAATGTCATCATCTCAGTACCAAGGAGCCTGTGAGTACAAGAACAAAGGCTGGAAACAGCCTGGTTAAAGCCAGGTTACAATGCTAGATGACATACTTGTGGGTCAGACTATGTGACTACCTGGTTAGGAAATTTTGTGCTATGAGACCCAGGTATGCACTTTGTTAGGTGCCCTGAGATATTAAACCAAAGGAGAAGCAGCAGGAGGTTTGTGAAGTACACCTAATATCTTGTCAGCTGTGCTCATGCCTCAGTAATACTCACCTCCTCCCTGGTGTAAAGGGTCCTTGTACTGAGATGGTGACGTTCTTGTCACACTCTAGTAATGTAGATTGTGTTACCCTCCCCTGGCCGTGGTTAAAAGAAGAGGAAGGAGGACACTGCAGTGTGTGATGTGGACTGGCACCAAGCAGCAGGTACCCTCATCTATGATAGAGGTGTTAATAAATGGGTTTTTCTCCTGGATTACCTCCACATCTGCTCTCCACATATCTGGATCCAGAGATGGTCACTAAGCCCCAGTGGTAAATATTGCAGCTCAGAGAAACTAACCAAGAGACTACATGGGCTATCTTTGTCTTGAAAAGAACTGTTCTGGGTGAGGTAATCTAAGGGTTCTTCTGGATCCTATTCCACGTACCTACAGATGCATGGAAACATTGATGATCTTTGTATACAAGGCATTTCACATCAGTAGTCAGAATTTCATGTTGATGAAGTCCAGGAAATAACAGTCAATGATATAAAATTGTATTGCAGAGGTTCTCATGTCAAGAAAGGGGAGGCAAATTAGTCTCTGAATATAAGAGCCTTTTGCTATATTATGGCACATCTATATGCAATAAATCGCTTCTTTGCAGTCAGAATCTAACAGTGTTAGAGTGTTATTATATTGTGGCTGATATATATATCTATATATCTATATATGTGAATTCTTCTTTTACTTTTTTCTAAGTAGCATAAATGAAATAATTTCAGGCTCCAAGAAATGTATAAGTAATATGTAAAACATGTGAAGAATTTGAAGTCAGGCTCAGGAGTTGATGGAATTACTGTATAGAATGGTCCTGAACCTTCTGTAACAGTAAGTTGTTCTCCTGTAAATTGAAATTTAGGCATATAATACAAATAGATTGACATCATCCTGTCCTTGGGTTTATTTAATTTGTCAATAGACCCTTAAATGCTTTGCTTCACATAATGTGTGTCAGAAAGGATCATGTTCTCTGCAGGTAACTCAATGCAGCCCAGGGGGTGACCTGGGTGTTTGCAGACAGTTCTCTTGTGTTGAGTTATGAGATGAGCTGGGCACTTCTGCTTTGCACAGCTATATCACTTCCCCTGATGATTTGCATAATCCCATGGCAAAGCCCACTGCCCTGCACACTTATAAGCAGGTGCTCACACCCTGTGCAGGAGTCAGTGCCTGTCAGGACACAGCATGGACATGAGGGCCCCTGCTCAGCTGCTGGGCCTCCTGCTGCTCTGGCTCCTAGGTGAGCAAAGAGAGCACCAGGAGTTGACTCAGGTCTTGTATTCTGTGCTTTCTGTCTCTTCTGTATGAACATGCTGATGAGATTGGATGTTTGTGTTTGTGTTTGTGTTTCCCTTCTCAGGTGCCAGATGTGCTGCCCAAGTGGTAACCCAGAGTCCATCCATTGTGTCTGCACCTGTGGGAGGCACAGTCACCATCAATTGCCAGTCAAGTCAGAGTGTTGCTTACAACATTGCTCTATCCTGGTATCTTCAGAAACCAGGGCAACCTCCAAAGCGCCTGATCTATGCTGCATCCACTTTAGATTCTGGGGTCCCTGACAGGTTCAAGGGCAGTGGATCTGGGACATCATTCACTCTCACCATCAGCGGGGTGCAGGCTGAGGATGCAGGAACCTACTACTGTCAAGGAGGTTATAGTGATGAAACTCGCACAGTGATACAAGCCTGAACAAAAACCACCCAGGAAAGCAGAAGTGTGAGTCTGGGTTGCCCCATTTGCTCCTTCTGGGGCCTATATCTGCTTAGAATCATCCTTGGTGCAGTCATTCTTCCTTGTAAAGTCCCTGGGCTCCTTTGCAACCTCTGTTTCCCTCCAACTGTTCATGTTTATACTGAGTTATATGAGAGAAGTGATTATGCCTGAGTCCTTAATGTTATAGCATCGTTTTGTATTCATACAGTAAATATGTAAGCATTAAGAATATTTCAAGCAGAAGCATGAAAGAGTTTATAAGAATACAAGGTATATTTTAATGTTTTACGAATGTGAGAATCAGAGATGGTGATTTTAGAAACATTGTCCATCTGTGCTCTCTCCTAATGCAGTGTCCCTCTGGCACAGAAGGAAGACTCTGCTGAGACTGAGGACCTCAGCCATAGAGCAGATTCTCTCAGCTGCCTAGCATTCTAGGGTGGTTCCCCAGTCCTTCATCCCTGGGTCTGCCTGCAGGTGCACATGGGTGTTGCACAGTTTGTCTTCTGACATTCAAGTCTCAGGGTACATTCCCAAGACCCATGTTGACTTGGGAACTGGCATTTTATTTTTTTGGCTGGAGCAGGTTTTTATCATAAATAAATAAATACACATAATTCAAAAATTCAAATATATGTAATTTTGAAATTTTGAATCATGTGGTAAAATTTTGTGTAGACTGGGATTCCCCCCAAACTATCACTCCCCGACATATTTTCCCCATTTTACTACAATATTATAGTCCTTCACAAGGAATCATAATTTCTTATGTTTCATAGTTTCTTATTTAAGTATACCCAAACATTACTGGTATAGACAATGTCAAACACTCCAGCATCCCAGCGTCTACACATATCTAGCAGTTACATTGGGAATCCATCCTTTGTCTGGAAGCAGGGATACATGTTGCATTATACCCCCACATCTGGATATGGTAGACCCCAGTACTCCATCACTATATGTTTCCATGAATGAGAAGCCATGAAATAAGGTCAACAACTGGTATGAGTTAGAATAACAGCCACAACAACAACAATTATAGCACCATGAAATAATGTGCCACTTAGTAGCCAACATATGTGTGACAAAAAGGAAACACCAAAGTCTGTTCTTGGGAAAAATGATGCCACTGTGTAATCCATGAGGCAGCAATGAATTTGACAAGAGAAAAGAAAGTATTTGAAATAAATAAAACTGTAATAAAAAACCAAAACATACGGGATGCAGCAAAAAAAACCCCACAATCCCCCCCCCACCAAAAAATAAAAAAATAAAACACAGAAACAGAATGGATCAGATTATTGAAGTTACACTTTCCATGCTGGTTTCCTTATATAAGAGAGAACGTATGTATTTGTTCTTTTGTGATTTACTCATTTCACTGAGCATAATGGTCTCCAGTTGGGACCACCTAGTTGTAAATAGTATAATTTCGTTCTTCTTAATAGCTGAATAATATTCCTTGGAGTAGATGTACCATGGTTTCTTTAACCACTTTTGTTTGGACACACATCTGGATTGTTTCCATGTCTTTGCTATTGTGGATTGTGCTGCTGCAAATACAGATTTCATATGCAGATTTCATTTCTTTTTAAGAGTTATTTTTTTACATTTTATTATTATTATTATTATCATCATTTTATGATACAGTTCCATAGGCTCCTGGTATTTCCCTTATCTCAGCCCCGATTCCCCCACACCTAGTTCCTCTGTATCATTACTAACATATAGTTCTTCATACACAGTCATATGTCCATCATTGCGGGCATGGACAATGGCAAAGAGTCCAGCATCCTATTGTCAAGATATATTGAACAGTTTCATTGTAAGTCCATCTTTGTCTGGAAGTAGAAATGCATACTACATTGTATCCTCACATCTGGATATGTTAGTCTCCATTTCACAGCTACTGTACATCCCCTCAAATGAAGTCATAATACAAAATCAACAATAGAAAGAAAAATAGAAATTTACAATGCCATGAAGTTAAATGACATGTTACTAGATATGACAGTCTCCATTACACAGCTACTGTACATCCCCTTAAATGAAAAGCCACAAAACAAAATCAACATCAGGAAGAAAAAAGAAATTAACAACACCAAGAAGTTAAATAACATGCTACTAAATGACTAACGTGTAGCTGAAGAAATGAAAATCAAGAACCTTTTTGAAGAAAATGATGCTACTGTATGATCTATGAGTCATTGAAGAATTTAATCAAAAGAAAGTGTTTTGAAGAGATGAAACTAACAGAAAACATCAAAACCCATTCGATAGAGTTCCTGTTGATTTTTGTTGGTGAAATGTGTCCCTTCTAGACAAGAAATAGATGGGTTTTGTGTTTTAATCCAGTCTATTAATCTATGATGTTTGATTGAGCTTAAGCCGTTTACATTCAGAGTTAATATGTATGGGTGGTACTTTGGTCCTGTCATTTTAGGAATGGGTTGTTCATTGGTTTAGTCTTCTGTTGTCATTTTACTGGGATGTTCTTCCCATTTGCCTTTGGTTTTGTTGGGTGCTATTCCTCTTCTCTGACAAGAGAACATCTTTCAGTACCATCCAATCCAGGTACTTACAGATGAATGCAAACAGCACTGATTGAATTTCACATCAGTGGTCAGAGCTTCATGCTGATGAAGTTCAGGAAATCACAGCAAATGAAAAAAAAAACTATTATAACAGATGCTCCACTTCAAGAAATTTGCAGTGCATTTATTCTCTGAGTGTAAGACCCCTCTAGTTTGCATCATTATGCATCATTCTGCAGTAAATTGTTTCTCATTATTTACATTGTAACAATGTCATAGTGTCATTGTACCATGGCTCAAAAACATACATAAATCCCATTTAGTCCTCTTTTCTAAACAGAGTAAATGAAACAATATCAGACTTGCAGAAATGTCTAAGTGATAAACAAGCATGGAAACAATTTGAGGTAGGCTTGGGAATTCATAGAATTAGCTTTAGCTTGGAAATGATACTGCACACTCTGTAACAGTATCTTGTTCCCCTATAAATTGAAATACAACCACAAAATACAAGTAGATGACACCATCTTATCCTTGGGATCATTTAGATTGTAGCATCTGCCCATCAATTGCCTATGTCACATTATGTGTGTCAGAAAGGATCACATTCTTCGTAGATCAATTAGTGTAACACAGGAACTGACCTGGGTGTCTGAAGACACTTCCCACTGCTCAAATATGAGATGAGCTTGTCCCTTCTACTTTGCACAGCTATATCACTTCCACTGTTGATTTGCATGTCTCCAGTACACAGGCCACTGCCCTGCACAATTATAGCAGGTGCTCACAACCTGTGCAGGAGTCAGTGCTTGTCAGGACACAGCATGGACATGAGGGCCCCTGCTCAGCTTCTGGGGCTCCTGCTGCTCTGGCTTCCAGGTATGGAAGGACATCACTAGGATCTGAATTCATCCAGTGTGGTCAGTTCTGATTGAATCTTCCTGTCTCTTCTGTATGAACATTATGATGAGAGTGGATGTTTGTATTTATGTTTCTCTTCTCAGATGACAGATGTGCTGCCCAAGTGGTAACCCAGAGTCCATCCGTTGTGTCTGCAAATGTGGAAGGCACAGTTACCATCAATTGCCAATCAAGTTAGGGTGTTCAGAACAACAATTATCTAGCATGGATTCAGCAGAAACCAGGGCAACCTCCAAAGCGCCTGATCTATGCTGCATCCACTTTAGCACCTGGGGTCCCTCTGAAGTTCAAGGGCAGTGGATGGGAAATCATTCACTCTCACCATCAGCGGGGTGTGCAGGCTGTGGATGCAGGAACCTACTACTGTCAAGGAGGTTATAGTAGTGGCTGGATTTACACAGTGATACAAACCTGAACAAAAACCTCCCAGGAAAGCAGAAGTTGAGTTTGGGCTGCATCAGCTGCCTGTTTCCTCTAAGAGTCTTTCTCAGATGTAGTCAGTCTCCCATGTTCCCTGGAAGGCAGTTAGAAAACCCCTGAATCTCCATTGTAGCCTCCCACTCTTTCCTTGTATTTGAAACCTACAGCACTGATATTTCCATGTTTTACCAATTTAAAAGAAAGAAATGCTTAAGCCATAATCCTCAGTGTTACAATATTCATTTAGTTTCATGCTGCAAAAAGTTAATCATTATGGATATTTCAAGTAAAAACATTAAATAGAGTTTATAGTAATTCAACATATAAATTAAATTTCTAGTGGGATCAGAGATGTGTTTGTAGAAATATATGACTCTTGCTTTCTCCTCTGTATGAACCTCTGATGAGAGTGGATGTTTGTGTTTCTCTTCTCAGGTGCCAGATGCGCTGTCCAGGTGGTAACCCAGAGTCCATCCGTGGTGTCTGCAAATGTGTGAGGCACAGTTACCATCAATTGCCAGTCAAGTCAGAGTGTTCAGAACAACAATTATCTAGCATGGATTCAGCAGAAACCAGGGCAACCTCCTAATGGCCTGATCTATGCTGCATCCAGTTTAGCCGATGGGGGTCCCTCTGAGGTTCAAGGGCAGTGGATCTGGGACGTCATTCACTCTCACCATCAACCCGGTGGAGGCTGAGGATGTCAGAACCTACTACTGTGTAGGAACATGACTCAGTTCTTGTGGCCAGTGCTATCTGAATCTCCCTGTCTTGTGTATGATCATCAGGAGTGTGGATCTATGTGTTTGTGTTTCTCTTTTCAGACAACAGATGTTCTGCCACAGGGATAACCCAAACTGAATCCCCTGTGTCTGCACCTGTGGGAGGCACAGTAACCATCAATTGTCAGTCAAGTGTGAGTGTTTACCTCAACAATGTTCTATCCTGGTATCAGCAGAAACCAGGGCAACTTCCTAAGCGCCTGATCTGGGGTACATCCACTTTAGCATCTGGAATCCTCTCAAGGTTTCAGGCAGTGTATCTGGTATATCAGTCGCTGTCACCATCAGCAGGGTGCAGGCTGCAGATTCAGGAACCTATTACTGTCAAGGAGTTTATGGTAATGGTAGTAGTACTGGTTACACTCCCACAGTGATACTATGCATGTTTTCCTATATAGTTGTCTTGTGCCTGTGCCTCTGGGTCTTACATGGTCCCCTGGGGCCATTCCACATCTGCCAAGCAACTCATTGAAGACAGACCTGAAATGGCGCACAACCTGTGGAGCACTGCTGTTGATTTGTATGTTCCTGTGGCACAGCCCACTGCCCTGCAGACTTAGGAACAGGTGCTCACAGCCTTTGTAGGTGTTAGTGCCAGCCAGGGCTCAGCATGCACATGATGCCTCTGCTCAGCTCCTGGGGCTCCTTCCACTCTGGCTCCAAGTGAGGAAGGACAACACCTGGAGCTGCCAGTGTTGTTAGATCTGCCTGACCCTTTCTCTTTCTTTTATGTAGCTTGATGATGAGAGAGGCTGTTTGTGTTTATGTTTCCCATTTCAGGTGCCAGTTGTGCTCACTGAATTAGGCAGTCTCCAACCCTGATGTCTGCAAACGTGGGAAATAGTCAACATCAGTTTTCAGGCGAGTCAGAATGTTAGCAGCAATAGGTTAGCTTGGTATCCGCAGAAACCATGGAAATCTCAGATGCTGCTGATGTATCAAGCATCCAGTTGAGAATCTTGGGTTCCATTGAGGTTCAAGTGGCAGTGGATGTGGGACAGTACATCATCGCTATCAAGTGTGTAGCCTGAAGATATTGACCACTTCCTACTGTCAACAGAGTAGCTGTGCACCTCCAAAGAGGCTTCTAGCCTAAACCAAACCTGCCCAGGAAAGCAGCAGTTTCTGTCTGTGTTCCCATTCTGTTCCTCCTGTGGCCACCATCTGCTACTGGAGAGACTGTCAGTACCATCCATGCTTGAAGCTCCTTGGGAGGCTAGAGGAAGGACCAAGGTTCTCCTGTGCATCCTCCCTCTCTTTTCTTCTCCTTGACAATTGCAATACAGACATGACTAATCCTCCACTGCTTTAAAGGAAAGAGAATTTTAAGCCTGATTTCTGAATGCCACAACATCTTTATTGAGTAATAGAGCAAGGATATATGCTTTGTAGATAATTCTAAGCAGTAATGTAGCTCCATTCAGTTTATTAGAACTACACTACAGGCACCTGTCTCTAAAACCTGTTTGGGTTAGAGATGTTGATTGTAGAATTGAGGGATCATGCTCTCTTAGAAGCCAATGTCCCCTTTGATACAAAAAGAGCAGGCCCCTGAGCCCTATGGTTCTCAGCTCTCTAGCTGATGCTCTCAGCTGCCACAGCACTCACACATGGTTCTCGAGTCTTTATTTTATCCCTTGATCTGTCGGCAGGTGCAGATGAATGGTACAGACTTCTCTTCTTCATATTTTCACATTTCAGAGCTTATTTGTGTTTTGCATGGTGAACAAGTGTGGCCATATGATATGTGAACCCAGACCATTATAGTGTTAAATATCACCTTCCACATGGCCATGTTGAGTTCATATTTAAAGCTGTCATCTATAGAAAAGGCACAAGACAAATGTGGAATGAAGTGAAACCAGTTGTTCCTGCTGTCTTTGTTTCACTCTTTGTTGACTCGCATCATTAACCTAGCCCCCTCTGCACTGTTGCCTGTCAAGTAAACATGAGATCCCAGTGCATGCAAGGCTAAAACTTTGGGAACTAGAACCAATGTCAAAATCTTCACACACCATAGGTGGTTCCAGTGAATGACTGAGCTGCCCAGACAGCTCCCCTTGTGTCCTTCATCTGCTGAGAGTGATTCTCATGCAGCCAAGTTTTAAGGCCCCTGGAAAAGTCTGGTGAATGGTCTGCCTCTGGAGCCTAGTGCCCAATGTCTTAGCCTTGCATGCGTGCACTGGGATCTCATGTTTATGTTCCATATGCTCTACCCCCTGTCCAGCTCCCTACGTATGGCCTGGGAAAGCAGTAGAGGATGGCCCAAAGGCTTGGCACCCTGCACCCTTGTCGAAGATACAGAAGAGGCTCCTTTCTTCTTGGCTTAGGATCGGCTCAGATCTGGCTATTCCAACCACTTGAGGAATGAACCAGGAAATGGAAGACCTTTTTACCTCTTCTCCTCCTTGTAGATCTGGTTTTCCAATAAAAATAAAACAAGCGTTGCTTAAAAGGGAAAGTTTGTTAGAGGCTTTGGCTATTTTCAAATCACTGGTGATAGAAACATAGACATGACTTTGGGTCTACTGATTTAAAAAAGAAATGAGCACTACATGTGAGAGCAACTCTTTGTATTCATCCAGAAAAATAACAATTGCAGGTATTCCAATCAGAAATAGCTGAATACAGCTCATTAGAATCTAAGTGACTGCACCATAAATAGTGGTTAGAGACAGTGATTGAGGTTGTGGGGATTCTTCTCTCCCAGAAGCCACTGCCTTCTTCCATGGAAGGATCAAGCTGCTGAGGCCTGAGGCCCTGGAGCTGATGCTCTCAGCTGCCCACAGCACTCACAGTTGGTTTCCCAGTTCTCATGTGGTGCATGGTCACCCTGTGGGTGCAGATGGATGGTACAAAATTCTCTTTTGACTTTCACATCTCAGTACACATGGGATATTTGTCTTAACATTATGATGATGAAGTAGGGATGTCTGGAATAGCCACCCAGCCAGTACAATTTAAATGGCCATGTTCACTCCATATTTTAGGTTTAGAATACAGCAAAAACACAAGACTTATTCAAAATGAAGTGAAATCCATGGTTTCTATTTACGTGTTTCACTCTATGTTGACTCATATGTTCATGTCAGCCTTCTGCAATTTTGCCACCGACAAACAACTGTCTCAAAACCTTCACAACACAAGGTGATTTTATTTCACACTGGAGAGCTGGGACATGTTGAATCTTTCTTAATACTTTCCTCGTCTTCTCTGTCCCTTCTCATCCCTGGAACTCAGTCCTGTCCTCCCATATTTTCTGTAGTTCTCTTTTTCTATATAAGATGGAAACAGAAAAGTAAGTAAATAAAAAATTCCTTCTCCTCTTACAGACTTTGATAGCTGAGCCCTAAGCTCTCACATTCTTGGATTGACAAGAGGTCACCCCCACCCACCAAGATAATACACTCAGGAGATTCCCCACCTGAGATGAGTTTCTGTTCTCACACCTTATAATCTACTGTTGTCTATCTACTGTTAAAACTGACATCAAATGAGTACAAAGTGAAATTGGATCATTTCAAATGTCAATCATGCATTGAGGAGGGAATAGAAATCACATGCACTTATTAGCTTAATTAATTACCACAATTAATTACTGCTGTTTTGAGTTCTAATCTCACAGATGTGTTGTTCAAGAGTCCAAACCCTTGTTAGGATGATACAGGGTTGTGCTCCTTCTGGAAGCTCCAGAGAGGAGGTCCGAGTCCCTGCTCTTGAGTTACAAAATGCCCCACACTTCCTGCTCTGTGGCCCCTATGTCCCCTCACTCCACCAACCTTCTCCATCACACATTTAAACTAGAATCGTGGTGTTCTTCCCAATCATGGGGATAGATCTCTCTCTCTCTTTCTCTCTCTGAAAAAAAATATATATACATATATTTTGATGATCTTCACATAGTTGATTAGGACGCAAAGTGTCAAGAGTTAGAGGAAAGTGGGCAAGACCATTGTCTCCACATTCTCTTTTTTTCCTTCCCATATCTGGGGGAATAGGAGAGATAAAGGGAAATCCCACACCTAGCCTCAAACCACCCCAATGTCCTCAATGTGAGGCATGTTCCAAGGGCACTGCTCAAGTGGTTTTGATTGTTCAACAGTTCTGAATTGCTTTGATCTTGCTATTCCAATCACGATGAAATCCCTTCAGGATCTACTGGCTAACACAGTCTACTTTAGAGTCTCCTTTTGCCTAGATTTTAAATGCCAACACTTGGCTGTGGTAGTTGATCTATTTGTTCTGTCCTCCTTCTTTATTATGGTACCAGGTGTCCTCTGCAGGTTCTAATGTATCATCATATCCTCCATGTGCACCTGACTATGCTGTCCAGTGTCTCATCTCAGGCAGTGAGGAGGCATAGCTCTGACACAAGCATTCCGTGGTTGGACCACAGACCTTGCAATTTCTTCATGGTTGGAGTTCTGAATCCAGACATTCAATTGGGGGATCCCCAAAGAAACCTTACCTGAGGTCATCCCAAACCAGATTCTTGTGTGTGCCTGCCAACACAAAGTCTGGCACAGTCTGTTACCCCAATTAGCTTATGCACAAGCTGGTGGTTGCAATTGCTGGATCAGTTCTGTCTCCAGCCCTGGCCTTTACTCAAACCAATGGGTGTTGCAGCCCAGCCCAGTCTCAACCACCACACACTTGGTCATGTCAACCATTGGGAGCTGGAGCCTAGTTGGGGCAACATGCAATTACCTCTACTAGGCCTGTCCCTGCCCTGGTTTCCAAGCTTGCCAATATATACAGCTGACTGGTCTAGTCTGCCCCACATCCCGTTCAGCTCTTGCGCATGTCAACGGGCGTTGAATCCTAGTTCAACCCATTCAGCTCCACTATCCATCCCACACATGCTGGCAGGTGCCACTCTGTCTAGCCATGCCTACCCAGTGGTAGTTCTCATGCTCACCAGTCAAAGTGGCAACTCAAAAGGGAGGTGCCACTACCACTCCTGGATCTTGCTCTCTACAGGTGTTTCTGCAGTTTAGCTTGACAGAATTAGTTCCCCATGCCAGCATCTGTCAGCTGATATTGCTGTAAAACCAAACCTCTTTCACCCAGATAAATCTGGGTAATCTCCCGATTGCTGTTGTTTCACTAATCAATCTGTTAAATGCTTTCTGAAATTTGTTGTAAAATTCTAATGATCCAGAAATCAGATATTGTGCTGTTTGGTGTTGGAGTCGCAATTCACCACACCCTCATCTCTTATCGTCCCTACTTCTCAGCTTTCTTCTAATCAGTATTCAAAATGCAAGGAAGATCTATACAACAGAGATAAAGGACATTTCAGTCCATGTCCCTGTGACTGTGAGATGGAGGGTTGTGGGGGTCATATGTGCGATTTCTAACGGAGTCTTCTGGTCTACAGCAGTTTGCTGTGCACCTGCTTAGTTTTGTGACCAGAAATGCAATTGCTGCTTTAACAGAATGGACAGACTGACACAATAAATTTCCTGATTTTCTTAAGTTTCCTGATAATTCAGATGGAGAACTGCATGAAATCAGCTCAAATACCCTTATAAAAATCAGGACTTATCCACATACATCCAGGGGTCTAGTATCAGGGGTCTAGCATATTTATCTGGAGTCAGAGACTGGTGCTATGTGAATGTGAAATAGAGAAGAGAAATGGGGAAAGCTCCTAAGTGCTAACCTATAGCTGAGGTTTACTAGAGGTTAAGCCCATGCAGAATACAGAAAAGCCTCAGGGTGACTCACCGTAGTGTTGAGGAAACTGGGATTCTCAGCAATTTCTGCTGTCAAGCCTTGAGAGTCCATGTCTTATTGGAAACCGAGATATTGTCCCATGTGGATTGTTCACAGTTTGACAAAGAGCAGATTCCTGGCAGGGTCCTGAAGGCCTGTTGCTCTTTTTCACACCCCTCCCTGCCCTGACTCTATAAAGATTAGAAGAGGAATGAAGCACTTAGCGCACATCTAAGGAGCTACACCAAGTGGCAGCTCCGCTCAGCTATGATGGAGGAGTAACAATTCAGTCTTTCTCCTGGCCTACCTCCTCACCTGTTCTCTAGCGTCAAGTTCTACAGATGTTCTACCTGATCCTCCAGAGACATGCTGTTAGATGATGTTGCTTTGGGAAATTCACAAGGAGACTCTGAACTGGTTTTCTTCATCTTCAGAATATTGGTATTTTGTGAAACCATTCAAAAAGCCTTTTAGACCCACAAAAGAGCATCTTATGAATCTGTCCCAGTGTCCTCTGGTATTAGGCTAGGTATTTTTTGTGGAGGGAAATGGATCAGAGACTCTGGCCTGACTTGCCATTCATGGTGACCTTCTCTTCTGCAGACAGCTAAGGAGTTTGAAGTCTGGATTATCAAAATTCCCCATAAGTACTAGCAATGAGGTTTGGACAGTGAACACACAATGCTTCAGATATATATCAAAATTCCTGCCTGGAAAG
This sequence comes from Ochotona princeps, assembly GCF_030435755.1. Taxonomy (NCBI): domain Eukaryota; kingdom Metazoa; phylum Chordata; class Mammalia; order Lagomorpha; family Ochotonidae; genus Ochotona; species Ochotona princeps. The sequence continues at coordinate 14,866,346 of NC_080839.1, read as the reverse complement.
TGTACATTTTCCTCTTCTGTAAAATAAACGATACTTCTCTGGTGAAATTACAAGGCATCCATTGATTTGCATTTGAGCAGTTGCAGGGGACAGAATTGAGCAGGGGACTGCAGCCAGCATTTGTGCATATGCTAATGTGGGTCAAGGACTGAGCTGGGCTTCATATTGGCTGGCACATACAGGACCTAGGTTGGGGTCACCTCTGGGAAGGTTGTTTTTTTGTGTGTGTGTGGACTTTCGCACTGGATCACTGGACTCAGAGCTCTAACCATGGTGAAAGTCACAGGCTATGTGATTTGACAATGGGATGTGTGTGTCAGAACGGGGTCTCCATGGTTGCTGAGGCCTGTGTGGTGGCCGGTATGGCCACATGCTAGTTGGGACGCTAACACAGTTCACTGAGGCCTGCAGAGGACATCTAGTTCCATGGAGGGCAAACCAAATGAGACAGCTCTCACAGACAAGTATTTAGGCAAATCAAGACTCTATGTTGGACAATGTAAGCAATCGACTTTGGAAGGATTTATTCCATCTTGGAGCAATGAAATCAACAAAATATCAGGATTATTAAAACCACTGAAGCAGTATGCTTGGAACAAGCTCCACTTGGGGGACCCTGGGCTGACATTGGTTAATCTACCCCAATTCCTGGGTACTGATGTGGTTTGGTTGCTGGGAGCGGCCATCTGCCCTTCTCTCCACTTTCCCCAGATGGCAGAAGAAAAAATGAGTTTGGAGGCAATTGTTTCATCCACTTTTCCCCATTCCTCAATCCACCCCATCCTCATAGGTGGTCCACACGGGCAGGCATCCCTCTGAACTAGGTAAACATCATCAAACATAAAATGTGTTTAAAATTAATTTTTTACTTTAAAATACATTACAGAAAGGTACCAAATTTCATGTCCTTCACATAGACCATTTAGAAGCATAATGATTCTTGCCATTCTCCTCTCCTACCGTATCTTTCTTTTGTTATTTTCCTTTTAATTTTCATAATGACATACTCTCAATTTATATTTTCAAGCTTATCCCTTCACTAAACAAGAAAATCAACAAACAGAAAATGGAAAACCTGCTGTTTCTCAGGGAGTAAACAAGGGCTGTTGGGCTCAGGTCCTCATTAATTCTCCTGTAAGTACCAGAGCTGAGGGGCCATGCCCCCTGGCGGTCATAGGGAAAATCATGTCAGTTTTCAATCTTGTAAAGCAGGTCAGCCGGTCTGCATAGCACCCAAACTTAGTCAGAACATTCTCCTAGAATTGCTTGAAAAACTGTGTCATTGATTGCACCAAGTGACAGTCTCAGAATATCTTGAAAAATTGGAGAACGTTTTATCTCATAGATTTTTCATTTAAGCGGTCAGGACAGATAATGAACCAGCAAGCAATGTTTTGACCCTGTGTTCCCTCTGTTGTGTCTGAGGGTCCTCCTATGGGGCAGTTCCATTGCTTGGATCCAGTAGGGCAGAGGGTGACCGGGTGCACTTGGTTCATCTTTCTGTGTCAGGTTGGACGGGGCAGAGGCAGAAGGAATAGTTTAGTGAGGTCTGGCAGCTGTGCTTCCTGGAAAAGTGAACTTAAGTGCAGTCTCATTAGAGGTCAGACATCACCAAGTTTTCCTTTGGCTGAGCAAAGAGTCTTTCATTTGCCCTTTCACTGTATATGAGACAGGAATCAGTGCCATATTCCAGATGTATATATATTTAAAAAAATGGAACCCACTTTCAGCAGGATGTATTCAATTTAATTTCAGTTAATACACTATTCTTATCCATTTTTCAAATATTTATTAACTTTAAAGACTGTGCATTGGAAAGAGGAATCATAAAAGTTACCAGGGAGATTCCAAAGGGAGTAAGTGAAGAGAGGAAGGGAGGGAGAGAGAGACAGAGAGAGAGACAGAGAGAGAGAGAGTGAAAATTGCTGGGACAAAGGAACAGAGCAGAGGAACAGAAAAAGATTTGGTGATGGTACCATAGGCATATCCAGAATGCATAGTGGATTCATGGGTATAAAGGAGCATCCAATCTAGACAGAGCTGCTCTGACGGCATGGTTAGGGTTAACGGGTAACACGGAATATCATCAGTAAGCTTAATCTTGCAGGGGGCATCCGTCAGGGCATGTATGGTAGGAAGCAGAGCAGCAGAGCTGGGAAGGTGACCATACTCGTCATTTAGGGATGAGGAAACCGTTGACTGCACCTGGACTTGAAGGAAGGAGACAAGGCTTTGAAGTGGGGAAGCACACAGGCTGAGAAAGGAAGCGAAGGTTTGCTGAAATTTCGTTCTTCCCACACCTTGGAAGAACTGACATGGATTGAGCTCAGACACTGCTTGTAAGAATCAGAGCCATTTACCTGTGAGTGATTCTAGTGTTGGCAGCACATTTAGTGTAAGAAGCAGAATGGTAATGCAGGGAAGTGAAGCAGAGATGACAGATGGGAAAGGACCTATGGTAAACGAGTTTTAGCTGAGGACTGGGAGATGTGAAGCGCTCATGGAAATGGGGAAGGCAAGAGATCACTAAGACAATTTACCAAAGAGATTTTCCTTCTAAGAGGAATTTCTGCTCCTTTGACTTTCAATCAACTGTTGTGTGTGTTGTTATCACTAACACTAAATGAGAACCAAGTGACATTTTGGGAATCTCAGAGGACAGTCACTCACTCTTGGATGTAAAGACAGAATCTGCATTGGTATTATCCGAAAAATTGCTAAAATATGTTATTATATTGTTTCAACTAAACCAACACAAGTGTCAACATTCTAGTCCAGGTGATCAGTGTTGGATTTGATATTCTATCTCAGTAATGATTCAGTGGGAGACTCTTACCTTGGGAGTCTGTTCATTGGCCAGCACCCTGGCCTGTATCACTGCAAGCAGACAAGGGGAGCAGCTCTGACCCCACCGTTAGGAGCTTTTGTGCTCACACTGTCATGAAAATCTTTCATTGGTGCAATGTGACAAATGAGGGTGCTGCCTGCAATTATTTTGGTCTTTTCAATGTTGGAGATTCTTTTCTCCCAGGGTTGTTCATGGAGTCGTATCAGATGCATGGAAACTCCCAAGCTCTGTACCAGCTGGCTGGCTGGCAGAGTTTGTGATATGTATTAAATGCACAAAATAGCTGTTCTTTGGCCCATGCTACCAGGGAACCTTTGTAGGTAAGGGCTAACCTAAGGATAAGTGGAAGGTTGACCCCCTGCAACCTAACTGCCAGCACTATTAGGGGAAACAATAAGACTGTTACTTCTGTTACTGTGTCTCTGTAATCTCTCTCCTTTTCCAGGAGGCCTGTGACTTTGAGGTTAAATTAAACTTTGGATGTTATGGAGCAGCATGGCCAAGTCTCCAAGTTTCATTAGAAGCTACTCTCTTGGACGTGCTAGCCAATAAATCAAGACTCTTAATGTTAACATCTTTGTGTTTGGTGTGGTCTCTGATCAACCTCATATCACTTCTTGGAGGAAAAACAGTCCTAGTATCATGTACTATCCAATGAGAAAGTGTTTATATGGACTAAGGGTTATATTCTACTTAGTAGACTATTGGGATTTGGTAGTGAGCAGGCAAAACAAACCAGCAAACAGACAAACAAACAAACAACAAGCACAATTTACAAAAGGTAGCTTTTCAGTAACATTTCTGAATTTCCTGGACCCTTTTCTCATCTCCTCCATGTCTTCTCATTCCTCAAAGCCATGTCTTCTCATATCCTTTGTCACTTTATTTTTGCCACCTGTTATGAACACAGAGAAGCACACAAAACAGGACCTCTTCCTCCGTTCACACTGATTTTTAGCTGAGCCCTAGTCTTGGCAAATCTGGCTTGACCCCAGGTCACTAAGGTGATGATTTGTCATCAGAGAGGAATTTGTGTTCCCTCACCTAATGGTGATCTATATTAATTATATTATATTACATTATAATACTTAAAATAATATTTAGTGTGATTATCTAATATAGTAAGTAATATGCTATATAATTATATAAACATCTATACTAATTATATTAGATTGAACTATTATGTTATATTTCTTTTGTTCTGGTAAATCAGGTAATTGCCAAAGTTCAGTCCTGAGGTTAATCTTTCTGTTAAATTTCTTCTGACATACATGGTGTCAACCCTAGGATCAAGAGACTCAGTCAGCAATGTCCTTGTGTTGGGGGTGTTATGAAGCCCACCTATAATTCTCATCAAGCTTTCTCCTTCAAAGTCAGAATGTGAATTACTTGTCATGTATACTGTTCAGAGAACTGGAAGATAATTGAAAGCATGTCCCTGTAACTGTGAGATGAAAGATTGGTGGAGTCATGTTTCTTGCATGTAATGGAGTCTTCCTGGTCCACAGCTGGTTGCTGGAGACCTGTTTGGTTTTGTGACCCAGAAATGCAATTGGTTTTTTAACAGACTGGACAGACTGACAAAAGAAATTCCTCGAGTTTCTTAACCTTCCTTTTGCTTAGAAGGAGAACTGGCATAAAATCAGCCCAGACACTCCTTGTATCAATCAGAACTTGTCCACCTGTCAAGGGTTCTGGTGTAGGCAGCCTAATTACCTGGAATTGTAAACTGGTAAAAAAAAAAAGGGGGGGGGGACATGAAACAGAGATAGGAACGGCCCTTAGTGATGGCTTATAGCTGAGGGTTCCTGGGTGTTACACCCACATGAAATTCAGGGAAGAGCCTCAGGGTTGACTCATCACAGATGTTAGGGACCTGGTACTCAGCACCTCCTCCTGCTGTCGTGCAGAGAGGGCCTAAGTCATTTCTGGAATCCAAGAAATTGTTCAGTGTAGATTGTTCCCAGCTTGATGAAGAGGAGACTCCTGACAGGGTCGTGAAGGCAAGTGGCTCTTCTTCAGATCCCACTCCTAGTATCCTATCATAATGGTATATTTAATGGTTTCATTGGGAGTTGGGCGTCGTACGTTTATTTGGGTGTAGAGATGCAAGCTGCAACATATTCACTTCCCAGTGTGTTAGTCTCCATTATAAATTCATCTATGATAATATATGTATACACATGCTTATTTATATATCTATTTTATCCTGTATTTTAATGAAGGTTGCCTTACATCAGAGATAACAGATTGCCGTTAATTTGTTAGGAATTGTAGATACCAGAGATGGTGATTGTAGAAACAGGACCTGTTTACTGTCCCTGAATGACTGCCGTCTGCATGGAAAGAACAGACTGTAGAGCCCTGCGGTCCTCAGCTCTGGAGCTGATGCTCTCAGCTACTGGCAGTGCTGACTCTTGTCCAGGGGTTCAGTCTTCAGGGACACATGGGTGGGACAGAATTTGCTTTTACTGATTTTCACATTTCAGGCATTTGGCTTATTTGCCCAAAGAGTCATGATAAGTAAACGTGGAAACCTGAGATTTGAACCCAACTCAATATTTCTTTAAATATTTTCCTTTCAGATGGCATTTGTACATTCAATCTGAAAATGCAGTTTTGGGTATGAGACCTTGGTATGCTCTTAGTAGTAGGTTCCCTTAACAATCAGAAGCCAGATGAGCAGCAGGGGGTTTGTCAGGTGGCTGCAGCTCTTTGGTCTAACTATCTGTAGGGGTGCCTCAGTATTACCCACCATTTCCTTGGTCCCCATGCTCCATGGAACTGAGTTAGTGACTTGCAGCTCACCTGCTACAGAACCCCTGGCGGAGACTTGAGCATAGTTACAGAGGTTAGACTCAGTGGTTTAATGCAGGTGTTAGTCGTACTGAAATCTGAGAGATTGTCCATATACATTGACCTTGTTTGACAAAGAGGAGACTCCTGGACAGTGTGAAGGTGAGTGCCGTTCCTCTCACTACTGAAAAACCAAAGAGAAAAGAGGCACTTACAGGGCCTGGCCAGGATCAACACAAACAGGAGCTGTCCTCACCTGGGAGAGGTGTAAATAAATTACATTTCCCCTGGACTACCTCTTCACCTCTTCTCTAGTACCAGGTCTACTACCAGAGATCTTGTGCATGCCAGTGGCTGCTCTGACCCACCTCGGCCTAGACCATCCCCTGTCTTGGTCTTGTCCGTCGGATCCTTTAGCCTGAGCTGTCCCAGTCAACCAACAGTCCTAACTCCCCTTGGTGGTTGTCACAGACTAGACTTTCCCAGTCTGTTCGCATGCCTGGCTCATGCAAACTGGAAGGCATGATGGCTTGGGCGTGATGCCCTAGCTCAACATGGACTACACTCTAGCCTGGCTCCTGCATGTGACAGTGTGCTAATGTTTGTTCCAACCCTTCCCTAACTCCTCCTCTCCAGAGCTTATAAACACACATTCTGATGTGTGGAGCTACTTTGTCTGGCCTCAATCACATACTTACAAGGCACAGCTATGGCCTACCTGGGGAGAGTACCAGGTTACCTCACCAGGCCCACTCCCAGACCCAGATCTCATATGTGCCAGAGGTGCTAGGTCCTTACCCAGCATAGTCAGCCCCTCCGACCCAGCCTATGTATAAGCCAGTGGATGTTGCAGCTTGCTCTGCCCCATATCTTATACTTGGGTTTAGTTTAACGTGGTACAGCTTGGACCAGTCCAGTCTATACCCAATACCAGTACCATAAGTGTCAGAGGGTTCCCTGTTCATTCCTAGCTCAGCCTGTCACCACTTCTGGCTCGTAAGCAAACCAACAGATAATGCATCTCTACAAGGGGTGTGCCCACATACACTACACAGAGTCTTCCCCAGACCTGTTTTTTTTTAATGTTGCTTAGTGTCATGGCCCGGGCTAGCAGTACCCATCCCCTGTTCAGACTCTCACTGACAGGTGCTGTGATCTAGTCCTGCCAGGTGTGACCTCAGTTCAGATTTAGTATACATCAGTGAGTGGTAGATGGTGGTGGTCAATGCTAACTATCCCCAGTCAAGTCAGCCATATGGGCTGCTGCAAACGTCTTATCCTTAAAGGTGTTCCAGTACCACCCTTCAAACTGCTCTAAGCACCCATGTTTGCCTGCAAGTAGAGTGGTTAGAGTAGTCTAGTTGATGGAAGTCCCTCAGTATTTATTCCTTACCTGCAACATACTGGCTCATTGGTCCTCCCTCTAAACCCACCCCTTGCCCCTCCATACACATTCCCTTAACCCCTTCATGGGCCATCTGGCCTCCATCCTCTGCTATGGTATCAGATGTCCTGTGCAGGCCCCAATGCACTTCCATAGCCTCTATGTGCTTTCTGTATATGCCATTCACTCTTCCATCTAAGCCACTGAGGAGGCTCAGATTTGCAAAATAATAGCCTTGTTGATGCAAGTGCAGAGGCCACTCCTTACCTGGGTGTGAGTACCCAGGTTCTAACACACCAATACTTGTTCCATCCCCCCAGGGTCCCTCTAACACAAAGCTCCAACCAAACACAAACATTTTGGTGGTGGCCAGGGGTCTTTGCAGGGTAGAGTTAGCACCTGGACCTCCCAACCAAAGCCATGCCCAGACCCCTTTGGGGCTCACTGACCTGGCTCCCACTGTCTACCTATCTGACACTTCCTGTCTTCTCTATAGTAACGTGATGATCAGTATAGAAGTTTGTGTTTATGTTTCCCACATCAAGTGCCAGATGTGCCATGAAAATGATGCAGTCTCCATCCCTGGGGTCTGCAGCTGTGGGACACACAGTCACCATCACGTTCCAGGTGAGTCAGAGCATTGGCAGTGCTCTAGATTATCAGCAGCAACCTAGGCCCTCTGCTCAGCCTCTGATCTATTCTGCATCCAGTTTAGCATCTGGGGTTCCAGCTGGGTTCAGCATCAGCGAATCTGGAAGGCAATTCACTCTCACCATCAGTGGTGTGCAGGCTGATGATACTGCCGCTTATTACTGTTTCCAGGGGTAGAGTATTCCTCCCATAGTCACAGGCCTCAACATAAACCACCCATGGGAGTGTAAGTGTTAGTCTGGGCTGCCTCAGCTGCTCCTGCTGGGGCCTCCATCTGCTGAGAGTGAGTCTCTGATGCAGCCATGCTTGAAAGCCACAGAAGCTGTGTGGAAGTGGCCATGGGGCCTCTTGTGTAGCACTCCATGTTACAGATCTTTTTGAATTATTAGAGAAATATGCAGTATACAGAAAGAGGGTTTCATACAGATTATTTTTCACAATACTGCATTTAATGTGCAAAAAATGAAGAAGGTTGAAGATGGTGATTTTAGAAGCTTGAAACTCTGCATTCTGCATCAAGACAAACAGCCCCGAGTCAAAGAAGGAACAGTCTGATGATTTTTGTGTCCTTAGCTCTGGAGCTGATGCGCTCAGCTGCCTGTAGCACTTATAGGTGTTCAACAGTCCTCAACCTCATCCCTGGATCTTCCTGCAGGTGCACATAGATGGCAAATAATTCTCTTCTTACTTTCACATTTCAGAGCACATGCATTGTTTGCCCAAAAACACTTGGTGCACAAGTGTGAAGAACTTTGATTTGAACCTAGCGGAATTTATCTTTAAATATCTTTGTTTCACATGGCCATGCTCTTTCTATATTGGAAGTTCAGTCTAAAGAAAAGACACAGTCTCCCCTAAAATGGCAACAGAGAAATAAACAAATCAGAATGTCTTGTTTCATTCACAATGGTGAGGGCTGAGCTTTCCCACTCCTCAGCGAAGAGGTCACAGCGAGATTTCACTGAAGAGATTCTGCATCAAAGAGGAATTTGCATTCTCTCACCTTGTAAATGCCTGTTCTTCTGTTACAGCTGACACTGATGAGAACAAAATGAGAGTTCATGAATCTCAGGAGATGTTCAATTTATTAGGGATGTACTGTAATAAATTATTTAATTGTTTTGACCAAAATCACACACTTCTGTCCCTGTTCTTTCTGGTTCAGGGTGCCCCATGCGTCCTACTCTGCAGGCCCTTCCTTGCCTCACTGCAACAACCTTTTCTCCTGCCTCACCAGGTTTTCAACCTTGGCTTTATTCCTTCGTGTGTGGAGGAGTATATCGCATTATATAACAGTCAGCCAGATAATTCAGGATTGCAATCTGACTGTAATCTTCTGATTACAGTTGATAGCTATTCAATCCCAGAATTCAGAACCACAGGAAGATGTATGGAACACAGAGCTGGAGGACATTTGAGACCAAATTTCTGAGTAAGTGACTGAAGCTGGGGGACATGTATTTGCTGTTTTCTAATGGAGTCTTCCTGGTCTACACTACAGGCGTAGAGCCACTTTGGTTTTGTAAGTAAGATTGAAGTCCTGGTTCTGCACAATAACAGATGGACAACAGCCATTCTAGTTTTCTTAATTTTCCTAATCTTCCTATCACTTAGAATGGAGAACTGACACGAATCAAGCTAAGGGAAACCCGATAATAATCAGTATTGACAGCACACTGATATTGGGACAGAGCAGCAGTGAAGTAGCTATTGAGACAAAGAGAGAAGAAAGAGGGGAAACTCTCCCAAGTCAGTCAGTTGTAGCTGAGGATTAGGAGATGTTAGTCTTCATGGAATATAGGAAAAAGTCTCAGAATTGACTCCTGGAAGAGGTGAGAGAGCTGAGGTCCTTAGCACCTCCTCCTGCTCCATACACAGCGGGTTTCCTAAGGGGTGTTCATCCCATGCCCTCTTAGCTGCAGGTATGCAGGTTGAGTTGGCTCCCAAGCTCAGAGAGCTCAATGCAGCCTAGGAAGAAATGGAGGGAGTCAGCAGAGGAACAGTGAAGGTGAAGGATGGGTTGGTCCTGCTACCCTCCTCCTTGACAGATGTGACCATTGATTGTGTCTGGAATGGCAGTTTTCTGCTGGGAGACCCCAGTCTGCTATTTGTTAGTAAATGCCCTGAGATATCAAACCCCAGGATAGGCATCAGGAGGCTTGTGATCTTGTCTCCTGTATTCATGTTTCAGCAATACCCACCTCCTGGCTGGTGTACAGAAACCTTGGTACTGAGATGGTGATATTCTGGTCACACTCTAGTAATGCAAACAGTGTCAGGGACACAGACAAATAGAAATGTGAGATTCGGCGGGGGCAAATTGGGGTCCAAGTTTATTGCAATGCAAGACATTCTCTATATTATTGAAACTAGCATGACAAGGTGGATCATTCTGGGTAGGGAGAAGGGGAGTGTTTCCACCCTCCGCTGGCCCTGATAGAGAGAAGATGAAGGAGGACACTGCAGTGTGTGATGTGGACTGGCACCCAGTAGCAGGTACCCTCATGTAAGAGTTTTTAAATAAGTGGGTTTTTCTGCTGAGCTACTTCCTCACCTCGTGTCCACATACCAAGGATCCAGACATGATCACTGAGCCCCAGTGGTAGATACTGCAGCTCAGATAATCTAAACAGGAGACTCTAGATAGGGCTTCTTTGTCTGCTGCAGACAAAGAACTCATCAAAAGGGTCTTGAGGATCCTATTCCAGGTACCTACAGATGCGTAGAAACATTGATGATTAATGCATACATGGCATTTCACATCAGTAGTCAAAATTTCAATGTTGATGAAGTTCAGAATATGACAGCCAATAACATAAAATTGTATTGCAGAGGCTCTCGTGTCAAGAAATGGAAATCCACTTAATCTCTGAGCATAAAAAAAACCCTGTTATGTTAAGGTTCATAGTCTGCAGTATATTGATTCTGAGCATTCAGAAACAACAATGTATGATGGTTATTAATTCATGGAGCCTATATATACATGTATGAATCCCTCTTTTAATCTTTTCTAAGTAGCATAAATGAAATAATTTCAGACTTCCAAAAATGTGTAATTAATAAGTAAAGCATTAGAAGTCAGGCTGAGTAGTAATGGAGTTACTGTATAGAATGATAGTATACATTCTGCAGCAATATGCTACTCTCCTGCAAATTGAAAAATAGGCATGAAATACAAATAGACGACATCATCTTATCCTTGATATCATTAATTTGTCAACAGATCCTTACATGCTTTATTCTCATACTATGTGTCAGAGAGGATCATGGTATCTGCAGGTAAATTAGCACAGCCCAGAGGCTGGGGACGGTTCTCCTGTATTCAGTTATGAGATGAACTGAGCTCTTCTGCTTTGCACAACGATATCACTTCCCTTGCTGATTTGCATGTCCCCATGGCACAGCTCACTGTTCTGCAGACTTATAAGCAGGTGCTCACAGCCTGTGCAGGAGTCAGTGCCTGTCAGGACACAGCATGGACATGAGGGCCCCTGCTCAGCTCCTGGGCCTCCTGCTGCTCTGGCTCCTAGGTGAGGAAGGAAAACAGCAGGGATTGTCTCAGGTTTTGTGTTCAGTGCTGACTGAATCTTCCTGTGTCTTCTGTATGGACATGCTGATGATAAGAGTGGATGTTTGTGTTTGTGTTTCTCTTCTCAGGTGCCAGATGTTCCGGCCAAACGATAACCCAGACTCCATCCGAGGTGTCTGCCCCAGTGGGAGGCACAGTCACCATCAAGTGCCAGTCAAGTCAGAGTGTTTACAGCAACAATTGGTTAGCCTGGTATCAGCAGAAACCAGTGCTGACCCTGCCGAAGCCTCCAAGGCGCCTGATCTATGCTGCATCCACTTTAGATTCTGGGGTTCCTGACAGGTTCAAGGGCAGTGGATCTGGGACATCATTCACTCTCACCATCAGCGGGGTGCAGGCTGAGGACGCAGGAATCTACTACTGTGCTGGAGCTTATAGTGGTAACATTTACACAGTGATACAAGCCTTAACAAAAACCGCTCATGAAAGCAGAAGTGAGAGCCTGAGCTGGCCTAGGTTCTCCTGGAGACTTAATCTACCAATAGTCATTTTCTTTTGGGGTCAGCCTTCCATGGTTCCTATAAGGTAGTAAGAAATGCCCTAGTACTACTCTATAGCCTCTCTCATTTCCATTTACTGGGCATTCCCATACAGTAATAATTGAAAGGAAAGAAGTGATTATTCCTGAGTACTCATTCTTACAATATAATTTTTGATTCATTCTGCAAATGAAACATTATGGATATTTCGAGTTGAAACTTCAAATAGAGTGTATTGGAATCCAAATTATGCTTACATGTTCTGGGAATGTGGATCAGAGATGGTGATCCTTAAAACATGGGATTCTGTGTTCTCTTTGAATACGATTCCTCTTCACCACTAAGGTGAAAGGACTACACTATTGTAGTAAAATGGGGAAAATCTGTTGGGAGGTGGGAGTTTGGGGGAAAATCCCAGCCTAAATGGAATTGTACCACATAATTCAGAATTCAAAATAAAAATATATTGAAAAATGTTATTGTGCATATGGTCATGTTCACTCCACATTGAAGCTGTAAGTAAAGACAGGCACAAAAGCCAGGTTAGTGTGAAATCGGGGATCACACTGACATGCTTGTCTGGATGTTGATTCAGGTCTTGAATCCTACCCTCTCTGCAATTTGGCCTGCCACATACAACTGTCTCAAAGCTGTCACGGACCACAGGTGATTACATTTCTGATTTGTGAGGAAAGGAGTATCTCGCATCCCTGACCCTTTCCTCATCTGCTCAGTCCCTTCTCATTCCTCAGACTCTGCTCTGTCCTCCCACATTCTCTGTAATATGGAAGATATTCTCCTCCTACTATGGAAGCCGAAGAACAAACATAGTAGAACCCATTCCTCCACTCACACTCTTCAGATCCCTAGGCTTTCACACACCTGGGTTCACAAGATTTCACTACCATAATTCACTGAAGAGATTTTTTTTCCTCTAAGAGGAATTTGTGCTCCCACCTATAATCTACTATTGTCTAATTCTGCCAAGCTGAGTCCAAATGAGGACATAGTGGTATTTGATGTCCTCAGAAGTCAGTCAATAATTGGGGATGAGTGTGATGAAATTATCAGTCATTTTATTAGCTGAATATACTATTGTTAAACTATTGTACTATTTATGATGTCAATGTTTACATGATATTGTCATGCCAGTTCAGGCGGTCAGAATCCTCACTGGGATGAAACCAAGGAGGCAGCAGGGCTGTGTTCCTTCTGGCAGCTCCAGAGGGGAGGATCCAAGTCCCTCTTCGTGCATCCTCACGACGCCACATGTGCCTTGTTCTTCTGGTCCCTTTCTCTCCGCACTCCAACAGTCTTCTCACTATTCACACCTCCTTTCTGCCCTCAATTCACCTTTCTTTTATAAACCAGATTATATTACAGTATAGTATAATTATATTCATGATAAATTATAATTCATGATAATCTCCAGAGAGAGAAGAAGAGGCTGATTGGAGGGCAGAGGCGCTGGAGAAGGAGAAGTGATTGAAAACCCAGTGCTGAGCAGTAAATCTTATGATTCACCCAGAGGGAAAGAGAGATACGACCAGGCGACTCAGCCACAGAAGGAAATGGGGAGATTTAGTGTCAGCAGGCACAAGGGAGAAGCAGCTGCTCCATTCTGAATGCTTGTCCTAAGAAGCAGGTGTGGCTGTCCATGGTTGGATGGATAAGCCCATCTTACAACCAAGTGAGAAGCAGTGAGGAAAATGCAGGTTTTGAATGAAGCAGAGAAAGGCTCATGGCAGATCTTACACAGTCTTTGTGACCTGACTTTCTCATGCAAAGGACCCAGATCTATGTGTGCCACTGTCTCCTCTGGTTAGTAGTACCAACGCCATTGTGTGCAGAGGTAGTGTGTTCTACAGTGATGGGAGAGACAGAGCTGGGCAAGAAGGAAGCAGCTGGGATATTAGTCGCTGACTCCCTTGTGTCCCTGAGCAGGAGGTTTGTGTTGGAGGCTGAAGCCCTGTGGGAGGACTGCCCTCATGTTGCCCACAGGAGTATTTGCCATGTGCTCAGTCTGGAAGGCTCTGATTATGAGAGTGGAATTAGTCTCCATGTTGCTTCACCCAAATCTGTTAGGGTAACCCAGATTCTTGAGTGGCTGAGCAGGAGATGAGCAGCTTAGGAGCCTGTCCTGGTTTCTTCTGGCATCAGGCTATGTCATTCTTGTGGGTTGAACTGGATAAGAGACTGTGGATGGATTTGCTCTTGATGGTGACCTTTTCTCCTGTAGACACAGCTAGGGAGCTTGAAGACTGGGTCATCACAGTGTCCCCACAGGTACTACCAATAAGGATTGGATAGTGACAACACAATGCATCAGAAATATCTCAGAATTCCTGTTTGGGAAGTGTTAAGTGTTCTTTCCTGTAGAGCAAATGAGATTGCTCAAGTGAATTATTGAAGATTTCATTATAGAGATTCAGAAGGATGAGAGGCTGTGACCATGGGGACTTTGTTCTGCATCTCCCACCAAATGTATGTAAGCCTTAGACCATGGGAAAGCCCATTCCTCATTCCAGGATGCAGAGAGGGTCACCTGAGCCTCAGTGGTAGATACTGCAGCCCAGAGAAACTAACCATGAGAGTCTATATGGGGTTTCTTAGTCTGTTGCAGAGAATTGTTCTGGGTGCGAACTCATCTAAAGGGCCTTGTGGATCCTCATCCAGGTGCCTACAGATGAATGCAAGCACTGATCATCATTGCATACATGGTATTTCACATCGGTAGTCAAAGTTTCATGTTGATGAAATTTAGGAAATGACAGCCAATGAAGTAAAAATGTATTGCAGAGGCTCTCAAGTCAAGAAAGGGGAGGCCATTTACTCTGGGCATAAGAGCACTGTGCTATATTAAGGTGCACGAATCTGCAGTATAATTGCCTCTTTGCAGTCAGATTCTGACAGTGTTTGAGTGTCATTATATGGTGGATCCTGAAAAAAAATAATAATTATATGAATCCATTTTCCTGTTTTCCAAGTAGCAGAAACAATGTAATTTCAGAATCCCTGAAATGTATAATTAATAAATAAATCATGGGAAGTATTTGAAGTCAGGCTGAGGAGTTGATGAAGTTACTGTATAAAATGGTACTGCATATATTGTAACAGATATTAAAATCTACTGTAAATTGAATCACAGGCAAGAAATAAAAATAGATGACATCATATTGTCCCTGTGTTAATTTAATTTGTTAACAGATCCTTACATGTTTTGCTTCTCATACTATGTGTCAGAGAGGATCATGGTATCTGCAGGTAAATTAGCGCAGCCCAGGGTATGACCTCATGTCTGAAGTTCCCCTGTGCTCAGTTATGAGATGAGCTGGGCACTTCTGCTTTGCACAACGATATCACTTCCCCTGCTGATTTGCATGTCCCCATGGCAGAGCCCACTATCCTGCAGACTTATAAGCAGGCGCTCACAGCCTGTGCAGGAGTCAGTGCCTGTCAGGACACAGCATGGACATGAGGGCCCCTGCTCAGCTCCTGGGCCTCCTGCTGCTCTGGCTCCTAGGTGAGGAAGGACAACAGCAGGAATTGTCACAGCCATTGTGGCCAGTGCTGATTGAGTCTTCCTATCTCCTCTGTATGAACATGCTGATGAGAGTGGATGTTTGTGTTTGTGTTTCTCTTCTCAGGTGCCAGATGTTCTGGCCAAACAATAACCCAGACTGAATCCCCGGTGTCTGCAAATGTGAGAGGTACAGTCACCATCAAGTGCCAGTCAAGTCAGAATGTTTACAGCAACAATTGGTTAGCCTGGTATCAGCAGAAACCAGGGCAACCTCTGAAGCTCCTGATCTATTATGCATCCAGTTTAGCGTCTAGGGTCCCTGACAGGTTCAAGGGCAGTGGATCTGGGACATCAATCACTCTCACCATCAACCCGGTGGAGGCTGAGGACGCAGGAATCTACTACTGTGCTGGAGCTTATGGTAGTGGTGCTATTAATAGAACTGA
Organism: Ochotona princeps; assembly: GCF_030435755.1. Lineage (NCBI taxonomy): Eukaryota > Metazoa > Chordata > Mammalia > Lagomorpha > Ochotonidae > Ochotona > Ochotona princeps. The sequence goes on along the minus strand of NC_080839.1, from coordinate 14,850,630 downwards.
CACAGTGATACAAGCCTGAACAAAAATGTCCCAGTAAAGCAGACGTGAGAGCCTGAGCTGGCCTAGCTTCTGCTGGGGCCCTAATCTACCAATAGTCATTTTCTTTTGGGGTCAGCCTTCCATGGTCCCTATATGGTAGTTAGAAATGCCCTAGTACTACTCTATAGCCTCTCTCATTTCCTTTTACTGTGCATTTCCAGTACAGTACTGATGTTAAGGAAAGAAGTGATTATTCCTGAGTATTCATTCTTATCATATCTTTTTGGATCGTTCAGTAAAATGATTCATTAGGAATATTTAAAGCTGTATTGAAATCCAAATTGTACTTTCATGTTCTTGGAATGTGGGGATCATGGATGGTGATCTTTAAGCATGGGATTCTGTGCTCTCCATGGATCCAATGCTTCTTTGCACAGAAGGAACAGGCTGCTCACCCTGTGGTCCTCAGCCCTGCAGCTGATGGTTTTACTGCATATGGCCTCACAGGTGGTTATCCAGCGCTTCATCTCTGTGTCTGCCTACGGGTGCAGCTGAATGTTCCAGAAATTGTCATCTGACATCCAACTCTCAGGGCACATGGGTTGTTTGCCCTGAGACCTATGTTGAGTTGGGAGCTGCAATTTTAACCAAGACTTCATATGTTTAAATATTTTTTTCCACATGCCATGTTCAAACCATGTTTGAAGCTTTAACTAGAGAGACATGGCACAAGAAAACCAGGGTAATGTGGAATCCAGGGATCACGCTGACCTGTTTAACTATCCATTTCTCCATATTTTATACCCATCCCTCTCTGCAATGATTCCTGCCACACTCAACTCTCTCAAAAGTTACAGAACATCAAAGTGATTACATTTCAGATTCCTGGGGAAGGAAGCAGCTCACAACCCTCCCCATTTCCTCTTCAACTCTGTCCCTTCACATCCTTCAAACTCAGCTCTGTCCTCTCACATTCTCTGCATTCTTATTTTCTACTGCTGCAATGAAAGCAGAGAATCAACCAATCAAACCTGTTACTCCACTCAGACACTTTGATAGCTGACCCTAGGCTTTCTCACATTTGATTCACACAAGGCGATTGAATAGATATTCCATCTAAGAGGAAATGTGCTACATCTTACTATCAAATATTGTCTATTTCTGCCAAACTGACACCAGAAGAGAACAAAGTGACATTTCAGCATTTCCGAGGGTCAGTAATTTATGTGGGGAGAGGAAGGCAGAGGGGAGAAGAAATTATCTGCTTTGTTAGGCTGGTAAGTATCATTTCTAAATTATGGTAGAGTTTATGCTGTCAAATTGGACACTGTTAGTATCCCAGTTCAAGAGATCAGAGCTTTTCTGGGATGAACTCAAGAAGAAAGCAAGGTTGTGCTCCTTCTGGCAGTGCCAGAGTGAGGAGATCCAAGTCTCTTGTTCTTGCAGCTTCAGGATGCCCCATGCGTCTTGCTCTGTGGCCCATCTCTCCACTCAGTTTAGCATCATTCTCCATTGATATGCCTCCTCCCTATCATAGACTCAGCATTCTATGGATAGAAGGATTACATTATAGTATATAATATTACTATCAGCCAAATAATTTATAATAATATGTAGAGTGCAGTCATTTAGTAATTAATCTGATGCAACCCTTCTCACATTTAAAGTAGCATTCATGGGATCCAGATCTTTGTTTCCTGTTTTGAAATTAAGAGCACCAGGTAAAAAATGCAATGTCAGATCAGGAGAGAGGGAGAAGAGGCTGACTGGAGAGCAGATTAGTAAGAGATGAAGTGCTTGAAAGTCTAGTGCTGAGGATTAAACCTGGTGATGCACTCAGAGGGAGAGAGTAAGGTGAGGAGCAGGTGACTTACTCAAGGAGGGAAATGGGAAGGTTCTATGTCAGTAGACACACGGGAGAGGCAGCTGCTCCATCCCTGACAACTGCTCCTAACAGGCAGGTGAGGCTCTCACTTGTTCTGTGGTTAGAACTCATCTTACAAGCAACTGAGATCTTTAGAGGCAATAGCAAGCTCTGACTAAGGAAGAGAAAGGCTCCTGATAGATCATAAACAGGGTCTTCATGTCCTGGCTTCTTTGATTAAAGGACACAGGACAGGTTGCTGCAAAACGCTGAGTCTTCCCTGGTTACTAGCACATATCCCACAGTGAAGCAGAAGGTGGGATCTGCTCTAGAGACAAGGGAGGAACCAAGTAGGGCAGCAAGGAAACAGCTGGGAGAGCAGGAGCTCAATCATCCATGGCCTCTGGAGAGGAGGTTTGTGTTGGAGGCTGTATCCCTGTGGGAGAACTGCTCTCATGCTGCCCACAGGAGTTATCTCCCACGTCCTCAGCCTGGAGGCAGCTGATGGTGAGCGTGAAATCTGCCCCTGACTCATTTCCACAGAGTCTTTCCTGGACAACTGTTGCTTGAATGGCTGGCCAATAAATGAGCAGATTAGGAGTTTGTCCAGTTTTCAGCACATGCCAGGGTAGTTCTTACAGAAGAGATTGCTTCAAAGGCAAAACTGCCTTCCCATCACAGAGAGCTCAGTGCAGCCCAGGCAGGAATGGAGGGAGTCAGCAAAGGAACAGTGAAAGGGAAAGATGTGTGGTTCTGTTATCCTCATCCTTAAATAATGTATGTAAACCATCTGGAAGAGCTGAATTCATCACTCCAATCCTGATAGGTTCTGTGTTAGCAGGTTCACTTACAAATCAGATCCCAGATGGGAGGCAAGGTTTTGTGATGTGGCTATATCCACATGGTCTGGTCACTTGTGCTTATTCCTTGGTAATACCCAACTCCTCCCTGGTTCACAGGCTCCTTGATACTGAGATGGCGACCTCCTTATCCCATTCTAGTGGTGCAGACTGGATTACTGCAGCAAAGGTAGAGCTGTGTGATATGGTGTGCAAATCAGGACCGAAGTCTATTAGAATCCAAGATATTGCTCAGGTTATTGAATTTAGCTTGGCATAGTGGAGACTGGTGGATCATCTTGCCTTGGTTTTGGTAAAGTTTCAAGAGGAATTAGCCACTTTCAGTGCAAGATCTGGCTCTGCACCAAGCTCAGTTATCCTCATCTACATTAGGTGGGTTAACAAATGCTTATTTTCCGTGGCCTACCTTCTTTGCTGTTGTCCAGCTGCCAGGTTTCAGAGTGGGTACACGTCCCAGTGGTAGACACTGCAGCTCAGAGAAACTAGGCAGGAGACTTGCTTACGATTTCTTTGTCTTTTTCAAAGATTTTTCTAGGTGTGAACTCGTTAAATGTTTAATGTAGATCCTATTCCAGGGATCTACAGATGAATGCAAACACTGATGACTGCTCCATTCATGGCATTTCACATCAGTAATCAGAGCTTCAATGTGATGAACTTCAGGAAGTAACAGCAAATGGCAGAAAATTGTATTACAAAGACACTCATGTCAACAAAGGTGCAGCCCATTTAGATTCTGGGCATAAACGCCCTCTCCAATATTATAATGCATCTATCTGCAGCCACTATCTTCTCATTATTCAGACCCTAACAGTGTCTGAGTGTCATTACATTGTGGTTTCTAAATATATATGATTTCCTCTTCTCTTTTCTAGACAAGGTAAGTGAAGTAATTTTAGACTCACTGGACTGTGTAAGTAAAAATTATGTATGGGAAGATTTGGAGGGTATGTTCAGAAATTTATAAAATTATTCCATAGAATGGTACTGCCTATTCTGTCCCAAGAAATTGTTCTGTAAATTGAAACCTAGTCATTGGATACAAGTAGATGACATCTTATCCTTGGTACCTTTAGTTTGCAAAGAGCTGTTCAAATGCCATATGACATTAACTGATTGTCAAAGAAGATGATGTCCTCTCCAGAAAAGTAAGTGCAGCCCAGGGGGTGACCTGGATGCCTGAAGATACCTCCTCTGTTCTCAGTTATGAAATGAGCTGGGCTCTTCTGCTTTGCACAGAATATCTCTTCCCCTGCTGATTTGCATGTCCCTGGAGAACAGCCCACCGCCCTGTACACTTTATGAGGGGGCTGCTCTCAGCTCTGCGCAGGAGTCAGTGCCTGTCAGGACACAGCATAGACATGAGGGCCCCTGCTCAGCTCCTGGGCCTCCTGCTGCTCTGGCTCCTAGGTGAGGAAGGAAAACAGCAGGGATTGTCTCAGGTTTTGTGTTCAGTGCTGACTGAATCTTCCTGTGTCTTCTGTATGGACATGCTGATGAGAGTGGATGTTTGTGTTTGTGTTTCTCTTCTCAGGTGCCAGATGTTCCGGCCAAACAATAACCCAGACTGAATCCCCGGTGTCTGCAAATGTGGGAGGCACAGTTACCATCAATTGCCAGTCAAGTCAGAGTGTTTACTACAGCAATGCTCTAGCCTGGTATCAGCAGAAACCAAGGCAGCCTCCGAAGCTCCTGATCTATGGTGCATCCAATTTAGCCTCTGGGGTTCCTGACAGGTTCGAGGGCAGTGGATTTGGGACATCATTCACTCTCACCATCAGCGGGGTGCAGGCTGTGGATGTTGGAACCTACTACTGTCTTGGGTTTTATTATACTAGTGGTTGTTTGACTCCCACAGTGATACAAGCCTGAACAAAAACCTCCCAGGAAAGCAAAAGTGTGGGTGTGGGCTTCCCCATCTGCTCATCCTTAGGCTTATCATCTAAGAGGCATTCTTTGATTCAGTAAGCCATGCATGGTCTCTGAATGGTAGTACAAAGTCTTCTGGGACTTCTTTCTAGCGTTCTTAATTTTTTTTTTTAAGTTGGCAGCTGGATCTCAGGAATGTCCATGATTTTACTCATTTAAAGGTAAGGAGTGATTATGCTTGATTACTCAATGTTACATTATGCCTTTGATTCATACAGTAAAAGGCAATTATTATGGATCTTTCAAGCAGAAACTTTAAGTAGAATATATTATAATCCAAAGTATACTTTCATGTTCTATGAATGCGGTGCTCAGAGGCAATTATCTTAGAAAAATGGTGTTCTTTATTCTCCCTGAATCCAATGGCTGTCTACCTCAGTAGGAACAGGCTCCTGACTCTGTAGTCCTCATCCCTGGAGCTGATGTTCTCAGCTGCCTGCAACCCCACAGCTGGTTCCTCAGTCCTTCATTACTGGGTCTGCCTACAGGGGCTGATGGATGGTTCAGAATTTGTCTTCTGACATTCAAATCTCAGGACACATGGGTTCATTGTTTTAAGACCCATGGTGAGCTAGCAAATGCAATTTTAACTCAAGTGAATACATGTTTAGATATTGACTTCCACATGCCCATGGCCACTCCATATTTGAGTCTGAAACTAGTGGCACAACAAGAGAAAGCCACGCTGATGTGAAATTCAGGGATCACACTGACCTGCTTGACTCCATGTTGATGCAGGTCTTTAACACAGCCCTCTCTGCAATTTACTCTGTCACATACAACTGTCTCAAAGCTGTCACAGATGATAGCACTTCAGATTTGTGGGGAGAGAAGAATCTTGTATCTTTTACCCTTTCCTCATCTGCTCTGTCCCTTCTCATCCCTTGTACTCAGCTCTATCCTCTCACATTCTCTATAATCTTATTTTCTTCTCTTAATATGGAAGCAGAGACAAAAACAAATCAGCACCTCTTCTTCCTCTGACACTTTTTGATGGCTGAGCTCTAGGCTTTCATATACGAGGTTGACAAGAGGTCACTAAGATAATGGACCAAAGATATTTTCCGTTTGAGAGGAATCTGTGCTGCCAACTTAGCATCAGTTATTGCCTAATTCTGCCAAACTGTCTCCAAATGAGACAAAGTGACACTTGAAGTTCTCAGCTGTCAGTCAATTATAGGGGGAAGAACATGCAAAATTATCTGTATTTGTATTAGCTGAAAATATTATTTATAAGTTACTGTCCTATTTCTGATGTCAAACTACACACTTGTTTTCCTCCTAGTTCAGGAGATCAGAGGCCCTGCTGGGATGAACTGAGCAGGCAGCAGGGCTGTGCTCCTTCTGGCAGCTCCCGAGGGGAGGATCCAAGTCCTTTTCAGGACACCCCACGTGTCCTGCTCTGTGATCCCTGCCTGTCCTCACTCCAACAACCTTCTGCACAGTCAATCCTCCTCCCTGACCTTGATCTGCCTTCCCACTGTGAGGAGAAAAGCATTATGTAATATAATAAAATATTATATTATCAGATTGTTCTCTACTTAAGTCATGATACTTGAGGATTATTGTATATTAAGCCCACAAAGAATGCAGATGAAAGCCTCAGGGCTGACTCCTCTGAGAGGGAGGGAGCTGGGGTCCTCAACTTCTCTTCCTGCTGTCATGCACAGAGGGTTCCCTAAGGGCTGCTCATCCCACTCCCTGTGGTCTGCACGTATGCAGGTAGAGCTGACTTATCAACTCCCAAGAGGTCATTGCAGCCAAGGCAGGAATGGGGGTAGGCAGTAGAAGAAAGGAAAGGGGAAGGTTGGGGTGGTCTTGCCACCCTTAGGTCTGGAAAGGTAGTTTTATTCACTCTGATCTTGATAGGCTCTTTGTAAGCAGGTTCCTTTGCAGATCAGACCCAAGACAGGTGGTCGAAGTTTTGTGATATGGCTGACCTTCAGTGGCCAGGTACTCATGTCCATGCCTCACTAATACGCACCACCTCCCTGGTTCCAAGGCTCCTTGGCACTGAGGTGGTGACTTCCTTGTTCCATTCTGGTGATACCGACTGAGTGACTGCAGCAAAGAATGAGGTGTGATACAAGGGTGCAAAACTGACTCCAAATCTATTGAAAACCAAGCTATTGCTCTATGTTAGTGGCGCTAGTTTGATAAAGTGAATATTCCTGGGTAGGGAGAAGTTGAGTGCTCTGTCCTTTCTCTCCCCACCATCCCCATTAAAGAGCATTTTAGGAATGAGGTACTTAGGGTGCATGACCTAGATTTGTGCCAAACAGAAGGTACCCTGACCTAAAATAATGTCAAGAAAGGGGCAGCACAATTAGTCTCTGTATAAAAGCCTTCTATTTCAGATTATGTTGCTTCTAATTGCAGTATATTGCTTTATATTATTCAGAACATAACAGTGTTTGAGCATTATTAAGCATTGTCTTCTAAATCTAATTGAGGTCCTGTATGTGCTTCTCTAAATGGTGTAAGTGCAACTCCTTCACACTCCCAGAAATGAATAAGTGCTAAATATAGCACTATACAATTGAAAGGCAGGCAGAGGAATTAGGAGACATATGTTTTAAGAAGATATTGCACTTTTGTACCAACAAGTTACTCTCCTGTAAATTGAAAAATAGCCACAAAATACAAAATGATGACACCACTATACTTGTATGAGATGAACTGGGCTCTTTAATTTAGCAGAAAGATGTGACACATAGCTTGCTGATTTGCATGTCCCTAGGGCGCAGCCATCTACCCTGCACACTTATGAGTATTCTCTTCACACCCTGTGCGGGAGTCAGTTCCAGTCAAGACACAGCATGGACATGAGGGCCCCTGCTCAGCTCCTGGGGCTCCTGTAGCTCTGGCTCCCAGGTGAAGAAGGACAGCAGTTGATTCTGAATTCAGTGTCTTCAGGGCTGACTGAATCTTTGTCTCTTCTCTAAGACCATGATGAAAGTGGATGTTTGTGTTTGTTTCTCTTTTCAGGTGCCAGATGTGCTGTTCAGATCACCCAGTCGCCATCCTAGGTGTCTGCAGATGTAGGAGGCACAGCCACCATCAATTGCCAGTCAAGTCAGAGTGTTTACAACAACAATTATCTATACTGGTATCAGCAGAAACCAGGGCAACCTCCAAAGCTCCTGATCTATGATGCATCCAAGTTAGCATCTGGGGTCCCTGACAGGTTCAAGGGCAGTGGATCTGGGACATCATTCACTCTCACCATCAGCGGGGTGCAGGCTGAGGATGTAGAAATCTACTACTGTCTAGGTTATTTTTGGAATCTACTACTGTCTAGGTTATTTTTGTCATGGTACTATCGCAATGGTACAAGCCTGAACAAAAACCTGCCAGGAAAGCAGAAGTGTGATTTTGGGCAGCCCCAGCTTCTTGTCCTGGTGCCTCTATCATTTAAGAGTGATTCTCAGATGCAGTTAGGCTATGATAGTCCCTGGAATTGAATAAAACAGACACCTGAGCATCCTCTTGTAGCCTCCCTCTCTTCCTGCTTGACTCCTGCAGCACTGTTATGTTCAGATGTCTACTGGTTTAGAACAAAGATGTGTTTATGCCTGAATTCTCCACATTACAACATTTTTGGATTCATACAGCAAAAGGGTTAGAATTTTAGAGATTTGAAGCAGAATCATTAAACAACATGTATTAGAATCCAAGTTATACCATAATGGTCTAGGAATGTGGGATCACAGATGGTGATTGTAAATATGGGACTCTGCTCTCCCAGAATGCAATGCCGCTGTCTCTCACAGAAGGAACAGGCTGCTCAGCCCTGTGATCCTCAGCCCTGGAGCTGATGCTCTCAGCTGCCTGCAACCTCACAAGTGGTTCCCCTGTCTTCAATGTTGTCCATGTCTCATCCTGCAGGTGCAGATGGGTGGTCCAGAATTTCTCTTCTGACCTTCAGATCTGAGAGCACATGGGTTGTTTTCCCCAAAATGCATGTTGAGTGGAAACTGCAATGTTAACCCAGGCCAATATAATTTTAAATATTTTCTTTGACATGGGCATGTTCACTCTGTAGTTGAGGCTGTAACTAGAGGCAGAGCACAAGAAAACTAGGGTGATGTGAAATCCAGGGTTTGTGCTGACCTGTTTGATTGCATGTTGCTTTAGATCTTAAATCTGCCCTCTCTGCTTTTATTCCTGCCATTTAAACTGTCTCAAAACCTTCACAGACCATATGGGATCACGTATCAGATTTGTGGGGAAAGAAGCACCTCTGCTCCTTGGCCGTTTCCTCATCTGTTCTGTCTTTTCCATCTCTCTTATTCAGCTTGTCCTTTCACATTCACTTTAATTTTATCTCTCTTAATGTGGAAGCAAAGGAAGCAAACAAATACAACCTCTTGCTCCACGCACTCTCTGATACCTGAGCCTTGGGCTTTCAAACACCTGGGTTGACAAGTGGTCACTAAGATAATTCACTGAAGAGATTTCCGCTCTATGAGGAATTTATGCTCCCACCTTATAATCAAAATTGTCTAGTTCTGAAAAATTGACATGAAATGAGAACACATTGGCATTTTAGAATCTCACAGGAAGTCAATTTTCAATATCTCCATAATAATAATTAGAAAAAAAGCATTTGTGATTTTTCTTTTAATATTAGTGCTTGCTCAAATTCTGGAGAATTTAGCCCCTGCTGTAAATGACATGTAGTAATCATATACACTTTGTAAATAATACATTTTGTAAAGCAGTGTCCATTCTCCTGACTTTTTCAAAATAACAAATACTGGGGGAATTGCAGGGAGAGAAGGAAGTTCTTTGTGCCCCTATTTTAATTTCTCTTGTACTAATATTTTAGAAGTCTGTATTTTCTCTTGATTTAGGGGACATGGAGGCATTCTTTAGAGTCTACGAGTCAAGGCAGAAATGAAGAAATTATTTCAGTCACCAGGTTATTTACATTAAGGAATAGTATCAAGTGAAAGCTATCAAATAACAGCTTTAAAAACATTGATCCAAAGTTTCTATGTCTGCTATAAATTTGAGACAAGTACAAGTTTACAATTAACCTAAATTGTGCATTAGAGAAAGCAATGAGACTATATGAATAACTTGGTCATTTAGTTAACTGAGCATAAACATGTAAAGATATATATATATATATCTTTTTCTTTATTATTATATATATTATACCTTTTTATTTATTATTATTGAAAAGTCAGATATACAGAGAGGAAGTTCTTCCATCCAATGATTGACTGCTCAAGTGGCCACAATGGATGGCTGTAGCTGAGCCAGTTTGAAACCAGGAATCAAGAGTTTCTTCCGCGTCTTCCACACAGAGACGCAGGTTTCCAAGGCTCTGGGCCATCCTTGACTGATTTTCCAGGCTGTTAGCAGGGAGCTGGATGGGAAGAGGGGCCTCTGAAACACGAGCCAGTGCCAATATGCAATCCTGGCAAGTACAAGGTGAGGCCTTTAGCCACTAGGCTACCACGCCAGACCCAAAATCAAACAGTTTTAACAGAAACATAGACACCAAGACAGACAAGTTACCACCATATTCTCACAATTTAGAAACTCAGTGGATCATTATGAGGTCTCATACGGACCCTAACTCATGAAATTGAGTCCTAGATTAGTATTCAAAATAGAAACAGATCTGATTGTGGGATACCTGTTTATTGTTAAAGGCCATGGCAAATCCTGCAAGCCAGGAAGCCAGGACTGGTTGCTGGGCCATATTAATCATCACAATATACACTACCCCTTTCCCTAACTTTTGAGCCATGTTCCAGAATACAGAATGGCCACTGCCCTCTGACTGCGGCCTCCAAAATGTTGCAGAGTGTAAGAGATATCATGTCAGACAAATCTAGGATGTACTAAGGAGTCTATATCAACCAAGCTTGGCAATAGCAGTGCCCACTAGAAATTAGCAAGTGAAAAGTTACCATGATAATCCAGTCTGAATCAAAACCCTGAGAGGAAAAAAATTGATCATTACACTGAAATCCATCCATTAAACTAAAGACCTGTAACCTGAGCGATGTGCAGTGAACAACCTGGACACATTTACAGAAGTAAACATTTATCTTTTATTTTTATCCTTCTCTGGCTTTTTTGGCTTATATTTTATTATTGCTAGACATCACATGTCCTGAAACTCTTGAAAGTACACAAATTTGTGTTAGACTTCTGCAATTTTTTAGACATGGGTAGTAATGGTATTTTGATATAACAAAATTTTGCCAACTTGGCATTTGACAGTATCTTTAATATAGTCCAAATATCGGATCAGTTTTGTCTCTACAAAATGAGAGATGAATCCTTTGATAGCTCTAGGAGGTCTCACTAGAAATGCCAAACTGTCAAAATATGTAATTTTTGAGTTTTTAATGCCTTTGAGGCATGCCAAGAAGGCTTAACATATCTGATAGAAATAGGATCCTTTTACATGACATAATATAATATAATATAATATAATATAATATAATATAATATAATAAATTTTATTAATTTTAAACAATGGGATCTTAATGAGACAGAGAACACAAAGATTACCTTCACACAAAAAGTTGTAGATAAGAATTAGCACATTGATTTATATCATATTCGTTATAAAGAGTCCTCGGGGGCCTTCACCAAGCTTCCAGCCTTCACCCTATCAGTGCTGAGAAGCACCCCTTGCACCAAAGCCCAAGTGATCCCAGATTGCACCAGAATCTGCTTTTCCTGGCTATACGCTTTTAAGATATCCTGTTTCACTCTCCCAGGCTTTTAAGCCTTAAATCCCTTCATTGGACAACCAAGTTCTACTTCAAGACAGTGTCCCAGCACTGTTGCACAGTGCCTTTCTGCTTCAAAAAGTGATGAAGCAGGTCAATGTAGGGAACATACTTCCCCTTTCTTGCTTTTTTCCCCATTAATGATTCCTGCTTACCTCCTTACATGGTTGTTGTCTCCTCCTTTTTTTTTCCTTTGTCTTCAGGACCCTGATCATGGTGCAAATTGTAAGTAACCTTGAAGGACCTGGGGAGGAGAGTGACCGAAAAGAAATGGAGAGACAGTGCTCTCTTAGGTAACTGACAAAAGTTTATTTCCAGGGTTCCAGTTTTTATCCATTCAGCAAAACAATAATTCAAACACAAGTCAGATCACGTCTGTAAGCAGAGAAGTCAAGGAATCTAACAGGGCAGACTGTTCAAAGCACTGTTGAAATGAGGAATTGATAAAAAGCAGTCTGTCCTTGGTTAGCTGACTAGACAGAGCACAGATATCAACCTTTTATCAAGGAGAGCACAAAGACATCCCCACGGACTCAGTGGGGCAGCATGCACTCTGGGCAAAAGGCTCTTTGCCTCCTCTCCCTGGAGCCTCTTCTCATCAGGTTCGAATCCTTGCACCTCCAGTTTATCTTGTTGGATGCACCCTCCCACCCATGGCCCTGGAGAGGAGGTTTCTGTCAGAAGCTGAATCCCTGTGAGATCAATGTTCTCATGCTGCCTACACTAGTTATTTCCCATGTTGAGATTTGGAGGCTTTCTGTCATTCTGATCTCTCTGTAACTCTCTCAGGAACAAATTTTTGAAAATATTTTTATTTGAAATACGTTTACAAAAAGGGAGCAAATTTTATGTACTTCATATAAACGGTTTTAGGAGTATAAGGATTCTTCCCACTCTATCTTGTTCGCATTACTTCTTTTGTGACTTTCCCTTTAGTTTTTATCATGACATACTTTGAATTCACTTTCTATTCACAAGCTTAATCCTCTTCTAGATAAAGAATCCAAAAGTAGAAAATTCAAAATTCACTGTTCCTCAGGAGGGTAGACAAGGGCTGTTGAGCTCAAGACTTTCTAATGTTTGTCTCACTACCAGACCTTAGTGGCCCCTGGGGACCTTAGGGGAAATTGTGTCATCTCTCACTCTGGTAGTGCAGGTCTGAATTTAATACACAATCCAAGACAATATTCTCACAGAATGCTTCAATAGCAGTGTTAATGATTATATCCAAGTAATAGTCTCTCTTAGAATATCTTGAAAAATTAGAGAACTCTTTAACTCATATGTCCTATATTTAATAGCGGGCAGGACAGATAACTTAAGGACAACCAGTGTTCTGTCTCTCCACCTTCTCTCCTCTGCTTGACTCATCCCTCAACCTCAGGGACCATGAGATCACCTGGAGTAAGTGGGGGAGGGGGCACTCAGATGCACTTAATACATCTGCCCCTCGATTGCTTATGCCACATTGTGTCAGAGAAAATCATGTTCTCTGTAGATCAATTAATGCAGTGCAGGGAGTGACCTAGGTGCATGGAAACACATCCTCTGTGCTCAGTTATGAGGTGAGCTGGGCACTTATGCTTTGCACAGCAATATCATTTCCCCTTCTCATTTGCATGTCCCCAAGGCAAGACCCACTGCTCTGCAGACTTATGAGCAGGTGCTCACAGCTGTACAGGAGTCAGTGCCAGTCAAGACACAGCATGGACATGAGGGCCCCTGCTCAGCTCCTTAGCCTCCTGCTGCTCTGGCTGCCAGGTGAGGAAGGACAGCATCAGGATCTGAACTCATCCAGTGTGCTCAGTGCTGACTGAAACTTCCTCTCCCTTCTGTATGAACATGATGATGAAGAGTGGATGTTTGTGTTTGTTTCTCTTCTCAGGTGACAGATGTGCTGCTCAGGTGACCCAGAGTCCATCCGTGGTGTCTGCACCTGTGGGAGGCACAGTCACCATCAATTGCCAGTCAAGTCAGAGTGTTAACAGCAACAATTGTCTACACTGGTTTCAACAGAAACCAGGGCAACGTCCAAAGCTCCTGATCAATTATGTATCCACTTTAGCACCTGGGATCCCTTCAAGGTTCAAGGGCAGTGGATCTGGGAAATCATTCACTCTCACCATCAGCGGGGTGCAGGCTGATGATGCAGGAACCTACTACTGTGAAGCGGAATATAGTGGTTGGATTCCCACAGTGATACAAGCCTGAACAAAAACCTCCCAGGAAAGCAGAAGTGTGAATGTGGGCTGCCTCAGCTGCCTGTCTTGAGGCCTGTTTCCTCTAAGAGTCTTTCTCAGATGTAGTCAGTCTCCCATGTTCCCTGGAAGGCAGTTAGAAAACCCCTGAATCTCCATTGTAGCCTCCCGCTCTTTCCTTCTACCTGCAGACTGATATTTCCATGTTTTTACCAATTTAAAAGAAAGTAATGCTTAAGCCATAGTCCTCAGTGTTACAACCATTTGATTTCATGCAGCAAAAAGGTAAGCATTATGGATATTTCAAGTAGAAACATTAATAGAGTTTATAGTGATTCAACGTATACCTTAATTTTCTAGTGGGATCAGAGATGTGTTTGTAGAAATACAGGACTCTCTTCTCCCAGAATCCAAAGACCCTCTGAGACAGAGGGAAGAGTCAGGTGACCCTATGGTCCTCAGTCCTGGAGCTGATGCTTTCAGCTGCCTGCAGCCTCACAAGGGTGTCGATTCCTCTATGTTGTCCATGGGCTAGTCTGCAGTGGACGGTCCAGAATTTGGCTTTTTGCATTCAAATCTTAAGGCACATGGGTTGTTTGCCCCAAGACACACAGCACGTTGTTGTCAGATCTGAATTTTAACCCAGGTTAATGTATGTTGAAATATTTTCTTCCATATGGCCATGTTCACTCCATATTTGAAGTTGCAACTAGAGATACACAAGAAAGCTAGGGTGATGTTAAATCCAGGGATCATGAAACCTGCTTGATTACTTGTTGCTCCATGTCTTTTATCCTGCCCACTTGCTTATACCCAGCCACATAAAACTGTCTCAAACCTTTGTAGACCATAGGTGATTACATTTCATATTTGTGGGGAAAAAAGTATTGTGTATGCTTTGTCACTTTCCTCGTCTGCTCAGTCCCTTCTCATCCATCAGATGCAGCTCTAGCCTCTCACATTCTGTAATCTTATTTTCTCCTCTTATTATTGAAACAATAAGCAGACAAGTTAGATCCTCATCCTCTATTTACACTCTTTGATAGCTGATCCCTGGTTGCCAGGAGGTCACTAACACAATTCACTGAAGAAATTTTCCCTTTAAGAGTAATTGGTGTTCCCACATTATCATCAACTTTTGTCTAATTTTGCCAAGCAGACACTAAATGATATCAAAGTGGCATTTTAGGATCTTGGATGACAGTCAACGAATGGGGTAAGAAAAAGAAATTTTTTATTTTCATATCAGCTGAAAAATATTTAAAATTTAGTGTACCATTTATAATGTCAAATGACACACTGTGCCGTCCTCCAAGTTCAGGTGTGAGAGGCACTATTGGCATGAAAACAAGAAGACAGCAGGGCTGTGCTCCTTCTGGCGGCTCTGGAGAGGAACATCCAAGTCCCTGTTCTTGCATATTCAGAATGCCCCACATGCCCTGCTCTGTGGACCCTCCCTCCCCTCACTGCAGGAACATTCATCTACTCCATGGAATACTACTCAGCTATTAAAAAAAACAAAATGCAGTTTTTTGTGGCCAAATGGGCTCAACTGGAAACCATAATGCTAAGGGAAATGAGCCAATCCCAAAAGGTTAAATACCACATGTTTGCCTTAATTTAAGATGATATGATGTTATGTATAACATGTTATGTTATGTATGTCATATGTTGTGTATAAACTAAAATTGAAATGTCAATGAGGTGGTCACGGAAGGTGGTTAA
Organism: Ochotona princeps; assembly: GCF_030435755.1. Classification (NCBI taxonomy): domain Eukaryota; kingdom Metazoa; phylum Chordata; class Mammalia; order Lagomorpha; family Ochotonidae; genus Ochotona; species Ochotona princeps. Next base: position 14,835,314 of record NC_080839.1, on the reverse strand, counting down.
GAACTCGCATTTACTTTTAACATATTGGTTACTCATTACTATGTCAATTAATTCCATAATGATGTAAATTTTTGCTGATGGTATGTTGGAGCTTTTAATTGATCGGGATGATACTCTGCTGGCTCTGTCTTCAGACCAGAGAGGGTATACCTAAGAAACCGTTGAACTTGACTGGACAATAAGATGCTGGACTCTATGCTTGGTATATACTTGCAATGAGGGAATCTCAACTGAACTTGAACTGTGGTTATGCAACAAGGTGGAGGAATCCACCATGGTGGGAGGGTTTGGGGAGGGGTGGGGAGAATCCAAGTACCTATGAAACTGTGTCACATAATACAATGTAATTAATGAATTAAAAATAATAAACAAATTTTAAAAAATTTGTATTAGCTGAGGATGCTGGATGTTTAACTCGCATGGAATACATGGGAAAACCTCAGAGTTAATTTATCTGAGAGGTGAGGGAACTAGAGTCCACAGCACTTTCTCCTGCTGCCATGCACAGAGGGTTCCCTTGTGGCAGCTCATCCCAGGCCCTGTGCTCTGCACGTGTGAAAGGGGGCTGCCTCCTCAGCTCAGAGAGCGCAGCACAGACAGGCAGGAGTGGAGGGAGTCAGCAGAGGAACACTGAATGTGAAGGATGGGTTGGTCCTGCTACCCTCCTCCTTGACAGATGTGAATATTGATTGTGTCTGGAAAGGCAGTTTTCTGCTGGGAGACCCTGGTCTGTTGTTTGTTAGTAGGTGCCCTGAGATATCAAACCCTAGGAGAGGCATCAGGAGTCTTGTGAAGAGGCTGCCCAAGTGATCTTGTCATCTGTGCTCATGCTTCAGCAATACTCACCTCCTGGCTGTTGTACAGGCTCCTTGGAACTGAGATGGTGACATTCATGTCATACTGTAGTGATGCAGACTGTGTCAAGGGCACAGATAGAGATGTGAGATTCAGGGGTCCAAATTGTGGTCCAAGTTTAGTGCAATACAAGATATTCTCTACGATATTGGCACTAGAATGACAATGTGGATCATTCTGGGTAGGGAGAAGGAGAGTGTTGCCATGCTCCCCTGGCCCTGATAAGGAGAAGAGGAAGGAGGACACTGCAGTGTGTGATGTGGACTGGCACCAAGCAGCAGGTACCCTCATCTAAGACAGAGTTTTAATCAATGAGTTTTTCTCCTGGGCTGCCTCCTTACCTGTTCTCCACAAACCAGGATCCAGGATGATCACCTGAGCCCAGTGGTAGATACTGCCACTCAGAGAAACAAACCACAAAAGTGCATATGAGGTTTCTTTGTGTGTTGCAGAAAATAGTTCTGGGTGTGAACTCATCTAAAGTGTCTTGTGGATCCTATTCCAGGGACCTACAGATGAAAACGCTGATGACTGCTGCATTCATGGAATTTCACATCAGTAGTCAAAGCTTCATGGTGAGTAAGATCAGGAAATGACAGCCAATGACATAAAAATGTATTGCAGAGGCTCTCATGTCAGGAAAGTGTAAGCCATTTAGTCTCTGAGCATAACAACCCTTTGTTATATAAAGTTACATCTGTCTGCAGTATATTGCTTCTGTATTCAGACTGTAATTGTTTCAGTGTCATTGTATTGTGGGTCCTAAATAAATTAATAAATAAACATAGGTGTGTGTGAATCCCTCTTTTCCTCTTTTCTAAGAAGCATAAATGAAATAATTTCAGATTCCCATAAATGTATCAGAGAGGAAGAATGGGAAGAATTTGAAGGCAGGCTGAGGAGTTGATGGAATTAGTGTATAGAATGGTACTGCACATTCTGTAACAATAAGTTTCCCTTCTTAAATTGAAACATAGGCATCTTGTCCCTGGGTTCATTTAATTTGTCAACAGAACCTTACAAGCTTTGCTTCACATAGTATGTGTCAGAGAGGATTATTTTCTCTGCAGGGAAATTAGTGCAGCCCAGGGTATGACCTCAGGTCTCAAGATAGTTCTGTGCTGTGTTATGAGATGAGCTGTGTCCTTCTGGTTTACACAGTGATATCACTTCCATGCTGATTTGCATGTCCCCTGGGCACAGCCCAATGCCTTGCAGACTTAAGAGCAGGTGCTCACAGCCTATGCAGGAGACAGTGCCTGTCAGGACACAGCATGGGCATGAGGGCCCCTGCTCAGCTCCTGGGCCTCCTGATGCTCTGTTTCCTAGGTGAGGAAGGACAACAGCAGGGATTGTCTCAGCTGTTGTGGTAACTGCTGACTGAATCTTCCTGTCTGTTCTGTATGGTCATGATGATAAGAGTGGATGTTTGTATTTGTGTTTCTCTTCTCAGGTGCTAGATGTTCTGCCAACACACTGACCCAGACTCCATCCGAGGTGTCTGCAAATGTGGGAGGCACAGTCACCATCAAGTGCGAGTCAGATAAGAGTGTTGCTTACAATTATCTAGGCTGGTTTCAGCAGAAAGCAGTGCAACCTCCGAAGCTCCTGATCTATGGTGCATCCACTTTAGATTCTGGGGTCCCTGACAGGTTCAAGGGCAGTGGATCTGGGACATCATTCACTCTCACCATCAGCGGGGTGCAGGCTGATGATGCAGGAATCTACTACTGTGAAGCTTACTATGCTACTAGTAGTGATCGTTTCACCACAGTGATACAAGCATGAACAAAAACCACCCAGGAAAGCAGAAATGTGAGCTTAGTTGATCTAGTTTCTCATGGGGCTATAATCTACCAAGAATCATTCTCTATTGCAGCCATCCTTCCATTATCCCTATAAGGTAGTTAGGAAGCCCCATGGAGTATCTTGTAACCTCCCTCATTTCCTCCTACTTGGCACTTCTAGTACAGTACTGATTTAAAGGAAAGGAGTGTTTATGCCTGAATACTCATTGTTACAATATCCTTTTTGGTTCATTCATTCAAAAAGCAGCATTATGGATATTTCAAGCTGAAACATTAAGCACAATTTATAACAATCCAAACTAAAATTCACGTTCTAGGAATGTGGGTATTAGGGATAGTGATCCTAAAAACATGGGATTCTGTGCTTCTCCATGGATCCAATGCTCCTTTGCCACAGAAGGAACAGGCTGCTCTCCCTGGGGACCTCATCCCTGGAGCTGGCACTCTGCACCCACGTGGGATACCCGGAGAAGGCTCCTTGATTCTTGGCTTCAAATCGGCTTGGCTCTAGCCGTTACAGCCATTTGAGGAACGAACCTCAGTATGGAGGACCTTTCTGTCTCTCCTCCTCCTTGTAGATTTGGCTTTCCAATAAAAAAAAAAAATCTTGTTAAAAAGGGTAAAAATTGTTATTGGCTGTGGCAGCTTTTATGAAACATCCACTATTTTCAAATCATTGGTGATTGTAGACATGACTGTGGGTCTACTGATTTAAAAAAAATAGTAGTCCATGTGGGTGATGGACTGAGCTGGACCTCTTATTGGCTGGCACATACAGGACCTAGGTTGGGGTCACCTCTGGGAAGGTTTTTTTGTGTGCTCTCACAACTGGGTCATTGAACTCAGAACTCCAATCATGGTGAAAATCACAGGCTATGTGATCTGATGATGGGATGTATGTGTCAGAACGGGGTCTCCATGGTTGCTGAGGCCTGTGTGGTGGTCGGTATGCCCACATGCTAGTTGTGATACTGAAACAGTTCATTGAGGCCTGCAGAGGCCATCTAGTACCATGGAGGGCAAACCAAATCAGAGAGCTTTCCCAGACAAGTGTTTAGGCAAATCAAGACCCTATGTTGGACTATGTAGGCAATCGGCCTTGGAAGGATTTCCTCCACCTTGGAGCAAAGAAATCAACAACACCTCATAATTATCAAGACCTCTTAAGCAGTATGCTTGGAACCTGCTCTACACAGAGGACTCTGGGATGACACTGGGTGGCCTATCCCGATTCCTGGATACTGATGTGGTTTGGTTGCTGGGAGTGGCCATCTGCCCTTCTCTCCACTTTCCCCAGATGGCAGAAGAAAAAATGAGTTTGGAAGCAGTTGCTTCATCCACTTTTCCCCATTCCTCAATCCACCCCATGGTCCACATGGGCAGGCATCCCTCTCAACTAGGTAAACATCATCAAACATAAAATGTGTTTAAAATTAAACATATTTTTAGTTTAAAAATACATTTATACAAAGGGAGCAAATTTCATGTCCTTCACATAGACCATTTAGAAGCATAATGTTTCTTGTCACTCTTCCCCCAACCGTATCTCTTTTGGTTATCTTTCTTTTAATTTATATGATGAAATACTCCCAATTTATATTTGCAAGCTTATCTCTTCACTAAATAAAAATTCAACAAACAGGTAGAAAGTAGAAAATCTGCTGTTCCTCAGGGAGTAAACAAGGGCTGTTGAGCTCAAGTCCTCCTTAATTCCCTGTAAGTACCAGCCCTGAGCAGCCATGGCTCCCCCTGGCGGTCATAGGGAAAATCGTGTCTGCTTTAAATCTGGGAGAGCAGGTCTGCATGCTATGCAAAGTTAGAAAGAACATTCTGATACAATTGCTTAAAAACTGTGTCATTAATTGCTCCAAGTGACAGGCTGTCTTGAATAATTAGAGAACGCTTTTATCAGTTGTTTACGCCTTAGCATAAGCCACTTAAGAGTGAGTCTGGGCTGCCTCAGCTGCTCCTCCTGGAGCCTCCATCTACCAAGTTTGAATCTGTGATGCAGCCACGCTCAAAAGCTATAAAAGTTTTGTTGAAAAGACCATGGTAACTCCTATGTAGTCCCCTTTATTTCCTCCTGCTGGTACCTGCAGCACAGACATGAAAAATTTGTGCTGACTTAAAGGAAATGTATTTATAAGCCTGGGTAACCATGTTATAGATATTTTGAATTCACAGAGAAAAGATTTGAACATTACTAGTATTACAAACATAAGTTTGTTAGATCCAAACTATTCCCTTTATTACCCAGGAAATGTGTGTATGGCGGGGGTGGGGGGCTGGGAAGTAAGGTGGTTGAGATGGTGATATTAGAAACTTGAAACTTTGTATTCTACATCAAGACAACAGCCTACAGCCAAATAAGGAATAGGATGCTGAGTATTGTGTCCTCAGCCCTGGAGCTGATGCTCTCTGCTGCCCACAGCCTCACAGGTGTTCTCCAGTCCACATCCTCATCCCTGGACCTCTGTGAAGGTACACATGGGTGTTACAGAATTCTCCTTCTGACTTTCACATCTCAGAGCACATGGATCATATTTACCAAGACACATGGTGAGTAAGTGTGGAGACTTGGGATGTGAACCCAGCTGAATATATCTTTTAATATTTTCATTCTGTATGCTATTCTCTTCCATATTAGATGCTGTAGTCTACAGGAAAGGCACGAGACGGAAGCCGGGTGATGTGAAATCTCTGGTTCCCGCTGCCCCACTTTCACTCCAGGGTGACTGGAATCTTAAAAGCAGTCTGCCCGTAATTTTTTCAGCACATCTCACATTCTTGACTGCTACATCTCCTTTGTCCCTTTCACTCCTCAGATTCAGTCCTGTCCTCTCATTTTCTCCATAATTCTGTTTCTCCTCCTAAAATGGAAACAGAGAAACAAACAGATCAGAACTTCTTCCACCATTCCTTTTTGTATTGGCTGAGCCTTCACATTCTAGAGTTGAGAAGAGATCATAAAGATACTTCAACGAGGAAATTATGCATCTAAGCATAATTTGGGCCCCTCACCTTATAAACACCCTTGCCTGTGTTCTGCTAGAGCTGACACTAATGAGAACAAGATGACATTTTGAGGATCTCAGAGGACAGTCCCTTACTCAAGGATGCAAAAGCCATTATATGTATTAGTATTAGCTTGATAATAATTACTGTAAAAAACATTGTATTATTTTTTTGCCAAAAGCACACAGATATGCCTTTTACACAATTCAGCATGTCAGAGGCATCTTCAGGATGACGCCAAGCAGGCAACAGGGCTGTGCTCCTTCTGGCAGCAATACAGGGAGGAGTCAGCTCTCTGTTCTGGTTTCAGGATGCCCCATGTGTCATGATTGTGGCTTCTTCCTCCCCTCACTCTAGGTAACATCACCATCACACATCCTCTCTAACATTTTCTGACCTTCATATAATAAAAAGAAATGTATATAATGATAGACTATCATATGATATGATGTGATATCATATTATATCATGTTATCATATCGTATCATGTTGTGTTATAGCATTCTTAAATTGAATCTGTAATTGAAAATTATTGGATGCTAACCCCAATTTAATACTGGGAAAAGCCTCAAGGTTGACTCATTTAAGGGTGGGGGACCTGGGGTCCTTAGCCTCTCCTCCTGCTGTCGTGCACAGAGGGTTCCCTAAGAGCTGCTCATCCCAGGCCCAGTGGTCTGCATTGTGCTGTGGAGCTGCCTCTCCAGACAAGAGAGCTGAGAATACAGTCCATGCAGGAGCGGAGGGAGTCAGCTGAGGAACAGTGAAGGATATGGTGGTCCTGCTACCCTCCCCATAAAAGATGTGTGTTTTTTGTCTGGACAGCAGTTTTTTTCACTCCAATCCTAGCAGGCTATTTGCTACCATGTTCCCTTATAAATCAGTCCCCTGGTGGGAAGCTGGAGTTTGTGAGATGGCTGAATCCCCATGGTCTGTTCACCAGTGCTTGTGCTTCAGTAGTACCTACTACTGAGTTGGTCCCAGAATCTTGGTACTAAGATAGTGCCTTCCTTGACACATTCTAGTGATGCAGAGTGGGAGACTGGGGCAAGGATCAAGGTGTGGGATACAGGGCTGCAAGTCTGTGTCTAAATCTATCGGAATACAAGATAGTGCTCTGTTATTGGCACTAGCTTGACAAAGCGGAGGTTCCTGGGTAGAGAAGGCGAATGCTCCACCCCCATCTTGACACCAAGAGAATAGAAGAGGAAAGAAGCACTTTCAGCAAATGATTGGCCTTGCACCATGCTCTCGTACCTTATCTAAGATAGATGTGTTAATAAATGGATCTTTCCCCTGGGCTAGCCTCTCACATGTTCTGCACATACCAGTTTCCTGAGATAGTCCTTCTGAGCCCCAGTGGTAGATATGGAAGCTCAGAGAAACTAACCAGAAGACTCTACATGGGGTATCTTTGTTCTTTGAAGAGGTTGCTCTGGATGTGAATAATTCTAAAGAGTCCTGGGTGTCCTATCCAGGTATCTACAGGTGAATGCAAACACTGATGATAGTCACATCCATTTAATTTCACACCAGTACTCAGAACTTCATGGTGATGATGCAGACGCTCTCATATCAAGAACTGGGAGGCTATTCAGTCTCTTGATATAAGAGCCCTCTATTATCTTATGTTGCATCTACCTGCAGTAAAATGCTTCTGAGTATTCAGATTGTAACAGCATCTGAATGTATTTACATTATGGCTCCTAATAAATATTAATCCCCCTTTTCCACTATTCTTAATTGGGTATATGAACTAATTTCACACTTTCAGAGATGTGTAAGTCATAAGCAAAGCATGGGGAGAATTTGAGGGCAGGCTTATAATTGATAGACTTACCCTATAAGAAGACAGCATTATGTCCTTTGGATCATTTAGACTTTGTCAAAAACCCATCAAATGGATGATGTCACATAATGTGTGTCAGAGGATCATGTTCTGTGCAGGTAAATTAGTGCAGCCTAGAGGTTACCTGAATGGCTGGAGACACTTGCCCTGTGCTCAGTTATGAGATGAGCCGATCCCTTCAGCTTTGCACAGTGATATCACTTCCCCTGCTGATTATTTGCATGTCCCTGGGGCACAGCCCACTGCCATGCACACTTATAAGCAGGTGCTCACAGCCTATGCAGGAGACAGTGCCTGTCAGGACACAGCATGGACATGAGGGCCCCTGCTCAGCTCCTGGGCTTTCTGCTGCTCTGGCTCCCAGGTGAGGAAGAACAGCACCAAAAATTGACTCAGCTCTTGTGTTCAGTGCTTTCTGAATCTTCCTGTCTCTTCCATATGAACATGAAGATGAGAGCGGATGTTTGTATTTCTGTTTCTCTTCTCAGGTGCCAAATGTGCTGCCCAGGTAACTCAGAGTCCATCCGAGGTGTCTGCAAATGTGGGAGACACAGTCACTATCAATTGCCAGTCAAGTGAGAGTGTTTACAACAACGTCAATGTACAATGGTTTCAGCAGAAATCAGGGCAACGTCCAAAGCTCCTGATCTACTGGGCATCCCGTTTAGCATCTGGGATCCCCTCAAGGTTCAAGGGCAGTGGATCTGGGAAATCATTCACTCTCACCATCAACCCGATGCAGGCTGAGGATGCAGGAACCTACTACTGTCAAGGGGAATATGGTGCTAGTGGTAGTTACACTCACACAGTGATACAAGCCTGAACAAAAACCACCCAGGAAAGCAGAAGTATGTGCCTGAGCTGGCCTAGCTGCTCCTCCTGGGGCCCTAATGTATCAAGAGTCATTTTCTATTGCGGTCAACCTTCCTTGGTCTCTGGAGGTAATTAGAACACTCACTAACTGGACTACTTTGTAGCCTCTGTCATTTCCTGCTACTTGGCACTTTCAGCACAGTTCTGATTTAAAGGAAAGAAGCAAGTATGCCTGAGTACTCATTTTTACAATATGATATTTATTCATTCAGTAACAGGTCAACATTATGGATATTTCAAGCAGAAACCTTTAAAAGAGTTTATTAGAATTCAAATTATACTTTGATGCTCTAGGAATATGGCAATCAGGCATGGTGATCCTCAAAACATGGGATTCTGTGCTCTCCATAGATCCAATGCTCCTTTACCGCAGAAGGAACAGGCTGCTCACCCTGTGGTCCTCAGCCCTGGGCCTCACAGGTGGTTTCCCAGTTTTCACCCCTGGGTCTGACTGTAGGTGCAGATGAATTTTCTGTAATTTGCCTTCTGACATTCAAATCTCAGAGTACATGGGTTGTTTGCCCCAAGTCCCATGTTGATTTGCGAACTGCGATTTTAACCAGGACTTTATATGTTTAAATATTTTCATCCACATGACCGTATTCACTCCATGTTTGAGGATGTGACTAGAGACAGCACAAGAAAACCAGGATGATGTGAAATCCAGGGATCACGCTGACCTGCTTAATCTAGCTCTCACTGCGATTATTCCTGCAACATACAATTGTCCCAAAGCCTTTGCAGACTGCAGGTGATTTCTGGGGAAAGGTGTACCTTGTATCCTCCCCCCTTTCCTCACTGCTTCGTTTCTTCTCATTCCTCAGACTCTGCACTCTCTTCTCACGTTCTGTGTGATCATATTTTATCCTCCTAATATGGCAACAGAGAGGAAACCAGTCAGAACCTCTTCCTTCACTCACACTCTTTGATAGCTGAACCCTAGGTTTTCACCTTCTGGGCTCACAAGAGATCATGAAAATAAATTTGCAATGAGATTTTCCACTAAGGAAAATTTGTACTCCCACATTATCTATTGTCTAACTCTGCCAAACTGACAGGAAATGAGAACAAAGTGACATTTGAGGATCCCAGCGGCAAGTCACTTACAGGGGATGGGGAATGCGATGAAATTATCTGTATTAGCAGAAATTTATTATTTATAAATTATTGTACAGTTTATGATATCAAACTACACACTGACCTGTTATCCCAGTTCAGGAGGTCAGACTCTTGAAGGCACTTTGTCAGTATTTGCCTTACACATCAGTCATCTGGATGTACAGCAGGAGGTTTGGGAAGTAGCTGCAGCCCGTGATCTGGTCATTTGTGCTTGGTTCTCAGTAATACCCACCGCCTCCCTCTTCCCCTGCTATATGTCACCAAAGTAGTGACTGTCAGTTCACCTTTTACAGAAAAAACTGTCCGAATGGAGTCAGATCAAGATGCAAGATATCTCATTGCAAATCAGGGTTCATTCCTTACTGAAATCCAAGCTATTTTTCTTTTTACAAGGCCTAGCTGGAAAGTTGGAGACTCCTGGATAGGGAGTGGTGAGTGCTGTCCCCTCACTGCTACAGGATAAAAGTTCACGATGAGGACTGGCACCTGGCAGAGGTGACCCTTACCTGGGAATCAGGGTTGATCATTTGGTCTGCTCCTGGACAAGCTGCTCACCTGGTCTCCAGCACCAGATTCCAGAGAGGATTCGCTTGAGCCCCAGGGGCATGCTGGTGGAAAAGGCAGCTCAGAGAAAATTCACAGGAGACACCCTGCTGGTTTTCTTCACCTTTGCAGAGAGTTGATGTAGGTGTATATTTATTTAGAGGAGCTTGTGGATCCTAAACCAAGCTTATACAGTGAATGCTAGCACTGGTGATTATTGCATTAATTACCTTTTATATAATAGTGAGTGTACCCTGATGAACGTCAGGCAATGACCCCACCCGGCAGAAAGCAGTACTGCAGAGGACTCCATGTCCACAGTCAGGGATAATCCATCTGGCTTCTCATCATAAGTGCCCTCTAGTTTGGGTTATGGTGCAATTCTGTGCAGTGAATTCTTTCACATTATTCAGATTTTAATACAGGCTAGAGCTGTTTCAACTTATTGCTGAATATATTTATTGCTCTTGTGTGTCACATCAAGAACTTTAGGGAATCAAAACAAAGTGGAAACTTCCCTGGCCTCATCAGCCATGGGAACCACACTGAGGAGCTTGTCCACTTTCTTGCAGATTCTGGGATTGTGCAAACAATGGAACCCTGTCATAGGTTGGACAGTAGCAGCAAAGAAAGTCCTGAGCCAGGAGAAGAGCAATGGGACAGTTCACACATTGATCACCAGAGTGAGGCCTCGCCTGTGGTCACCGGGCACACATACTGTATTGTTTTGCTGTGCCTGTTTTCCAATATAGCTTTGCTGTGCCTGTGCCTCTGGGTCTGACATGGTTTCCTGGGGACTTCCCACATCTACTGAGCAACTCAGCACAATCCTGAAATGGAGGGGTCAACCTTTGGAGCACAGTTGCCAATTTGAATGTTCCTTGGGCTCAGCGACTCTCGTGTAGACTTATGACAGGCTGGTCATACCCTAAGTAGGAGTCAGTGCCAGTCAGGACATGGCATGGACATGAGGCCCCTGCTCAGCTCCTGGGCTCCTGCTGTTCTGGCTCCCAGGTAAGGAAGAACAATAGCAGAAAGTGACTCAGGTCTTGTGGTTAGTGGTGAATGAATGTTCCTGTCTTTTGTAGGACCGGGTTGATGAGAGGGGATGTTGTGCTTGTGTTTTTTCTTCTCAGATGCCAGCGGTGCTGCCCAGGTGACCCAGAGGCCATCATGGTGTCTGCAAATATGGAAGGCACAATCAACATCAAATTTCAGGGAAGTCAGATTGTTAGTAGCAATAGGTTAGCTTGGTATCCGCAGAAACCATGGAAATCTCAGAAGCTGCTGATACATCAAGCATCCAGTTGAGAATCTTGGATTCCACTGAGGTTCAAGCGGCAGTGGATGTGGGACAATACATCATCTCCATCTAGTGTGCAGCCTGAAGATATTGACCACTTCCTACTGTCAACAGGCTCGCAGTACACCTCCTGAATAAAACCCTCCCAAGAAAGCAGCAGTGTCTGTCTGTGTTCCCATTCTGCTCCTCTTGTGGCTGCCATCTGCTACTGGAGAGACTGTCAGTACCATCCATGCTTGAAGCTCCTTGGGAGGCTAGAGGAAGGACCAAGCTTCTCCTGTGCATCCTCCCTCTCTTTCCTTCTCCTTGACAATTGCAAGACAGACATGACTAATACTCCACTGCTTTAAAGGAAAGAAAACATTAAGCCCGATTTTTCTGAACGTGACAGCATCTTTATTGAGTAATAGAGTATGGATATATGCTTTGAAGATAATTCTAAGCAGTAACATAGCTTCACACAGTTTATTAGAACTACATTACAGGCACCTGTCTCCAAGACCTGTTTGGGTTAGAGGTGTTGATGGGACTATACTCTCCAAGAAGTCAATGTCCCTTTGGCACAAAAGGAGCAGGCTCCTGAGCTCTGTGGTCCTCAGCTCTCTAGTTGATGCTCTCGACTGCCACAGCACTGACACATGGGTCTACATTAGATTGGTTAACAAATGGTTATTTCCCATGGGCTACCTCCTCAACTACCAGGTTGCAGAGTGGGTCCACCTGAGCCCAGTGGTAGATACTGCAGCTCAGAGAAACTATCCAGGAGACTCCCAGTGCTTTCTTTGTTATTCTCAATGATTTTTGTAGGTGTGACCTCATTTAAAGTTTCTTGTGTATCCTAATCCAGGGATCTACAGATGAATGCAAACACTGATGACTGCTGCATTCATGGAATTTCACATCAGTAGTCAGAGCTTCATGGTAAGGATGATCAGGAAATGACAGAAAATGCAAGAATTTGTATTACAAAGACATACATGTCAACAAATGGGCAGCCCATTTAGTCTCTGGGCATAAGATCCCTCTTGTTTATTATGGTGCATCTATCTTATTATTACATCTTATTAATAATAAGAAGTAATATCTTCTTATTATTCAGACTCTAAGAGTGTGTGCCATTACATTGTGGCCTCTGAATATATATGAATCCCTCTTCCTTTTCTAAATAAGGTAAATGAAATAATTTTAGACTCACTGCATTGTATAAGTAAAAATAATGTATGGAAGATGTTGAGGACAGACTCAGAAATTTATAAAATTGCTCTAAGGAATCACACTTTATATTCTCTTGCAAGAATTTGTTCTGTAAATCAAAACTTAGTATGAAATACAAATAGATGACAAAATCTTGTCTTGGTACAATTTAGAGTTCATAAAAAACTGTTCAGATGCCTTATGACATACACTGTTTGTCAAAGTGGATGATGTTTTTTCCAGGTATGTGGGGAAAATTAGTGCTGCATGAGGCTTGTCTGTTAAATAATTATGAACTTCCTCTCCAGGTTCAGGTCCAGGGTACGGCGACCCTGGGAAGAACCAGGACAAGGAAGGTTGTTTTGAGATGTGGACATTTGCTGCACACACTCCCTGTCAACTTCTGGCCGGGGCAGAAGCGGGTGTGGGTTTGCAAGATTGTTTATGCAAGATAGGGTTCCTGTGCCTACACATGTTCTGTCTGGGCCTTCGGCCAGGCCTGGGAAAGAATGTGTGCATGGGTCAGGGAGAAGGTAGCAGGCCAGAACAGCTAGCCCAGTGCCACTGTTGTGTAAAGGATTGCATATACAGCCAATAGCCAGGGAAGAAGAAGAAGAAGCACGCCCGATTGAGTTGTCCATGATGCCCAGGGACATCTATTGCTGGTCTGATGCTGAGGGTCGTGTTCCAGAGAATGGCCCTACAGTGGTAAATACTAAAGTGGACAAATATCCTCCTTGGCCTAATCTCCCTTTTTGCTTCTTACCTTGGGCTCTTTTATCTTTGCTTATTTCATTCTCCCTGCTCAATGAATGTTGTATGACTTATCTAAGAAAGGCTTGCAGAGTGCGTTGTTGCAGATCAAGCCCTAAATCAAGTGAGAGCATGCCTGGCTGGGAGCTAAGAATCTCATGATCCAACAAGGTAATTTAGTGCAGCCAAAGGGTTGACCTGGGTGCCTGGAGACACTTTCCCTATGCTCAGTTATGAGATGAGCAGGGCGTTCTGCTTTGCACAATAATATCACTTCCCCTGCTGATTTGCATGTCCCCAGGGAACAGCCCACTGCTTTGCAGACTTATAGGCAGAGGCTCACAGCTTGTGCACGCGTTAGTGTTAGTCAAGATTCAGCATGGACATGAGGGCCATGCTCAGCTCCTGGGGCTCCTGCTGCTCTGAATCCTAGGTGAGGAAGGACAGCACCAAGAATTGACTCAGCTCTTGTGCTCAGTGCTGACTGAAACTTCCTGTCTCTTCTGTATGGACATGCTGATGAGAATGGATGTTTGTGTTTATGTTTCTCTTCTCAGGTGCCAGATGTTGTACCCAGGTGACCCAGAGTCCATCCGTGGTGTCTGCAAATGTGGGAGGCACAGTCACCATCAAGTGCGGTCAGATAAGAGTGTTTCTAGCAATTGTCTATCCTGGTATCAGCAGAAACCAGGGCAACCTCCAAAGATCCTGATCTATTATGTATACAATTTAGAGTCTGGGATCCTTTCGAGGTTCAAGGGCAGTGGATCTGGGACATCGTTCACTCTCACCATCAGCCCGGTGCAGCAGGAGGATGTAGATCTTGTGTGTTGTTGTACTAGTGGTAGTTGGCCTTGCACAGTGATACAAGCCTGAACAATAACCTCCCAGAAAAGCAGAAGTGTGAGTGTGGCATTCTCCAGCTGCCTATCCTGGGGTGTTTGTCTGCTAAGAGGCATTCTGTGATGGCAGTAAGACTTCCCTGGAACCTCGTTAGAAAGCCCTGTGGGACTCCTTTCGAGCATTCTTATTTTTTGTCTTGGCACCTGCATCTCAGAAATAGCCATGATTTTAATCTTAAAGGAAAGAAGTCATATTCCTGAGAACTCGATGTCACATTATGCAACTGACTAATACAGTGAGAGGCAATTATTATTTATCTTCCAAGCAGAAACCTTAGATAGAGTTTATTATAATCCAAAGTATACTTTCATGTTCTATGAATGTGGTGCTCAGAGGCAATTATCTTAGAAAAATGGTGTTCTGTATGCTCCTTGAATCCAATGCCCCTCTGCCACAGAAGGAACAGGTTACTGACTCTGTGGTCCTCATCCTGGAGCTGATGCTCTCAGCTGCCTGCAACCCCACAGCTGGTTCCTCAGTCCTTCATTACTGGGTCTGCCTACGGGGGCTGATGGATGGTTCAGAATTTGTCTTCTGACATTCAAATCTCAAGGCAAATGGGTTGTTTGTCCCAAGACCCATGGTGGGCTATGAAATGCAATTTTTACTCAGGTGAATACATGTTTAAATGTTTTCTTCCACATGTCCATGCTCACTCCATGCTTGAGGCCGAAACTACAGGCACAACAAGAGAAAACCATGCTGATGTGAAATTCAGGGATCACACTGACCTGCTTGACTCCATGTTGATGCAGGTCTTTAACACAACCCTCTCTGCAATTTACTCTGCCACATACAACTGTCTCAAGCTGTCACAGACAACAGGTGATAGCACTTCAGATTTGTGGGGAGAGATATATCTCACATCCCTGACCCTTTCCTCATCTGCTCTGATCCCTTCTCATCTCTCAGACTCAGTACTTTTCTCTCCCATTCTCTATAATCTTATTTTATCTTCCTAATATGGAAGCAGAAACACAAACAAACCAGCACCTCTTCTTCCATTCACATTCTTTGATAGTTGAGTGAGTCCTAGGCTTTCACACTCCTGGTTGACAAGAGGTCACTAAGATAATGGGCCAAAGATATTTTCCGTTTGAGAGGAATCTATGCTGCCAACTTAGCATCAGTTATTGCCTAATTCTGCCAAACCCTCCCCAAATGACACAAAGTGACACTTGAAGTTCTCAGAGGTTAGTCCATTACAGGGGAAAGAAGAGGATAAATTTATCTGTGTTATAAATTACTGTCCTATTTGTGACGTCAAACTATACAATTGTTTTCATCCCAGTTAGGAGGTCAGAGGCCTCGCTGGGATGAAACTAAGTAGGCAGCAGCGCTGTGCTCCTTCTGGGTGGATCCAAGTCCTTGTTCTTGCTGCTTCAAGATGCCCCACGTGTCCTACTCTATGGTCCCTGCCTCCCCTCACTCCAACAACCTTCTGCACAGTCAGTCCTCCTCCCTGACCTTGATCTGCCTTCCCACTGTGAGGAGAAAAGCATATTATGTTATATAATATAATAGTATAGTATAGTATATTATCATATTATTCTATACTTCAGTCAGGATATTTGAGGATTACTGGACATAAAGCTCACACTGAATACATGGAAAAGCCTCGGGGTTGACTGCTCTGAGAGGTGAGGGAGTTGGGGTCCTCAACATCTCCTCCTGCTGTCATGCACAGAGGGTTCCCTAAGGGCTGCTCATCCCACTCCCTGTGGTCTGCACGTATGCAGGTAGAGCTGACTTATCAACTCCCAAGAGGTCATTGCAGCCCAGGCAAGAGTGGGGGTAGGCAGTAGAAGAAAGGAAACGGGAAGGTTGGGGTGGTCTTGCCACCCTTAGGTCTGGAAAGGTAGTTTTATTCACTCTGATCTTGATAGGCTCTTTGCAAGCAGGTTCCTTTGCAGATCAGACCCAAGACAGGTGGTCGAAGTTTTGTGATATGGCTGACCTTCAGTGGCCAGGTACTCATGTCCATGTCTCAGTAATACACACCACCTCCCTGGTTCCAAGGCTCCTTGGCACTGAGGTGGTGACTTTCTTGTTCCATTCTGGTGATACTGAGTGACTGCAGCAAAGAATGAGGTGTGATATAAGGGTGCAAATCTGACTCCAATTCTATTAAAAACCAAGAGAACTTGACAACGTGGAGATTCTTGGTTGGGTTGCCCTGTCCTTTCTCTCCCCACCAACCCATTAAATAGTATTTTAGGGATGGGGCACTTATGGTGCCTGACCCAGATTTGTGCCAACTAAAAGGTACCCTCACCTAAGCTAGTGAGTTTAATAAATTGTTCTTTTTCCTTGGCAAGCTCCTCACTGTTCTCCATCTATCAGGTTCCAGAGAGGTACTGCTTGATCCCCCAATGGTAGATAGTGCAGCTTAGAGAAACTACCAGGAGACTCCCCTGGGTTTATTTGTTTTGTCTTGTTTTTCAGAAATTGTTGTAGGTGTGAATTTATCTAAAAGGTATTATGGCTCATAATCCACATACCTACAGCTGAATGCAAACAATAATGATAGTAGCAGTCATCAAACTGCATATCAGCAGTGAAATCCTCATGCTGAAAAAATTTCAGAAATGGCATTAATTGGCAAAAATTGTAGTACTTGACATTCTTGAGATCATGTCAAGAGAATGCCAAGAAAGGGGCAGCACATTTAGTCTCTTTTTAAAAGCCTTCTACTTTAGAATATGTTGCATCTATTTGCAGTGTATTGCTTTACATTTTTCAGAACATAACAATTTGAGCATCATTACATGTTGTCTCCTAAATGTAGGTGAAGTCCTATATGTGCTTTTCTAAATGGAGTAAGTGCAACACTCCCAGAAATGTGTAAGCGCTAAATATAGCACTATACAATTTAAGCACAGGCAGAGGAATTGGGAGGCATAAGCTCTAAGAAAGTATTGCACATTTTCTACCAACACGTTGCTCTCTTGTAAACTGAAAAATAGCCACATAATACAGATGACAAAATCTGTCCTTGGGTTCATTTGGAATCTGGCAAATGTCCCTCAAATGCCTTATTTTTAAAAAGATTTATTTATTTTTATTGGAAAGGCAGATATGAGAGAGGAGGAGAGACAGAGAGGAAGATGTTACGTCTGATGGTTCACTTCCCAAGTGGTCGCAATGGCTGAAGCTGAGCCAATCTGAAGCCAGGAGCCTCTTCTGAGTCACCCATGCAGATGCCAAAGCTTTGGGCCATTGTCCACTGTTTTCCCAGGCCACAAGCAAGGAGCTGGATGGGAAGTGGAGCTGCCGGGATTAGAACTGGTGCCCATATGGGATCCTGGCACATTCAAGGCGAGGACTTAAACCATTATGCTATTATGTCAGGCCCCCTCAAATGCCTTATTATGTCACATAATATGTCCCAAGGGAGATCATGCTCTCTGTAGGTAAATGAGTGCAGTGCTGTTCTGACCAGGTTGCCTGGTCAATACAGTTAATAAACATAATTCATGTGGATTATTGGATGTTAACCCCACATTTAACACGAGAAAAAAACTCAGATTTGACTAATTTGAGGGTGAAGGAGCTGCAGTACTTTGCACTCCTCCTGCCCTCATGCACAGAGGGCTCCCTAGGGCTGCTCATCCCAGGCCCTGTGGTCTGCATGTGTGCAGGCTGCGCTGCCTCCACAGCTCAGAGAGCTCAGTGCAGCCCAGGCAGGAGTGGAGGGAGTCAGCAGAGGAACACTGAAGGGGAGGGATGGGTGGTCCTGCTACCCTTCCCTCTAAGAGATGCGTGCATTCAATCTGGAATGGCAGTTTTCTTCTCTGATCCTGGTAGGCTCTTTGTTAGCAGGTTATCTTACAAATCAGATCTTAGGTGGTAACAGGTGTTTGTGATTGGCTGCACCCTCATGTTCTGGTCCCTGGTGATCATGTCTCAGTAATATCCACCACTGCCCTGGTCCCCAGATTTCTTCGTACTGAGATGCTGACTTCCTTGACACATTCTAGTGATACAGACTGGGAGACTGGAGCAAAGATTGAGATGTGAGATACAGGGATGTAAATCAGGATCCAAGTCTATTGGAATCCAAGATATTGGTTAGGAGAAGGTGAGTGCTCTTGCTCCCCTCCTAAAGACCAGAAGAACAGAAGAGGAATGAGGCACTTTCTGCACATGACCTAACCCTGCACCAAGCTCAGGTAACCTCATGTAAATTGGATGGGTTAATAAAGCGGCCTTTCTGCTAAGCTACCTTCTCACCAGTTTCCACGTACCAGTTTCCAAAGATAGTCCCCTCAGAGCCACAGGTGTAGATAGTGCAGGTCAGAGAAACTAAACAGGATACTCCCCTCCACTTTCTTTGTCTTTTGGGGAGATTTTCTGTAGGTGTGAACTCATCTGAAGGGTCATGTGCAACCAAATCCAGGAAGCAACAGATGAACACAAACAATGATTCTTCCATTCATGGATTTCACATCGGTAGCCAGAGCTTCATGGTGAAGAAGTTCAGGAAATGACAGGAAATTGCAGAATATTGTACTGTAGAAGCTCTGATGTCAAGACAGGGGCAGTGTAATTAGTCTCTGGGCATAAGAACCCTCTACTATATTACAGTGCATCTATCAGCTATATAAATTGCATCTCATTCTACAGATTCTTTAGTGTCTGAGTGCCATTACATTGTGGCTCCTAGTTATACATGAATCCATCTTTTCTTGTTTTCTTAATAGAGTACATGAAATTATTTCAAACTCACAGAAATGTATACATAGAAAATAAAGCATGGGAACTATTTGAGGGAAGGCTGAATAAGTGATACCATTACTCTATAGAATGGTACTGTACATTCTTAAGAGTAAGCTGTCTACTGTCAATTGAAAAATAGTCATGAAATACAAGTAGATGACCCCATCTTGTCCTTGAGCTCATTTACAGTTTGTCAAGTGCTTCTCAAATGCCTTATGTCACCTGAAGTGTGCGTGGAAATTCATATTCTCTTCAGGTAAATTAGTGCAGCACAGAGAGTGACCTGGAAGCCTGGAGACACTTCCTCTATGTTGTTACGAGATGAGTCGGGTCCTTCTACTTTGTGCTACAGTTATCACTTTCCTTTCTAATTTGCATGTCACCAGGGCACAGCCAAGTGCCCTATACATTATTAGCAGGTGCTCACAGCCTGTGCAGGAGTCAGTGCCAGTCAGGACACGGCATGGACATGAAGGCCCCTGCTCAGCTCCTGGGGCTCCTGCTGCTCTGGCTCCCAAGTGAGGAAGGATAGCACCAGAAATTGTCACAGCTCTTGTGGTCAGTGCTGCCTGATCCTTCCTGTCTCTTCTGAATGAACATGATGCTGAAAGTGGATGTTTGTGTTTGTGTTTCTCTTCTCAGGTGCCAGATGTGCTATTCAGATCACCCAGTCACCATCCTTGGTGACTGCAAATGTGGGAGGCACAGTCACCATCAGTTGCCAGTCAAGTCAGAGTGTTTACGAGAACAATTATCTAAACTGGTTTCAGCAGAAACCAGGGCAACCTCCAAAGATCCTGATCTATGATGCATCCACTTTAGCATCTGGGGTCCCTGACAGGTTCAAGGGCAGTGGATCTGGGAAATCATTCACTCTCACCATCAGCGGGGTGCAAGCTGAGGATGTCAGAACCTATTACTGTCAAGGGGGTTATTATACTAGTGGCAGTTGGATTCTACAGTGGTATAAGCCTGAACAAAAACTGCCCAGGAAAGCAGAAGTATGAGAGTGGGCTACCCGACCTGCTCCTCCTGGGGCGTCTCTCTGCTTAGAGTCACTCTAGGTTGCAGTAGATTTCCATGATCTCTAGAAGTAGTTAGATAGGTCCTGGGGCTCCCTTAATCAGAGTGGGAAGGAACGATGGTTAGGGAAAAAGTGGTGCAATCAGTTTTTACAAATTCTCTGTTTCTTTATCCTGTCTCTAGGGGGTGTAGGATGGCAAGGGCAGAAGCCTCACTCAGCCTCCCAACTGCCCCGTCTCCTGGGATGGGGAATGGCATCCCAATCAGGGTGCAGATGTGGCGTATGCTCTGAATGTTCTGCCCAGGCGGTTTCTTGGTTTGCTCTGACCTGCTTCGTTCCATGTTGCTCCAGGTCTTAAATCAAGCTTTCTCTGGTTTTATTCTGGCCACATACAACTGTCTCAAAACCTTAACAGAACACAGTGATTTCATTCAGAACTGCAGAGAAAAAGTATCTCATGTCCCTGAGTCTTCTTCATTTGCTCTGTCCCTTCTCTTCCCTTGGATTCAATCCTGTTCTCTCACATTCTCTGCAACCTGATTTTCTCCTCCTATTATGGAAGCAGAAAAGCAAACAAATCAGAACCTGTTCCTCCACTCACACTCTTTGATAGCTGAGCCCTAGGCTTTCACACCTGGGTTCACAAGAGGTCACTAAGATAATTCACTGAAGAGATTTTCCCTCTAAGAGGAATTTGTGCTCCCACCTTACAATTAACTACTGTCTAATTCCGCCAAACTGACACCAAACAAAAACCAAGTGACATTTGAGGATCTCAGAGCTAATACAATTAGTGGGGGAGGCAACAGAAATCATCTGCATTTGTGTTGCCTTGATAAAAGTTATCATTTTTAAATTGTTGCACTGTTTATGATGTGAAACTACACATTTATATCATCACCCCAGTTCAGTAGGTCAGAGGCCTCACTGCAACAGAACCGAGGAGGCAGGAGGGCTGTGCTCCTTCTAGCAGCTCCAGAGGGGAGGATCCAAGCCCCTGTTCTTACAGCTCCAGGGTGCCCCATGTGTCCTACTCTGTGGCCGCTCCATCTCTCACTCCAACAACCTTGTCTACTGTCACACCTCCTTTCTGACTTAGATATTCATTCTTATTATAAGGATTATTATGTTAATTAATTGTATTTCATTTAATATATTACTTTCAATCAAATAATTCATGATAATCTCAAGATTACGCCCATACATTTTATAAATATATTTCTGTTGCTGATTTTGTTTTATGGCTTTAAATTTAAGGGAATGTAGAGTAACTGTGTAATGGGGACTATCATATCCAGATGTGATATGCATCTCTTATTTCCAATTCAAACATATGCCATGCAGTGAGCCTTACTGCTTCCAAATCAAAGAAGGACTCCCAAAGAAACTGTTAAGTATAACTAGACAACAGTATGACGGACTCTCTGCCTTTTCATACCTGCTATGTCATGATACACTTAAATAGCAGAATGATGCACCTGGAAATATTTACAAAGGCCTATACTATTGTAACAATATAGGGGGGATCAGTGGGGGAGGGGGACTGGGAAAGGGGCAAGGGAAATCCAAGAACCTATGGAATTGCATCATGAAAAACCATACTTGTCAAACTAGCCAAATTCCAAATTCCTTCTGACATTTAAAATAACAATCTAATGATGCAGAAGTTAGGAAGTGGATGCCTTTTGTTTTGGGATGTTATGTACCCACTTTAGAATCTTATCATTCCTATCACTGCCTTCTTCTAGTCAGAACTGGAAGTCACAAAGCTGATGCGCCAGGATTAATTGAACAGACAACAAGAAGCTTAATGGAGAAATGATTTTATTATTCTACACTGCAGCCATCATCCACGTTTTCTGATGATGCACTTTATTTGAGAATACAGAGACTTTCATACCTCAAAAATCTCAGATTTCACAAGAAGGCTTTCTTTTTTAATTAAATTTTGTTTTATATTTAAGAATAATATCAAAATTTAACAAACTAAAGATAATATGAATATAACTTGCTAGAAATACATAATAAATATTAACTCATTCAACTGCTCTAGATGGGTTCGAATTCTATTTTATGTGCTTTTAAATTATTATCCTATCTTAACATATAGGTAATTATTTCAATCAAGGAGAATGAAGAAACAATAATAGCAGAGTACTATGAAGAACCAGAAAATCTTGCAGATATTTACAAATGATTGGTCTAGCAGCCGGTCCTGTATATGAACTAAAATTGAAATGTCAATGAGCTAATCATAGGTTGTGGCTAGGACTTGTTTTCCTTTTTTTTTTTTTTCTTTTTAATACACTGGTTACTCAAAACCATGTCAATTCCATAACATTGCAAATTGCTGTTGATGTTATATTGGGACTCTTAATTGACTGTGATGATACTCCGCCAGCTCAAACTTCAGACCAGAAAAGGTCTCCCCAAGAAACTGTTCAACCCATCTGGACAATAAGTAGCTGGACTCTATGCTTGGTATATGTTTGCAATGAAAGAATCTTGATTGAATTTGAACTGTAATACTGCATCAAGGTGGAGGAATCCACCGGGGGGAGGGGTGGGGGAGGGATGTGGGGATTCCCAGAGCCTATGAAACTGTCACATAATGCAAAATAATTAACAATAAAAAAAATGATTGGTCTTACATACTTTTTTTATTAATTACATTGTATTATGTGACACAGTTTCGTAGGCTCTGGGATTCCCCCAATTCTTCCCCATACCCTCCCCCCTTGGTCGATTCCTCCACCCTGTTGCAATATTACAGATCAAATTCAGTTGAGATTCTTTCATTGCAAGCATATACCAAGCAAAGAGTCCAGCATCTAACTGTCCAGATACATTCAACGGTTTCTTGGGGAGCTCATCTCTGGTCTGAAGGTAGAGCTGGCAGAATATCATCCTGATTAAGTAAAAGCCCCAACTTGACATCAACGACAATTTGCAACACTATGTAATTACTTGTCATGGTATTGAGTAACCAATATGTTACAAGATGCAAGTTCTTAACCATATTCTGTGGCTACTTCATTGTCATTTTGATTTTAGTTTATATACAACCAGCTTCTATACACCTTAAAATGGCTATAGGGTACTATTCAGCTGTCTCGTGCCTATCCTCATTTTAGTATTTAGCAGTCCATAGCGTTGAAGCATAATTCTACTGAACCTGGTAGATTTTATGATAGTCTAAATTGGCTTACAACTCTAGCAAGGCGTATGTCAACAGTTGAGGTGTAGAGCTATTTTAGGAGGGATGTGCAGAGAAATCCTCCATTCCCCTGTGAGGAGTATCTAATTTCTGTGTCCTACCTAGTAAGGTATATGTGAGACCACGCTGACTATTTCCTGTCTGGTTCTGAGCTTTCCTTATTGTTCTCTATCTATTCTGACTTTGTTTGTTTGTTTGAGGTGGGGGACTCCAGAACGACCCTGATGGTCATTGCCAGAGAGGATGGGGATCCAAAGTTGGAACTAAGTAAGGACTAGATAAAGCTCCTCTCCCGAGTCCCGAAGGAAGTTTGCTGTTATTCTGTGACTACGGACCGCTCAGGGCTCCTAGCTGTTGTTTCGATGACCCTGGATGCTGTGAGGAAGGATTTTGACTTCTTCCATCCCATGTGGTAGATCCCAACGGGGGTGCGTGACCTCAGAGTCCTCGACCTCCGAAGGCACTCAAATTCCCAGTGTCTCTTTGGCAGTTGGGATATAGTCCTTGGTGCCTGCAATGATAGTCCTTCGTGTAGATCCAGGGGTCTCCAGGGTTGGGATGTGAGCCTCCTCCTCTTCACCTGATCCACTCTGGGTTCCCCCCCAACTCCGTGCATATGATCTCCCGTTAAGAGGTTGTCAGGATCGCTCCTGACCCCCCCATATGTCTTTGTAGTTTTACTATTGTCTAATGCTAATTCGAGTCTGTTGTCTATGCGTTACTTTTTTTTTGTTCCTGATAGGTTATACTTCACGTCATCCTCACATACTCTAAGGAGATGGAAGACTTCTCCGCCCTCCCGCCCCTTTCTGATTATAATATGTTTTACAACCCTTGGATGTAGGTCATAAGCAGTCTGACTCACATTGGCTGTTGGTTCATAGGTTACATCACAACATCATTGCATTTGATATAGGCTATCTGATGTTGAAATAATATTACAATTTACAGGTGCTATTTTTCAGACTGACATCATTTTATCTTAAATTAAGGCAAACATGTGGTATCTAACCTTTTGGGATTAACTCATTTTTCTTAGCATAATGGTTTCTAATTGGGCCCATTTGGCCACAAAGAACTGCATTTCATCTTTTTTTTTTTTTTTTGATAGCTGAGTAGTATTCCATGGAGTAAATGAACCACAGCTTTCTTATCCAGTCTTCTGTTGACAGGCATTTTTGCAATTATTGATTGTGCTGCTATGAACATAGGGGTGCATGTTGGCTTCTCGTGTAACAGATGTTTTGGGTATATTCCTAGGAGTGCTATTGCTGGATCATATGGTATGTTGATTTTCAGTTGTTTGAGTGTTCTCCATACTCATTTCTGAGAGGCTGTACCAACCTGCAGTCCCACCAGCAGTGGAGTAGGGTTCCTTTTTCCCCACATCCTCGCCAGCAAGTGTTGTTGGTGGTTTTTTGTATGTGAACCAAAGAAGGCTTTCATTAATTTTTATCTTATGTGAGGCTAGCAGTTCTTAGAATAATTATTCTTGTGTTAGCAAAAGTAAAAAAAAATAAAGTAAGAGAGAAGACATTAACATGGCAACTTGGTTTGCTTTGGTCTCTTGTTTACAATTCAAGGAAAGCATAAGAAGAGACAGTATAGAGGCCAGGGACACTCTCTTCTGCTATTTTTAACCAGAGGGAGGCACAAAGGACACATAGCACTGTGGGTTTTGGTCTGTCACTTGGTATTCCCAGGTTAGACACAAACCCAAGTGTGCTAATGTGACCTGTAGATGGAAGAGCAGTGTTCTTTACTGCTTCTAATGGAGTCCCCTGCTCTACACTGCCATCTGTAGGTCACTCGAGGTATTGTGACTCATATTTGGAATTTTTGCTATTGGTTCATCACAGAGGTGAGGGATCTGGGATCTTGAGCGCCTCCTCCTGCTGTCATACACAGAGGGCTCCCTCAGGGGCAGCTCCTCACAGGCCCTGTGTGCTGCTTTTATGCAGTGGGAGATTCCTCCCATGATCAGAGAGCTCAGTTCAGCCCAGGCAGGAGTGGAGGGAGTCAGCAGAGGAACAGTGAAGGGGGAAGCATGGGGTTGTCTTGTTATTCTCCCCTAAAATTGGTGCATAAATTCATTTAATTGGAAGGGCAGTTTCTGCTCTCAGATCCTGGTATCCTCTGTTCTTAGTATGACCCATTACAAATCAGAACCCAAGATGGAGGCTAGATTTTTGTGATGTGGCTGTGCCCCATGTTCTAGTCACTTGTGCTCATGCCTTGGTAATAGCCAGCTCCTCCCTGGTCCCCAGGCTCCTTGATACTGAGATGGAGACCTCCTTAACCCTTTCTAGTGATGCAGACTGGATGACTGCAGCAAAGGTAGAGATCTGAGATACGGTGTGCAAATCAGGATCCAAGTCTAATAGAATCCAAGCTATTGCTCAGGTTATTGGGTTCAGCTTGGTGAAGTGGAGGAGGCGAGTGCACCTACCCTGCCCTGATTCAGATAAAAAGTGGAAGAAGAAGCATGACATGGCCCTGCACCAAGCAGCAGGTACCCTCATCTACATTAGGTGGGTTAACACATTGTTATTTCCCCTGGGCTTCCTCCTCAGCTGTTGTCCACCTACCAGGTTTCAGAGTGGGTCCACCTGAACTGTAGTGGTAGATACTGCAGCTCACAGAAACTAACGAGCAGATTCCCATGGGTTTTCTTAGTGTTTCTTTTTTTAAGATTTATTTGTTTTTAAAGGGAAGACAGATATAAACAGAGGAAGAGACAGAGAGGCAAATCTTCCATCCAATAATTCAGTCCCCAAGTGCCCATAATGGCTGAAGCTGAGCCAATCTGAACCCAGGAGCCAGTGGATTCTTCTGGGTCTCCCACGTGGGTGCAGTGTCCGAAAGCATTGGGCCATCCTCAACTGCTTTCCCAGGTGACAAGCAAGGAGCTGGATGGGAAGCATGGCCGCCAGGATTAGAATAGGTGCCCTTATCGGATCCCAGCGCATGAGAGGTGAGGACTTTAGACACTACGCTATTGTTCTGGGCCCTTCTTTGTGTCTTTTTACAGAATTTTTCTAGGTGTGAACTCATCTAACGTTTCATGTGGATCCTGATTCAGGTACCTATAAATGAATGCTAACACTGAAGGTAGTTGCATTAATGGCATTTCACATCAGTGGTCAGAGCTTCATGGCAACGAGGTTCAGAAAACGACAGTAAACGGTAGAAATTTGTTTTCCAAAAGCAGTCATGTCCAAAAAGGGGCAGCCCATTTAGTCTCTAGGTATGAAGCCTCTTCTATTTTATGGTGCATTTATCTGCAGTAAATATCTTGTCATTATTCAGATTCTAACAATGTCTGAAGGTCATTATACTGTGGCTCCTAAAAATATATGACTCCCTCTCTTCTTCTTTTCTATAAACATAAATGAAATAATTTTAGACACACTGAATTGTATAAGTAATAATGTATGGGAGGATTTCGAAAGTAGGCTCAGAAATTTATAAAATTATTATTTTTTGAATAGTTCTACACATTTTCTAATAATAAGCTAGCCTCTAAATTAAAATCTAGTGATGAAATACAAGTAGATGGCAATATCTTATTCTTGGTATCATTTAGAGTTTGTAAAGAATTGCTCAAATGCATTATGACACACACTGCTTGTCCAAGAGGATGATGTTCTCTCCAGGTAAGTAGGTGCAGCCTAGGGGGTGACCTGGGTGCCTGGAAACACTGCCCCTATGCTCGGCTATGAGATGAGCTGGGCTCTGCTGCCTTGCACAGCAATCTCACTTCCCTTAATGATTTGCATGTCCACTGGAAACAGCCCACTGCCCTGCACACTTTATGAGCAGGCTGCTCTCGCCCTGTGCAGGAGTCAGTGCCTGTCAGGACACAGCATGGACATGAGGGCCCCTGCTCAGCTTCTGGGGCTCCTGCTGCTCTGGCTCCCAAGTGAGGATAGGACAGTACCAGGATGTGAAATCACCCAGTGTGCTCAGTGCTGACTGAAACTTCTGTCTCTTCTGCATGAACCTGCTGATGAGAGTGGATATTTGTGTTTGTGTTTCTCTTCTCAGGTGCCAGATGTGCTGCCACCACAGTGACCCAGAGTCCACCCGTGACTTATGCACCTGTGGGAGGTACAGTCACCATTAATTGCGAGTCAAGTGAGAGTGTTTATGACAACAATCAATTATCCTGGTATCAGCAGAAACCAGGGCAACCTCCAAAGATCCTGATCTACTGGGCATCCAATTTAGCCTCTGGGGTCCCCTCGAGGTTCCAGGGCAGTGGATCTGGGACATCATTCACTCTCACCATCAGCGGGGTGCAGCAGGAGGATGTAGGAACCTACTACTGTCAAGGAGCTTATGGTACTAGTGGTAGTTACACACACACACACACACACACACACACACACACAGAGTGATACAAGCCTGAACAAAAACTGCCCAGGAAAGCAGAAGTGCTAGTGTGGGCTTCCCCAGCTGCTCCTCCTGGGGCCTCTATATGCCAAGAGCCATTCTCTGATGTTGTAATTCTTCCATGGTCTCTGGAAGGTCATTAAAAATCCACTGGACTTCCTTGTAGTGTCCCTCATTCCTTTTTCTTGGCGCCTGCATCTCAGAAATGTCCATGATTTTACTCATTTAAAGGTAAGGAGTGATTATGCCAGAGTACGCAATGTTACATTAGGCCTTTTATTCATACAGTAAAGGCAATTATTATGGTTCTTTCAAGCAGAAACGTTAAATAGTGTTCATTATAATCCAAATTATACTTTCAATTACTAGGAATGTGAGAATCAGAGATAGTGATCTTAGAAACATGTGGTTCTATATTCACCCCGAATTCAATACCTCTCAGAAGGAACAGCCTCCTGACTCTGTGGTCCTCATCCTTGGAGCTGATGCTCTCAGCTGCCTGCAGCCTCACAGCTGGTTCCTCCGTCCTGGGTCTACCTGCAAGTGCAGATGGATGGTTCAGAATCTGTCTTCTGACACTCAAATCTCAGGACACATGTGTTCATTGCTAGCAAGTGGAATTTTTACTCAGGTGAATAAATGTTTAAATATTTTCTTCCACATGTCTATGTTTACTCCACATTGGAGCCTACCCTATGTGCAGGGCAAGAGAAAACCATGGTGATGTGAAATCCAGAGATCACACTGACTGACTGACTCCATATTGATACAGGCCTTTAACCCAGCCCTCTCTGCAATTTAACTTGCCACATGCAAGTGTCTCAAACTGTCACAGGCAACAAGTGAGAACACTTCAGATTCTGGGGGAAAGTATCCCATCACCTTGACCCTTTCCTAGTCTGCTCTGTCCCTTCTCATCCCTCAATGTGTCCTCTCACATTCTGTAATCTGATTTTCTCCTAATATGGAAGCAGAGAAGCAAACAGATCAAACTCTCTTTCTCCACATACACTCTTTGATAGCTGACCCCTAGACTTTCACACACCTGGGTTCACAAGAGGTCACTAAGATAATTCATTGAAGAGATTTTCCCTGAAAGAGGAATTTGTGCTCCCACCTTAGCATCAACTATTGTCTAATTCTGCCAAACTGACCAAAAAATGAGAACAAAGTGACATTTCAAGTTCTCAGAGGTCAGTCAATTATAGGGGATGGGAGTGGGTTAAATTAGCTACTTGTGTTAGCTGAAATATTATTTGTAAGTTGTTGCACTGTTTCTGATGTGAAACTCCACATTTATGCCATCACTACATTTTAGGCAGTCACAGGCCTCACTGGCATGGTACCAGTGAGGCAGCAGGGCTGTGCTCCTTCTGGCAGCTCCAGAGGGGAGGATCCAAGTCCCTGTTCTCGCAGCTTCAGGATGCCCTCCTTCATCTCCCTCCAACAAACTTCTCCACTGTCATGCATCCTGTCTGACCTAGATTACTTTTCTATTGGAAGGAGTATTATATTACAGTATATTATATTACTGTCAGTCAAACAATTTATAATATGTGTCAGAGGAAGAGGCTGATAGGAGGACAGAAGAATAAGAGAAGGAAAAGCACTTGCAAACTCAGGGCTGAGGATTAACTCTGGTGATGCACTCAGAGAGAGAGAGAGAGAGAGAGAGAGAGAGAGAGAGAGAGAGCATGCATTGAGTCAGCCAAGGAAAGAAATGGGAAGGTTCAGTGTCAACAGGCACATGGGAGAGGCAGCTGCTCCATCGCTGAATTCTTACCTCAATAGGCAGGTGAGGCTGTCTCTTGTTCAGTGCTTAAGCCCATCTTACAGACAACTGAGACCCTGAGCGGCCAAAGCAAGCTCTGAATGAAGATGGAAAGGTTCATGACAGATCATTACATTGTCTTGTGGATTGGCTTCCTTGTGCAATGACCCAGTCTGGATGCTCCACTCAGTCTTCCCTGGTTACTAGAATGTAGTCCACAGTGAAGCAGCAGACAGTGTCTGTTCTCCCGTCGAGGGAGACAGAGCATGGCAGGAAGGAAGCAGCTGGGACAGCAGAACATCACTCCCTTGTGGTCTTGGAGAGAAGGTTTGTGTTGGAGGCTGTATCCCTGTGAGAGGACTGCTCTCATGCTGCCCACAGGAATAATCTCCCACGTCTTCGGGCTGGAGGCTGCTGATAGAGTGAAATCTATTACTGAACGCTTCCATTGAATCTGTCAGGAACCACAAATACTCAGGTGGAGCTCAGTCATCATTCCCACCTTACCTCCCTCCCACCAGGTCTCCTTCTTTTGTTAATTTCCTTTTGATTTTTATAATGACATCTGAATTTATTTATATTAGTAACTTTATACCTCCTCTGAACAAAAACAAAACTTCAGGAAGTAGAAAGTAGAGAAACCATGGTCCTGCAGCAGGGTAGACCAGGGCTGTTGAGTGTTCTCAAGTCCTCCCAAATTCCCCATCAATTCCAAATCAAGGTGCATGGCGCCCCCTCGCGGTTATAGGGAAAATCGTGGCCACTTTCAATCTGGTAGAGCAGGTCTGCATGTCATCCACAGATAAAACACTGTCACAGAATTGCTCCAATAACAGTGTCATTGATTGCACCCAAGCAACAGTCTCTCTTGCAATATCTTGAACAATTAAAGAGAACCTTTCATCTCATACACCTATTTAAATGGACGGCAGAGATAATAAACTGGCAAGCAATGTTCTGCGTCAGTGGTCACTCTGCTCTGCCTGAGGGTCCTCCTATGGGGCAATATGAATGCTGGGCCAGTGGAGCAGAGGGTGTCCAGGTGCACTTAGGGCATCTTCCTGCAGCAGGTTGGACAGGGGCAGAGGCAGGAGGAATGGACCCGTGCGGTTCAGCTGCTCTGCCACCTGGAAAAGTGAACTGAGCTGCAGTCTCATTAAAGGTCTGACATCCAAGTTGCTCTCTTATTGAGTAAAAAATGCACCCTATTAGAACTGGGGGGGTAGAGGTGATGCGAAGGGATGGTGTCAGTCTGCTCCTTCAGGCAATGTTCTGTTTGCATAGGCAGTGAGGCTGTGTTCGTCCTGATACCCACACCCAGTGAGCCAACAGCCTCAGCGTTTCCATAAGAGTACACCTACTTTACCACAGCACAGCTTGCCTACTGCAGGTAGGGCTTCTACCCTCATCTTCCTATCTGTATCTGTCCTCACCTTGACTGGACTCTCTGTGTCCTAAAACCAGTGGAACTGAGAGACAGTTGGCGATGGTGCAATAGGCTTGTTCAGAAACAATGGGGGATTCAGGTGTTGAAGCAGCAGTCAGTCTATAGAGAGCCATTCTGAAGGCATGGCTAGGGCTGCCAAGTGATACAGAACATCATCCCTAAGCTGGGGCTCCAGGGACTATCCGACATGAAATGTGTGGTGGGAAGATGAGCTGAGAAGGTGACTCACACTCCTCATTCAGGGAGTGAGAAAATGCTTGACTGTGCCTGGCCTTGAAGGAAGGAGGGGACAGAGCATTCAACAGGGAGTTAAATTACTTAGCTTGGACTGATGTTCTGATAGATCCCGCTCCTCCTATTTTCTCACCTCATGTTTCCTATTTATTGCTCTCATTCTATATACCTAGAACATTCAGGAATCAGAATGGAGTGGAAGCCTCTCTGGTCTCAGCAACAGCCATGGAACCCACACTGAGGTTCCTGTGTTCTTGCTTGCAGACTCTGAGGTTGTGCAAACCCTGGGAACCTGCATATGTTGGATAGTGGCAGCAAAGCAAGTCCAGGGCCATGGGAAGAGTTACAGGACATTTCACAGCAAGAACACCAGAATGAGACCTTGTGGACCCCAAGGACAGATGACCCAAGGGACAGACAGTGACTTCATGGCCTCATTCTAGAGAAGAAGAGCGTGTGGGTGGAGCAAAATCAGGATTTGAAATGCAGAGGTGCAAATCTGGGTCCAAATCTATTGAAATCCAAGATCTTTCTCTGTCTTACTGTCACTAGTTTGACAAAATGGAAACTCACATGGAGGGGGTCAGGTGAGAGCTTGCACCTCCACCTTGACTCCAAAAGAATAGCAGAGGAATGAGGCGCATTCAGGGCATGACGTGGCTCTGCACCAAATAGCAGGCAGAAAGACAGAATGGACTGGATTTGATAGCAGGATCAGTAGGAAGACACCAGTAACAGAAGAAACTGGCTTCAATTCATCCTGGCTTTTTGTCTGGTGAAAACTTCTGTAGAAATTGACGTCAAACATGGACTGAACATAGCTATGTGGATGGAAGATATTTAAGGATATATTGCACCAAAATAAAATCCCAGGTCTCCATTCTTGCTCATCATGAGACTTGCGGCACAAAATCCACATGCTCTGAGATGTGTCAGCAGAAGAGAATGCTGTACCATTCCTTGGTACTTGCAGGCAGACCAGGGATGAAGCTGAAGACTGGGGAACCCTGTGTGAGTGCTGAGAGCAACTGAGGACATCAACTAGAAGGCTGAGGACCACAGGGATCAGAACTTCTCTCTGTGAGAGAAGTGCACCAAATTTTGGAAAAGCACAGAATGCCACATTTCTACAATCACCATCTCTTACCCCAACCTTCCTAGGATATGAAAGGGTACACTATAGATTCTAAAAATGTGCCTTAAGCTATTTCTGATAGGAATATCTGGAATACTAATGTTTTGTTCTACAGATCCAAAAAGGATGCTGTCACATGAATGAAGCATTCAAGCATACCTATTTCTTTCCTTTCCATCAGTGACCCAAAGTCATGTCTGCTCTGCAGGTTCCAAAGATGGAGGAGTGGGTTTTACAAGGAGGAGCTGCATCTGTCAGCACTAACATGTGCTCTTAGCTAAGTGATTTGCCTTCCCCTTCGAATGCTCTGTCTCTGCCTTCCTCCAATGCCAGGCGCAGGGATTTTCTCTTTTCCTACATGAGGAATGTGGGTCTCCCCCAACCTCAGCTCTGCTTATGACCACACATTCCATGTCAGAAGCTCCTTTGAGCTTCAGCTTGTTCCTGACACTCTTTGTCCTTCCCTAGCTCTAGCCATGCCTTCAGAACAGCTCTGTCTATACTGGGTGCCCCTTCATATCCCTGAATCCACTGTGCTTTCTGAACATGCCTAGTGTGCCATCACCAAATCTCTTTCACTTCCTCTGGTCACAGTGGCTGCTTTTAGGATGTAAAGGGCTCGATCAAGGTGAAGACAGAAGCAGTCAGGAACATAGCTGGAAGAGCCCTGCACACAGCATGTGAGCTCTGCAGGGGTGAAGCATTCATGTGGGAATGCTGAGGCTGTTGGCTCACTGGCATGTCCCCGAGGGGTGGAAGAAGGAGTGAAGACACCGGTGGCAGGATCCTTCTGGGCAGGAGTCAGAGACCAGGCAGAGTGAGTAGGACACTCACCCAGAGGACCCAGCTGGCCAAGGATGTGATATCAGAGAGGGGCAGGCTGTGGGTGCAGGATACACAGGGAGTTGTCTGCAAGGCAAGTATACGAGATCATGACAACCACAAACTGGTTCAAACAGGGGATTCATAAAGTAAGTACATTCATGAGTGGTAAGGAGAGATAGAATATTCATATCCAGAAAAAGACATTGCTTTATGAAATATTCATAAAGTAATAAATATTCTCTAAAATATTATGAAATGCACAAAACAAAAATGTCTACAGAGGAGTTCTGGCAGACATGGCCTCACTCCATCCACTGAAGGGGCAGATTGACAGGCTTCGTGCACCACCTGACAGAGTGCTGGGAGAACAGAGCACCGTTTCTATATATTACCTGCTCTAAGGGCTGAATTTTGTCTCCACAACATTAACATCTTAGTGCCATAGCCCCAGGTTTGCTACCAAATAGGAGACAATTGGATCAGGGCCGCTGTTGAGGCACAGTGGGTTAATCTACTGGGGACATCAGTATCTCATATCAACCAGGGAATTAGTTGAGTCCCAAATGCTCCGTGTCTGACCTAGACCCTCATTAACATGGCTAGAGCAGCAGGTGGTTGATGAATATTTGGATCTTTGTCACACACTTGGGGGTCTGAGATGAATCCAAGAGATCTATATCTTAGTACAGCATATCTGTCATAAACGTGGGAAATAATCAACGTCTGGTTTCATGTGCTGCGACATGAGGAATTTTTAAAGCTTTTTCTCCTATCAAAGGACAGTTTAGATATCTAACCATTGATAAGACTGCATCACAGTTCATTTTTGCAGGAAGCACAGGAGTGGGACAGCACCAATCCATCCCTTCCGCCTCTGCCCCTTCCAACCTGCTGTATGAGATGCACTGAGTGCAGCTGGACACCCTCTGCCCCACTTGCCCCGAGCCATGGCTTTGCCCAAAGGAGGACTCTCAGAGCAGAGCAGACAGAGTTGCAGAACCTATTTGTTCTGACCAGTAAAGTGGAAGATGTATCAGATAAAGGCTTCTGCTGGATTTTTTTTTATGACTAAGAGACTGTGATGCTGGTATTTGGCTACAAGCAATGATACAGTTATTGGTGTAAGCTTATGAGAATATTCTGATTTTGGATGACCTGCTCTACCAAACTGAAAGTGGACACGATTCCCCCATGACTGCCGGGGGAAGAACGCTGCAGGTTAGGTTAGTGACAGGGGAGTTCCCCCTGAAATCAGTGGATTTTCTCTTTTCTTTTGTTAAGCATTTTTATTTGGAGGAGTGATTAGCTGCGAATATGAAGCACTTGCAATAGATATCATTATAAAAATAAAAAGGCAAATAGGAGAAAGAGCTGTTGGGAAGCAGGAGTGTATATTGAAAAGAACCACTATACTTCTAAAAGTGTGTATAAACAATACATAACACTTGATGGCTTTGTATAAATGTATTTTAAAATAAAAATTATCTTTGTGTACATGACTATAGCCTAGTGGCTTAAGATCTCGCCTTGCATGCACCATCCTACTAACAAATATATATCCTATATATAAAGAAACAAAGTCGTAAAGTGCAAGTGGATGATACCATCCTGTCCTTTGGTTTGTTGGAGTTTGTCAACTGTACCTACTGCTATGTCACATAACATGTACCAGTAAGGATTAAGTTCTCTGCAGGCAGATTACTGTACAGCAGGGACTGACCTGAATGCCTGGAGACACTTCCCCTGAGTTCAGTTATGAGGTGAGCTGGGCTCTTCTGCTTGGCACAGCAATCTCACTTGCTCTGCTGCTGATTTGCATGACCCCAGGGCACAGCCCACTGCCCTGCACACATATGAGCAGGTGCTCACAGCCTGTGCAGGAGTCAGTGCCACTCAGGACACAGCATGGACATGAGGGTGCCTGCTCAGCTCCTGGGGCTCCTGCTGCTCTGGCTCCCAGGTGAGGAAGGACAACAGCAGAAACTAACATACTCAACAATGTGGTCAGTTCTTTCTGAAGTTTTTCTCTCTTTAACATGATGATGAAATTGGATGTTTGTGTTTGTGTTTCCCTTCTCAGGTGCCAGATGTGCTGTTCAGATCACCCAGTCGCCATCCGAGGTGTCTGCACCTGTGGGAGGCACAGCCACCATCAATTGCCAGTCAAGTCAGAGTGTTTACAACAACAATCTTCTATACTGGTATCAGCAGAAACCAGGGCAACGTCCAAAGCTCCTGATCTATAGTGCATCCAAATTAGCATCTGGGGTCCCTGACAGGTTCAAGGGCAGTGGATCTGGGAAATCATTCACTCTCACCATCAGCGGGGTGCAGCAGGAGGACGCAGGAACCTACTACTGTTTTGGAGTATATGATGATGATAGTGATAACACAGTGATACAAGCCTGAACAAAAACCTCCCAGGAAAGCAGAAGTGTGAGTGTGGGCTGCCTCAGCTGCTCCTCCAGGGGCCTCTATCGGCTGACAGACATTATTAGATACAGTTCCTCTTTGACGGTCAGTGAAGTGTAGTTAGAAAGGCCCCTGGGCTCCCTTGAATTTCTCCTCCTAATATGGAAGCAGAAAAGCAAACAGATCAGAACCTCATTCCCCACTCAGCTCTGTTAGCTGAGCCCTAGGCTTTCACACACCTGATTAACAAGAGGTCACTAAGATAACTCACGGAAGAGATTTTCCCTCTAAGAGGAATTTGTGCTCCCACCTCAGAATCAACTATGGTCTAACTCTGCAAAATGACACCAAATGAGAACAAAGTGAAATCTGAGGATATCAGAGATGAGAAAACTAATGTGGGAGAGAAAAAATATGATCTGCATTTGTGTTAACTTGATAATTATTATTTATAAATTGTTGCATTGTTTATGATGTGAAATTACACATTTATATCAAATTTTACACTGTGCTGTCTTCAAAAAATTGCAGATTCATGGACTTATGCCTATTTATGAAGGCCTTTAATATTGTAATAATATAGGGGAAATCAGTGAGGGAGGGAGACTGCCAAAGAGGAAAGCAGAAATCCAAGAGCCTATGCAATTATGTCATAAAAAAATTGTTAAGCTTGTCTACTTTCTGATATTTCAAATAACATTGTAACGATCCAGAACTGAAGAAGTGGATGCCTCTTGTTTTAGGGTGTTATGCACTTGCTTTAGACTCTTATCATCACCATGACTGCTGCTTTCTACTCAGAATTAGAAATCACAAAGCTGATGTGTGGAGAATCCAGCTGGAGGACATTTGAGACCATGACCATGTGACCTGGGAGATGGGAGAGCAGAGTGTTACTGACTGCTTCTGATGGAGTCCTCCTGCTCCACACCGCCCTCTGTGGGTCACTGCAGGTGTTGTGACTCAGACTTGGAATTCCTGCTTCAGGGCAGTCACTCACAGCCTGGGAAAGGAGATTAAAGTTGCTGAATTTTTAAAAATCTTCCTACATGCTAGAAGGAGAACTGACATGAACTGAACCCAGACACGCCTTGCAGGAATCAGGACTGTTCACCTCTGCCAAGGGTTCTGATGTAGGCAGCCTGTTTACCTGGAGCAGGAAGAGCTACAAATCTGAGCCATGTGTATCAGAATCCAAGATCCTTCTCTATCTTACTGTCACTAGTCTGACAAAGTGGAAACTCACATGGAGGGGGTCAGGTGAGAGCTTGCACCTCCACCTTCACTCCAAAAGAACAGCAGAGGGATGAGGCGCGTTCAGGGCATGACGTGGCTCTCCAACAAGCAGCAGGACCCTCCTCAAAGTCAGTGGGTTCATCAATGGCTCTTTCCCCTGGGCTAGCTCCTCACCTGTTCTCCATGTACCAGGTTCCAGCGATGGTCCACCTGAGCCCAGTGGAGGATACTGCAGCTCAGAGAAACTCACCAGGAGTCTCCCTTCTGGTTCCTTTGTCTTTGCAGAGAAATTTTCTAGGTGTGAAGTCATCTAAATGACCTTGTGGATCCTAATCCAGGCACCTAAACATGAATTGAAACACTGATGATAGTTGCGTTTATGGCATTTCACATCAACGGTCACAGCCTCAAGCTGATGAACTTCAGGAAATGACAGCAAATGGCAAAAAAACAATTGTATTACAGAGGCTCTCATGTCAAGAAATGGACAGTGCATGTCAACTTTCCATAAGAACCCTCTGCTATCTTATGGTGCATCTATCTGTGGTAAATTACATCTCGTTACTCAGATTCTAACAGTGTCTGAGTGTCAATACATCATGGCTTTGTTGCACACATATATCCCTCTATTCTCCTTTCAAAACAGAATAAATGACACAGTAACAGACTCTCAGAAGTGTGTGAGTGCTAATTAAATCATTGAAACAATTTGAGAATAGGCCTAGTAATTCACATGTTTATCCTCTACTACAGGGCTACACATTTCCTAACAGTAAGCTGCTTTCATGAAAAATGAAACAAAGTCATAAAATACAAGTAGATGATGCCAACTTGTTCTTCCATTATTTTGCAATCCCTGGCATGGCTTAGGGGACTGGAGACACTTTCTCTGAGCTCAGTTATGAGATGAGCTAGGCTTGTCTGCTTAGCACAGCATTATCACTTACTGTGGTGCTAACTGCACAAACCACTCCACTGCACACTTATGAATAGGTGCTCACAGCGTGTGCAGGCGTCAGTGCCACTCAGGACACAGCATGGACATGAGGGCGCCTGCTCAGCTCCTGGGGCTCCTGCTGCTCTGGCTCCCAGGTGAGGAAGAACAGCAGCAGAAACTGAATTCAGGAAGTGGGGTCAGTGCTGACTGAATCTTCCTTTAGTAACATTATGATCAAAGTGGATATTTGTGTTTGTGTTTCTCTTCTCAGGTGCCAGATGTGCTGCCCAGGTGACCCAGTTGCCCTCTGA
Source organism: Ochotona princeps (assembly GCF_030435755.1). NCBI lineage: Eukaryota > Metazoa > Chordata > Mammalia > Lagomorpha > Ochotonidae > Ochotona > Ochotona princeps. The sequence goes on along the minus strand of NC_080839.1, from coordinate 14,797,439 downwards.
GGTGTCTGCAAATGTGGGAGGCACAGTCACCATCAATTGCCAGTCAAGTCAGAGTGTTTATGGCAACAATGATCTAACCTGGTATCAGCAGAAACCAGGGCAACGACCTAAGCCCCTGATCTACTTGACATCCACTTTAGAGTCTGGGGTCCCTGACAGATTCAAGGGCAGTGGATCTGGGACATCATTCACTCTCACCATCAGCGGTGTACAGCCTGAGGATGTAGGAACTTACTACTGTCAAGGAGATTTTGGTAGTTGGATTTCCACCGTGGTACAATCCAAACAAAAACCACCCAGGAAAGCAGAAGTGTGGGTTTGTGCTGCCTAGGCTACCTGTCCTGAGAACTGTTGATGCTAGGAGTCATTCTTGGCTTCAGTCAGTGTTCCATAGAGCCTGGAAGGGAGGTAGAAAGGCCCCTGGGATCCTTTGTAGCCTCCCTCTCTTTCCTCATATTTGGCACCTGTAGCACTGATATACCCATGTTTTTACCCAGAAATGCGCCCTCTTTCCCTTTTGGTGGAAGTGTGGGTTACTACAACCACTATGGAAGCCAGTATGCAAAATACTAAGAGATGTGGAAATAATTTACCTTATGTATGACTCAGCTGTCTCATTTCTGGGAATATATCCATAGGAAAAGAAAATTGCATGTGTGAAAATGACCCATACTCCTGAATTGACAGCAGCGTAATCCATAATAGCAAAGACATGGAAACAACTCAGATGTCCGTCGCAAAAGGAATGGGTAAAAAATAGTGGTGCATCTACTCTATGGAATAGTACTCAGCCATTATAAAGAATGAAACATCTGCAACAAAATAGTCCAATTAGACACCATTATGCTCAGTGAAATAACAATAGGTGCTGAGCTCTCTACCATTGTTCATAACTACAATCTCAGAATGCATTTAAGTCACAGAATTATGGCCTATGTCTGTTTGTGAAGGACTACTCTGGTAATACATGAAGGCAGAGTAGATGTGGTGGATAATCTTGTTTTGCTGCAAAACGAAGTTGGAAATCATGCTTAACTTTTTATGATGTGGATTTCCTACTAGTTTTTGAAGACCCATATTAATATCATGTTTGTGCACAGAGTTTGTGAACTTACTGAGTAGAATAAGACCGTGCCTGCCTGTTGATGTCTCTCAGAGTCATTTGACCCATTTTGTGTATCTGAAGATCCTCTTGGAGCAGCGAAGCCACATCAGTAAATCCACAGCAGACTTCTGTTATTTCCCTCAGCCCAAAACCCCTTTCAAAAAAACAGTCACTGTATATTTGTCAATCACTCTGATCACCACTCCTTTTGGTGATCATGTTATATATTTATTTTTTAAATACTTTTGATGGAATTGTTGCTCTGGTGTAGCAGACTAGTCCTCCTAGCTGAGTTTGGACCCCAGCTTCTCCACTTAAGATCCAGCTTCCTGTTATGCTCTGGGAATGCAATGGAAGATGGGCAAATACTTAGTCTACTGCACCTACATAGGAGACCCGGAAGAAGCTCCTGGCTACCAGCTTCGGATCAACCCATCCCTTCAGTTGTGATAGATTTTAGAAGTGAATCAGTAGATGAAAGATGTCTTTGGCTCTCCTCCTCTCTCTCTCTAACTCTGACACTGAAGTACAATAAATAAATATTTTAAAATATTTTTACTTTAAAATACACATATATTCTCTATGCTTGGTATACGTTTGCAAGGAAAGAATCTTGATTGAATTTGAACTGTAATACTGCATCAAGGTGGAGGAATCCGCCGGGGGGGAGGGGCGTGGGGAAAGGTGGGGGGATTCCCAGAGCCTGTGAAACTGTCACATAATGCAAAATAATTAATAAAAAAATACACATATACAAAGAGAATGCATTTCATGTATTTCATTTAAAGATTTGAATATGTTATACTTCTGACTCTACCCTCCCTCCCTCCCACAATGTCTCCTTCACTGTTAATTGCCTTTTTAATTTTATAGTGGCATATTTTGAATTTACCTTATATTTACAGGGTTACACATACTCTGAATTAAAAAAAATGTAACAAGTAAAAAGTAGAAAATCCGTTGTTTCTCAAGAAGTTAGATCAATAGTACTGTTGAGTCTAGTCCTTCCTAATCCCCCATTCGCTACCAGATATGTGTGGCAATGGCTCCACCTGGAGGACATGGAGGGAAATCAGATCAGCTTTCAACCTGGTAAACCAGGTCTGTATCCAAAATCCAACAGAACATTTTCACAAAATTACACTACTAACAGTGTCATTGGTTGAAAGCATGTAACAGTGTTATGGTGTCTCTTAGACTAGAATGTCTTGAAAAATCAAAAGGAACACTTTATCTCATGCATCTTTCATTTTCGTTGCCAGTACAGATAACATAGATGACTGATGCTCCCTGGTTGACAAGAGGTCACTAAGGTATTTCCCTTAAGAAATTCTCCACCTGGACCTGGGACAGTGGCCTAGCAGCTAAAGTCCTCGCCTTGAACTCGTCGGGATCCCATATGGGCATTGGTTCTAATCCCGGCAGCTCCACTTCCCATTTAGCTCCCTGCTTTGTGGCCTGGGAAAGCAGTCGAAGACGGCCCAAAGTCTTGGGACCCTGCACCCATGTGGGAGATATGGAGGAGGTTCCTGGCTCCTGGCTTCAGATTAGCACAGCACCAACCATTGTGGTCCCTTGGGGAGTGAATCATCAGACAGAAGATTTTCCTCTCTGTCTCTTGTCCTCTCTGTACATCTAGTTTTGCAATAAAATAAATCTTTAAAAAGAAAGAGATTCTCCATCTAAGAGGAATTTGTGCTCCCTCTCTTTACAATCAAGTATTGTCTGACCCCTGTTATAACTGCCACCAAGTGAGAACAAAGTGACAGTTTGAGGATCTCAGAGCTCAGCCACAAAATCCGAGAGGCAGAAGAAATTATATGCATTTGTATTAACTAAAAATAATTATTGTAGTAAATTGTTGCATTTTTTAATTCCAAACCCCACAGATGTATTGTCATCCCTGTTCAGGATGCCTGTCTGTGATGAAACCAAGGAGGCAGCAGGGCTGTGCTCCTTCTGGCAGCTCCAGAGGGGAGGATCCAAGTCCCTCTTCTTGCAGCGTCAGGATGCCCCACGTGTCCTGCTCTGTGGTGCCTCCCTCCCCTCACTCCAACATCCTTCTCCACTATCACACCTGGGCTCTCAATTGGCTTCCTCCCTATTGTGAGGAAGATTTTGTTGTATTATATTAACTGTCAGTAGATAGCCCATATCATAGTCCTTAGTTAATTAGTCTTCCAAATACCTTCTGACATTTAGTGTAACATTCCCATGATCCAGACCTTAGCATGCGGATGTCTCTTGGTTTGGGGTGTTATTCCTCCTTCTTTATACCATTATCATCCCTACTACTGCCTTCTTCTAAATCAGACAAAATCATAAGGAAGACTCTCACAGATGAAAAGTAGCTGTCCTCTACAACTAAATGTCCTCCAAAGTGCTGGAGGACATTTGAGATCCAGTCCCTATTCTGAGGTTGAAGCTGGGAAGTTGTATTTGTTGTTTCCAGTGGAATTTTTCTGGACTACACTGTGGGCCTTGAGCCACTTTGGTTTTGTAATAAAGATGGACTTCATGCTTCAGAACACTAACAGATTGGCACAAAAAAAATTAAAGTTTTCTTGATTTTCTTAAACTTCCTACCACTTAGAGGGGAGAAGTAACCTGAATTCAACCAAACATACACTGTTACAATTAGAAGTTGTCGGGCCCAGCGGCGTGGCCTAGCGGCTAAAGTCCTCGCCTTGAAAGCCCCGGGATCCCATATGGGCGCCGGTTCTAATCCCGGCAGCTCCACTTCCCATCCAGCTCCCTGCTTGTGGCCTGGGAAAGCAGTCGAGGACGGCCCAAGGCTTTGGGACCCTGCACCCGCGTGGGAGACCGGAAGAGGTTCCTGGTCCCGGCTTCGGATCGGCGCGTACTGGCCCGTTGCAACTCACTTGGGGAGTGAATCATCGGATGGAAGATCTTCCTCTTTGTCTCTCCTCCTCTCTGTATATCCGGCTTTCCAATGATAATAATAAAATCTTTAAAAAAAAAAAACAATTAGAAGTTGTCTGCCTGTTTCAGGGAGTCTAGTATTGAGAGTATATTTACATTCGAATGGAGGACCAATGAAGAAGGGAAGTGAAAAATAGAAGAGAAGATAAATGATAAGAGATAAGTCTCCTACTCAGTAAATTATAGCTGACAGTTAGGAGATGTTAGCTGACATGGAGTACACTTCAAAGGCTCAGAGTTGTGTAAGTTGAGAGACGAGGAAGCTGGGGTCGTTTAACCTCCTCCTGCTGTCATGCACAGAGGGTTCCCTAAGGGATGCTCATCCCAGGCCCTGGGGTCTGCATGTGTGCAACCTGAGGTGCCTCCACAGCTCAGAGAGCTCAGGGCAGCCCAGGCAGGAGTGGAGGGAGTCAGCAGAGGAACACTGAAGATGAAAGGAAAAGATAGAATGGTCCTGTTACCCTGCCTGTTAGTATTCAGTCTAAAAGTGCAGTTTTCTTCTTTTCATCTGATAGGCTCTTTGTTACACAGTTCCCTAAAATCAGATCCCAAGTGGGCAGCGGGAGATGTGATGTGTCTATACCCCAGAGCTGTTTACCTGTGTTCATGCCTCAGTAATACCCAGCACTGCCCTGGTCCCCAGGATCGTCAACACTGAGGTGGTGACTTCCTTGTGACATCCTAATAATGCAGAATGGGTGACTGGAGCAAAGATCAAAATGTGAGATTTAAGGGTGCAAATCTGAATCTAAATCTATTGGAATCTAAGATACTGCTTTATGTTATTGTCACTAGCTTGACAAATTGGAGAGTCCTGGGTAGGGAGAAGGCAGGTGCTCCCACCCTGTCCTCACCCTGATAGAGAGAAAAAAAAAATGACTAAGGAAAGTACAGTGTGCGAGCTGGGCCTGCACCAAAAAGCTGGTAAGCTCCACTAAGATGGGGGGAGGGTTAATAAATTGGTCTTTCTACTATTGTTCACAGTTCTCCAGAGATGGATCACCTGAGGGATAGATACTGCAGGTCAGGGAAACTAACCAGGAGACTCCCCTGGGGTTTCTTAGTCTTTTACAGAGAATTGTTCCAGGTGTGAATTCATCTAAAGGTCCTAATCCAGGAACCTACGGAAGAATGCAAACACAGCTGATAGTAGCACTTACTGAATTTCACATCAGTAGTCAAAGCTTTATGGTGATGAGGTTCAAGAAATGAGACACAATGGCAGAAAAATTGTATTGCAGAAGCGCTCAGCTCAACAAAGGGGCCTCTCGATTAGTCTCTGGATATAAGAGCCCTGTCCTATATTATGGTGCATCTATCCACAGTAGATTGCTTCTCATTATTCAGAGTCTAACAGTGACAGTCATTGTATTACACATTCTAAATATATATGAATCCATCTTTTCCTGTCATCTAAATAGAGCAAATAAAACAACTTCAGACTTCCAGAAATGTATAAGTAATAAGTGAAATAGGAGAAGAATTTTAGGACAGGTTCAAGAATTTATAGAATTTTCTTATAAGAAGGTACTGTATATTCTCTAACAATTTGCTCTCCTATAAATTGATACAAAGCCATGAAATACAACCATATGACACCATCTTGTCCCTCAGCTCATTTAGAGTTTGTCAAAAGCCCCTCAAATGCTTTATGTCATATAATGTGCCCAGGGAGGATCATGGTGTTTTCAAGCAGATTAGCGCAGGCCAGCGGCTGACCCGGTACCTGCAGACATTTCCCTGGTGCTCGGCTATGAGATGAGCTGGTCCCTCCTGCTTTGCACAAAAATATCACTTCCACTTCAGATTTGCATGTCCCCAGGGCACATCCCACTGCCCTGCACACATATGAGCAGGTGCTCACAGCCTGTGCAGGAGACAGTGCCACTCAGGACACAGCATGGACATGAGAGCCCCTGCTCAGCTCCTGGGCCTCCTGCTGCTCTGGCTCCCAGGTGAGGAAGAACACCAAAAACTGAATTCAACTAGTGTGATCAGTGCTGATTAAATCTTCTTGTCACTCCAATAATAACACGATGATCAGAGAGGATGTTTGTGTCTGTGTTTCCCTTCTCAGGTGCCAGATGTGCCACGGTGACCCAGAATCCATCTGTGGTGTCTACAGATGTAGGAGGCACAGTCACCATCAATTGCCAGACAAGTGAGAGTGTTTTCCTCAACACTCTTCTATCCTGGTATCAGCAGCAACCAGGGCAACCTCCTAAACTCGTGATCTATGCTGCATCCACTTTAGCCGATGGGATCCCTGACAGGTTCAAGGGCAGTGGATCTGGGACATCATTCACTCTCACTATCAGCGGTGTGCAGGCTGCAGATGCAGGAACCTACTACTGTCAAGGGGAATTTGCTTGTAGTGCGGGTGATTGTATTCCCACAGTGATACAAACCTGAACAAAAACTACCCAGAAAAGCAGAAGTGTTAGCCTTGCCTGCCCCAGCAGCTCCTCCTGGGGCCTCCGTCTTCCAAGAGTCATTTTATGATGCAGTCAGACTTCCATGGTCCCTGAAAGTAAGAAATGTTCCTGGGACTTCTTTTGTAGCCTCTCTTTCTTCCTACTTGGCACCTGCATCACGGATATGTCCATGCTTCTACTGATGTAAAGGAAAGAAGTGATTATGCCTGAGTACTCAATGTTACAACATCATTGTGGATTCATAGAGTAAAGAGGGAATTGTTATGATCTTTCAAGCAGAAACATTAATAGTGTTTATTAGAATCCAAATTATATTTTAATGTTTTAGGAATGTGAGGATGAGTGACGATGATCTTAGAAAGATGGGGCTCTGTGCTCTCCCGGAATCCAATACTCATCTGCCACAGAAGGATGAGGTAATGACGCTGGGGTCCTCAGCCCTCGAGCTGATGCTCTAAGCCGACGGCAGCCTCACATGTGCTTCTCTAGTCCTTCTTCTTGGTTCTGCCTGCAGTTGCAGTTGAAAGTACTAAATATGTCTTCTGACATTCAAATCACAGGACATTGGTGGTGTTTGCCCCTAGACCCCTGGTGAGCTGTTAACTCAGGCTAATATGTTTTTAAATACTTTATACCACATGGCCATACTCACTCCATATTTGTAGCTGTAACTAGAGACAGAGTACAAGAAAATCAGGGTGATGTGAAATCCAGGGACCATGTGGAGCTGTTTTGACTTCGTGTTGTTCCCGATCTTGAATCCACCCCATCTGCATTCATCCTGCCACATACAACTGTGTCTAACCTTCTCAAAATGATGGAGATTACAGTTCAGATTTGTAGGGAAAGAAGTATCTCATATTTCTCCATCTCTGCCCACCTGCTGTGTCCCTTCCCTTCTCATCTCAGCTCTACCCTCTCAACGTCTCTGACATTTTTTTTCTCCTCCTAATATGGAAACAGAAAAGCAAACAAATCAGAACCTCTTCCTCCACACACGCTTTGATAGCTGAACCCTAGGCTTTCGCACTCCTTTGTTCACAAGAGATCACTAAGATAATTTGAGGAAGAGCAAAGTGTGCTCCCACCTCATAATCCACTCTATCTAATTCAGTCAAAGTAACACGAAATGAGCACAAAGTGACACTTGAGGATCTCAGAGGTAAGTCAATTACAGAGGATGTGCCAGGGGATGAAATTATGTTTTTTTGTATTCGTTGAAAACTCTTATTTATAAATGATTGTACTTCTTTATGATGTCAAACTACACACTGTGCCATATTCCCTGTCAGAGACCTTACTGGGATAAAACCCAGGAGGCTGCAGGGCGGTGCTGCTTCTGGTAGATCCAGAGGGGAGGATTCAAGTCCCTGTTCTTATGGCTTTAAGATGTTCTTAGTGCCTTTTTCTGTGGCCCTTCCCTCTCCTCACTCTAACAACCTCCTCCACTGTCACACCTCTCTGACCTAGACCTAGCCATCTATTATATGGAAAATTATATTCTATGCTATCTTACAGAAAGTTCAGAATGATTTCCAAAGTAGATCCATTAGTTAATAATTCTGTCAAATCCTTTTGGCATTTAAAGTTACATTCCTAAGATCAGAGAGCTTTGATTCCAGTTCTGAGATAAAGACCAGCACACGCACGAACACACACACACACACACACACACACACACACTCACAATGCAAAGTCAGAACACTAGACAGGTAGAAGAGGCTGTTTGAAGGGCAGAGGGCCGAAGAAGAGCCTGAAAAGTCAGTGCTGAGGATTGTATCCAATGGTGCATCAGAAGGACAGAGAGAGAGGAGCAGGTGAGTGCTCCAAGGAAGGAAAAGGGAAGGTTCAGTGTCTGCAGACACAGGGGAGAGGCAGCAGCTCCATCCCTGAATTCTTTTCCACTGAGGCAGATGGGGCTGTTACTGGTTCAGTGGTTCAGACTATCTTACAGACAACTGAGACTCTGATAAGCAAAAGCGAGTTCTTAATGAAGCAGATAAACATTCATGGCAGGTCCTTACAGAGTGTCTTCATATCCTGGTTTCCTGGTGCAAAAGACCCGGGACAGGCTGTCCCACTCAATCCTCTTTGGTCACAGACACATTCCCCACAGTGAAACAGGAAACAGGGTCTGTTCTACAGACAAGGGAGAGACAGAGCAGGGCAGGAAGGACGCAGCTGGGACAGCAGGAGCTCACTCCCCCACATCCCTGGGGAGGAGGTTTGTATTGGAGGCTGAATCCCTGTGAGAGGACTGCTCTCGTGCTGCCCACAGGAGTAATCTCCTACGCCCTCAACCTGGAGGCCGCTGATGCTGAAAGTGAAATCTGTCCCTGACCCTTTTCCAGATGCTTAAGCTGACCAATAGATGAGTAGCTTATGAGATCGTTCCAACTTCAACTGGTACTAATTTTGGTAATTTTTCTAGATGGAACTGGTTAAAATACTCTGGCTCACTTGCAGCTGATGGCTAACGTGTCTCCTGCAGACATAGTCAGGGAGCTTGGAGACTGAGTCATGCCAATGTCTCTACAAGCACCCACCTATTCACAGGTGGGACAGTGACAGCAAAATAAGCTCTGAGCCATAATAATAGCCTTTAATATCCTGGAAATATGGGAATCTGGGAAGGTCAATCCTGAAATGTGGGACTCTGTGCTCTCTCAGAATCCACTGCCCTCTGCCAATGACAGAACAGGCTGCTGAGCCCTGTGGTCCTCAGCCTTGGAGCAGATACTTTGAGCTGCCCCCAGTCCTCACAATTGTCCCTGAGTCTGCCAGCAGGTGCAGATGGATGGTTTAGAATTCTCTCCTGACATTCGCAGCTCAGAACACATGGATTATTTGCCCAAAACTCGTGGTGAACTAGTGTGCAGATCTTGGATTTGAACCCAGCTCAGTATGTCTTTAAATATCTTCCTTCCACATGGCCATGTTTTATTCTGTATTCGAGACTGTAGTGTATAAAAAATTTCACAAGACAAAAGCAGGTCAAGATGAAATACACGTTTTCTGTTGCCCCTGTTTCACTCCATGCTGTTCCAAATCTTAAACCCAGCTCTTTCTGTAATTTTACCTCCCACAAAGAATTTTCTGAAAACTTTCTCAAACCCCAGGTTATTTTATATCACTTTTGTTGGCAGGTGATCATATTCTCCGCAAACCTGTTTGTCCTATTATGAAATTTGAGAAACCAAAAAAAAAAATCATAACTTCTTCCTACACTCAGTGTTTGATAGATGAACCCTAGACTTTCACATCGCTGGATTCACTGGAGGTCACTAAGATATCTTACCAGAGACATTTTCCTGCCGAGTGGAATCTGTGCTCGCTCCAGTAATAATCATCTGTTCTGATAACATGTGAACAAAGTGATATCTTGAGGTTCTAGGAAGAAAGTCACATGCATTTGTGATGACTTGATAATAATTGCCTAATAAATTATTATGTTGCTTTTGACTAAAACAAGACAATTGCATTGTCATCCCAGTTCAAGCTGTCAGGGACTTCAAGAGGATGAACCCGAGGAGGCAGCAGGGCTGTGCTCCTTCTGGCAGCTCCAGAGGGAGGATCCAAGTCCCTGTTCTTGCAGCGTCAGGATGCCCCACGTGTCCTGCTCTGTGGCCCCTCCATCTCCCACTCCAACAACCTTCTCCACTGTCACACCTCCTCTCTGACCTTTCAAGCATTCTCCTTCTCTTACTTCTCTGTCCTCCAATAACCCTCTTCTTCCCTATGTCCTGATCTCATTTTCAATTTTTTGTTGGTGGTCCTTGTTTCAGAACTGGAGACAAAGATCAGGGTCCTGCAAATGTTATTTTGAATGTCAGAATGATTTTGGCAGTTTGATTATCATGTATTGTCTATCTGAGATCAGCATCGTATAATCCTCATTATAACAGATGGGTGGGTCTAGGTCAGAGAGGAGCTTTATTAAAGTAGAATTCCAACAACATACAACTCACCTGAATAAAGTGTACACTTCAATGACTTTCAGTATAGTGAATTATAAAATAATTGTGCCAATTTCACCTTAATTGCCCCATGAAGAAAACAGTCATTCCCTATTTTAGTAGCAAAATACTTTGCTTACTTAAATCCCCTCTACAATATAAACAATGTCTTTGATCGGTTGGTTTGTTTAGGAGTTTCAGTTGCTTTCTCAGGCCAGACAGGCTGTGGGAGAGACCAACAGAGCACAGAGCTGGATTAGAAGTGATAAACTGGGATGAGAACTGGTACCCGTACTGGATATAGCACTGCATGTGGAGGATTAGCTGCTATGCCACTATGCCGGTCCCTATCTCCCCTTTTCTACAGTCGAACTTTAATGAACATCTCATGACACAACTGGATTTGCAGCTGCTAAAACTTGTGAATCTTATGCACAGATGCTATTAAGTCACGTCATCCTGTATCTTTTATAAAATCTAGTACCAACTAACTCCAGCTCTAATAGCATCACAGTTACAATGCCAGTTAAGACGTCTTGTTTGTGGATGGGCTGTCTGACATTAGAAAAGCCACTACCTGTACTCTGTCCCCTGGCTTTCAGGGTTAAATCTATGCTCTTGGATGAGTGCTCCATGATGCCTCCTCACTATGGTCAACTGTACCCTACAACTGGTTCTTTAAGAAATTAGAAAACAATTTTCTCCCTAATTTCTCATGGGGACATTTCATACTTGAACTCTCATCTTCTGCAACCGTGTTGACCAGACACAGAGTAATAAAATGTGTCCCATTACATTCACTTATAGTAAATTGAGCACTATTGAAATAAACAAAGGCCATAACCGAAACCAGTGCAAACTTCCTAGACTGTGTGGGTGGCTTGGTGGCTGTCGGTCTCTTCCACAGCCTGCCTGGCCTCAGATGGCAGCTTGCTGGGGACTCACTTAAAGCCAGTCTCTCTCTCTCAACTTATTGTTATTTGAAAGGTATATTTTCTATAAAGAGAAGGAGAGTCAGAAAGAGGCCTTCCACCTGATGGTTCACACTCCAAATGGCTGCAGCAACAGGAGCTAATCCAGTCTTAAGTCAGGAGTCAGGAACATCTTTCAGGTTTCCCACATGGGTTCAGGGCCCTAAGCATGTGAATCATTCTTCATTGCTTTCCCAGACCATAAGGAAGAAGCTGGATTGGAAGTGGAATAGCCAGCACTAGAACCGGTGCCCTTATGGGATGCTGGCACTGCAGGAGGAAGATTAGCTTGCTGTGCCACTATGCTGACCCCTTAGTCTCACTTCTTAATCCTATTACAATGGTAATTAACATCCTCCCTAGTGGCTTTTTTGGGGGACAGGGCTGTGGGGGTAGGCATAGATAACATCAAAATACAGCACCTATGCAACTGGAATAAATTTCTCTTGCTTATGAAGTTTAATTTTTGTCATATTCAATTTTATAACTTGCATTTTTCCCTCCTGCCTGAGCTTGAAGCATGAAGGGGAATGTTGTTTTGTTTTGTTTGATTTCACCCTGAGAAGCTGGTGGGACTAAAGTCATCAAAGCATGAGGGCTACATGGGACTATCCTGTTCGGGAGCTTTGAACTCTCAAGCTTTCCACAGTGCACCCATGGCAAGTAACCAACCACCCCTGAGTTCACTGCCCATATCCTAGCTCCAGTGGCAGTGCTTCTGCTCAGGTAAGCTGTGATTACCACATGTACCAGTCATGCCATTTTTGAGGTGTGTTCTGCCTGTTACCTTATTCTTCAGGCATCAACAAAGGGTTGTGATTTTAAGTGTCTTTAGTTTTTCCCTGTTCTGTGATGCTGGGAGTGCTCAGCAGTCCATTTCATGTACATTTTCATGCAGATGTAGGAAGGTTTTGGGCCCCTTTTTGACCCTAGAAAAATAACTGTGCTACAATAGCAGTTACAAAGGTGCTATTAGATGTAAACAGCCCTTTACTGGTCCTTATACCAAATAAAAGGGAGGACATACTCTCAGGAGCAAATTACTCATGAGCAAGCTACCTCCCAGAACCACAGGTGTCTTTTTGTTTGGGTTTTTGTTTGTTATGTTTTGTTTTCACTGCTCTCCCTAGTCTGTGAGCTTCAAAGGCAGGCCCATTCTCTCTGAGATTTGTATGTAGACAGTTTGAATAGGATCCAAAACCAAAATGGATAGAGAGTAGATTTCCAGTGTTTTTGAGGAATGACCTAGCTGACTTGCATCTCACCCGCAGGCCAGGAAGAACAGGGAAAACAAACAAAAACTGTGGTTCTGTGACCAAAGAAAACTTTAATTTTTGCAGGGACCTGAACATTTGCATCCTCATCTACTGCCTCTCGGGATGCATTGTCAGTATCCAGGACTCCAACTGGCACTCTGACATGGGATATGGATGACCCAAGCAGCAGCCTGAGCTGCTGTACCACAACACCCACCTGTAAGAGGGAGGATGACTTTTGGGGTACATGTCTTTCGTTTTCCTTTCTCAGGAAAAAGGATTTGCAAGAAAAACAAAATCACATTACTATTATAAAAATAGAATCACGTACTTTTTGTTTGTAGGAGAACATACATGACAGATGGCAGTTGTCATTCCCTGTGTCACACCAAGAGGGGAAAAAAACTGAACAAAATGAACATCAAAAATCTCTTTCATCTACCAGAGATTTTATCTGGGCCAAACAGTTCTCCCTAAATTTTTAATTCCTATTCCAAACATCCTTTCCCTGCATGAAGTCCCACAGAAGGATCATGGGTCTACATTAGCATTCGTCCCTGCCTCCACTCACTGCCCCTGTGGGGTGTCCTCCCTGTGGTCAGGTGACTATGCTGAGCAACCAACTGTTCAACTCCCAGTGGCACAAAACTCCAAACATTCCAAACCAACTGCCTAACAGTTGCACGAAGAATGAGTATGACCCTCAACTGACAGAACTGGGTGGGCAGCCATTTGAAGTAATTAGCTGGGAGAGACCAGGGAGTAACCTGCAGATCAGGGAGTTCAACTGCTCAAGAAAGTCTAAGATCTCCCTTTATTTTGGTGACCAAAGATAGGAGCAACCGGTGGAAGTCCGGGCTGAGAAAGTGGCAACCGCAGCTCAAAGTGTGTACCTTCTTACCTGTGTCCGTTCTTTCCCAAACCCAGTCTCTGCTGTGCACACTGACTGGGGCCATTGCTCGGGAGTATAACTATTGACTTACTGGCACCAGGCCTTCAAGTGGTAGAATAGGCAGGAGTATTTGAAGCTCTGTTAGTTCAGATGCCTGATTTGAACTGCTAAAATCCTGATGGTCCTGAGACTAGATTTGCTTCTCCTTCTATGCACCTTTATGCTAAAGAATGCAGTTAAAATAGACAAGTGTCATTATGTTGGTAGCAGAAAAATAGCAAAAGGTGTCTATAGATCTCTGATATCCCACTTCTGCCCTTTTGTTGGACAAAGAAGTTGGGCTTAGAGGAAGGGATCTTATACAATCCTGCACACTCTGAGGATGTTAATGCGCCGAGGAAGGATATGTTCTGTTGAGAGGACATCCACACAGAAGCAGCCAACACAGTGACCAGGGGCCTTGGGCCCAAATTTCATGTACAGTTCATTTCATGAATTTAGGAAAGTGACTAGATCCCTGTGTCCTGTGTGGGTTAAGAAACAATGTGGCCTGCTTTTAGCAATGTGTTACAAAGCTTCATTCTAAACACACACATACACATAAATCCTGAAGAAAAAGGATGGGCAGGGGAAGGTAGGCAACACTTTAGAGGCATCACTGAGGCGTTGACACATTTGGGGGTCTGGAAAAAATAAGCCAGAAGGGAAACTTGGTTTTGTGGGATGGGGGAGGCTCCAAGTAAGCAAGGATGGAAAGTGACTTCACTAACTTGACTTGCGTGTGATGGGTTCATTTTTCACATAGATTTTCTGATACTATGCCCATATCAGCTCTGTGGAGGGGCAGAGCAACTCGGGCTCCACACTTGCCAACTTATGTATTTCTTTGTTTTGTAAAGGTGAAGTCACTTGTCCCAGAGTCGCATACAAAGGAGTGATGGACTAGATACAGGAGATTTAAAAAAATCTGTTCCCTGGGGACAAAAGTCCTTGAACTCCTGAATCCTCTGCATTGTACTTCTTTTGGTGGAAATAAGCACCTCCCTCACTCAATTTTCCCAAGGCTGCTGTGAATAAGAAGTGAATCAAGGAGGTGCCTGACTAAAAGAAGGGCATATATTTGACCCAGCATCCTCGACCCAGCATCCTCATCTGTGTTTCAATCCCTGGCCTAAAGTTGCACAGTGTTCCTGATCTCCCCTCCCCACCACAAAAAAAAAAATACCACTGAATATCAGCTGGAACCCCCTCTTCCTCTGGCATCTCTACATGCTGAGCTGCCTCAAATAAGCCTCCTGGAGGACAGGTAACCCTTTTGGGACCAGCGCTGTGTCTCCGCTTTCCACACCAGCTGCTGAAACGGCACCCCTTCAACTGACCGAAAGTTAATGCTGTTTAATGGGAAAGCTGGGTGTTAGGCTGAGGTTGGGTTCAGGGAGATAGTGGTGCAGTGAGTAATGTTAGAATGTTGTTGACTGCTGCTCTGAGAGACTGAGAAGGGGCAGTAGCAGCATCATCTCTGAGCCTTCACTTTCCAATTCATGTTTTTCCTCTTTAAGCTCTGATCCCTCTCTAGACCCTGAATAGACAGGGGACAGATTCTACTCTCAGAAGGACCCGTCCATAGCTATAGCCTGTGTCCCTTGCTAAGGACCCTCCTTGAAGCCCTCCTTCCCTGGATCACCAAGTGGGTGTGTCTGCTAACCTGCCAGCACTGTCTCTTGTTATCACTTACTTCATCAGTCTCATGGAAATCCTTTCCTGGAACCCCAATTTCTTGTCTTTATATAAACTCCTAGATCTAGGGAATGAAGTTTGGTGTTAGGCTTTTGTGTCCACAGTAAGGGGTGCTGGGTATGCAAATCCCATTTTCCTGCATGGTCTATTGCAGGGATGGGACAGGAGGGTGCACTACAATTCTAATACTTCTTGGATGGACTGTTTGAGTCTGTCCTAGAGAATAGTGTGCAGATAAATTTATTTCCTAAATACTGGACTGCTCTTGAAGTGTGCTTTATGGGGAAAAATGATTTCTATTTCTTTCTGTCAGTTGCTGCTTATTTCTCTTGTTGTACAGGCACACACAGCAAGTACATGGCTTTACACTACAAACACCCACATATGAACTCTGGGCAAGCATGCTGCAGAGAGAATCATGGAAACCAACCTATTTAGGAAGAGCAAGGAAATCAACTCCTCCAATGTTCTGAGATCTGGGATAGAAGTACTTAGCACACAGCTAGTGGGCTGATGGCCTCAACATAGAGGAACAGAGCAGGCCAGTTGGGGAACCCAATAGAGCTGATGAGATGCCAAGAGAAATTGCCAAAGGAGTGTGCAGACAACCAGAGAGAAAGGTGACCCCACAAAGGCTCGTGCTCATGACAGCTCATATAGTCTGTCATTTTTCTATGTGTGTGTGTGTTTTTTTACATAAAATATTTGAAGCATACCAGTAGTATATAACCTTGGTTAAATGCCAATACCTGGATCTCTTAAAGCATAATATTTCTCCTAAGAACACTACATCTATGTAATTTTTAAAAAATTGTTGCAAAAGTGAGGCAGACATTTAGGGAGGCACTGGCAGGGCTCTTAGTGTATCTCTTTTTGTGTGATTCAACCTTCTGGAGGATGAGGAGGCTCCAGGCCCTCTGCCAACTAAATTCTAAAGTCTGGGACATTTGAGTACAAGAATTACCAGCACATATGGCAGAATTGGAAGCAGGGGAAAAAGGTTGAGGGAAGCCAAGATTGCTGGGTGTGGTTGCTTACCAAAGTCCTGTAGGATGGAATTCACCAGGGGAATTCACCTGGGCAGCCTTCTAGGCACTGGCAGACTAGATGGTGAATTGATGCAGAGGAAATGGGAGGCTTTTAACTCTCAAGATAAAAAAAGCCGAGTCCCATCCACTTGAGCCCCTCTAGGAGCAAAAAATCTGATGACACAAAGGGGAAATGCATGTTAAATATGGATGGCTTCTTGGAACTCTTTGTTTTTTAATCTATGAATGAGTGATATCTTTAACATTATACCCCAATCAAGTCTGTACCTTTCAATGAAAAGCATTATGCTGTGGTACTAAAACTATAGGCTTAACATATTCCAATATGGTAATCACTTGGAAAAGTCTGCTGCTTAAAATGAAATAGCTCTATTTGTGCAACATATCAACTTGGAAAATAAAAGCTTGGTGTATTGCAGCCCTACCCTCTTGACATGTACCTTGATAGCATTCTGTTGGCTTGCCTTCCATTTTGAAAATTTTACACGCATTTGAAAAACTTATAGAACTTTGACATGAAGGGTGAGTTCACAGAGCAATGTCAGAAGCTCTTCAGGGCTCAACAAAAGGGGAATCAGCACTTGGGCAAATCCCAGCTGATCTTGGGTTCTGGATATTGGTGCCAAGGCCTACTGTGTACTCACAGAGATGGCAAAACTGGGCTGGGTGGGTACTCTGCTTGTGTGGCAAAGGAGCCTGGGGATTCTCTGCCCCAATCATTCTCTCAAGAGGTCTCTCACTAGACAGGTACCACCACCAGCATTGTCTTGCTCAATATACATGACAGTGGAGGATGCTGTAAGCAAACTATCAATCTGAGGATGCTCCCTGTTGAGCTTTAAGGGAGTTGGTAGTTCAGAGTTAGCATCTGCAGGGAAAGATTATAGCAAGTCTTGGAGCACTTTCCAAGAAGTATGCAGCATAAACTACAACTCAGGAGTCACACACATGGCCCTACAATAATCTACAGTGCTGGCCTCCAAACAGAGGAACCACTAGAGGGCATGATACCCAAACCTTCAAGGCTCACTTGGCTTTAATGATTTTTGCCAACTATTCAATCTTTCTTGCATGGCCACCTATAAATGTAGCCACTCTCCTATTGCTTTCAACTTTGCTGTTCTTCCTTTGTGCCAAAAAGAGGGTGAAAGAAGACTGGAAAATACATTTCCTTCTGTGCCTTACTCTCCACCTACCCACTTCACACTCAAATTTCCTATTCCTCTTCTTCAATTCTGTCTCCTTAAGGCTATGTGATCTATTGACTTGAGAGTTGGAAGGAAGAGGATAATTGTGAAAGCCCAATGCCACTCAGTGCAAGAAAATCCCGGGTTGTGTAGCTCTGAGAGTACCAAGAGTGGAGTCAGACCTTACTACAGACTTTCTCTTTCAGTTGGGAACACAGTTGTCCTGACCCCCAACCTAGGCCTTCCTGAGCCATTCAGGGTTGCAGTCTTGCTGCCAGAAATGAGGGCAAGGCTAAGAAAGTGAAAGCAGAAGGTGGCACAGAGATTTTGTAGACATTAACAATGCAAGTGTGTCAAATGCTGGAGGAAGCCAGGTCCTTCAAGATGAGCACCATACAAAGTGGGAAAGTGGGAGCAGGGAAAATGCACAAAGAAGAACTTACACATAGGGATAAAGGAAATGAAAAGGAGCCGATGGAGGAAATAATTTAGAAGCAGATTCTCAATCTGTGTTTCTGAATATTTGATAGCAATCCTCTGCATATGCAGTAACAAGAATGAGGATGGGGTTGCCTTGGGGAAGGAAAGGGGGACTGACAAGATTGAGGGAAGACACTGGGTAGAAGAAAGCCTGACCTTGGATCTCATTCTGTTCTAGTGTTTATATTCTTCTCCCATGACCCTAATGCTTCACCTCTGCTATGAGGCCATGTGTCTGGAATAGCCAGGGGGCCTTTCCAGTACTCAAAGTCTCTGTGATGAGACGGGAATTTCTGTCCTCCAAAAAGACAGCTGTTGTCCCCATGACATGCCAATGCATCACATTGACATCTTTCCCCTCTTTTATTTTTATTTACTTGTTATTGTTTATTTTCTGGCTACCAATTTATTTTCTCCTTATTCTACCAGCTCTATTGCTCTCCAGTATGAGAATAATTGCAAGAATGATCATGGCTACAACACTACCGACCCCAATCAGTCAGATGGTAGTACCATCTATCCTACCCATAGAGCACCTAACATCAGCCTAGGTTTCTGTTGGGCTCTTTAGGAGAGAGGGAAAAGCTATTCCATAAGTTTAAAGATGGTCCTGTGCTTAAAATGTCCTTAAGCTGTTTGGAAGATACTCAATCTTCACAACGACCCCACTCAGTTTCCTAGCTCAACAGGGAGGATGAATGTGAAAGCAGAAATGATATAACATGTCCAAATCCCCTTAGTTTGCTAATTCCATAACAGATGAGTTTACAGCTACATAAACAAATGGGGCCTGCCAACGGTTTATACCAATCCATGGAGAAAGGAAAAGAAACATGGGCAGACCTGATGACACAGAAAAGGCTCAAGCATGACTGGGGATAGAAGCCATGCCTGGACAGCTCTGTCTGCTGGGGCAAGGATTGAAGAAGATGACGTTTTGTCACTGACGTCTATTTTTCAGACTCATTGATTCCAGGAGACAAGGCTGGTGGGACTTTGAGAGTCAGTGTATGCAGCAAGCCCAGAAAATCCTTCACACCTCACACCTGTCCTGTGGGATTCCTACTTGTCCAGGGTCTGTCTTGAGAGAAGTTGCACATAGAACTCTCAAATGGGAGAAGATTGAGGCTTTATTGTTAGTCCTAGCACTTAGGCTTGGGTGAGCGGTGAAGGCCAGAAATTGGTCAGAATTACACTTCAGACCTCTCATCTGCAGAACATTGGGAACACGCATAGAAAGCACACAAGAAGACTCTTTAACCTCATCCAACACTATGAACCAGAATTAAACAGTTGAGTATGCCTTCAAAATCTGAGAACACAGGGTGAGAGTGAATCCATTTCTCACCCACTGTCTGGCGCATGCTAGCAGACCCTGGTCTCAAGATTCATGCAGTGCGTGGGAAGGAGAGTGTCCCACCCCGATTCCTTTGAGAGTCAACACCCGAAACTCAAACACAAATGTCTTGTGTACAATTTCCAAGAGGCGCTATCAAACATAAGCTAAGGGCTTAGAGTTTACTGTGGCAAAAGCATGATCTGGCTCCCTCATCTCAATCTTTAAATAATGGGGAACAGAAGACGATGATACATGTGCCACAGCTGAGGCCCAGAGGCCCAATATCACTTACTCTCATGCTAATAATAAGGCATGGAAAGAACCAATCCAACTTGTAAGCCCTTTTTTTTTTTTTGGTGACTTTTCACCATGCCCCCAACACTTTTCTCTGCCTCCAAAACAACAGTATAACTGTACTGCTCCCAAGTACTCTCTCCTACCTTGGGTACTACTCCAAACTTGGAACAGTAGAAACGGGATGGTGAGCAGGATCTGGCAAGCCCCAACTAGACACCATCAGAGCAGTAGACTGAGTGGTGGGAGGAGGGATGGTGTTGACTGCAGAGGCCTCTTGATCTGGACTGGTCTTGACAGGCACCTGCCTCAGTATGGGCCCAACAAGTTGCACAAGTTGAGGAGGGAATCTATGCATACTTGAGCTAGGTCCAGCTCAGCGGGGTGTTCACCAAACACTCAGAGGCCCAGCAACCTGCTACCTAGATCTGGAACTCTGGTATATGTCTCTCCCTGTCAGCCTAGGACCTTCAAGTTTGGGTCAGAGAACTGAAGAGACAAATCCTGCTTCATACTCTAGTCAGTGTCACCAAGGGAAAGTGCCTGATGCATCACCTTGGAGGGAGAAGCCAGCAAACAAGCGTTCTTTATGCACATTACAAGATGCCCATACGTAGTGTTCATTCTAGCCGTAATGCCTGCATTCTGCTCATTTCTTGGGTGGTGACTTAGGTGGTGACCCTACATGGTGTGAGAACCCTGATGGCCTTCTCCTGCTTTTATTTTAAAAATTTATTATGATGCATAGAAAAGAAAAAGTATGATTTAATGAAGCACTAAATATAAAACCACCAAATGATATTATGGCCACACAATGTTTTCTATTTACTTCCACAAGTCAGAGAAGAGGTGGCATTTGTGTTTTGGGGTCAGGCTTATTTTACCTAGAATAGTGATCTTTAGCTGCACACATTGTATTGCAAATTCCAATGTTTTATTCTTTTTTTCACTTGAATATTCATTGTTTTATTGCTCTGATCATAACTAAAACTGATTTTGTCCTTTTGCTAAAAACACATTGTTGATTTGTGTGTTTAAATTAGGGGCCTTAAATATTCCTTTTTGATCTTTTGTTCTGCTTACTCTTAAGAAATGTGATGATATAGAGTGTGTGGTTGTGCCACATGGAGTGTCTTGTGCTGCCTTCCTGAGTATGTGGATCTATGATCGTTTTTAGTGCCTTTGATCATATTTCCCTGCTCAACTTTTCTGGTGGATAGCACTGAAAAGTTTTGCTGATTCTCCAGACATTCTTTTCAGCTTATCCTCTGTCAATGTTTGTCACTGCTCCGAGATTGAAATGTTCTGTTTCAAATCACAAAGCTTTTCTATGATATGCTCCAGGGTGTTGGTCACCGTGAGCAGAATGCTTCTCTGACGCTCAGAGGAGCAGTCACTGGTGCCTTCTGCCTTCTTTTTCATGATTGTACCTGAACAGTCTGGGGACATTATGGAAGAGTTGATCTCTTCACCCTTTTCTGGAGGGAGTTCTGCCATTGGTCTCTCTTCTTGCAGCAGAATCAAAAGCAAGCATGTCAGCAACAGGGAGAGTAGAAATCTGTGCATTGATTACCTTAAACTTTGTATTAACCTGTGTATAGGATTCAACAGCTTCAATTTTTCCCTCTTGGGAATGTGGTGTTCTGGGGTAGATATCAAGAAGATGCAATGGTGAATCAAAATGTAATGTTAAGGAATTTCTTTTTTGAGGATACTTACAAAGTAAACGATCAAAGTTGGTCCTCCATAATGAGACCTTTCTGTCTGCATCCCCTGATGAAAACAGCTCTCAATTTTTTGAAAAAGAAACAGCAAAAACAGGCCCTGTATTTTGTTGAAGTGTATACTTGGGCCTTCTTTCCCAGAGATCCAAAATCTTTAGCGATGTCTAAAGAAGCAGTAATCAGGTAGTTATCTGAAGGATGGAAGGATAGGCAGTTAACTTGTGAACTTGATAATGCTGCAGCATTCTACTCATTCTTTTATCCCAAAGTGTTATAGTATGGTCAGGACCTGCTGAAGCTCCACACGTACCATGAGTGTTAAAATGCACAAAATTACCAAACCCTACTGAATTTGAGAAGTTATTACACTGCTTATTTGTTCTGTCCCAAATTTTAACAATGTTATCCACTGTCCCAAGTTTTAACAGTTTGATCCTTACATGACACGATTAGTTTTCCATAAGGTGAAAATCAAGTTGTTTGCCAGGCAGGCTGAAGGCCACCAAAGTGATGACCACTTTGTGCCCTTTAAAATCACATTGCAGGACGGGGTACTCTGGGGAGGAAACCACGGAGCAGCAGCAGGTACTGGGCTCTCCCGACAGCTGAGGGAAGCTGGGATAGAGAGCAGGGAGACTGCAAGGCACACGGAACCATTGGCCCCAAGCGTCAGTGCCTCCCAATGTTTTGTTTTTAACTTGGATGTCACTTATGAGTGTGCTCAGAGGACCAAAATATTCATTTGTATACGTATATACATTTCTTGGCATGTTCACTATATTTCAATAAAATGTTTTAAAATAAAATAATAAAATGGATGCATTAAGAGAATGGAAAGCCCAAGGTATGTTGCTTCTCCGCTCTGCTGCCCCTGAGGATCCCAAACCTCATCCAATGTGCACAGAGAAAGTGACCAGAGTAGCTTCTCAGGCTCCCTTTCAGGGGATTGTCCCTAATATACTTAAACTGGGCGTGAATAATAGCAAACTATGAGACAGAGCACCATAAAGGATGAGGAGAATGGATGGAGAGAAAGTCAGAAGTACCCTCTTGTGTGGATTATTTCTCATTTTTAGCTAATTTTATGTTGAAATTGTAAAGTAACTACCAGCGAAGATGGCAGAGTACATAAATTCAGAGATAATACAATGGAGGACAAAAACACAAATTAGAATCAAAACTATTTACATGCTCCTCTGGGTGGTTTATGTTCATTCCTGTTGGCTGCAATGGGTTGCCAGATTTTCAGGCCACACATTATGATAACGAAAGTGAACCATGTCCCAGATCCACTACCACTGAACCTCAATGGGACTCCAGTGTGCAAATGGGATGCATACTACATCAGGAATAGGGTCAGAGTGGTGGTATGTTGGGCCAGTGCATAACCTGAGACACCAGCATTGCATATGGTAGCAATTTGAGTCCCAGGTGTTTCAGTTCACATCCAACTCCCTGTTGATGGCCTGAGAAAGTGGTGAAGGGTGGCTCCAATACATGGGTTCTTGGACCCACATGGGAGACTTAGAAGAAATTCATGACTCCCAGTTTCATACCTACCTAGCTCTGGCCATTGTGGTTATTTGGGGAGTGAACTAGTACATGGAAGCTTGTTTTCTCCCTCTTTCTCTCTCCCTCTCTCCCCGTATGACTTTAAAATCTTAAAAAAAAAAAAAAAAAAAAAAAAAAAAGAATCAGGATCTTAAGAGCCTGCTCTGGTTTCTGCTAACACCAGCATAAACAGTTGCTGACATCTTGACTTGCTCAGCAAGTGGTAATGACCATACCTCCCAAAGGTGCAGACATGGAGGATGGAGACTGGATCAACTGGATGGTGCATTAGGCGCTTGACATGAGAGGCGTAAGCATGTATATGCAGACAGATGATGATGCTATAAGAGGACTTTGGGCAGCCCTGATCATGCTGGCTGAGTCAGTTCCTGGTGCTGTCCTTGCTTACTTGGGAGTGAGCACAGCAGGAGACCCAGGAACTGAGCAGGGGACTCATGTCCATGCTGTGTCCTGACTGGCACTGACTCCTGCACAGGCTGTGAGCAGCTTGATCATAAGTGTGCAGGGTAGTGGGCAGGATCCTGGGGACATGCGAATCAGTATGGGAATGAGGTGACTATATCATAACTGTATTGGAGTTATGTGAGACAATATCCCTGTCTGTAGAGAACATACAATGAAGTCTGCAGACAGTGGGGCCATAACATCTTCAAAAGACTCTCTTAATTGTTTTCTATGTAGGAAAAATAGTTAATTCTGCAGTTAGAGCATTTCTGTGTGAAATGATTTTATTTTTGAAAAGTATAGAGACTTACCTGCAGCTTATTCATAACCATTTTGTCACAGTCCTAAGCTATTATCTGTACCATGTCAAGTGGTCACAGCCACATAAATACTGTAAAAAGCTGGTGTGACTCACAGACCTACCAGTAGCTAAAGTGATGGATCTCTTCTATTACTCATGGGCTAAATGGGCTATGCCTTAACTCCAATATTTTAGCCCTTTATCTGAACTTTGGCATTATCAGCTCAACTTATCAGCTTGACCAGTGATGTCAGATCTGGCTACTCCTGCAATCGGTTTTGTTCCTGCCTGCAGTTATGGAAGCCTGGATTAGCATACGCTTGAAAACCTGCAGACATCTACCACCCCCACTCTCCTTCCCAGCATCTTCTCCACCAGAATGTAACCAAGGTTACAGCACCTGTGAAGGTGCTCCCAGCTTCCCCTGCCCCACCTGGAGGCTCAGATGCAGCTCCTATGGAGCTTGGCTAGCCAGAGAAGCCCTTGGGGAAGAGAGTTTATGAAACCCTTGGTTTTTGCTGAGGGCAACTGCCATTTACTACATATCTCTGGCACACACCACGAATGCCACTCTCTTATCCTCATCAGCAATGAGTGAGGACATCATTCTAACCCAGATCTCTGCCTCCCTCTCTGTATCACTAAGAGAGGGAGTCTACACCCCCTGGCAAGACAGCACTCATGTGCTGGGAGAGATAACCCCAGCAAACCCTGGGCACTGATCGGGACCCCATTGTCTCACATCTCTACCTTGACTCCAGGAATCCCAGCCTAGCTTGGCTCCATGGCAACTACCTCAGCATCAGTGCACTGAAACCTGGGTTTTCTGGGGAGTTATCGTAAGGCAGGAATACAGATGACCAAAACGTACTGGTTTGACCTAGGAGCAAAACTCCTGCCTCTTGGCCTTGGGCCTGAGCCTCAAAGGAACTCGATTGTAGCAGCCAGGAAGGATCCACTTTCTGAGAAATGTAACTTGAAAGGGAAAGAACTCTGAGGAGGTAGATGTGGCTGCCTGTGAATACTCTTGTTCTTTACCCCTACCTGGGCTTCCACCTATGCCAGACTATTTGAACTCTGCCTACACACACATTGCTAATGACAGGACCTGGGATAAGCCTCCTCAAAGGCAGCCCTCAATGGACAATGACAGAAGCAGATGCACACTTCAGTTCCCTCATCTCTTAGGGAGAATAACCCAGAGGTTGTTCCCCTGTGTTTACAGGTGTGCTTGGGCTCCACTCATTGCAGCTGTGGGTGACTTCCCTATTTCCCCTTCCTGTGCCCCTCCAGGTTTTCCTGAATTTTATAAATGTACTGCCAGTACCAGAATCCTTGTCTTTTGCGGGAGTCTCCTAAGGTAGCAGATGAATCTATTCTTGGAGTATATCTGTGGCTTGAATTCTTGTCATTGTTCCAGGAATCATTCAGAAGATTGATCCATTGCTTAAAGTGGATTAAAGCACTTTCTCTTAGGCCCTTCAAAAGACAGTCTTGCAACAAATAGTTATGCACCACAAAATCTGCATTGTAGGTAACAGAACAAGAAATCACCTAATCCCTAACATCCACACTTCTAACAGCACCTGACTCTAACTTCTTCCAGCTCTTAATGCCAACAAGGGAGAATGGTGGCAATAGGAGTTGAAGCAGGGCTGGGGTGAACAATGCCACTGAGACAAAAGCTCTCAGTGTTTCAGAGATTGTACCTTCCTTCTATGGCACAAGGAACTTGAAACATGTGCTTGAATGAGGAACTTGGCAGTTGTCTGAAAATATTTGGTCAGACTCTAAAATCGCAAAAGTCCCTAGAATAGGAGAAGGGTCCCAGGCAGAGAGGAGATGTGACAATGGAAAGAGATGTTGGAGAGATGATAGGAAGAGATTTGTGGTGTAAAGAGCATGGGAACCTCCTGAAAAGGAAAATTCAGGGAATTCAAACCCTCACATGTGAAGCATCCAGAAGGAATGTGCTCCTGCGGGCTGGGTTTCAGCTCAGCTAGGATTCTGACTTCCAGAATGAGGCTGTCTTCAGTGCACGTTGTTTGAAGCCAGTGGAGTTTTGAAAATTGTTACAGCAGCAGTAAGTAGGAAGCTAATGGGAGAGTAGAGAATGTCTCTTTGCTCCTCATAATAGGTGGCTGTCCTGGGATCTCCCAGGTGTGCCCCACCATGCTATAATTCAATGACAACATTGGCAAGAGTTGGAGAATTAATTTGCAGTCAAGTGATTGGTACCAGATTGCTTCTTGGGTAGAATATCCGTGTGGTGAAGCACCTGGATGAGCTCCTGCATACTCTGGGGTGTGGAAACCTGGGGTTCACTCTCATGGATCTTGAGAGGCTGTCGGATGGAATTCATGAGCTCATGGTCCTCAAACCCCCAAAAGGGGCATGTGACCCTACCTGAAAAAGAATTTACCTTTGCCTCTTGTTATACTATTTACCACTCACTATGGACAGCACATTCAGTGCAGGGTGACCGAGTTGATGAGGCTAGCTGAAGTATGTAAGTGATCATAATTCTAGTGTAGTCTATTTTCGTAGTGATGCTTACAAGGCATTTTGAAATATACTGAGTGGGCTTCTCACAGATGGGCAAAATCCTGGAACTAGAAATTCACAGTGTTCAATTGTGGCTGGGACATGGGACACAAAACATCAAGTGTTTATGTTCCCCTTACCTGTTCAGCTGCTGTGGAGGACTATTACAGAAGATATACATTTGCACCTGCTTCCTGCATTGTCCCCTCCAGAGCAGGTTGCAGGAATCCTGGAAGCTGTCTCCTAACAGATTCCAATGAGGAGGGAGACCACAGGGGGCTCACAAAACTCGAGGTGAACAGCTATATTTTGCAGGTATTGATCAATAACTGGGCACTTGGATAGAGCAGGAAATCTATCAGCCAACGTGTCACTGGGATAGAACACAAAGTCACAAGACATCGTGACTGGCTCTGGAGTGACTTCATTCCCGGGGCAGGAGAGAAGCCTTGGGTACGGGGAAGCAACACCTGGCCTTCTCAGTGTAAACCCAGCTTTTCTGTGATCAGAAACAGTCCTGGGAACTCTGAGAGAAATGAGCCTGCCAGCTCTGGGGAACTCTGAGAGGAAAGCCTGCTTCTGGGAATCAGGCAGGCGAGGGATTCTGAGACAACTTGGGTGATTTTCCTCCATGGTGGTGTGGGCTTCAGTTCCAGAGAGAATCACAGGCCCACAAATGTCCCTCTGATCCAAGTAATAAGAATGATGCAGAATTCTCAAGATGGGTTTCCTGGCCAAGCTTCTTTGCCTCCTAGGGGGATGGGTTTCCTTTTCAGACTCATGACCTGGGCCTTAGAATTTTGGCTACAGAAATACTGTGTTCAGACGTGCTATTTGGAAATAGCACTGCAGAACTGCTTTCAGAAGGCACAAGTTCAAGGCTACCAAGGCTACCAATGAGAAATAGTCGTCAATCGCCTTTAGCCTCCCTGGGGATCATAGAATATTCTGTCCTTGCTTCTACTTCACGGCTACTCCTTCTCTAGAGCCTCACAGGATTCCTGCTAAGCCTCAGGATGAGGCTGATCTGTGCCATATTCCCTTTAATAGATGGTCCTGTGCCCAAGCACATCAACCGACAGCAACTTCTAGCTGGATTCTTGTACTCAGGCCAAGCAGGGACAGTCCAAGAGTTCCATGCTTAACCTAGTCTATTTCATCAGGGTTCAGTTCTTAAAAGGAATAGGACAAGTTTAATCCTTTGAGAGGATGTGCTCCAGCATCCTGACTAGGTGGGCTTCCTTACATACTGCAGGGAGCCGACTGTTGCCCCTTAGCCTCTGGTGATCCTGCCCGCATCTCGGGATGACTTATGTCTATCACCTGTGAAGGCAACACAGAGGAATGGACCAGAGAATTCAAGCCCGCTAAAATCTTGGCCACATCTTCAAGCGGGTGGCACAAGAATTGCCCATCCACTTCCTAGCTGGTTGAAAAAACCACCAAACGGGAATGTCTTCCCTGCAGGTTTGTGTCCAGACAAGGAGGGGTCATGGGAAACTTAAAATCCCAAGACCCTTCTGAAAACCTCTGGTGTCTCTCCCTATCTCAAGAGGTAGCACATTTCCCAACTCTGTCTCAGGAGGTTGCTTTCCTATTTCTCTTTCTATGTTCACCTGGTCACTTTGCAATGAAACTTCTCTGTCTAGAACCAATTCCTAGCTTTTTATTTCTATACTAAGCCTAGGAAAGAACTCACCAAGCTTTTCTAGGAACACATTCAAGAAAGCTCCTGGGCTGCTAATGTTTAGGATTTTTGCCCAGGTGCTTGCAAAACCACTCTTCCCCACTGGTTTCATGGGAAGTGACTCTGACTTTGTCTTCTCCCTTGTCATCCCTGGTAGTGGGAGCCGAAGACCTATTGGTGTTTGATGCCTGCAGGACTCTGTCAGCTTTCCAAATTGACAGGTCTCCAAACTAGGACAGCCTTTGTGCGGTGGAGATGGATACTCTGCTACAAAGACAGCTGGTCCAGGCAGGGAAAAACTGAGATAAAATTTGTGGTAGATTCCCACATTCTCAGAGTCTCTGTTTTGGGGCCTTGGGAAGCAAGGGCAGGTGCAGAAGATAATACTTTGCATTTAATCAATCTAGTTTTACATGATGAAAAAGACAGAAGGAGACTGCAACCAAGTTCTGATCTCTCCAGATATTTTATCTTGATCAATTTGTCGCAATCACTTGAAGGGCCAAACCACTGAAATTAAGTACAGGACTTGTGGGCTGATGGAGCAGGTTCTCTGCCACTCTGCCTGGGCGTCCTCCATGCAGCTGCAGACATCTGAGCTGGCTGGGCTTAGTTCCATATTGGTTTCACAAGTATGTCTGCCCTTTGGCCCTGCTGATGCACGGTGGGCCTGAATGCTCCTCAGGGAAGCCAAGGGAGAAGAGCAAGGGGATTTCACTCTAATACTGACACTCAGGGTAAACTGACATAGCAATTTAAGTTAATCATGAAAGGATTTTTCCACCACCATGCCCTGGTCATTATAAATTATGTTGTGATTGAAACACTGCGATTGGAAGGAAGGATCACGCAACACTGCACTGTTCCTGCAGTGTGGCCTCTCATGTTCCTATAGGCTATATGAGCCCAATTAGAATTTTATTCCTCCTGTAATGTGGGTCAGATGCCCTGGAGGTGCTCACAGAAGAGCTGGGTAGGCGTTAATGGACAGAGGAGAGGGGCTGCTTCTGTGTTGATGTTTTCTCATCAACACAGAAACTGTGTTGATCAAAATAAATAAATCTTGATTTGATCAAATCTTGATGTTGATCAAACACATGTCTGTCCTCCAGACCTAACGTCCTGACCACCCAGACAGGCTTTGTGTCCAAAGGGCACAGGGAACCAGCAAGAGGCTGAGGCTGATCCTGCTTAAAGAGGGTCAGTAGTGTATATGAGTCTTCTAGGGCTGACTGGGGTGCTGACATGTCCTGGGCATGAGGGCGTAATGAACAGAAATCAATTTCTCACAATTCAGGAGGTTGATGAGTTCACCACTCAGGAGCAGCAGAGCTTATTCTTTGGCAGGATCCTCTGACATACATGCTGTCCTCTGGTGCTGACCTCACAAACCTGCCCTCATGTGTGTGGGGAGAGGGGAGGCAGGGGACAGGGGTGCTAACACTGACATCTCTTCTTATAAGGACAGTAATCCTATTGGATCAGGATGCCCTAGAGGCCCTGTATTCCAGTTAGACCTTCCATGAATGAATTTCAAGACAAAGTTCAGCTTAAATCAGATGGGTCTTGGGGTACACATTAGAAGTGGGGAAGACAAATCAGGCCCAGAACACAGAGTACATGGTCCCCATGGCTCAACACACTGACAGCCCCTCACTACAGTCACCACTGAAGCCTAGGGGCTCTCGGCCAATGGTGGGATGGAATCACTCTGATGGTCCTCCTGCTTCTGTCATTCAGCCCCTCTCCTTTCTTTCCCATGGGTTTTTCTGCTATCTACTTTTTTGGTGACATAGCACCAAGGGCTTTGTACTTAAAAAAAAATAGTTTATTTGAAAGTGCTATATGCACATACATGTGCAAACACACATGGGGGGAGGGGAGAGAGAGAAAGAGGAGAATCTTCCACCCATCAGTTCACTCCTCAAATGGCCTCAACAGCCCAGGTGGGGGCAGGCAAAAGCCAGGAACCGAGAGCTTCGTCCTGGTTTCCGATATGGGTGGCAGAGGGTGGCAGAGGTCCAAACACCTGGGCCGTCCCCGCAGACTCTTGTGATGTTGATCCTAGCACAGTCATTGCTATGACATATTTTGTGGGAAACATAGAACAGTCTTTCCCCTGACCCCCAGTAATCCAGTCACCTAACTGAAGGCAAAGGGCTTTAAGAAAAGAGATTACTTATCAAATAATTGAGAACTAGAATCTGTGTAAGATGTCAAAGTTCTGTTCTGACACAAACCGCGTGGCCCTGAGGGCCCCTTCAGAGTACAGTACCAATGGTGGGGTGAAAGATTTAGGTGTCTGTCTAGGTCCCTTGACCTGGTGTCAATTCTCACATCCTGAAGCCCTTCCTGAGCTGACAATGAGAACCACCACTGCTGCACGAGCCAGAAAAACAGCTGGGGCCACTCAGCCTCTGCACCCTTGACTGTGGGGCTTGACTCTGGCTGTGACCGTGGGAGTGACCAAGTGTGATCATGACATCCCATGCTGACTGGAGCAACATCTGGAGGTAAGGAAAACGTCTCATCTATGCTGTGAAATGATAGAGATGTCCAAAGCCACATTTGTCTAGTGATCCCACGAAATGTGTAACTGAGGAGCTAGGAGTCTGACTTAGCTCTCTGTAGCGGTTAGTGTAGTAGCTATGCACCTAAAGGCTGCCCAGCTGTCAATGGTGTTCAGCAGTGAACTCATCAGGACAACCCAGCTGTTAAATGTGGAGTCTGTCCCACAGGCACTGCTTTAAGTACAGCGCTGAACTATGGCCAAGGCAGACACAGCAGGTGGCTGGACCTTTGGAAACCTTCCTGGATTATGTCTTGAAGACATTGAGATGTGAGCAGGATACTGGAGCTCAGCATGCCACAACGAGAATCTGAGATGGAAACAAGTCACAAGTGTACCTCAGTGATAATGATACGTCACCCTATGTCTTCCCAAAATGTCCTGCTGGCTGACGAGCAGACCGATGGACGCTGTGCTCCCTGAACAGTGGACTCAGTCTGAGCCTTCTGGAACACAAGGAACCGAGGACACAGAGCTCCTCTAGTTCTCCTTTCCCCCTGTGCTGTGCCTGCCTCTGGTAGACCGACGCCAAGGGCAGAGACCAACTCATGTGCAGGATCCTGGGGCAGTAGGAACACCAACAACATGGTGAATGAGTAGTGACACTTGCCACAGTGATTCTGAAAAACATGACATTTCACTTTTAAGAGAATAAAATCACAGAAAGCATGTTGTGTTAAAGATTGCTTTTTTGTATGGCTTAAGAGTTTAAAATTTTTTTTCGAAAAATATGAGTTATCTTGAATCTTCTGATCCCCGCACCCTGCTGAGATGACCCCTGGTCTTGTTCTGTATTGTTTTGTCTTGTGGTCACAGGGCTACTGCTTCCTCACTACTATGATGCATTTTGAAAGGACCCTGAGACCTGGAGCGTACATGCACAGCCTCGACCTCCCACTGCCAGACCCCGTGCGCCATCGCCCATGCTCCTTATAGTTATTAGCAACTGAAGTCATTCCTTCCACTTGCATTCTTGCAGGTATTAGTTCATGTTTGTTCCCTTATTTACACTGGGTCAAAAATGGTCCAATTTCCTCATAGATACCTGTCCTTCCGAAGGCAGCAGTGGCCAGGACCAGAAGCTCCTGGTCTCCCGCGTGGTGCAGGACCCCAAGCACTTGAGCCGTCATGCGTCAGTTTCCAGCTACATGTACTGAGATCGAGGTGGGAAGTAGAGGAGCCATGATCTCACCTCGCACCCCTGTGGGACGATGCCACACCACCAGCCCCTGGAATCTTGTTTCAAGAAGATTTATCAATTTTAAATAAGTACTACAGAAAGAGAAAGAGAACCAGAAAGAAAAGCAAAGACAGAGAGAGAGATGTTAAATCTACTGGTTCATCCCCCGAATAACAACAGCAGCAAGGACTGGACCAGGCAGCAGCCAGAAGCAAGGACTACTTTAAGGTGTCCCATGAGGGTGACAGAAACCCAAACCCTTGGGCCATCTTCCACTGCTTTTCCCAGGTCATTAACTGGGAGTTGGATTGGAAGTGGAACAACCAGGACATGACCATCTTTTTAAAATAGGTGCATGTGAATATATCAGTATGATGTATGAATATATTATGTAATATTATGTATTACCATATACTTAATATAACATATTATATATTCATGTATTAAATATATCATTTTATTCTATAGTATGTATTATAATATTATATATACACATATTTTAAATATGTGTATTTAACCCAGTCATTCAGGAGGTTAATCCTCGCACTGCATGTGGGAAAGCAGTGGAGGATGGTCCAAGTGTTGGAGTTCTGTCACCCACATGGAAGAACTGAAGAAGTACTTGTTTCCTGGCTTCTGATTAGCTCAGCTCTGGCCATTGTGGCCATTTGGGAAGTGGACTCTGCTTTAATCTGCCTTACATATAAATAATAAATCTTTTTTAAAAGTTTTCTTGTCAGTTCCTTCTTTCTTGATCAGTTCCTTCTTTGCACTATAAGATAATAAGTAGTAATTTGTTAGAACTCCATAACTTAGAAATTAGGAGGGTCATTATGTGAATAAAACAATTTGAATGTACACTATGGAAGATATCCCCTAGGTATGTTGTAGGCTTTATTTACATGATTTATTTTACTTATGCACCTTTACAATCACTTACACAGGCTGAAGCACTGAAGAACACGAGTTCACATAATTATCGCCCAATGGGTCCTCTATGCAGCTGTAGCCACAAAGGGATGAGCTTTCACGTCTGCATTTAGGAGCTACATTTCAGACCATATATGAGGGATTATGAGGACACAGGCAAAGCAGCAGGCCGTCAAGGCCAGGCTCCCAGTCTATGGACACAGATCAGGTTTTTCCCACAGCGCAGCACTGGCAACTTCCACTCCCCATGTCTCTGTAACACCAGAGTTACCAGTCCAGAGTGGCTCCCTGATGGGAGAGGAGAGAATTCTGACTCTGCCCATCAGAGTAAGCCACTTTCCTTATGGTGGAGCTTTTCTGCCATCTAGTGGCAGGTTTATAGTGTAGCCACTTAGAGCAGTGAAGCTAATAAAGGTTTGTCCCTGTTAGAGCTGAGTAACATAGTCCACTGCCTAAACCTACATATATTCTTTGTCCACTTCTCAGTTGTTGGTCTCTGAGGTTATCCCTGTTTCTCAGTTCTTATGACAAGCTTGGTACCAATATGTGAATATCTTATTTAAGGGTAGTTTTGGTTTTTGTTTTCTGAATGAAAGTATAGTTGAGCTCTTTTTTATAAGTGTGCATGTTGGCTTTCTTGTAAGCCTTCCTCTGGGAATATGTGTTTAAATCAACTCCCACATTAAAGGATTGTTTTGTCTTTTTGATGAAGTCATTTGAGTTCTTATGTGTTCTGGTTATTAACTCCTTGTCAGGTGTGGCAGGTACAAAGTTTTTCCGTTATTAGAAACATTATTCTCCACTCTACTGCTTGACTTCTTTGCCAAGCAGAAGCTCTTTAGTTGGGTGAGTTTTTATGTGTCTGCTGTTCCTGGTTCTCCTCCTTTTTTGTTGACTCATCCAGAAAATAACTGCACATTCAGTTGCCCCGCAGAACTTGCATGTTTTAAAAAGTTTTTATACCTTGAGAATTCACACAAGTGTCTTGGTTTTGTTCCTATCCATTCAGGTGATGGCCTCTCACTGAGAATTGTGAGGATTCTTGATTTCAACCTCCTTAGGTCTAAAGCCCCGTCCTATTCACAAGACTGCCAAATAAGGACTCTTCTAACTCCCTTGTATTTCAGCTAACTCTTCGTTTGGGGCATGGCTGCTTTCAAAGTCTCCAGTGTCTTCTGAATTCTCAGTCAGACGATCCCCTGGTAAGTTGAGCCTGAAGCTTGACCTCACCGAGATGTCCTGGATTCACAGGATGCTTTGGAAGTGGCATCCGTGTGTCACACCTTAAAGCAGAGGCCAGCCTGCACCACTGGACATAGGTCTGAGAAATTCTAAGTCCACTTCTTGCCTAGCCAAATAGGGGACTGGCTCACCCGGGATATATGAAAGTCAGGAGAGGAGAACTCAGTACCATCGATGGCCAGCAGGAAAAGCCATAGAGGGAGGAGAGGATTGGGGGAACCCTCTGGAAAGTTCTCCAGACAAACAAGAGATTCAGCACCTAATACCTGGGCTTTCTGTACAAATCTAAGGATGACACGGTGAGGGAGCCCACCCCCACAGTGACAGGTGGGCATGACTTCCATGAACCAGCTGAGAATCTCTTTCCTCTTATACCTGATTTCCTGAATGCCACATCCACTTTCATAGATTCCTGTTGGGATTCATTTTCTGTGCTTGACACACTTTGAGTGTCTTGGCATTAGTTGTATGAACCCTAACCCCATGGCATGTTCCTGAATCATCTGGACACAGGTTAGAACTGGTATCATCTGTGAGTGCCACAGGCAGCTGAGAGCACCAGAAACCCCACCTCCAGACCTCCTGGTCCAATCTCATGAGCACAAGCTACAGAAGCCTGTACCCTCTGTGACGGATGGGCTTTGGCTGCTGGGAGCACTGGAAACCTCCCATCTCTACCAAATGCTTCCATAACTACCATGCCCTCTGATCTTCATTAAGATATGATTTTGACTCTAATTCTATTACACAACTTTTGTTTTAAATGCTGACAGAGGCTTCATTTTTACTTTGTGAGCCATGACTAATGCTGTAAACCAGATAGATCAGATATACAGACCTCTCTGTACGAAAGTCCTGGTCACTTCTCTGTTGCAAGGTGAGAAAAGCAAGGGGCAAGGTGCACAGAAACATTTTTGAATATGCAAACTAAAATGTCCCAGTCACTTCTAAGCCTGGATGCATCTGGGAGAGTACGCAGATGCAGTCCCCATAAGAAGCAGTTGAGGCAGCCCAGCCTCATGCCTGTGCTTCACTGGGTGGTTTATATTCAGCCTTGTGACACTGTGGGTCACCATAGTATTGACTTTGAGAGTAGCAAGTGGTAGCACCTTCAGGCTGCACACCGCTGAGGGTGCGGGTGAACTCTGTTGCAATCCACTGTTGCTGAATCTCAGTGGGACCCCAGATTGTAATCTTGATGCCACATAGATCAGCAGCTGAGGAGATTGCCTTGGTTTCTGTTAATCCCACGCTAAATTAGTGCTAATGCTCTGACTTGCCTGGCAACTGATGGTGACTTTGCCTCCCACTGATGTAGACAGGGAGAGTAGATCCTGGGTCATCTGGATGGCACATCAAGCACCTGAGATAGGAAACAAACAGACATCGATTGTTACAATCATATTGTTAGATGACTTCCATGAACAGATAAAGCAACAATGACCTGCCTGGTAAATAAAGTCTTGGTGTAGTCCTTCCTCTCCAGGAGACGAGGAGCTGAGCAGGGCCCTCATGTCCATGCTGTGCTTGACTGGCACTCCTGCATGGGGTGAGAGGCCCCTACGCCTAAGTCTGAAGGCAGTGGGCTGTGCTCTGTGGACATGCGGATGAGCAGGGGGTCGGGCACAGCTGATTCTTCTCTGTCACTCAGCACAGGCCCAGGGATCCCTCATGTCCCAACTCACAACAAGGAAAGGAAACACAAATTTGCCTCCAAATATGTGCCTCTAAGGGATGAGTTCGTTAGAGATTACTTAGTCTAATGATTAAGTCATGAAGTGGCTCAAGACTAGCTTGAGTAACCTAATTGTGTACTTCCACTGGAGTTCTTAGGACAATGTCATTGTCTTTGGCAGCAGGGCTACCAGGTGTTTAACAAATTCAAACTATAGGGAAAAATACTTTGTTTTCAACTTATAAAATTTTTGTGAGGATACAATGGCAATTTTCAAAATATATGAGCATTGAGTCTCACACGTTTTTCTTTTTTCTTTTAAAGATTTATTTATTTTTATTGCAAAGTCAGAGATATACAGAGAGGAGGAGAGACAGAGAGGAAGATCTTCCATCCGATGATTCACTCCCCAAGTGACCGCAATGGCTGGTGCTGCGCCAGTCTGAAACCAGGAGCCAGAAACTTTTTCCAGGTCTCCCACGTGGGTGCAGGAACCCAAGGCTTTGGGCTGTCCTTGACTGCTTTCCCAGGGCACAAGCAGGGAGCTAGATGGGAAGTGGAGCTGCCGGGATTAGAACCGGTACCCATATGGGATCCTGGCGCGTTCAAGGAAAGGACTTGAGCCGCTCGGCCACTGTGCTGGGCCCACATTTTTTTTCTTTTTACAATGCACCATTTTTTATAAGTTCCTAAATGCTATGGCACCAAGGAGTTCCAAACTGCACTCCACAGATGCCAGTTGAACCAAGACCTCAAGGAAGAAGTTGAGTGAATAAAGTGAATAAATAGAGAGAAAAGTGGACTCTTAGAATGAACAGCAAAGGCCAGGGCCTGTGAAGAAATTGTGTGGAGCATTTCAGCAGCAGTAGGAGAGCCCTTAAAGTTTCAAAGAAACAAATGAGACTGTAAATTGTTAGAAGCTGAACAGTAGGGGTCTTTGTATGATTTTGGCTTTCAGCCTGAGGAAATGTGGGTTGATCAGGAGAGTGAGGCAGCTTACTCGAATGATGTGTAGAAGATAGACTGAGGGTAGAAGAGCAAATAGCAGCAGGGATTTTTCGGGATATATTGAACAATATAGGTAAGAAACTAACAGGATTTGGAAGAAACTGTTGTCGATGGAAAGTAAACAGGAAGCATTCAGAACTAAGAGCAGCAGGAGAGAGTTTGGTATTTGATACAGTTATGTTTGAGAAAAGAACCAAAGTCTATACTTTTACTCAACAGAGTACTATTGAGCCACAAGAGAGTGTGGAATCCTGCCATGTGTAGCAGCAGCATGGATGCATGAAGACCATGTGCTAACTGAAATAAGCCAAACATAGACAGGCAAGTACAGCATGATTTCACACAAATGATAAATATAAAAAAAAATCAACACGAACATATTGAAAGTAGAATGGTGGTTACCAGAGGCTTGGGACCAGGCAAAGGCAGAGCAGGGACAGTGCAGGGAGCGGACAGAGACCAACCATTTAAAATCTCTGAGGCCATTTGGATTCCCTGAGATTGATTTTTAGGTAACATCCTAACATCAGTTCCCTACTAATCTTCCCTTTGCAAGACAGCAAGGGGTAGATAAAGAGTAGATACCAGTCACTGATGGGGAAGATCTGGATTTTGCTCCCCACATCCATCCTTGGCCTCACCTAGACTGACCTATTGCATTCATCTTGGGAGTAAAGGACAAAGTGGAGCTTATTCTCATTTTTTATGACTCTACCTCTCTTCCCAATAAACCATTAAATTAACAAAGTTTAAGAACATCTAGCATGCTGTGAAATAAATTTGTACCTTTTTGTAATAGTTGTAAAATATTGTTGACATTTATATAAGTGCAAGTTATGACTGATAATACACAGAGAATAATCATAATTTCTTGAAAATAGTGTAACTCACAGATCTGCCATAGTCCAAAGCAACAGATCTCTGTTCCCCAGAAATTCTAATCAACACTCCCTAGTGTTGGTTTTGATACCCCACATTCTTTTCTTTCTTGCCATGTAGTCTTGTTTTCCATAATTGTTCTGCATGAAGGCCCGATTACTGATACGAGGTCTTGTCACTTCCATAGTCATGCCCAAGTGAGCCTCCAACTCTGGACCTGGTTAAGCTTGCAATCCTGCCATCAGCCTAACCCTAACCCTAGCCCCAGGACTAGGCTGCACAAAGAAAAGTCCCAGATCCCAGCAACTGGAGAAGAGTTCAGAGCTGCAGTGTCTACAAGCTAGCTCCCGGGGAGCCAGGTGTAACTCCCTCAGCTTTCAGGAGAGCAGATGAGGCTGAGGCATGGGCACCGTCAGTGTGCTACACCCTGCCTCCTTGCTGAGGGCAGTTGCTGTTCAGGGCATGTCCCAGCAGCGGTGAATAACTGCACCTCTCCTCTGTCCTCATGACCAGTGAGTGGGCACCTCCTCCTGAACCATGTTGAATATTCTCCGTCTGTGCCTCCGGCAAAAGAGGCTTCATCTTCACTCCAGCACTGAGATGGTCAGGTAAATTCTCATTTCTACAATGTGGGCTCGTCTCTATTCTTGCACCATCTACTGGCAGAATGATGGTACAGCATGTGATAGGATTCCGGAGGCTGAAGGTGAGTCTTTGGTTTTCTTTTGTTTGTTTCCTTTGTTTTTTAAAGATGTATAAGATGATAAAATTTCATGTATCTCGTATGTGCAGATTTCTGAATAGCAAATGGAGTCTGCAAAAAGGGGAACATTATGACTTCATATTTGTTTTTGTTAAATATATTATTATTTTTTTTTTATTTAAAAGGCAAAGTTGCGGAGAAAGAAACCGTGGCACAGAGAGAAAGAGAAATTCAGTAACTTCTGGTTCACTCCCCAAATGGCCACAACTATCAGGGTTGGGCCAGGACAAAGCCAAGAGCCAGGAGGCTGTTTAGCGTCTTAAACATGGATACTGGGGCCCAAGAACTTGGTTCCATCCTCTGCTGTTTTCCCAGGTGCATTAGCAAGGAGCTCAATCAGATGTGGAGCAGCTGGGACTCAAACCAGTAGCCACTGGGATACCAGTGCAACAGTTAAAGGCTTGACCCACTTGCCTAAGTGCCAGCCCCAATTTGTGCAAGAAAGTCAAGTAGAGCGTTCTTTGTTAATTGGTAAAAAAGATTGAGATAATACATGCAGACTTTTCATTTGTTTATTCATATCATTGGATGGAGTTCTTTTTTGTTCTGTTTCTATTTTTGTTTTCTTCTGGACCCAGATTTCTTATTACACTGGGAATCAGATCTAAACAAAATCAAGGACCATCACCTATCTGACAAATTCACGGTGTTGGGGAAAAGTGACCATCCTGGGTTGTCACCTGTAAACTCCTCATCATCACAGCCCTGATAAGGACAACAGAAAACCACCTCTCAGGTTTCCTGTAGAGTGATTCACCTAGAAGATGTGGAAGTCAGTGGAAGAAAACCCAGTTCTCTCTACTGGAAGCGAAGTGAAGACTTGGGAATCACCAGGGAAGAGTGTAGGCAAACCAGGACATCAACAACTAGCCTGTGGATTTTCTATGGAGGCGTGAGGACCATAGGGTAAAGGAGCCTACCCTCATAGTGCCAGGTGGGCTTGGCTTCTAGGAACCTATCCTACAGTCTCCTTCTGTGGCACCTGCTTTTCTGACTACCAACTCCAGGATTACACTTTGCATTCTTATTTAATGCTTAGAATGTCCACATCTTTGATTGGCTGCACAGAAGATCCTTAGTGTTGCCATGACCTAGAATATCCTGGTGGGCTTACTTATGTCCACTGTCAAATCAGGAGATTCTGTTGAAGCTGAGGAAGAGGAGGAAAAGAGAGTAAAAACTCAGAGGATTCTCTCTGGCCCCTCAAACAAAACCTTCCAGTGATCTTCACGATCCAGCTGCTTGTGAGTATCACTCTCAGCAGAGGAAGGACCCAGGAGGAGCAGCTGAGGCAGCTGAGCTTCAGCTTGAGCTCTCCTGGGGGTTTATGTTGGAGTTTGTATCACTGTGGAAGGCCAATCATAACTTTGTTCACAAAAATAAGTAGCAACATCACACCGGTGATGGTGAGTGAGTACTCTGTCCCAGACCCACTGCCACTGAACCTCGATAGGACCCCAGATTGTAAATAGGATGCACCATAGATCAGGAGCTTCGGAGGCTGCCCTGGTTTCTGCTGATACCAGGCTAAACTGCTGTAAATGTCCTCACTTGCCTGGCAATTCATGGTGACTGTTCCTCCCACCGCTGCAGACACCAAGGAAGGAGACTGGGTCATCTGAATGTCACATCTGGCACCTAAGATAAAAAATATAAAAGCAAATGTTCAGTCTGTCAATCATGTTGTAAGAACAGTTCTCTGAAAAGGCCAAGCAACACAGACCTCAAGAGCTGAATAAATGTTTTATGTGCTTCCTCACCTGGGAGCCAGAGTAGCAGGAGCCCCAGGAGCTGAGCAGGAGCCCTCATGTCCATGCTGTGTCCTGACTGGCACTGACTCCTGCACTGGCTGTGAATAGCCTGTTTATAAGTCTGCAGGGCAATGGGCTGTGCCAGCGGACATGCAAATTAGCAAGGAAAGGGCAAGGGACAGACCAGCTGCAGGGCTGGCTCAGACAACAAATTAAGGGCAGGTACAGTCTTCCTGGGGTTCCAGCACAGACTGCTACACCAATTCATCTGCAGAGAACCTGTTTTCCTCTACAGATATTTAACCAAAATACACATTTTGGGGTGGTAATATTAAAATTATATGAATCTTATACTGGAGTAGAGTATTACATTTCAGTCTTCTAGGTTGGTTTCTGTATGAGCATAGTTTTACGACTGGGAACTGAGCCATAAGATTAGATAACAGAACTATGTCTTCTTCGGTTGACAAATGGTTGTTTTGGCAAATGGAAAGTTGTTGAATAAGACAGATACATCTGATTTCTGATGCCTGCACTGTGTGCTGTGATTTCTAATTCAATGAATGAACACGTAAACTGAAGACATAAACAAAAAGACTTAGTTGCTAGACGCAGGGCTCAGCTCTGTCGTTCTGCTGTAGAGTGCTGAGCACCTCTCCAGCCTAAAACTTCCAGGTCATCTGTGGCTGGGGCTGAAGGCAGTGACCACTGAAGGTACAACGGCTCACGAAAAGTTCAGGAATGAGCAGAATTCCACACCCTTAAAATAACAGGTGCTGAAAGTATTTTAAATATTAGAAAAATGAATCTGGAGTCTTTTTGGACAAATAGCAGTATATAGAGATTTTCTTAAGGTATTGTAAAAGTTGTTCTGAAAGATTCTTGAAGATTTTCACTGGGGGAGAGAGCAGTTGAACTGAGTCAATGTTCCCACATGTATCTTTATAAAGCCTCCGTTGGTCTGCTGTAAACTCATGAACACACTGGTGCTCCATCACTGTGCTCAGGTGTTAAGGATGAGACTGACTTCACAAGAGATTCTGAGTAGATAAGTGTATGCATACAAGAAAAGCACTATGTCACTGTTCAGGATTATTTTTTAATCATAAAAGTGGGAGGCTTATTGGTTTTTTTTCTGTGTTTTTGTTTTACTCCTGTTACAGATTCCTCTTTACACTAGGAATCAGATTTGAACAAAATTTGGGACCATCACCTGTCTGCCAAAGTCATGGACGTTGTGAAGGTCGTGATCTTGCAGGTTTGTCACCCTCAAGCCCTGCTGGAAGCACATTTCTCAGAAAACCTTTCCTCCCTGAGGTTCTATAGAGTGGCTCTCCTAGGAGACGTGGACATCAGCAGAGAAGACTCCGGGTCTCTACTGACACCTGCAGGGAGGATCAAGGAGCCAGGTGAGGACTGGAGAATCACCTGGGAAGGCTGTGGGCAACCTTGGAGCACCAGGTCTGAGGACCACAGGGTTAGGGAGCCCACCCTCACAATGACAGTGGGCTTGGCTTCTACAAACTCCGCCTGTATCTGGCACTTTCCTGAATACCACACTCCAGGCTGTCATGGATTACAATTTGTGTTCTTATTACTCAGCCTAGACTCCCTGGCTCTATACCTGCTTCCTCATTACCACACTTCAAGATTTCATGGATTACAATTCGGGTTTGTAATTTCATGCCTAGAATGTCTTCAGTGGCTTCTCATTGCCAGTGTGTATCCTTACTGTTGGCATGGCCTGTAATCACCCTGTCTAATTAGGAGATTCTGTGGAAGCAAAGATGGAAAGGACGGACCCTTTTAACAGAAGTTTCCAGGCACATTCACAGCCATGCTGCTGTTGAGTATCAGGCTGCTGAGAGGCCCCAGGAGGAATAGCTGGGGCAGCTGAGCTTCAGCTTGAGCTCTCCTGGGGGTTTATGTTTGGGTTTGTATCACTGTGGAAGGCCAATCATAACTTTGTTCGCAAAAATAAGTGGCAGCATCTTCAGGCTGCACCCCGCTGATGGTGAGAGTGAACTCCATCCCAGATCCACTGCCACTGAACCTCGATAGGACCCCTTCGGCTAAACTGGATGCACCATAGATCAGGAGCTTCGGAGGCTGCCCTGGTTTCTGCTGATACCAGGCAAAAGCTTTGTTAATGTACTCGCTCACTTCACAATAAATGGTGACTGTGCCTCCCACCGCTGTTGACAGGGAGGATGGAGACTGGGTCACCTGGATGTCACATCTGGCACCTGAGAAGGGAAACATAAAAGCAAATGTGCACTCTGCTAATCATGATGTAAGAGAAGCTCCCCAAAAGGCCAGACTGCACTGAGCACCTGGCCAGAATAAATTCTTGTTGTCTTCCTCACCTGGAAGCCAGAGCAGCAGGAGCCCCAGGAGCTGAGCAGGGGCCCTCATGTCCAAGCTGTGTCCTGACTGGCACTGACTCCTGCGCAGGCTGTGACACGCTGCTCATAAGTGCAGCGCTCTGTGCTGGGCTCAGAAGATATGCAAATCAGCAAGGGAAGTCTAGGGCTAGTCCTGGCTGCAGGCCTGGCTCACACAACCAGCTACGCTCAGGTGCAGTCTCCCCCACGTTCCCAGCATAGAAGGCTATACCTACGTACCTGGTGGCAGTTTTAATTCCATTGGGCACATTTTACTAAAATATACATTGTTGGGGGGGTAATCCTAAAAAAAATTAATATAAATGTTATGTTGAAGAGTGCAAAAAATTTCAATCCTATATTTAGATTATGTGTGAAATTCCATTTACTTCTGGTAACTGAATGATACATTTAGATAATGGGACTATCTCTTGTTCAATTTGTTCTCAAATGTTTGTGTTGGCAAGTGAATATACATCGCACTGACCTTTCAACATTGTTTTGACTGTGTAACTGGAACCAGTAAGAAGAATCAAACATGGATCTCGCTGAGAGTCACATTCAAAATCCTTGGCAA
The DNA here is from genome assembly GCF_030435755.1 of Ochotona princeps. Lineage (NCBI taxonomy): Eukaryota > Metazoa > Chordata > Mammalia > Lagomorpha > Ochotonidae > Ochotona > Ochotona princeps. The sequence continues at coordinate 14,754,565 of NC_080839.1, read as the reverse complement.
GGGCCCACTCGTTGGTCTTATGCTTTCAAGATCAGGGATTTCATTCTGGATCTGAAGATAATCACGTTTTCCTCAGTGGATGTCACACAGATTCAGGTCGTCTGAACCTCATATGATTATAACACTCTGGGAATAAATTGACACCTTTTGATCTTATCTGAGACCCTGCCCTGTTTTCTACTCAGATTTTGATCCTTTGGGCCTTTTTCTCTGATTCTCAGGAAAAAAGTGCTGAAAGTAATAGCCGGTTTAAAATCCTCCACAAAATACCCGTGTGTGTGTGTGTGTGTGTGTGTGTGTCCTTGCCATGCCCTATAAGTGCCACTTCTCTCTTTTCCTCGATACCAGTGGGTACCATCATAACCTTATTCTGTTGGTGTCTCCGGCAATGCCTCTCTGTAGTCCACTGCATTTGGACAGAGAGAGTATCCAAGATTCAAATAAAACTCGATGTAGATCTGAACCCCCTATGTCTCATTTCCCTGCTTTGGTTCCTGGCATCTCTGCATGGCTGAGTACCAAGCTGACTAAAAGCAACTACTCAGCATCATGACCCTGGAACCTAGGCACCCCAGGGAGTGATGTGTGTCAAGACTATAAGTGGCCAGGGTGCAACCCATGCACACACTTCCTACTGCTCGTCCTGGTGCCGGGACTTGAAAGGTAAGTGCTTGTAGCAGACCAGCCTGGAGCGGATTTTAGTGATGCAACCACACAAGGAAAGATCACATCTTTGGGCAAATGCAGCTGTTACTGTTGAAAACCATGACCATTTCCACTCCACTGCATTTCTGTTGACTTGCTCCAGCAATTTCTGTGCCTTGCTCAGCTCTCAAAGCTGTGAAAGCAACTCTGCCCCTTTGACAAGTCTCCCTGGGGCTGGCCTCAGTCTCTGATGAGAGGAGTGGGTGTGTCAGTGCCTCAGCACTCAGTCTTTTTATGGGAAATAGCCCACAAACATGTTCCCTGCAGTCTGCAAGAGATTGAATTCTGGTCATCCCCAGCTGTGGTTGATTGGCCCTGGTGCCATGTCACATCCTAATTCCCTCACCTGTATCACTTTATTTATTTAGTTAGTTAGTTAGCTATATTCCTTTTTTTTACCTGTATCAATTTCTTCCTTCTCTCTAGCACTCCTGTTCCTCACAATGTGCTGCAGCACAGCAGCCTTACCAAGGTGGACACTACCTAACCATGAACACATCCTCCTCTTTGGAGCATAGCTTGGGTGGAATTCTTGCCATTTTTCTAGTTTTGATGTTTAGAAAACTCCAGAACATTCAAGAAACTTCTAATTCCCCTTTCACAAACACTCAAGTGAAGCAGTGATTATTTTATTGAATGGACCTTCAAGAGATGTTAATGTATCATGGAGGCAGCTGCAGGAGATTCCCCAAAATCTACAGCCTGGAGGTCAGAGATTCAGGGAGCATAATGGGGATATTTCTTGTTCATTTCTCAAATATTTATGTTGTCACATGACTGTACATTGTACTATCCTACAGCATTTCTCTGAATATGAAATTAATTCATCAATAAAATAAGCTCTTATGAGTTGCATTTAAAATCCTCTATAAAGTTCCCAAGTTTCTAGTTTCAAAGCATTTTTATGAGGCTATGTGAAAACAGTCACATTTCCTCATTTGAGTTTCACACAGGTACAGGTCATTCAGCTGCAGGTGTCTAACACTCAATACACACATAGATGTCTTGTAAGTCTTATTTGAGACTCCTATATTCTACTCAGTTTTCTGTCATCTGGTCCTGCTTCTCCAGTTCTCAGGATGAGGGGATGAGAGTGATGCCAAACTTGAAATTCCCCATGAAATAACTGTTGCTTGGTGTGTGTCCCTGTCGTGCCCTATAAGTGCCACTTTCCTCTTTCCATTATTGGTGGCAGGTGCAGAGGTCATTCTAATTCAGACCCAGCCCGCTTCTATCTCCTATTTTGCCATTTCACATGAACAGGGAGAAATGTCCAAGACCCAGATAAATCTTGAACATAGATCTAAGCCTGTATGTTTCATATCTGGAATCCAAATAAAACCTCCACGCTGAGTTGAGCCCTGTAGCTTACATCTCTACAGTGACTCCAACCAGCATCACTTGTGGACTATCTGGAAGCAACTGTGTGAGTCTCAGCCTCTTGAAGCCTGCACACTCAGGGGAGTGTTCCAGATGCAGGACAGGAAGTGTCCAGGGCCTGATGGTGCACACACCTGCTGCCCTTCTGACACCTGAACTTGAGCTGAAGGTGCTTGCAGCAGGCCACCTGGGATCCAGAATGCAAGTACAGGAGGAATGTGCACATGTGTGTAGGTGAATGTGGCAGGCCTTGTGACACCCGGCCGTGTTCACATCACTGCCTTCCTGGTGATGTACACCAGTTGCTGTTTATTCCCTGGTTATACTGGGGTTCTAGAAAGCAATTTCGTTGTGCAGAATGCACAGGTAAGTCTGACGATGGGACTATCATTGGGTCCAGTGTGAATATCCAATTACAAAAACAGGCAGAACTTTCCTGAGAGCTCAGTGAGAAGTGGACGAGTGGCAATTGCCCAAGGTGTGCACAGTGCACTCTCCTTCCAGAGCCCCCTACACCAGCACAGCTTCCCATCCAGCTCTGCCTGAGGCCTGGAAAGGCAGTAGAGGACAGCTCAAAGTCTTGGGATCCTGCAGTCATGTGGGAGACCTAGAGGAGGCTCCTGGCTTTGAATCTGCCCAGCCTGGCCATTGCAGCCACTTAGGGAGTGAACCAGCAGACAAAAGATTTTTCTCTCTGTATCTGCTTCTCTCTGTATATCCACTTTTCCAATGAAAATAAATCTTTGAAAACAAGATCAAAAAAGAGATAATCAAACCTTAGCTAAGTAATGCACATGAAACCATCATAAATAACTGAGAAGGTAAACGTTAGTGGCCTAACAGGCTAATCCTCCAACTGCCAGAGCCCACATCCCATACAGGCACTATTTTCAGTCCCAATTTGTCTACCTCTTAATCCAGCTTCCTGTTTATAGCCTAAGAAAGAAAAAATCGTGGAACAAGTCCTTGGATCCCTGCACCCATGTTGGATAACTGCAAGAAGTTCCTGGCTTCCATTTTCAGGAAGGACCAGCTATTGCCAATGCAAAATTATTGTACAACAATTTTCAGTAACATAGGAAGGCATTGGGTCTGCTGTAACCTTAATTTAAGCTCTTTATTTGACTTGTGCTATGATAAAGTCATTTATATTGAATTAAACCTGACCCCACCACATGAGTTCACATAATCACCTCCTAGAGGAACTGTATCAAATGACAGCCGCTATAGGTTTACACTCTCACATCTACACTTAGGAGCCACATTTCAGGCCCCTAGGCTATTGCCTTGGGCCCTGCAGAATCACTTTTACTTTCCAGCTTTTTCTTCAGATAGACTTCTCTAAACTTGCACCATCTACTGGCAGAATGATGGTACAGCATGCGACAGGATTCCAGAGGCTCAGCCTGAGTCTCCCCTTATTTACAGCTTTACTGTTGCCACATTTGCTTCACTGAGTGTCACATAGATGCAAATCGTCCACACTGCAAGTGTCTGTAACACTCAGGGAATAAATACACTCCTCTTATTCCTTATTTGACATCCCTGTATTCTACTCAAACTTCTGTCATTTGGTCCCATTTCTCTGAGTCTCAGGATAAAAGATCAGCAGCAATACCAGACTTGAGATCTAGGAAACACCTGTTACTTTGTGTGTGACTCTGTCATGCCCTTAATGCCACTTTCCTCTTCTTCTAAGTAGTGAGTGTAGACGTCATTCTGATCCAGACCCTAGGCTCACTGTATTTGCAGCAGAGTCTCCTGTTAAGCCACTGTGTTTGGATAGGGAGAATATCCAAGACCCAAACACAACTTGAACACAATTGAAGCCATTATATTTTACATCTGTGCTTTGACTTCAGGCATCCCAGAATGAGAAAGAGTCGGACCAGAAACAAATACTTCAGCATCAGCACCCTGGACAGTGGGCGCTCAGGAGAGGGACTGTGTGTCAGGAGTGTAAGTGGCAGAGCACAGGGTGCAGCCCATGCACACACCTTCTGCTGCTTGTTCTGGGCCTGGATCTGAATGGAACTTGCTTGCTTGTAGCAATGCAACACAGATGTGATTTAGAGACACAACTATGCAAGGAAGAATACATCATATGTGAATGCAGTAGTTATTGTCGACAAACTTGACCATGTCTACTCTACTGCGTTTCTGCTGATGTTCCCCAGTCACTTCTGTACCTGAGCTTCCCAAAGCTGTGAAGGCAACTCTGTTCCTTCAGCAGGTCTTAGAGTCTGCAATGAGCACTGCCTGGGGCTGGCCTCAACATTTGAGAGGAGCATGTGTGTAAGTGCCTCCGTGCTCTCATTCTATGGAGAATTACCCACACATTTTCCCCAAGTGTCTAGAAGATCTTGAGCTCTGGTCATCTCCACCTCTGCTTGATTTGCCCTGGTGCTTTTTGCATTCAAATTCCTTTACCTGTATCACTTTGTCCTTCCACCCTATGGCACTTAAGAATAACTGACTGGGCCCGACGGCGTGGCCTAGGAGCTAAAGTCCTCGCCCTGAACACGCCAGGATCCCATATGGGCGCCGGTTCTAATCCCGGCAGCTCCACTTCCCATCCAGCTCCCTGCTTGTGGCCTGGGAAAGCAGTTGAGGATGGCCCAAAGCCTTGGGTTCCTGCACCCGTGTGGGAGACCTGGAGGAGGTTTCTGGTTCCTGGCTTCGGATCGGCGCAGCACCGGCCATTGTGGTCACTTGGGCAGTGAATCATCGGATGGAAGATCTTCCTCTCTGTCTCTTCTCCTCTCTGTATATCCGCCTTTCCAATAAAAACAAATAAATCTTTAAAAAAAAAAGAATAACTATGACCATTTTGACTAACATTGACCAAGCAACTCTCTAAGACAAATAAATAACAGCATTGCACATGTGTATTGAGAACAGGTAATGTAGCCAAAGTAACTGAGGAATTATCTTACAGTTAGTTTCATTTCTGTTTTTGTAGCAAGGCCCTGCCTGTGTGGTGCAGTTTTATAGATGATATAGTTAACAATGTCACCAAGACAGAAAGGACACTTGATTTAATCCATAGTCTGACCAATGGCCACTGCACTGTACTGGAGGATATTCTTTTTTAAAGGAGACATAGCACTTTGGGAGAGAGAGGGTGGAGAGAGAGAGAGAGAGAGATTGAGATTGAGATTGTCTTGGCCCAGTGCAAAAACCTAGTGGCTAAATCCTTGCCTTGCATGTGCCAGGATTCCATATGAGCAATTATGCGTGTCCAGGCTGCTCCAGTTCCCATCCAGCCCCCTGCTTGTGGCCTGGGAAAGCAGTACAGGATGGTCCACAGCAGGATCAGAACTGGAGTAACTAGGTGGTTGTCATTGGAAAGCCCTCGGATCATCCGCAACCTGTGATGTTAGCATCACTTATGAGTACTAGCTCAAATCTACGATTTCTCTACTTCTGATCCAGCTCACTGTTCCTGGTCACCAGTAGAAGTTGGTCCAAGTATTTTGGTCATAGCATCTGCTTAAAATTGTTTATGATAATGAATAATGTGTGATGTTTCACTGCAGGTACATATTGTGTAATAGATCAGAGTCTACTTATTTATCTCTTCAATCATGTAACACTTCTTTACAGGCAAAGTATCCCAATTCCTAGCTTTCGGTTTATTGAAAAATGTATAATACATTAACATGACTTGTACTCATACCAGTTTCTATAAAGCCTCAGGACTGCTCTCTCCTCCCTTGCCGTCAGAATACATTCAAATAAGGAAAGGGAAATGATTGTCAACACGCACAGAGCACTTGCAGGTGGAATGCAAGAAGGTGGTCAGGTTTCTGATAAGCATAAAGGATAAACACAAAGCAAAGGGGACTCCACCTGCAGTTCATGGCATAGATGATATGAAACAAGGCATCTGCTTCATTGTTACTGCCTTCCCTGCATGCTAAAATCTTGATTCACTCAACTGTATACTGATACAACCTCTACATATATCCTGGCTTGCTGTCTGGTTCTCTCCTGGTTTTCCGTCTTCACCTTTTTGCATTAGCATCTCTACTTTAACTTTGGGAACCACTGGGCTTCTCCTAGATTTCCTCTCCCCACACCATGTTCTGAAAACTCTCTTTAAGGTGTAAGATCAATTTAAATCATACTTTTTCAATTTTTTTGACTCTTTCCAGTATTTCTAATGCCTTCTAATACCCAAAGTTCTCATCGTGTGTGTGTGTGTGTGTGTGTTTATTTGTGTGTGTGTGTTTATTTGTGTGTTGCATTTTAGTTTGTGACACTCACTGAGAATCAGCAGAGGAAAGAAGAGTACTGATAGAGAGCGCAGTTGTTGTTAGGAGCCTTTCTCTCAGCCACGGCCTTTAGGTGAGTGATTATATAGAAAGGCCTATGCAGTTTAGCCCATTTTAAAAAATCCTGTCATATTTCTTCCACAGCGACTATGTCTTCAGTCATTCATTGTATATTTTCTAAACTCTGATGATTTTCCAAACTAATGAAGGAATGTCATTAATCCACCTGCTTCTAATCCTGAAATAACCGTCAGGGTAACTGGCAGTGGCAGTGATGTGACATCACTCCAGGATCCACTACAGAGGACTGCATAGAGCAGAGGATTGGTGTGGACACATGTGTAATTGGGGCTTCCCTGGGATGCAGCAGTGACAGGGGATCGTCAGACCAATGCTGTCTCCATTCACGCTCTTTGGACTGCTGATGTTCACAGCTGAGAATGCTCACGTGGCTAGCGAGTGAGAAGGAGAGTTACATAGGAATCCTGTAGCAAGTTCAGGTGCTATCCAGGAGTCCCCTGTGTTTGCTTTCCATGTGCTGCTGCAGAATCCCAAGTGGGTGACAGATGTCGCACAGAATAGTACATACTATACACTGTGCCTTCTTCTAAGTGCAGACATATTTATGACAAGGTTTAACTTATTAAAAAAAAGTTTATTGAGAAATTAATGATACAGGTCCTTCACTGTAGTGAGGCCAGTGAGGCTACTGCCTGGGATGCCTGCACTGAATATGTGCACTGGCTCATGTCCTGGCTGCTCCAATTCCTGTCCAGCTCTCTGCTAATGTTTAGGAAAAGCAGCAGAACATGGCCCATCCTTTGACCCTTGCCATGCTCATGAGAAACCTAGAAGAAGCTCCAACCTCCTGTCTTAGGCCTGGCTCAGTTCCTGTGCTTGCAGCCACATGGGGATTGAAACAGTGGCTGGATAACTGCTCCTTCTCTTCCACACCCCTCATAACTCTTAAATTTTAAACAAACAATCTTTTAAAAGAGAAATTTGCAGTCATATCTAATGATAAAATGTAACAGTTATAAAATATTCTGTAATACAAGTTCTATGTCTTATAAACTTGAACGGCTCTAGAATTTTTGCAATTTGTTTTTATTGTATTTGAAAGTTAGGGAGAGAGAGAAAGAGGTGAGCAGAAGAGAAGGTGAGAGAGAGAGAGATCATGCATCCATTCTCTACATGTCTGCATCACTCAGGATCCTGACACTCAGCGCAAGTCTCCCTCTTGAGTGGCAAAGTGCCAAACATGTGGCAATCCTAGGTGGCACATCATTAGGCAGCTGAACCAGAAAGAATAGTCGGGATACCGATCCAAGATGCTAATATGGATATAGACTTTCAATGATGACTTAACCCTGTACCCCACATCTGGCTTTGTTTTTAGATTTTTGCCATTTGAATATTTTGGTTTGTGGTTCACTGGGCATAACTGAAATCATTAAAAACCAACAGAATCATATGCATGTCGATTTAATGACCATTTATTTTACTGAGATTAATTTGATTCATATAAATTCATTTACTTTTCATAATAACTGTCAAATATACATGTATTATGTATGTTTTAAAATGAATATAAGTAGATATAAATATGTGTGGACAAAAATTTTACAAATAAACTGAAAGAAGTCTGTGCTTTATACACAAATATTTTATAGTCATTTCCATAAATAAACGCTTGTTATCATGTTTCAAAAATTTAGTTTTAAATTTCTTAATTTCTTTTCACCTATATATAACTAGATCACTGGATTTCCACATACACTCCTCAATTTGTTAAAATGTAGCTATTATCTACATGGAGAAATTTATAAAATCTGTGTACTTTAATTAGCTTTGCATACCCATCACTGATTATTAATCACTCCAGACTCGGTGGCTAATACCACTAAGCATTTGTATTAATGTTCATGCTTTGAGTACAGGTCTGAAGACCAAAAAGTTAGGGGACCTATAACCAGAGTAACAGGTGTGTTTGACTTCTAGGACAAAGCAAAATTTCCTGACCTTTCAGTTCTCTTGTGAAGATCTCACCTTTCTGAGGATACCCAAGAGCACAGAAAATGTATTTGGGGTCATGTGCAAACAGACAATGATTACAGCTTTCATAAAATAAGACCCTGGGCTATCTGTGACTAGTGCCCCATCATCTGCATCACATTTGGGATCACATTATCAGAACTCCTTTTCTCTCTGGAAGCTCCTGGACCAATACTCACTTAGTTCATGTCTGAAATATTTGGAAGTCAGAAGTGGATGATTATCTGCTTCTTGTTACTTCCTGCCAGCGGACTCCTGGACACAGATGAAAACTGGGGTCCAACAGTGAATGCTGCATGTAGCTGCAAGCACCAGCATCCCCATCTCTGAGCCACCTGCTCTGATCCAAAAACTGTGGACTACTGCAGCCTGAACCCTTTGTGACAGAAGTGTTCTGGCTGTTGCAGGAGGACCAGGAACCTCCCCATTTCAACTAAATGTTTCCGTAACTATCATGCCTTCTTTGCTATGATTGCCTAAACTTTTAGTCAATTTCAATACTTTCATTTTCAAACAATGACAGTAACCTCATCATTACTTTGAGAATACTGACTGATGTTGCAACCAGATGATTAGATGTACTGACCTCTCCCTAAGAAAGTCCAGATTACATCTGTGTTACAGGGGTTGAGGAGGAGCAGAGAGAGTTAGGGCATACAGCTGCATTTCGGAACACTTGTGCTAAACCCTCCCAGTCATCTCTAAGCCTGAATGCATCTGAGAAATATTTTGAGCAGATTCACTGGCTAAGAAAAGCGACCAGTGTAACTCAGGCCCCCATCTGTGCTTCGTCAGTAGTTTATGTTCAGATTTGTAACATTGTGGGTAACCATTGTATTCACCTGGACAGTAGTAAGTGGCAACATCTTCAGGGTGCACACCGCTGATGGTGAGAGTGAACTGTGTCCCAGATCCACTGCCACTAAACCTCGATAGGACCTCAGGAACTAAAGTGTATGCAAAATAAATAAGAAGCTTCGGGGATTGCCCTGGTTTCTGTTGATACCACGCTAATCTATTGCCAATATCTTGACTTGTCTGACAATCAATGGTGACTGTGTCTCCCATAATTGCAGACACCAGGGATTTAGATTGCATTGCCTGGACCGCACATCTTGCACCTTAAAAGAAAAATAAAAGTAAATGTCAAAAACGGTTAATTATGTGGTAAAAGGATTGCTCTGAATCTTCAGTCAGCACTGACCACACCAGCTGAGTCAGTTCCTGGTGCTGTCCTTTCTCACCCTGGGACCCAGAGCAGCAGGAGCCCCAGGAACTGAGCAGGGGCCCTCATGTTCATGCTGTGTCCTGACTGGCACTGACTCCTGCCCAGGGCATGAGCAGCCAGCTCATAAGTGTGTAGGGCAGTGGGCTGTGTCCTGGGGACATGCAAATTAGCTGGGGTGGGGCACAGCTGACTCCTCTCAAAAACTCAGTACAGAGGAAGGGATCTCTGGTGTCCCAGCTCACAAGACAGTACAGATTTGCCCCTTAATGTGTGTCTCTGTGGGATTATTTTAATAACAAAAACACTCAGTCCAAATGTCAAGTCAGGGCTAACTGGAGTAACCTGTTGTATACTTTCCCTGCGGTTCTGTAGGATAAAGTTATTGCACAGACTCAACTGTAAGGTCTTGGACAATGTAGCTCTCAGATGCTTGACAAAATCTCAAGATTCAAACGGTAGGAAGAAATAAGTTCTGGATCCAGCTTTTTAGCTGGGAGACCCGCAAAACAATCTCATGTGAGGTGATCCCAGACATGACTCTATTTACTTTTTTCTAGGAGATAAGCATGGGCTTGACCTCAATCCTCTTAGACACCGTTGTGTCATCACTGTTATAGAGATTTGGCAAAATTGTATTTGAGACATAATTGCAAGTACTCCAACTTCTTGTCTTGGTATCAAGTGCAAATGCTGAAGTTAAATAATGGCAGAGTTTCCCCTCTTGGTAAAATGGATCATCCTAGTCAAGGGGCTGTGGACATACTCTGGCCCTTTAAGTACTCTCTGGCCCCCAGAATGTGCTGATGTCATCAACAGGTCATAAAAGGCTGCTGAGACTGGAGTGAGAGCTTCTAACTGCCTTGAGGCTGGACTGAGCACAAGGCAGGACGGTGAATAGGCAGTGAAGAAAGTCTGATGTGAAATTTGTTGTTGTTGAGTGCTCCCATTTCGTTCTGGATCGCCCTCTACTAGCTTCTCTGAAAGCAGAGTAGCAGTTGGGAAGGTACCTGATCTGAATCTCCCTCCAAAGAGTCGCACCATGAAAAGGAAAAAGAAGAGTAAACATCTGGAGAGCAGCTGCTCACCACCTGCTGCGAAAATGCCCAGAGGTCTGTCTAGGATAGTGTTCAGATGTGAAGAGGGCACAGGGTGACCAGGAATTGCCTCCTTACAAATGAGGAAGGAAGGATTCCTGGCTGTAGTGGGGGAAGAGAGGAGAGGGTGGAAAAGAGGAGAGGGGCCATAAGTATGCACAGGTCGTGTACATCCTCCTGTCTCCAGACTGTGGATCAGCTCAGCACTGATCATTGCGGTAATTTAGAGAGTGAACCAGAAGACAGAAGATCTCTTTGTATTTCTTCTCTCTGTATATCTGAATTTCAAATAAAAATAGATAAATCTAAGAAAGAGGAAAAAAAGCAGGACATATATAAACACATAATACCATTCAGTTATATTGAATAAATTGAGGCAATAAGGTATGGCTCTATTGAGAAATGGTGATACTAGACAGTTACGGTTGCCATGGAGTTTCAGAGTAAACAAGTAGCTTCATAGGTAGGACCTTTCATCAGTTTCATCATTTCACGTAGTTGTTGATATTCTCGGGTAGCAACTGAAATTTCTGACAAAGTTTGGGACTTAGCAGTTCACTTGAACAGGTTTTGTGGAATGAATCCTTTTCAACTTCAGTAAACTCAACACACTTTACAACCTGACATCATCTGTCAAAGACGAAGCTTTCTAACTACTAAACAATGAAACTATGTCATGTTTATGCAATAATTCAAGGTGCACATGCTGGTAAATAAGTATCTTCTGCAAGGGTTACATCATGATTGGGACCGATGAGAACTTCGTCATCATTACAGGTAGTTTTCAGGGAAACCTGCATTACTTGCATCCAGATGGCTACAAAGAAAAGATCTCGGAAACTGGAGATGTTTTTATGGCTATGCCAGAAAGGGACACATGTCACTCTTTTTCTCCTAACTGAGTCATGCGGTCACATAAGGGACATGGATAAATATGACAGCAGGATGCAGAGATGAACAGGGGATTGACAACAGTCTCTGCTCTGTTATCAAAAGACACATTAGTTTGTAATCTCATCAGTCCTGACATGTACTGACATAGTAAATACATCATGTTCTGTATAGCGACTCTTCTGTCATAGGAATCGTATTATGGCCCCATGAGGATGGAGACCATGTGTGTTCATGGAATGTGTCACTGAGCACACTCTTACATGTGTACATGCTTTGTGTCTGGCTGCACTTGCTCATTATTAAATGTGTGAACTTCATCCTCCTCACCAGTGACTGTCCATTCTCACTGCTGTATATAATTCATTGCATGAGCATAAATGATTTCCTATTAATTGGTTGCATTTAAGTGGTTTTCATAATACGGGCACTAAAAGATGATGTTCTGACCACTCTGTGCCATGTGTTTTGGTCTATTGATACATTTGCTATATTGATGTATGTAAAAGAAACAAGCTTCATGTATTTTGTACAAGCAATTTAGGAGAGCAAATACTTCCTATCTTACCCTTCCACTGTCCCTCATTCCACTTTCTCCCTTATGTATTATTGATTATAACAATGACATATGCTAAATTTAACATATAATCATATGCCTGAAGCTCTACTAAATAATAATTCTACAGGCAATGAGCAGAAAAACCACTGACCCTCAAGAGTGTAGATAAGGGCTATAAACTATAAACAAATCTCAAAATGTCAATTTGACTCACACATAACATTACTTTGGCCTACATATGAGGACAATCATATGATATTTATCTGTGTGGAACAAACTTATTACACTAAACATAATAGCTTCCAGCTGTTTGCATTTCATTCTTCCTTACAACTGAATAGTAAATTTCCATCACAATCACCTTATCCAGACAATGGTTGTTGAGCTTCTGAGTTTACTGCATATCTTACAAACTGTGACTTGAGATGCTGTATATGTGAGACTATACAAGTCAGAAATTCTGTATTTTTTACCATAATCCCTTCAAAAGTAAACTGCATGCTTTAATGTTTTAGAAACATTATTTTGCTATTTATTTGATGGAGGGAGGGAGACAAACGGTGCTAAAATGTGTGCTTAAGACAGAAGCTTCTTTGTGCTGGTTCACTACCAAGTGTCTACAGCTGGAATATACCCAGTATCCCACACAGATGGCAGGATACCAGTTATTGAAACATCACCAATGTCTCCCAGCGTCTGCCCTAGTGGGAAGCTGCAATCACAAGCTAGAGGTGGATAATTCATCCAGGCACTGTATTGGGGACACCAGAGACAGCCTATAAGTTAAGATCCAGCCCCCATACTCTACTTTTTGAATGCAATCCTGTGTTATTATACACTTAACCTTCACAGTCTCCCTTGTTTTTTTACCTCCTTTGTCTTTTTCCGCAGTCCAGTCATGTTTCGCTTTTCTTATACCTTTAGATTTTCATATTCATTTACCATTGCTTTAGATCTCACAAATATAATATTTCCTTGAGGCTCAGAGTAAATGCTTCCACTAATTACACTGTATAACTAAATAATATAAACAGTTTCACAGAATACATACTTAAAAATCTGTAACCCTCAAACTTGCTGATGACATGCAAAGATAAATGTGACACGGACACAAATCACATACATTCCCCCCACCCAGATAAAACTCACATTTCACTCTTGAAAGCATCAAATCATTTACACATTAAGCTTTAATCAAATTTGAACCTACATATTATGAACTTAAGCACTTGGAGCCCACTGCATTTTTTTTTAAAGATTTATATATTTTATTGGAAAGGCAGATGTACAGAGAGGAAGAGAGACAGAGAGGAAGATCCTCCGTTCGATGATTCACTTCCCAAGTGGCTGCAACAGCTGGTGCTGCGCCAATCCGGAGCCAGGGGCCCAGATCCTCTTCCAGGTCCTCCCACTTGGGTGCAGGAACCCAAGGCCTTGGGCCATCCTCGACTTTTTTCCCAAGCCACAAGCAGGGAAGTGAATGGGAAGTGGAGCTGCAGGGATTAGAACCGGTGCCCATATGGGATCCCGGTGCGTTCAAGGCAAGGACCTTAACCATTACGCTACTGCGCCGGGCCCAGACCACTGCATTTAACACACGTTATTTTGCTGATTAAAACAAAAGTAAACACATTCATTCGAGAGTTTAATAAGCTTTAGAGCTCCATAATGAGGGGTGAGCTCAGGTAATACGTAGTAGAAACAATGATATGACAGCCATGAATATTTACTTTCTTTTTAAAAAACATTTTAATTACATATTGGAACATTTCATGTATTACATAGATGAAGTTTTAAGAGTGTATTGATAGTTTTACCTTCCATTCCCTCTCCTTCCTTCCCTTTTCATTCCTTTAGTTTAAATTTTACAAGGACATAGTTTCAATGTACTTCACACTCACAAACTTGTGAACATCTAGACGTGAAATGTAGGAAGTTAAACTATGACAGATGTGCTGTGTGCAAACTGAGGCCAAATCTCAGCCAAGACGGGGGCTTTGAGGAGCAGGCTTGACGACAGGAGCCTGTGAGTGGAAGACACCTGATCTCTGGCCATGTCAGACAGAACCTTGAAAATAAACTGCCATTCTGGCTCATGGAAGGAATGGTCAGGGTAAGACAACAGTGAGGGACAGAGTGGAAGCGACTCTAGCGTTTACTCAGGAATGGAACTGGGCCCTGGAGACACAAGCCTGGAGTGGGAAAGCATCCAGGAGCTGTTGGAAGAACACCATGGCAGACTGCAGAAGCTGATGGTTATATCCCTCACATATTCTGAGTTTACCAGGAACTAAGTGTTTGTGAATGTCACACAGTCCATCTCAAACTTATGACTTCTAATCCAGACTCTAATACCCAGCCAAGCAACAGGTATTTGTGTGCACATATGCACTAGGGTTTTCCATATTTCTATGACATAGAGGTTTATTTCTTATAAGTCATTTCCATTGTGAGAACTCGGCACATGATGCTCAAACACACACATTGGCTGAAAAAAATAATTAAATGAAGTGTTAATTGTATATAATTTTTGTTCTATGTTTCAGGAATCTCAGATTTACCTGATAATGAGCTATTTTCTGCGACCTCTTCGGAAGACAAGAGCCTGGTTCCAAAGGCCAAAGAACCACCCTATGAACTGGAGTACTATCCCTACCACACTAGTTTGTCCAATACCCCTGATGCTGGTAAGTGGGAGGAGGACAGCTGAGACCAGGAAGATCAGTTGTGTCGGGAAGGGACGAGGGGGAGGGGAAGCAGACCTGCGGCCACTCAGCTCTTCAGCTGCAGTCACGGACACCTGATGACCACACAGTAACACAGAGTGCCGAGCACAAAAGGCAGACACAATTACGTGGAAATTAGGGTTGAACAAGAACATTTGAAGATAGAAAATGACAGAGAAAAAAACATTTAAGAAAAATACATTGGAAATGATTTATTTAGATAAATTACAATGAACATAGGAGTTGATAGGAACAAATTCTGAGGTGAAATATTTATAAAGACATAATTAAACATAAACAGACTTTGGTGATATAAATCTCCAAGATACTAATCACTGTTCAGAACTGATAAAACAGGTGATAATAAAATTGGAGAGAGTGCCTGAAGGTGAATTATTCTGTTTCTAATGTTGCTATAAGGTGGGTCATACCATTAACTCCACAAGCAACTGTGTACTCAGGAACCCAGGGATCTAAGTAAGTAGTTCCTTCCATGAGACAGAGTTTTAATTCAAGGTTAGTATATTTACTTATACCTTATTTACTGTCATACATATTATGATAAACTTGGTAGTTGAATACAACATGCTTTTATTGTCTCCCAATGCTAGGGAGTTGCCTATGTCTCATGGGGTTAACAGTCAAGGTGTTGGAACTCTAATTTCTGCAGAAGATTCCAGTACAGAACATACCTTGTCTTCTTGCTGCCTTGCATGCCATATGCTGTGGCCCCCTTGGTTACAGATCATCATTCACCCACGATCATGATGAGATATATTAAACACAATGACAAACACTAAGCAAATACCAAAGTCTCTTATCTTGACTGTACTCTGTATGTCAGCATAAATTCAAAACACGCATACCACAAGCAGCAATATCAAAACAATACATTCATAGAAAAGTAGCCAAGGGCACAAGTTTTCTGTCTTCATTGAAATACCTGTATGACCAACCCTCCCTTCTAGAGAATGCAAATTCTCTCTCTCTCCCTATCTCTCTCTCTCTCTCACACACACACACACACACTCATATTCCATCTGTATCTATACCAATATCTTACATGTGTGCTTTCATGTGTCTGTGTGGGCACATCTCTACCACTCATCAATCAAATTTCTCTGTACTCAACCTTGCCTCTCTCCTTCTTAAATGCATTTATGAGTGTCATATATCATATATACTATTTCTATATATATAAAGATAATAATGTAAAACACGCTTATTGTACAATTTTAGAAGTATTGAGATAATATCAGTCTTTAGTGACTACCTATAGTTCAGAGTTTCCAATATTTTACATACATTTCCAAAAGATATATAAGAAACCCAGTCACCATACAATTTTCATAATTCCTGTCCATTTGTATTTGAAACTATGGATGGTGCTGTCACCTCCACTCCTCCGAGAGCAAGTCTCACAGGTGCTCAACACGGCTGAACCAGATGCCTCGCATCATGTTCTTTTGAATGGACTCAGAACCCAGAATACCCAATCTCAATGCTCTTTTCTGGTCATTTTATTCCCCAGAAATCCAGAAGAGTCAAGAGGTGGCTCCTGATTCATATGCAAGGGTCCCGGCCCATTCTAAGGCAGCAGGAGAGACATCCTCCCCCTCACAAGGTGGCGCCTTTCTGAACAAGCCCTTGGTTATTGAAGGAGTGGGTAAGTCAGAAAAAGGGATGTCTCAAGTTGGACTAAAGGTGCAGCTGAGATACCCAGGCCAAGCCCTTCCCACTCACAAACAAAATGTTTCAGGAAAGAGGGACCAGGAAGAGGCCTCTGGGAATGGACACATTGGGAATGTATTCCGAGGAGGAGTCACAGCTGCTCAGCACCTAACTGCCACATATGAACACTGGCGCACACACACACACACACACACACACACACACACACACGGTCTGCCTCCCACACCAGCAATGCCCAGTTTCCGTCCCTCTAGCCAGTCTTCTCAATCCACCTCCCCACATCCTAGGCATCCTGCTGTTCTCTGGCAGCACTGCACAGGCACAGCCAATCCCCATTTCTGCACACACCCTTATCTAGATAATCCATGAGCGCTTTACAACCCCTCAAATAGGGAACCTGCTCTAACTCACTGCAGGTGGATTCCATTGCCACAACACCTCCATGTCTGCAGAGAACTATCTGATTGTCACCAACATCCCCCCTGCTCTTATGTTCCTGCTCCCACCACGCCTCAGCCCTGCAACAGCTGCCTGTGCTGAGAGCTCAGCCAGCTTCCTCCAACAACACATCTACCATGCCATGGATTAACATAGCCAGGAACCTTTCCTATGTTTTGCCTACAAGTATTGTCACACCTTACCACAACACACATAGACCATGGATCACTCCACACACAGACTACATGAACCTCCTCTGACATCTACCACACAGACTGCTTGACTCATCCTGCACACACACATGTATGTCCCTACTCTGCCATGCACAGGGACTCTTCGGGGCCATCTTAAATAACACAGATGCCCCAACCCTCTCCCAGTATTCTCAGGTTTGACATTTTCTCTCTAGAAGCCCATCACTCCCAGCAAGAGGCTTCCTCTGTCCAGTATCTGCAAATGCCTCTACTCCAGGACCCGGAGCGGCAGCCGATGGCCCATCCCTGCCAACACCATTGCTTCCATTTCCATCTGGCTGATGAACCCTGTACTTTTGCAGCACACAGGAGAACGGAGAGGGTGATGAAGGTCTACTACACAAGAGTGGAGAGAAAAAGAAGGGCCCATGTCACGTGGGATACTCAGGAAGGACCTGGAGCCCTTGGGAAGAGAATGAAAGTGGAAGCAATGGCCTTTGCTGGGAAGGTCCCTGAAACCCCCAGCCTCTCCTACGAGTCCACACAGGACCTTGTCACAGACGACTCCAGCTTCTGTGTGGAAGAGCCAGAGCCAGAGCTGGAGCAGGAAGGGCTCAGTTGCCAACCAGTGCTGCCAGCTGCAGAGGAGGAAAAGCCCCTGGCCAGGGCCAACTCACCTGAGTGGCTGGTGACGCCCATGAAAGGCTTCAAGTGCCTGGCCTGCTGCCGTGTCTTCCCCAGCCTGGAGGACCTACAGGAGCACGTGCAGCGTGGAGTCAGTGAGGGCTTCAGCTGCCGTATTTTCCATCTTGCCCTCTCCTGGCAAAAGAGCAAGAGGCGCATGAAGGACAAGAGGAGCAAGAGAAAGAACAGATTCAGGGAGTTAGCTTCTGCATGCAAGGAGGAGGAACATTAGATGTGGGGACATCCTCACGCCACTAACCAGGTCATGGACATGCCAAGAGCTCAGCTTCCATTCGCTGAACATCATGCAAAGGATGGGACCTGGAAATGTTCCTGAGTCTCCAACAAATAGCTGAATGTTTGTCACCACAGCAGGAACAGCTGCCCCTTCCTGGGCTCTGGTTTTCTCAGAGCCACAGGCCCAGGACTTGAACACAGATGCCCAGCACATGTTTCCAGTCTACCTGCAGTGCAGTATGCAGGATTCAAGACAGAAAAGAATCCTCCTGCTTCTCCCCAGTTTCCTGGGGTCTCTGGCCATTGCTCAAAATGAAGAGACCTCTTTCTGCTTCTGTCAACTTGCAGGAAAACAGGTAACACCAAGAGGACCTGTATGATGGCATTGTGTACAAGATAATTGTAGACACAGAGATGGTCCAAGACTACTGGAAATAAACTTGATGCATCTGGAGCTATTAGCAGACAGATTATCACTTTTACAGATTTAGGGAGGACACTGCTGTGCCCCAGCTCCTGCTCTGATCCTTTTATCTGAAAGAGCTCGTTCTTCAATTATTTCATTTATTAAATATTCCATTAACTCTTTAATAAAGTTTTGTTTTGTTCCTATTAGCTGAGTCATTTCATTCTGGTCATTTAATATGCTTTATGATGCACATTAGGTTTAACATGTCATTCCTTCTAGTTTAATCATTACAGTGATACATTCCAAAAAAGAGTAGCACATTATAATCCTCAGACTTTATGTTGAAAAAAGTAATATCAGCAGATACAATATGTCCTTGACTGAGTAGGGAGGTATATTGAAAATTTCTGAATACCAAAACCAAATGATTGAATTTCAATGCAATTGGCCTGGACTATATTCCCCACTGTAGGTGTAGTTTTAAGTCTCTGCATTGGGCTTTAGCTTAAATTATCTTGAAAGAACATTGTCCTCTCCACCAGCTCTTTCTTGAAAGTGGAGATCACAGCCTTAAATACAATATTAAATTCTAAGCAGATGAAATGCACAGAATCAAATATGGGAGGATAGTGGCCCAGGTTAAACACAGAATATATTTCTGGAGCAAATGTTCTCTTGGTATATATTCCATGTCTTTTCTTTCATAGTCTGTGCTTTATTTAATTATCCCTGTATTACTGGTGAAGAGTTTCCCCACACCACTTTCCAATTGGAAAGTTACAGCTCCTACTATTTTTTTCCATAAGATGCTACCAGATTATAAGGAGCTAGATTCACTTGACTATGTGCTACCTGGCACTAAGAACTTACTCCTTCGATCTAACTCTGACTTGGTACCTGTGATACCAACTCCCTCTTGCCCTTCTCCACCCCCACATTCTAGCATTCATTATTCTGTGTTCACAATGAGTTTGTATATTTTGTTTATTTTTAGCTTCCACGTCGGTGAGAGAACATGCAGTACTTGTCTGTGTCTGACTATTTCTGGTAACATGATGTTCTCTATTTCTATCTATTTCATTGCAAATGACAGGATTTCATTATTTTTTAGACTGACTATATTTCTTTATGTGTACAGATTTTTTTCTGTTCACTTTGGTGGACACTTACTGATTGCCTAGTTCAGCTCTGTGGATAGTGCTGAAATAAGCATCAGGGATCTCTTTAACACAAAGGTCTTATGTCTTTTGTATTTACGCCCAGTAGTGGGCTTGCTAGATCTCATGGCAGTTCTACTTCCAGTTTCCCAAGGAATCTCCATATTCATTTCCATAGTGCCTGTCCTGATACACATTCTCACCAAAAATACATAAGGGTTCCTCTTTCCCCAGATCCTCTAGTAGCCATTCTGACAAGAGTGAAGCAACATCTCAATTTCATGTTCCTTTGCACTTCCCTAATAGCTAGTGGTAAGTAAACACTTTGTTTACAGCCTGGTTTGTCATTTGTGTTCCATCTTCTGAGAAGTGTCAGCTCAGGTCCTTTGCTCAGGCAAAACTGAGCAAGCAAACAATTCAGGATGAATCAAAGATTTAAATAAGATGTGAATCTATGAAACTGTTAGAGAACATAGGGGAAACTCTTCACAATGCTAGTGCTGGCAATAGTCCCTGGGACAAGACTCCCAAAGAGCAGATAACCAAACATCAGAAAGTATGGGCAAAGTATCTGCAACTGCTTATTCAAAAAAGACTGATATCCAGAATGTATCAGTCTTCAAAAACTCAAGATTTTCTTTCCAAATATTTTCACGAAAATTCAGATGAATTTCCCAACCTCTGTGACATTAAACAAATGTTTAGTATAACTCCAAAAAAGAAATGTTCATAGCAGCAATGTCCTTTCCTGGTATATTCATTCTGCTTTAAATTTCTTTACAACAATCTTAGATAGCAATACCAATACCCTTGTAAGGAAAGTTGAATATCTCAGAATGAAGAGCGAATGTAAATGTAGTCAGTGTTTATTCTGCAACTAACAGGTTGCTCCTGGATAGAGTGCTTCATCTGCGTTTTTCCCTGGATGAAATATATGCATCACTAGTAGATGAGCAATGGAGTACAAGTGATCACAGACATTTTAGTCTAGGAATCCCTGATACCCATTTGTGTTGATTTCAAAGACTTGTTTAAATTGGGCCACAGATTGCTGCTGTTGCCTAAGATTGCAAAGTAATAAGCCTCATGATGGGTGAGCCACTCTGTAGCAGGCACAGAATGGAAATATTTTTTGAGAAACGTGTTTTCAGGAGCTAACAACATAGCAGGGTCCCAATTCCCTCTACTCTTCTATGTATGTTGCAAAGTAACTCACCTATCATAGTTGGAAGTCAGAAGTGGAGAATCCAGCATTAGACGCACTGACACCTGCAGGGAGAGCCATGAGAAGAGATGATGACAGGAGAATCACCAGGGTGGTACTGCAGGCAGCAGAGAGCATCAGTGCCCAACACCTGGGCTTTCAGTTCAGGTTTGAGAGGCTACATTTATATGACAGGCATGCTTATCTTCAAGGTGACAAACCTAGGGTCCCCTGTCTCTAGAATCAGCTTTCCTGATTATTTCAGTTTCAAAAGTTATGGCCCCCGCTACAATTCCCAGTTTAAGATACCTACAGTAGCTTTTTATTTGCTGTTTTATTCCTAACAGAAATGCTTCAAGTGAAATTAGCTCCATCACTTACTGAATCAGCAGTAGCCTTGCCAACTCTCTGGAAAGTAGCAGAGGGAGGCAAGAGAATTAAGACCTAAAGGGTTCACACTGACAGCTTCTGTCAAAAATGTCCAAACTCTGAGAAGCTTAGCTTTATGTGAGAATCACTCTAAGCAGATGGACACCCCAGCCGGAGCACCTCGGCCAGCCTAGACTCACTTCTGCCTTCCTATGTGGTATGTGTTAAAGCTTGTATCACTCTGGGAGATCAACCACTAGCCTGTTGACAGTAGTAAGTGGTAACATCCTTCAGGATGCACACCACTGGTGCTAAGAATAAACTCCATCCCAGATCCACTGATGCTGAACCTCGATGGAACCCCAGATTGTAAAGTGGATGCATTATAGATCAGGAGCTTTGGAGATTGCCCTGGTTTCTGCTGATACCAGGATAAATCATTGCTAATGCTCTGACTTGCCTGGCAAGCATGGTGACTGTGTTTCCAACAGCAGGAGACAGAGAGGTTGGAGCTTGGGTCACCTGGATGGCACATCTGGCACCTGAAATGGGAAGCACAAAGACAGATATGCACACTGATCATCATGTCGTTAGAGGACTTCCCTAAAGAGTCAGGTAGCACTGTCCACACTGGCTGAGTCAACTCCTGATGCTGTCCTTCCTCACCTGGAAGCCAGAGCAGCAGGAGCCCCAGGAGCTGAGCAGGGGCCCTCATGTCCATGCTGTGTCCTGACAGCCACTGACTCCAGCACAGGGTGAGAGCCCCTGCTCCTAAGTCAGCAAGGCAGTAGGCTGTTCCCAGGGCACATGCAAATCAGCAAGAGATAGGGCAGTCATGAATCCAGCTGCAGGGCTGGCTATATGATTAATTCAACCCAAAAAACAGTATCCTCAGATGTCCCAGGCCGTACCAGAAGAGAGAAAAATTGCTGTGAATAATGTGTTTCTACCTGGGAACCTTCTATTACAAAACATATTTTACAATAACTTTGGTAATGATCGTAAAACCACATATTAGCTTGGTGACAACTGTTAGGCTTCTCTGAAGACTAAGTATTGATCTTGCCCTTGCTTTCTGCAATTCAGATGATGTTAGCATCCCTATAAACAGTCTACCAAGCACTGACCAAGAGCTCTGAGAGGGCAAAAGAGGTGATTTGGAGGAGAGAATACCAGTGAACCCTCTTCCTCTCTAATCAAAGCTGTGGGTGAAAGATTAGAGAAGGAAGACAAGTAAGAACAGCAAGGGGTGTTTGTGGATCTAAGAGATGCGATGGGCAAAGCTCCTGTGTCTCCTTGAGCTAAGAAGCAATTAATTTATAAACTATAGAAAAGGGTGATTTTTACTACGATACGTATTAAACACACTACAATGTGCTATGCTAAGACCAGGTTCTATTTGCATTTCCTTGGACCATGTTGGAACACTAATCCCAGTCACCAGCATATGTGTAGATTAACTTCATATTAAGGGGTGTGAGGAGTTTAAAGATGACTTGGGTTAAATATGATTTAGACAACTGGCCATTGATGAAACCGCAAATTCAAGTTCAGCGCAAGTCTCCAACTGAAAATTCAAGTCTCCAACACAGGTACACAACATTTTCATTTATTTCTTGGCATTGCTATTTCTTTAATGCATAAAAATTTTAATTTTCAAGATGTTTTCATGTCATTGTTCTTTCAGATTATAGCATTGAAATATCAAGTTTAATTTAGTGTGTATTTGTTTTTACTATGTCTTTAAATACATTTTTCTTAGAGTACTTTATTGTTTAAAAAAAATCACAATGCAAAAACTCATTAGTTCAAAATAAATATCCACTAAAATAAAGCAGCTATAATGACCTATAGACTTCATATTATGTTACTGTAATGCAAAGTCTCCATTAGTTCTAAGCTGTTCCTGTTACTTTGAATTTGTTCAGTTTCTTACTGACTCTAACTGTGCTGAAGGCTACTGGACATTGTCAGTGTACTGGACATTATCTAATACTGGGGAAAGAGAAGGCTGTGCCTCTGTGTGTGTGTGTGTGCATATAACAAAGGATTCTCATTTGTTGTCTAATAATTTATAACTGTGTATTAAATATTATTCATTTTTTCATTTATGATGAGATTTGATTAAATGGCTGCTATTTGTTATGAGAGTACACCCCTTGGGATATCAGCATTATGTGGGGGATTAGTTCTTTTGTTGCTGTTTTGGTGTAGTGTCCCTTCCTGTCTCACATCACAGCAGGAGCTGTGTACCAGGTGTGCACAAGATCACTACGTACACACCTAGCGCACAGCTGAGTAATGACAAAATCACTTTCAACCCTGTCATCACTCAACTCCTACTTACAATTCCACTTTTCCAAGTAAGTTGGCAATAACTTCTAAACTCTGCAATTCATTCATTAGCACTTTATTTTTTTTATTTTAACAGGCATATAAGAAATACATACAGGATGTAGTACTAGGGAATGCTGCATTGTGAGTATACATTGTGTAATGCCCAGGCATGTTAAATATATTTATTTCTTCAAATATTTAGTATTTTTCTAGGATCAAAAACTTTCAAAATTTATCTTCTATGTTTTTATAGATACATATATAGTACATTAGCATTATCTACAGTAAGTCTACTGTGCAATAGAAATGCAGAATTAATTCCTATCTAGCTATACCTAGTACCCATTTATCAACGTTTATCCATCATCCTTCCTTTCTTTGCCTCCCAAATTTCTGATTACCACATTTGTATTTTTTACTTCTATGATGTCACTCTATTGTTAGAGAATGAGATCATGAGGCTAGCATGTGGCATGATGGGTAAAGCTGCCACCAAGTGTGGGGAGCCATGCAGTTGGGTCGGATGGCATGGGTGTGTGATGAGCACTGCTCCTTGGTTAGCAAGGCTACGAGGAGTTTCTAGCAGCGAGGAAAGGCCCAGCAGAACGTCTCTGGTCACCTCATTGCTGCCTCAGCCCATTGTATGGACACTCAATCACCTCTCTGATGTTTCATAGAATTCTCCTGAGGGTGTTGTTGTTGTTTTTCTGCTAATGTGAAGTGATTCCTGTAACTGGTATGACACTTCAAATTGATCAATCATGTTATGATAAAAACATCTTTAGTGATGTAAGGCTATGACACACAGCTAAAGTATACAATGGTACAACTGAGCCCACTATGTTTCCAAATATCCTGTTATGTGCCCACTTTTGTGCTGGAATTTGCCCTAGTATAAGTAATGTTTTCCTTAAGAAATGGCTTGATAATATCTTGCAACTGATGGTAATCATGGAGGTACAAAGAGTTTGTTTACCATGCACCTCGAACTGTTACAACACATGATATGACGCATTCTAGTTTCTCACCACAGAAAGCAAAAGTATAAGGGGCATCTTCTAAAGGGAAACAAATGTGAACCCCCTCAAAATGGCTTAAAATCTCAATCTTATATTGGCACTTATGTTTAGGGAAAGAAAACAGTTTATAAAGATAAAAGGAAGTTGCTTGCAAAGGCCCTCTGTTTGTAGATTGGCTGAGCTCCCTTGATCCCTTTCACTGCCCTTTAACAAAAGAACAACAAACAATTGAAGCAGTACTAGGTGAGGGTGATGGTAATTAATGCATGACTTGATTATAAGATTTAGCAAAGAATCTATGTTATATGCTTTTATAAGATTCTTTTATGATCTTTTAATTCTGTACTCTTAATATTCTAAGCAATATTAGTTTGCTTGTGTTTAGTAAAAATTGATTTTAAGTATAAGTAAATCATTTGTCACTATGTAACCACATGCACTGCCATCTGTGGAGTTCCTGGCTTTAGCCAGGTGACTGCAGGTTTCAATGAGTAATGATTGTTGAAAATGTTTTCCTTAGGATTGTTTTTTGTATTCTCTTAATCATGATGTAAAAATGAAACAATTGGATATTGTGCAAAAGCTTGTGATGATTTGTGTATAAATAAAGAAGGCAGCTTTTCTGAGTTTTCCATTATGAGCACCATGTCATGGTGGTCCACATCTTATCTCTTCTTCTTATCATCTCGCCAATCCACGCATCCTTTGCAAGCTCTCAGTCAGCCGGAGCAGGTCTCCGGCACCCGAGGCTTTGACAACACATGTGGGCACCAGTTCGAGCCCCAGCTTCTCCGCTTCCAAACCAACTTCCTACTAATATATCTGAAAAAGCAACAGGGACAGGTGCTAGACTCGCTTACCCCCACATAGGAGATCCAGAGGAAGCTCCTGCCTCCTGACTCAAGACCAGTCCAGTTCCATCCATGTGGCCACTGGGCGAGTGAAGTAGTAGATGGAAGATCTCTCTCACTCAGCCCTCTCACTCTTGCTCTCTGTCTCTGTCTCTTTCTCTGTGTAACTATACCTTTCAAATGTATAAATAAATCTTTGGAGGAAAAAAAACGAAATAACTAGTCTGGCCCAGCACAGTAGCCTAGCAGCTAAAGTCCTCACCTTGCATTCACCAGGATCCCTTATGGCCACATGTTTGTGTGTCCCAGCTGCTCCACTTCCCATCCAACTCCCCGCTCGTGGCCTGGGAAAGCAGTCAAGGACAGTCCAAAGCCTTGGGATCCTGCACCCACTTGAGAGACCTGGAAGAAGCTCCTGGCTCTCAGCTTTTTGTCAGATAAGAAAATGTTCCCAATTCCGAAAAGGAGGCTCATCTCATCAAGTTAACACAGCTCCACCTGCAATCTAGCTGCCTGCTTGTAGCCTGGGAAAGTATGTGAGGATGGTCCAAAGCTTGGGACTCTGTACCCGTATGAGAGACCCAGAAGAAGCTCCTGACTTCTGGCATCAAATTGGCTCAGTTCTGGCCATTGCTTCCATTTTGTGAGTGGATGAGGGGATGGAAGATATTTCAATCTGTCTTTCCTTCTCTCTGTAAATCTGCCTTTCCAATAAAAACAAAAATAAATCTTAAAAAGAAAGAAAGAATTTAAAAGATTTACCTAAACAAGAATTGATCCCTAATATAGACTCATCTACTCTCATTGGAAACTCTCCAGAACTTCCCATTTGTAACTTTAAGAAATGAAACATTTTCATGGTATTGGGTATTTTTTGCAATATATGGACAGACTCTATGTTCAATTTCTACTTTATATTTTTTAGAACCAACTTTTCTACCAGTCAGGGGTAATTGAGGAAAATTAAAGAGTGTTTGACATTTGTAAATCTGTATGAACTGAGAACAATTTTGGAGACAGCAAGAAAGTCAATGTTGGTACTAGTTCTCAGATCGCATCCACTTTGCAATAGCTCCTGCAGCCAGTTCACCATCATAGAGACTAGAAAGGTAAGCTGCAAACATGAGAAGTAGCAAGTGAGAAAAGTGAAAAACAAATACTAATTTCTGATCGGTACCATCTATTCTCCTTAAAATACTGTAACAAACTGTGAAATCTCAGGTTGTACACGGCATGAATAACAAACAATTGTATCGATTCTCTGGCTATTATTCTGACTATATGTGAGTCATAAAAGTTGGCAAGGTACAGAAGCCAAGGATGAGGTATGCCCAGTTTCCCTGTGAATCCCCATCCTATGAAGAAGTCCTTTGAAGCTTTGAGAAAGGGGAGTGTTGTCAAGAAAATAAGTACTGAAAAGACAGGCCTTGGAGTCCCACAAACCCTCCCGCAAATAAACCACACTCCTCTGCACATCCCAGGGGAGAACGCAGCTGCTAAACCACTCCCCTCCAACATAGGCAGCTCGGGGTTTTTGTTCAGGTCTGTGCCACTGTGGGAGGGAATGTATAGTCTTGCTGGCAGTAATAAGTACCCTTGTCTTCAGCCTGGACACCGCTAATTTTGAGAGTGAATTCTGTGCCAGACTGAACTCCAGTGAAGCGAGCTGGCACACCGGGATACTGGTTATCGGCATCATAAATGAGAATCTTAGGAGCATGTCCTGGCTTCTGCTGATACCAAGTTACATAATCACTGACACTCTGGTCGGCTTTGCAAAAGATGGACACCGTCCCTCCCACAGGCACAGACAGGAAAGCTGGAGTCTGGGTCAGTGTGATGTCACCGCTGGCGGCTGAAAAAGAAGCAAAACACCAAGTCCCCCTCATGAGCAGGTCCCCCTGCATTTTCTGGGACACCTTATCATTGTCCTGCTCCCCTGAGGATGCTCAGATCTCTGTTGGGGAGCATAGGAGGATCTCAGACTAACAGAAGAGCATCTCTGGGATGCTCCTTGCAGCCCCTCCTCACCTAGAGGCCAGAGCAGCAGCAGGCAGGAGAGCTGAGCCAGGACACCCATGTTCAGGCTGGACCCTGTCTGGGACTGTGCTCCACCCAGGTTCACAGAGCAGCCTATTCATATGATATCATGGGGCATAGAAACAGACTCGGGGCGGGGTATGAAAATTAGCGAGCGGTTGACAGGGGCAGGACTTGGCAGCTGCAGAGAGAGCCACCTAAGATGTGGCTCCTCCTTCATCCCAGAGCAGCAGCCCCTGGCCTTGGTAAGACCCAGCCAGCGCAGATATTTCTGACCCTCATTTGTCCTCAGGGTCTAAGAATCTGTCGGTAGAAAAGGAGTCCTCCTTCTTAGAATAAGGAAAAAAGTAAGTGACTTATACAACCTCTGCAAACTTAAGCTTTCAAAGGAACACAAGTTTTCCTCCAGAATGGCATGGACTATCATCCTCATGGGGTGGGTGTGACTATTTGTTCTACCCTGGTGAGTTTATTAGAATAGGTACTGTGAGCCATGGATGGAGCAGGTGCAAGCCAGCCTCTTCAGGCCCTGTGCCACCAAGAAGGCTCCTAGTGCACGGGAGGATATTCCCATGGCCAATAACCTTTTATTTTAGTTTGGACGTTCATGCATTTTACACTGTGAACTTTTCTCTATTTCTATATTACTTTTTTTTCTCACTTCTCTCCCTAACCATCTCCTCTCACGTGGCCCTATTTGAAACTAGCCATATCTTCTATTTGTGTTTTGCTGCGTGGATATCCAATGGAATTAATAGGAACATTCTCTTAATTCTCCCAAATGATCTAGTTTGCATGTAGACACCATGATCATCCTAGTATCGTTACGAATGGAATATTTCTTCATCCAAGATCAGTGACATGGGTAGAAGGTGTCCAATGCTTCCGGATCTTCTCCTTAAGTGATTGAACTTATCTTCTCCTGCAACCCCCTGCTCTGCTCAGTCACAGATAGCCTGGGCACCCTGAGCCCCATGGGATCACCATCATCATCACAACTAAACCCACAGCACTGCTCCTGGAGGACAAGTTCCCAGAGCTGCCCAAGTGTAGACCCTTCAGGTCCCAGTGACAAAGCTTGTGATAGCTGGTTCTCACTTTGTGAAATCTGTCTTTTTTTGCTTTTGTATTTTTCTCTGAGCTGAAAATGCTTGGAACTTCAAGGTTTCATCTCCTTCTTGGCAGTCTTACAGAATTCCCAAGTGTCTACATGCAAAAGTCACAAATGCTGGAGAGGATATGAAGGAAGGGGAGCTTCCACCATACACGTTGTTAGTATAAATGTAAATTAGTACAGCCACAATGGAAAACAGCATGGAGATTCCTTTAAAAACCACAGATAGGATGCTGCATGGACCAACAATCCTACTGCAAATAATATACCCAGAAACTCATACAATCATGCTATCAAGGAGACACCTACAGCACCAAGCTTACCCCAACACTATTCACAGCAACAGAGATGTGGAATAGGCCAAGGTGCCCCTAAACTGCTGAATGAATAAATTATAATGTATATATGGACAATGGAATATGGAAAACAATGATATCTGTCATTCACAGCAAAATGGATGGAACTAGAGGACATCATGTTTAAGTGAAGTGAGACACAAAAAGTTAAATAGCGCATGATCTCCCTCCTATATGTAGTTAACAAGTGTCTCAATACAAACAGAAGATAGCAATTTTATATAGATTGGGGGGATAGGGGAGAAGGGGGTTGGCTAACGGGTGCCAAGTTAGAGTAAGAAAGAATGGGTTCCTAGTGTTACACAACATTAAGGGTGATTGTGGTTCTTAATAACCTACTATTTATTTTGTGAGCAAATAAAATACAGGAGTTCCAAGTTTCCAATCATGAAGTAATGATAAAGTCAAGGATGATGTTAATTAACCTTATTTGATGTACACATATACCCAAATACTACAACACTTCAGTAAAGTCACCCAGGGGTCATTTCTGAAGGCAATATTTTTATTTTTATATGGCTCAGAATTGCTAGCATAATTATAACATTAGCACATTACTCATTTGTAACTTTTGAATGTGTAATGGGTCTTGCAATAAGGCACTGTATCTCACACTGAAGTACTTGGAGTCGATTCCCAGCCCTGGCTCCCAGTTCCAGCCTCCTGCCAATGCAGAGCCTGGGAGGCAATTGCTGATGGCTCTGGTGGTTCCTGTCACGCATAAGGGGAGACCGGAATTGAGTTGCTGGCTTCAGACCAATCCAATCCTGGCCACTGAAAGCATTTGGGAACTGAACCAACCAAGAGGAACACCAAGCTACCCCTCCCACCACCACCTCTCAAATAAGACTTCCCACCACAAGTAGAATGATATTTTAATAAACACAATAATTTACCAATTATAAAATGCCAGGTATACAACACATTCATAATAAGTGTTTGCTAAATAAAAACTTAAACAAAACTTTAGAAGAACCTATATAGAGTTAATGTCCAGGGGCTGGTACCATGGATCAGCAGGCTTATCCTCTACTTTGAGGTGTCAGCATCCCATATGGGCACTGATTCATGTCCCAGTTACTCCACCTCCCATCCAGCTCCCTGCTTGTGGCCTGGGAAAGCAGTCGTGGACAGTGCGTGGGAGACCTGGAGACCTGGAGGAGGCTCCTGGCTTCAGATCGGCTCCGCTCTGGCCATTGTAGGCATATAGGCAGTGAACCAACAATTTATCTTTCCAATAAAAACAAATAAATCTTTTTTTTTTTTAAATTAGTTTCCAGACACTGGCAAGGTATAACAAATGGTAACATATTCTAATATTGGATAAGTTTTTTAAACAGCATACAAATATACAGACAATTCATCCATAAATTCCAGATGCTGATGCCCAATGCTCCCATTGACACATTGTTGAGAGAACAGAAGCCCCTCTGCAGATGGCCAACACCAGCTGGCAAGCAGGTGGGTGAAGCCAAGGTGAACGTCCCAGCCCACTGGACCCAGCTGCTTGCAGTAGCATCAGGGATCCCAAGCAACTCCCATAGGAACCAGCCAGTCCACCCCCAGAGTCACAACAAAATTAAGTTGTTGTTGTAGTCCTGGAAGTGTTGGGGTGCTCTGTTCTACTGCAACAGCAACTGCAAATTGCAATAAGCAAACCAAGTGAAATCATCTATTTAGACATAGATTGGTTCTAATGCTCTCCCATCTTTTCCTTTGAGCAGATCCATTTTCAATGGGAAGCAATTTCTTCCATCTTTTCTCTGCTTCCCCCATTCAGGGACTAGACTCCGGGCTTCCACAATGCCATCTGCAGGGAGTAGGTGTCTTAGCTTCAAGGCAGGTGACTTCAGCCCATAAAGCTGAGTTTTTGTTTAGAGATCTGTCACTGTGGGAGGCCGGCTGAAGTGCTGCTGGCAGTAAAACATTCCAACATCATCAGCTTCCACTCCTTGGATAGCCAGAGAGAAGTAGAATCCAGAGCCACTTGCCCGGAACCTGGAAGGGGTCCCAGCAGCCTTGGAGGAAGCTCCAAAGATGAGCAGCTTTGGAGCTTCCTTGGGTTTCTGTTGGTACCAGGCCATGGAGGTTCCTATGTCCATATCAGCTTGACAGTTGATGGTGATAAAGTCACCCAGTGATGCTTCCAGAACCTCTGGCGTCTGAGTCAGGGTAATACTGCCCCTGCAGCCTGCAAGGACACCACAGCCAGACAACACAGTTTATTACTTCCCTTAAGGGGTGAGAAGAAAACCCTCCAGGTCCCCTGTTTCTTAGAGGAACCATACCAGGCTTCAGTATGACAGCTACCAAATACCCTTGCACTTCCAGCTTAGCCTGTGCAAAAAACTCCAGACAGTAATGTCTGTTGGTATCTCCTCAGGCACAAGGCAAACTCTGAAAGGAGACACACAGCATGGTATAGTCCCAGGCCAAGAAGCTATTTGGCAAGTGTTCTCTTTATAGCCTGGACAGGAAGCCAGCAAGCCCCTAAGAGAGGGGTGGACATGGGTCACGCATGGACAGCGTGTCCTGTGGTCCTGGAGGAGGCAGAGGACAGGTGCAATGCATCTACCGCATCACTACCCTCGGGTCCCTATGCCCTGGATTCCTAACAAGAATCAACCTCAAAACAACTCTACCCATCTCCCTGTAGTTTACAAACCCCATTTTGTGTCAAAGAAGTCCCAGCTCATGGACAGCAACGAGAGGTATGCTTACCCTGAAAGCTGACCACCAGGAGGCAGAGCAATTGGGCCAGGAATTTCATGTTGGAGTGTCCACAGAACCTCCTGCTTCTTGGTCTAAGAGCCAGTTGTGTTGGTATCAGGCCTTGATTATCTGTCAGGAAAGCCCAGCCACAGAAGCCCACACCCTCAGCTTTAAAGAGGCACAGCTTTCCTTGGAGTGGATTTGCATGGCTAATGGTCTGAACTTAAACTCCAGGCACCACCCAGGGCTCAGAAGTTCACCCCACCTGCAGCTGCCAGGAGATGATGGAATGACACAGGGACCTGTGGTCCCTCAGATGCTAAGTCTACACAACGGCGAGCAAGGGATGCTTCTTCCAGCCAGGCCCAGAGCTCCTCTCTGGGAACTGGGATGTGAGTCAGGCAGACGTCTCCAGAGGGGTCACTTGACATTTTATTCCTATGGGAATGGTAGGAGCAAGGGCTAGCCTGGTTTCTGGTCTAAATAGATGCCATGAGATTCATTGGTCTAAATTCACACAAGCCCATCCCTATATCAGGGGAGAGAAGCCAACCTGCTCCATGAAGAACCTTCTAGGTCTCACAGATCTCTTTCATCACTGGAATTCATTAGCATACAGGTTCTGAACCCCTGCCACCTGCTCTGGAAGGGATGATACAGCAAGTAGGTAGGAAAGTGGGTCTTCCTAACAGTCCTCAAGAGTGACTGAGGTCCAGTGATGCATAGGTAGGCAAATATTGGACTGCTATGTCCCATATTAGAGAGGCAGAATGAGGGACTTCTCCCATCTGCTGATGGGATTTGACTGCCAATCACATACAAAACTTTGTAGAAAGACACTTCAAATTGCTTCAGGAACTTAAAAAAAAAATCCAAAATTATAACCATTTCTGTACTTCGTGCCATTTTCTCAGTTCATTCATCCCATACTTGCCAGTAAGTGGAAGGACTTAAAATGGAAGGCCAGAGTGGATCCTATTTGGACCAGCAACTACTGTATCCTCTCTGTGGGTGAGGCTCCCAGGCCCTAAGGTGATCAGAACCACCTGACTGCTCTCCGCACAGATGCTTCTCCCCAGCTGGGAAAGGACCATTCATGGCTGGGCGCTTCCTTCTGCAGGACATTAGTGGCAGAGCAAACCTGTCAGTTAACTTTGGGGAAATTTGCCTACTATGGAATCCCCTCCAGCTCTGGGTATAACTGATGTTGGATCCACTCAGGGAAGTGAAGTGATTTGTGTCCACATGGGTAAAGATGTGAGAATACAGTGTGTGTATCCGCTGTGTGTGTGTGTCCACACAGTCTGTCCTTTGTTCTTTGATGATTTAACAGACTGAGTGTGGCTACCATAATATCAGGTCTTCCACCATGCATGGCTGTGGGTGGATTTTATTTGCAGATGTTCACTGGAGATTTTAGAAGAGAAGATGACCCTGGATTAACCCGATCATCCTAAATGCAATCTGCATGCAGTCGCAAATGTCCTGATGAGCAAGTCAGCGGCATATCTAACCCAGCCGAGCAGAAGGCCATGTGAATGGGCAAGGTAGCAAAGACTGGAGTGTTGGGGCCACTGCCAGGGAAGGAGCAGACACCAGAAGCTGCCAAGAAGCCAGGAACAGACTCTCCACTAGAGGGAGCCCTTCCAGCCAGCATCTGATCCCAGGCCAGAAAACCCGCTGGCCTGAGGAACTACTGAAGAATATTTTTCCTGTTTCCATCAGCCAATGTTTGGAGATTTTTCACAGCAGCCCTAGGAGCTGGGGTTTAGGGAAAAACTGGGCTAGAAGGCAACAGTCATTTACAATCTCTTTAACTTTCTAATGATGTATATAAATGGATCGGTGGGAATTTAATTTTTTTTTTGAATTTATTCTCATTCTATTTTGAAAAAGAGAGAATCAGGAGGAGGAGAAACTGTTCCATCTGCCAGTCCACTCCTCAAATACCACAGTAGCCCGTGTGGGGCCAGGCAGAAGCCGGGAGCATGGAACTGCATCCAGGTCTCCCACGTGGGTGACAGGAACCCAAGAACTCGAGTCATCTCCTGCCGTATCCAACAGTGCACGGTAACAGAAAGCCGGATCAGAAACAGAGCGGTCAGGACTTGAACCAAGGACTCCAAATGAGATGCAAGTGTCCCATGCAAAGATTGTCCAGATGCAAGGTTTTATGGTGAAGGAAAAAAAATATGCATGAAACTCCAAAACACCTGCAGAGAAGCCTATTCGTTCTAGAACATGTATGGGTGAATTTTAGATGAAAATAACTTCTAGTTAGCAATATTTTGCACAGCATCTTTATCTTAAGAGACACAAAGATGCGTAAAACAGAGCACTGGGTACACTTCTCTTAAAAATATGTACTTCATGGCACGTTATCTAACAACCCTTTAGGCACGTCTTGGTGGCCTGAGAGCGCATGTCGCAGTTGACGAAGCTGTTCATGAGCACCCACAGTGGCTTGCCCAATGTCACACCATCAGCAAATGCCAGGGATTCCAACCAGATCCGTCTGACATTAGATCTGGCCTTCCCGTGAAACCACATGCTTCTCATGAATGAACTCACTGCCTGCGAGTGGGAGAAGAGATGAGACCAGCAGGACGGTAGGAAATTCGCAGCTCCTGGCTGCCTCTGCCTCAAACCGTGCTGACTCTAACATTAAATCTAGTGCCTGTGGAATCCCTCCAGCACTCGCCTCTCTCCAAGGCTGCACCCAAGTGGACATTTCTAGCTCACCCTGACCTTCCTCCTCTCTTCTGCCCATGAGTATCTCTCAGTGCGTCCCTATGAGATCGTGTGCCATGGATCTAACTTCTTCCCCGATAGGAAAACAAAGAACTGACCAAGTAGATACATAGTCGTTCTTATCTCATGGACTGTGAGCAGCAACCCTTAGAGTTCATCGGGGTCTCTTGACAGTAAATTATCCAGCCTCTTGTCAACACTGACACCAAGGGACCACGACTGGAAAGTGCTGGGGGAACAGACAGCAGCCACCCTTGAGCCTAGGGCAGTGAGAAGCCTGACAAGGATCCCTGCTAGGGAGAATCCAGACTTTCTTGTAGCATTTGGGTTCCTGCTTTTAGCAACTTTGCTCTAAACCCTGAGCCAAAACCAAGTCTGTAAGGCGCTGCCATTTCGCGCACTGCCTGGGCTCTGCACACTCCTTGCTGTCTTGAGCCTGGCACTCAGGAGCAGCTCCTCTGCAGCCTGGGCCTCAGCATGGCAGGTGAGCAGGCAGTCTGTCTGTATGCTTCTCTGTTTCCCTCTGTCTCCAGCTCTCTCTCAAAAATAAGGCAGCATGGTGGCGTGGCAGCTAATCTCTGTCTACGGTGCCGGCATCCCATATGGGGATTTGGTTTAAGTTCCAACTGCTTCACTTCCAAACCAGCTCCTTGCTTGTGGCCTGGAAAAGCAGTGGAGGATCCCCCTGTTCCCACATAGAAAACTAGGAAGAAGCTCCTAGCTCCCAGCTTTGACCAATTCCAGCTCCTGCCATTGTGGCCATTTGGGGAGTGAAACAGCAATAAAAGAACTCTCTCCTCTCTCTCTCTCTCTCTCCTCCTCTCTCTTTCTCTTCCTCTCTGTAAAACTTACCTTTCCAATAAAAATTAATAAATCTTTTTTAAGAAAATGATTAAACTGAAATTTTCAAGAACAAGAGATTTGAAGAAGTGTAGGATCAAAAACAAAAGATTTTTCTGGGATGCCCGGAATAAATGGAAGAAGTTAACCACAACAGCTGTTTGGGCATCCCATCTTACCCCTCCTTTCGTACTGCACCAGCTGAAAGGAAAGGAGAAGGACAATGAGAGGAAGAAGGGAAGGTAGGTAAAATGTACCCAGAAGAGACCAAGCTGTTGAGGAGGACAGGCAGGCTGCAGAATACAGACAGTGTGTTCCCTTGAGCTCAGCGTAGGGCAGGACCGGCAGGCCCGCACCATCTGAGGACACGTGGAGTTGTCTGCAGTAAAGAAAGGGCTTGGGTCATATTTGCTGACTGGGTTTTATGCTAATACAGTCTTGTGTCCATGGTCATTCAAGGCAACTGACCGCAGCTCAACAAGAGGTCCGGCACCTTCCCTCACTCCCTTTCCCAGTAACCAGTGGAGGGTGCTTGGGCTGACTGGTGACTGACAGGCTGGAAGCCATGGTGTGAGGAATGCCTCCCTGCGCTCCAAGAACTATCCTCTGGGCCAGAGACAAGCTCTCAGGGACAGTGGTCAGGGTCTGGAGCTCAGAAGGATGCACCATCTGGTGCCCCACTCTGGCAATCCATACAAACGTGGTGCCACCATGAGCGGGACCTTGGCAGTCAGAAGAGAGCTGGGTGGGCTTAGCATTCCTGCTATATGGACTTAGTTTGGAGGATCGGGAAGGCAATCAGCTTGGTACTTGGTGGCTGGTTGGGCTTGCTTTGTCTCTTTTAAGAAAAGCCTTCAGGGAAAACATCAAAGGCTAGAACATAGCACTTACGCAAGGCACAGTGGGCTTGCTGGATGACAGCAAAAATGCACAACACTTGTATCGAAAGCTAGAGAGTTTCATTGACAGAAAAATAACACATCTGGAAAAGAAAAGGGTGCCACATCAGGATCTTCAGTTCTAAAGAGATGAGAGACATAAAACAGAAAGCACACACTTCCAGATAAATTATCTTCAGCAGTAAAAATTCCTCATGTCCACCACAAACTACACTCTATGTGTGTTAAGTCTTCTGCCATTGGTACCAGGGAACACATCATCTAGTGTAAAGCTTCATAGTTGCCCCTGTACTCACTCAAGTAAAAGACCTGACTCTGGATGAAATGAAGAGTGTGGGTCCCTCCAGAGGGAGTGAGGTCTCTCACCGTGACCTTGGGGGACATTTGAACCCAGGGCCTCCTTCTATTGGAACTGTTCCTGCTTCCACCTAGGCAGAGAAAGAAAGCAACTCTCTTTCAGGTAGGCACAGGCTGCACATAACTGTGTGTCATTTCCGGTTCCCAGACCACCACACAAGAGCAACCAACAAGCTCCAAACCTCCATTCGAAAAGGGGGGCAAGCAAGTGCCAGAGGTAAGGGAGGAGATTCAGGAAGATTGGCTCCAATTGGAGCAGAGAGAGACATGAGAAGAGCTGTGCTAGGGTCGCAGGTACACGATGGCAGTTACAAAAACACCCCCCAGAGAAAGAAGGATGCCTGCAAATGCAGACAGAGGGTGTCTGCTTGAGGGGTTGGGGGGAGGGAACATTGCCTGAAAAAATAGAATGAAATCCTGCACAACCACCTCCATCTAAG
Organism: Ochotona princeps; assembly: GCF_030435755.1. NCBI lineage: Eukaryota > Metazoa > Chordata > Mammalia > Lagomorpha > Ochotonidae > Ochotona > Ochotona princeps. Next base: position 14,717,550 of record NC_080839.1, on the reverse strand, counting down.
AGAGTGTTTAACCAGTTGAATCCCATACTGTGAATTCCAAAGCAGGATTGGGTGCAAAGGGAGAACTTGGAATGGAGGAGACAAGTAAGAATCAGGACAGTACAATTCAAACACGAGTTCCTAGTTCTCCTCCTTGGAGCTCCTCCCTGCCAGCCCCACTGGGCAGGACTGCTCAGAAGGGCTCCCCGGCATCCTCATGCTCGCATCCCATGTGGATGGAGAGAGTTTGTGAGATTCCAAGAGATGAGGAAAGGCCTTCCCCAACCATCATCGTGACTCCAAAGGCACCTGCTCCTCCACCTTGCCCTGCCCGTCATTCCGCTCTCTGTAGCACCTCCACCTGCCTCCCACCATTAAATTCTCACATCCACTGTCACCTCCTTTTTCTTTGTCTATAAGCCCCAGGTGGTAATATTTTTCTCTGTGTGCAGATTTTGCTATGAAAACATTACCTACACTCGCAGCCTCCTTCTTCCACTTCCTCACCCCTCGGCCCACAGCAACTTGACCTTTGCCTTCACTCTATTGAATGTGCGTGAGCCTCACAGTCAAGTCCTCCATATCCACACTGTTAGGTTTTTCCCACAAACCTAAGATGCCAGACACAGCAAGTAAGCCACATGAAAGGTCTTTGTTTCAGCCAGGGAGGCAGCTTGGGGCCAGGAGAAAATGAGAACAGAGACAGAGCAGAAAGAATAGAGAGCAGAGAGAGACAGCCAGAGGAGAAAAGAGTGAGATCAAATGGCAGAGGCACCTTTACAGCCCGGGTGGGCATGGGGTGTGCGGGGTCAGGGATTGGCAGAGGTGGCTGTGGATGGACGCCAGGGATAAATGCCTCAGGGGGTTGGTAGAGCGCTCAGTTTGAACCTGAAAGTCACTAAGCTTACTTAGGCAATTGAGCCATAACGGGGTCAAGACCTGGGGGATTTATGGTAGTGCCAGTTAAGCAGGTATTCAAGGCATTCAAGGTGGCCCTGAGTCCAGGATGGTGGCGTTGGTCTCAGGGTGCCGTCACTCCTTACACACATAGTTGCCAACCCCAGCGTCTCAACTCTTTCCATGCCTGCTCTTCCTGTGGGGTTGGATGCTGTGGTCCACAGCCTGGTGAAAAGCCTCCCTTTTTCGCCTTTGCAAGGTGGTTCTCTCCAGCGCATTCTCTCATCGTCTCACAGTGGAGACATTTGCCCGTGTCTGCTGCTGCCATGTTGGTGTGCCTGGAATCTGTCTTCAGTTCCCTGCTGGTTCTTGCTGACAGATTCCCTGCTTGTTGCGCATGGTTATGAGCTGGCCACAGATCTATTGGGAACTCTGGGCAGGAGTTACTAAGTTTTTGATCTTCAGAAATGCACATCAGGCTTCCAGTCTCAGAGGAAGTTGTGTTCTGGGGCCAGGTTCCCACAGTGATCTGTTAGAACCAAGTGGAAATGCAGATGCCACTCAACTGACTCCCAGCTGTTGTGGCTACTTCGGGAGTATCTGTGTCACTTGGCTTTTTAAAATAATTAATTGTTTTTTAATGAGAGAGACGGCTATGTCTATATGACTTCATCGGCAACACAGAGGTGGCAAGTCGGGGGCTCCTGAGTTTAGAGGTAGGAAAAATGAACAGGTGCCTCACTTTGAGGGACCCTGCCCTTGACACCCCTCTCTGCAGCCCCATTGTAGCAGCCCTGCAGAGGTGTCCTCCTCAGCTGATCTAGAGCCTGGAGGCTCAGGGTCGTTGTCCATGGGACCCTCTCTCCATGCAACTGCCACACTAGTGTGTTTGTGAAGGACCTCAGAAAAAATCAGACAGACATCAGTCAGCTGACCACGCTGTGCACACAGGAGGGCAGCATCTTGCTGGCACAATGCTTAGATCGTTGATCAGGAAGGACCCCCACACACGGCCCCAGGAGAGTGGCAAACAGCTCATGTGGCAGCCTCAGGGGACAGGGTGGGGCTGGCCACCACAGGGCATCCGGAAACCAGGGCTCTATTCTGAGCTCAGTGTGTAATGTCTCTACCGCGAGTCACTTCCTCTTTCTAAACCTTGGTGAGCTTTTCCTTTGCGAATGAGGAAATTGAACTATGTGGTCCCTACAATCCCTTTCAGTTCTTCATTTCCTAGAACTATAAGATAAATTAAGTAACGTTAGGGTGGTTGGGGAAAGCTCCATTTACCCATTTTAGCCACCAGAGGGAGATGTGTGGTTGGATCGGGACATGACAGATTTTCATGTCTTTCTCTCTTCCTTTCTTTTTCTTTCTCTTTCTCGTTCTTGCTTTATCTCTCTCTCTCTCTCTATTCCTCTCTTCCTTTAATTCTCTTTCTTTCTCTCTTTCTCTCTTTTCCTCTCTTCGTATTTCAATTTTTGATCTTTCATGATTTTCTTTAGGGCCACTAGAGGGCACTCCTGCCCCACGCATAAATCTAAGGAAGGTAGATTTCCCCAAATTCTCCATTTTCTTCCACCTGTAATAACAGAAAGTTGGGGGTATGTCACACCTTTTCGCAATCTAACACTAATTCATCTAAAACATAAGAAATAAATAATTATTATTACTTCCTAGAATATAATTATAAGCAAGAACATTTTTTTTTTTCTAAAAAGCCTCCTTAGGGGCAAGGCAATCAGCCTAAGAAATCCCTGGGGATTCAGCACCCAGCTCCAGCTCCTGATTCCAGCTTCCTGCGAATGTAGACCCCAGGAGACCATGGCTCAAGGAATGGTGCTCATCAGTGGTCACCACTGACCAGAGCCCATGAAAGCCCTGCACGCATCGTGACGGTCTCTGCCCCACAAGATTTATATTACCAGAGCTAAGGATCTGCCATCAGCCCCTCCACCAAGGGAATATTTAGGCCCACATCCCTGAGATTCACCGTGAGTGGAGTTCACAGTCCCTGGAAGGCAAGCACTAACATCCAGTGTCGGGCGCTCTGATGGAGGAGACGGGGCCCTGGGGAATGCTGCCCTGGGACGCTTCAGGAGACCTAACAGGTCAGGAAGGATGTTCTGGAAAAGCAGGTGGTAAACAGGGAGGCAAATGGGGTAAAAGCAGGGCAACAGTGGAGGCGGAGGCTGGGGAAGGGGAGCCCCTGGGAGTGTTTGCAGAGGCCCACAGTGGGAGAGAACCAGTGCTTTGCTTCCCTGTGAAGTGGGCCAGGCCAGGGCCGCTGCAGCCGTGAGGTGCTTTGGACAAAGGATGCCTTGTGAAGGTTCCTGTCGCTCCCCCGGTCTTGGTGAATGCCCAGTCAGTGCCTAGGACACAGTGGATCGTTGTGTGAGTGTTTGGTGGGTGAGTGCATCAAAGGGCATGTGACGCTCACACAGGCAGGTCAGTTCTGAGCACAGCGGCAGTGCAGCTTGTCTTTAGCCCCTTCCTTGTTGAACACTGGAGCTGAAACTCCACGGGCGCGTCTTTTCTTTCAGGCGCTCCAACGGGCCATCATCTTCACACCAGGGACATCCCTGACACCCGTGATGTCGCTATGGGTGCTGATTGGCCCACAGCATAATTCCCTGCTTTTCTCTCTTCTGTTTCAATCATTCATTTCCCAGGGAAAGGAACAGCCGGTACAAAACCCCAAGGAACACTTCTCAGATGTCCAGCCTCCTTCTCTCGATGCTTGACGTTAGTCCCCTCCCTTGCTTCAGGGGCATCTGCTGCAGCTCAGGTGGGCACCCTCGGAGACCCAGGTGTTGCCAGTGTTCAGCTGTGGGCCCTGTAAGAAGCAGGCCATGCGAGCTCCCTTTGCATCAGCAGCGCCAGGTGCACCTGTAGAGGAGCCCAGCGGATAGAAGCCCACCCATTTTGAGCTTCCACTGTCTCCCATGTGAGGAGGACACAGCAGTCACAACCCCACCTTAAAAGCCAAGGTCAGGTTCTCTGCAGATGGCTCCCAGCGCTTCCTTGATCTCGGATGTCCCAGGCTCGTGACCCACTTACCAAGTCTGTGGGATTCAGTTAGAGGAGCAGAGCTACACTAAGGACCCTTCTGAAGAGTCAGTGCGGTCCCAGTGTGATCGCCTAACATGCACATTGTCACCTACAGGCAGTGGCAGAGCTGGTGTATGGCCATGCCCCCTGTCAGAGCAGCAACTCAAGTCTCAGCTGCTCTGCTTACAATCCACCTTCCACCATGGCTCCGCAGGGGCAGCAGATGAGGCCAAGTGCTCGGGCTCTGGCCCCTCTGGCTCCTGGCTCCTGGCTCCTGGTTCCTGGCTCCTGACTCCTGCAGCTCGGCCCAGCCCTGGCAGTTACGAGCATTGGAGAGTGATGCACTGGATGGAACCTACTTTCTCTCACTCTCTCTTTCCATTCTGTTTCTCAAATAAATGAAAGTTTTAAAGGGGGGAGGGGACGGCATGATAGCCTAGAGGCTAAAGTCCTCACCTTGGATACACCGGGATCCCATATGGGCATCAGTTCTAATCCCAGTGGCCTTACTTCCCATTCAGCTCCCTGCTTGTGACCTGGGAAAGCAGTCAAGAATGGCCCAAGGCCTTGGGACCCTGCACCCATGTGGGAGACCTGGAAGAGGCTCTGGGCTACTGACTTTGGATCAGCACAGCTCCAGCCATTGCGGCCGCTTGGGGAGTGAATCAATGGCCGGAAGATCTTCCTCTCTGTCTCTCCTCTCTCTGTATATCTGATTTTGCAATAAAAATAAAGTAAGTCTTTTTTAAAAAAAGTAAAGTAAAACAGACAAATGTTGAGTTCTGGGTGCACAGGACATTTCCTGCACTGTGAATTTCTCCAAGATGGTGGGTGCAGATGAGAATCTCCCAACTGGTGCTCATTCTCAATGCTGTTCCTAGAATTTGAAGGATAGATGGCGTGGGGGTGGGAGACTTCCTGGCTGGGTAGGGACTGACCTTCCGGTTCCTTGCACAGCACCAATGAGGGGAAAGCCCACCCCAGACCAGATGCCCAGGTGGTAAGGCATAACCAACAGAATGCTTCTCCTTGAATTGGTCCTGATATTTCCGAGTATTGGTTTTGCCATGAATTAGATAATGCTGAATCCCAGAGAACTGAAAATTACTTCATCAAGACAGGTAAATGGGAATATCCTACACTTAAGTTCAAAAAATGTGGATTACTCAAATAGATAAAGGCAGGGAAGGCAAGAGCCTCTGAATAACCATGAACTTGAGCCAACTCAATAAAGGGGTATGGTTGCAAGATGAGTCCATCATGACACATCACCCAGTGACTGTAGTTTTCAGAAGCATATTTTAAACCAAGGATTTCCAAATACAGTGTCTTTGGGAGGATAAGAGGGCTGTTTCCTTGTTTTACAAAGGTCAGTGTTGGCAGCTACAGACACCTCATCGATGGGGGCAAGGCTTAAAGCAGGGCACGACATTGGGTTTCCACAGCTAAAAGGTCACTGGACAGGATGCTTAGTCTGACCTGTCATTATTTCCAAGAACAGAGTTACTTCAAAGGACAAGATCTACCAAGAAGCAAATTTTCATTCAACACGATAAGATAATTCCTTACACATCCAATGCAATGGCTCAGTGGCTAGATCCTCAGCTTATAGACACCGGGATCCCATATGGACCCTGCTGTGTGTCCTAGCTGTTCCACTTCTTGTCCAGCTCAGTGCTTGTGGCCTTAGAAAGCAGTGAAGGATGACCTAAAGGCTTGGGGCCCTGCATCTATGTGGGAGACCTGGAAGAAGCTCCTGGCTCCTGGCTTCAGACCAGCTCAGCTCTGGCTGTTGCAGTCACTTAGGAAATGAACCAGTGGATGGAGGATCTTCCTCTCTGTCTCTCCTTCTCTCTGTAAATCTGATCTGCCTCTCCAATAATGATAAACAAATTAAAAAAAAATCCTTACAACAGGATCTGCCTGCCAGGAGTAGACTGTCCCTAAGGAGAGTCTCTCCCAAGCACGGGACAGAGCCCAGCCACTGAGAGCAACAGACCGATCCATGGGTACATAGAACTGCAAGATTGACAGAACTTACAGTTAACAATATGAGATCTCCTTTACCATGAATCTCTTCTTGTATTTCCTCCTTCTTCTCTCCCCTATTCAATCAGAAATCTGACTCTGGGAGCCAGTGCTGTGGCACAGTGTGTTGAGCCACCACCTGAAATTCTGGCTTCCCAAATGAGCACTGTTTCCAGCCCTGGCTGCTCCACTTCTAATGCAGCTCCTGCTAATGCCCCTGGGAAAGCAGTGGGAAAGAGAGCCCAAGTGTCTGGGCTCCTGTCACCTTTGTAGGAGACCTGAACGGAGTGTCAAGCTCCTGGTGTCTGTCTGCCCTGGAGCTGGATGTTACAGCTATTTTGGGGAATGAACCAACAGATGAAAGATTTCTCTCTCTCTTTCTCTCTCTCTCTCTCTCTCTCTCTCTCTCTCTCTCTCTCTCTCTCTCTAAGAGTCTGACTCTGTTTTATTATTGGAAAGAGAAAAAACTGACATTTCCTATTCGAAGACAAAAGCTAAAAGGGGAAGTTACAGGGTCTGCAGAAAAGGCATAAGCTAAGAAAGCCTTGCTCAACAGGGAGTGTGGTTCCAGTTGGGCAAGCAGAGCAGGGCTGGAGAAACGAGAGAGGCGCCAGGCAGATTGTCCCTCTCCCACTGTGAAGGTTGACACAAAATGACTGATGCCAATCAAACAGATACAACCTAACTCAATTAAGTAAGCCACTGACTGGGGTGGGGGGGGGCGGTGAGGGGAAGATTCCGGAATACACAGAGAGGGTCAGTGGCACTCAGCAGCTAACCCTCTGCCAGCCCCACCCTGCACACCCTCCTCCACAGCCTGAGCACTCTCACGAATAACCACCAGGGCAAGGAGTCAAGCGAGGCAAGCAGTGCCCCCTGGCGGACAGCTGGCGTCTGGGCCAGGGCTCACATCCAGCAGGTCCATGGGCATCCAAGCTTGCCATCCAGCACTCCCCCAACACCAGGCAGGCCTTCCCCTCCGGGGGGCTCCCTACCTGCCTGGGACCCTCAGGGAAAGTGGTTAGTCAGTGCCCTCTAGTCAGAGGAAGCCAGGGACATATTGCAGTTGAACAAATAGGACAACGTACATGGCAGAGAGCAGTGGGGGTGTCCAGGCGGATGTTGGAAAATATTCTAGGGTGGGGATCATGTTGGGTGAAACCTTGCAGGGATGGTGTCAGGAAGCAGATTTTATGCTAGCGTGGGGCATCATTTAATAATTCTTGTCTAGGAGGAGATGAAGCTGGAGCAAAGCTCGAACGGGAGACGGCTGTGATTGGGAATGCAGGGGGAGCTGGAGTTGGGGAAGCAGCAGCCACTCCTTACCTAGACCGTCCATCCTGTGACACCAACAGCTGTACTCCGACCTGACCATGGATTGCTCCTGCAGCGTTTAAGTGGGTGGAGAAGGTCGGGTACCTTAGCTCCTGAGGGTGTCCTGGGAAATTGTGCCCAACAGGAGAATCGCCCAGGCCTAGCTGCAGGGGCAATCCATGCCCTTGCCCTTTCTGGCAAGGGCAGAAAGAACCACAGTGGCCACTGGCTGTCAAGAGCAGCTATGTTTTCTGTTTGTTTGTGTGTGTGCTTGTTTTCCAGAGGAATAGTCAGCAATGCCCAGGCTCAGGACAGTGCCACAGGAAAACAAACGTATTCAGACATTCGAGGGAAAAAGCCAAGAAATCACCTGCAGAGTGATGGCAGAATGATGGAGAACCAAGTGCTAAAACTTTGATAAATTCGGGTCTGGTGTGATAGCGTAGCGGCTAAAGTCCTCACCCTGAACATGCTGGGATTCCATGCGGGCGCCGGTTCTAATCCCGACAGCCCCACTTCCCATCCAGCTCCCTGCTTGTGGCCTGAGAAAGCAGTCGAGGACGGCCCAAAGCCTTGGGACCCTGCACCCGTGTGGGAGACCCAGAAGAGCTCCTGGCTCCTGACTTCAGACTGGCTCAGCTCCGGCCGTAGCAGCCGCTTGGGGAGTGAACCATCGGACGGAGAAGCTTCCTCTCTGTCTTTCCTTCTCTCTGTATATCTGCCTTTCCAATAAAAATAAATAAATCTTTTTTTAAAAGCCATTGATAAATTCATTCACATTCAAGAAAATTGATGTCTGATAAATAAAACGACCACAACAGCCATCAAAAAGCAGAAGACAAATGTGGAAGTGGGAAAGTTAGCTTATATCACAAAAAGTTGCTGTTTAATATTCAAATACCTCTTGTGTAGGACTTATTTGTACTTATTTGAAAGGCAAAGAGGGAAAGCCAGAGAGAGAAGTCTTCCATCTACTGGTCTGCTCCCCAAATGGCCACCGTGCCGGGGCTGGGCCCGGCCCAGGGCAGGAGCCCAGAACACCATCGGGGTTTCCCTCATGGGTGGAAGACGCCCAAAGCCTTGGGACGTTTTCTGATGATTTCCAAGGCACATTAGCAGGGGCCTGAATCAGAAGTGGAGCAGGTTGAACTCAAACCAGCACTCATGTGGAATGCTGTCTCAGGCAGCTGCTTAATCTACCACAATACCAGTCCCCCCAAATAACTTGCAAATTTAGGAGGAATAAGCCCACGGTCTGATGAAAAACAACAACAAATGTGAACAGAAAGGTCATAGGAAAATGATCGAAAATAAATCTTAAGCATAAAAAAAGCTACTCGACACAGCTCCTCATCATTGCACATTGGAACTACACCAAGATGTTCCTTACCGTCTGTCAAAGCTCAGCAACATTCTGCTCATGAGTTTGCTTCAAAGCAGAACCCCTCCTCCATTCCTGGAAATCACTCAAGTTAGTGCATCCTTGGGAGAAGGTTGACCGTGTCTGAATATGTTGCAGATGCATTTATTGATTTATTTTATTTTCTCTCCGCTCTCTCACCTCTACAGTAAGTGCACAGAAGGCACATAATTAGAGCTTTTTTAAAAAAAGATTTTTTTTTTCTTGGAAAGACAGATTTACAGAGAGAAGGAGAGACAGCGAGGAAGATCTGTCTGCTGGTTCACTCCCTAGGTAACTGCAGTGGCCAGAGCTGAACCCATCCAAAGCCAGGAGCCAGGAGCTTCTTCTGGGTCTCCCACATAGATGCAGGGTCCCAAGGCCTTAAGCCATCCTTCACGGCCTTCCCAGGCCACAAGCAGGGAGCTGGATGGGAAGTGCAGCAGCCAGGATACAAAGCAGAGTCCATATGGGATCCCAGAAGATGCAAGGCAAGGATTTTGGCCACTAGGCTACATGCCGGGTCCCATAATCAGATTTTTTTAAAAAAAATATTTGCTTATTTTACTTGGAAATCAGAATTACAAAGAAAGAGATCTTCTATCCACTGATTTATTCCCCAAATGATCCCTACAGCCACAGATAGGCTGGTCTGAAGCTGGGAACCAAGAGCTTCTTCCACGTCTCCCATGTGGTTTGCTGGGTCCCAAGGACTAGGAGTTTCCTCTGCTGCTTTCCCTGGCCATGAGAATGAGGCTGTATCAGAAATGGGGCAGTCGGGAGTCAAACCGGAACCCATATGGGATGCTGGTGCTGTGGGTGGAGGCTTAGCCTAATACGCCATGGCGGCAGCACCAGTTGCTTTCACGGGCCTGTTGGATGTTCAGGCTCTTGTTTGGTCAGTGAGAGTCCCCGTGTCCTTTTGACTCAAGCTATCATTCTTTGGTCATCTCCCAGCCTTCTGGCCTGCAAACTGGTCCAGGGTCATCTTGTATATTTGCTGCCCGCATCTGTCCTGAAGTTGTTCTTTTAAGGAACCTTGAATCCTAATGCTTTATGGAAACCTGGTTCTCTTTATTGGAGCCGATGTCCATGGCAGTTACGGTTACATGAGCCGCTATATAACATGGAGGAGAGCTGTGTCTTCTCTATGGCAATAATTATCTTTCTGAAGAATGGACATTGCCTTTTTAAAACAAGTTAATATTCCCATAATCCTCCTCCTCTGTTGCGTTCCAGTCACCCTTTAAATAACCAAATCTGGGCTTCCATGGTTGGGCTAATATTTCTTTGTTTCTTTTTTTCTATTACAATTAGTTTTTTTGCAAAGGTTGACTGACTTGTTGGTTTTTCTAACTGTTTTAATTTTGTTCTTTCTAAAGTCTAAATGAATGCCACATATTACAGTTGTGACTGCTTTTCCGGGGTCACCTGTTTTAGCTCTAACACATCCATCGCCTGCAGACAGCTTCATGCCCTGTTCTTTTTGTTTGTGCAGGTAATGTCATTTAAACATGCTTTTCCCGTATTATTATGTGTGAACTCCAAAAAGTTCTGGAGAGAAACAAAACATGTGTTATTTAAAAAAAAAAACTGTGCATGGATTTCAAAGAAAATTTGCATCCATGTAAGCTTTTAGTTCCATCTTCCCTCAAACCTTGGGATTCGTGTGTGTGTGCTAGAATTTACCCCCAACTGTCGCCCAGTTTCTGCCTGGAGTTTCCCAGTGAGGCATCCAGCAGAGGGCAGGAGAGAGCATTCCCAGGCCCACCAGGATGAGATTTTCTCTGAGACATCCTGCCAGGAAAAGCTTTGGCGGCTGAGCACCACTTTCAACACGTGTTAGAATCATTTTGCAGAAACCTAAGAATACTGGCACCTGGGCTCCCCCTTCCCCCTTCCCCTCACCCCTGCCACAAGAAACCACAGGAACCGAATCTCTGGAAACAGCCCAGACTTCATGTGACAGTCAGTGTGGAAGCTCTAAGCACTGGGAGAATCGTTGCCAATGTCTCTGACCATGGGGTGGCAGAATTGGCACCACAGAGAACCTTCCGGAAAGCTAGGGAGAGTGAAGAGGGCATGAGGCCAAGGGTTGTCCATCGGTCCTCCAGCTGGACTTCTCTTCCTACAAGGGGCAAACTGATAAGGACAGGGATTTTACAAACCTGATTCTGAATATTTTTTCTTTTTTCTGAAATCAATGGTTCTTTCCTTTTGCTCTTACAATACGTGCGCGACTTCTTGACAAATGCCCAGCGCTGTCAGCATGGGTGTTAAATGGTGCTGCTGTCTGGACTGTGGAAATCAAGCCTACTGCTTTCTGCCTGGTCTCTCTCCCTAATCCTGTCAGTCTCTTGCTGTCCCCTTCATTCTGCTCTTGATGACTTCCTGCTCTGTGTCTGAGGTTCTGATGGCTTCATGCCCAAGTAACTCCTTCTTGGGTGACTTTCAGGGAAAGAGGCACAATGACTCTGAGACAGACTCCCCTTTCCTGGGCCCCCTGTGCTTCCCTAGGCACCTGAGCAGGTGGCCGAGCTAACGCTAAACCAGCGTGGAGCAGGGAAGGTGAGCGCAGGAGGGGCTCCAAGAGTCCCACTGTGCTTGTCTTCAGTTCATTTCTTTCCCTTTCATTGAAAGACTTGAAGACAGGGGAAAACAGAGACCAAACCCATGCCCTGGTTCACTCCCCAAACGCTCACACCTGCCCCCCTGCCTTCCTGCCCTCCTGCCTTCCTGCCCTCCTGCCTTCCTGCCTGACTTCTTCCCATGTCTCTCTTTCTCTCACTCTGTGTTTCATGCTCAACCTGCAGACTCAAGCTGGAGAATGCAGCTTCCTAGCTGAGCTGCATGTGGTCCAGCTTGAAGTCTCTGGACGTTCACGCTTTTAACCAATCTCCGATGACCATTCTTCACACGTGCCGCTAAGAAAAGTCCAAGCTTGTCAACACACCCAAGGCAAAGAAGCATTTTGGAGGGATTCCAGCAATATGGAATTTGTCAGCCATGAGAGCTCAAGCTCTTAGTGTCAGGGTCCTGGCCTTCCTCCCAACCCTGCTCAGCACTGCCACCTCCGGCACCGCGACCTGCTCACGATCTAAAGTGTGCTCTTCAATCCGCCGATTCCAGCTGCTGGAATTCGAATGAACCTTGCTGCCTCTTCTAAGAAGCTCTGTAAAGCACGCCCTTGCTTCCCCCTGCTTGGTCCCTGATCTCTTCACTGCCAAGGCAAAAGCCCTCCTTGCTCAGTTTCCTTAAAAAGTGTCCCCCATCAGAAAGACAAGCCATAGCCTGGGAGGCAGCATTTGCCAAAGACATCTCTGATAAGGGACTGATATCCAAAATCAACACAGAACTCTCAAAATTAACAAGAAAACGAAGAAGATGAGCCACCTCATCTGTGAAATGGATCAAAGAGCTGAACAGACAGCTATGGATGGCGCGTAAGCAAGTCCAAAGGCGTTCACCATCATACATCATCAGGAAGCTGCAAATTAAAAACACTGAGACACCACTGCCCAGCTGTGGGCCAAGCTCCCAGGGACCGGGCCAGCCTCTGCTGCTTTCTCAGGCCAGAAACAGAAAGCTGGGCTGGAAGTGGAGCAGCCAGGACACAAACCGGTGCCCATATGGGATGCTGGCACCACAGGGCGGAGGATTAACACCCCCCCACACACACACACACAGAAGCACTGTGCAAGAATGGGCAAGCAAGTGGACAGCCGTCGTTGAGCTAGGACGCCATCCCCCAAGACAATATATGATTTCAACCAAAAGGCAAAACTAGGAGGGGAGGATAGTAGTAAAAAAAAAAAAACACACAAATAAACAAACAAACAAAAAAAACCTCAATGGGTGATTAGGGGATGAGTGAAGAGGGCTGAACAGAGAACCGAGGATGCTTAGGGCCGAGAAACGACTCTGATTCTGTGATGGTGAATTCATGGCACCTTGCATGTGTCCAAAACTCCGAGAATGCACAATACCACAGTGACCACTGATGGACAGATGGGTCCCCCCTATTGCAATCTTTGGGTAATGATGATCTGTCAGTATCGGGTAATCAAAGGAAAGGCATTGTGGCACAGTGGGTGGATGCCTTCAGTTGGGTCCCATCTCCACTTTGGATTCAGCACTCTGCAAATACGCAGTGGGTGAGGCGCCAAGTGCTTGGATCCCCGTCACCCACGTGGCTGATTCAGAGGCAGCCCTTGGCAGCTTTGACCTGATGGAGCCCAGGTATCGCAGGCATTTGGGGAGGGAGTCAGTGGATGGATTAGCTCTCTCTCTGCTCCTCCCCTTCTCTCTCTGTCACTTTTTCTTTCTAATAAATGAATAAACAAATCTTTGTAAAAGGCAGGTTGTACTGCTCTGGTGTGGAGCGTTGATGGCAGAGGCGCTGGAGAGGTAAGAGCACGGAATTCGCAGGAAAGCTCTGCCTGTTGCTATTGGTCTCTGTGAATCGAAAACCTGAAGTCTATGGAAGGGGCAAAAGGAGCTGCCGAGGGGTGGCGGGGGAGGGGAAGGTCAGTCTTTCCTGTCCCAGGCCTTGTCGCTGAGGCTGGCACAGCCCCCCACAGAAGCACTATTTGAGGATGGGGTCCCAAGTTGGACAGCCATTGTTCTCTGGGATCCAAGTCCTTCCAAGAGTGTGTGGCACCTGGTACCTGGGAATATTACAGCAGAAACACCCTGAGTGAATGAATAGGAAGCGCCGCAGACGCAAGACCAGAAGTTACCAAACTCCACCACACGAGGGCAGCATCACACAGTTGATGGAGCGTTCCCACCGCGAACACGCGAAGTGGTCAGTCCAAGGCAGCGCTGCTGGACCATCGGCTCACGCCGGTGTGGAGAACCCGCGTACGGCAAACACCAGCCGGCAGAATCAAGGAAATGACTCTCAGGTTTCAAATTGTCCCTCGCCAGCCTCAGTCGTTCCCTTCTATCGTGGGCATATTAAGTCTAAGAGTCACATCATTTTAAAACTGCCTACTAAATATTGTGAAAGGCCAGATCTCAAATGTTTCAGGAATAAGGACTAAAGATAGGGATAAAGATTGTGTTAAGAGGAATTTAGCTAAGCTTGGAGAGAGGACACCCCCTACTGACCGGTTTTGATCAACTTCTTAATAACTACAGTTAGACCGGATTCAGAGAATCACACTTTTACTCCTCACTTTAACAATAATTGTAAAGCCTCATGCTTTTGTCGATTTTCCCCATATGCTTGGGAAGACGTAGCAAATATCCAGGATGTAAGAAGTGAAGTGCTAACATTTGAGCTTGCACCATTAACAACTGAAACAGCAGCAATGTGGGACAGAGAAGACAGCCACGAGCTTGGAGAAAGCAGACCTGGGTTCATATCTGGGCTCAAGCTCAGCGCACCTGGTTCTGAGCCCAGCCCCTGGTCCAGAGCAGACCTCAGCCTCAGCGCAGGCAGCAACAATGATGCACGCCACACGTGTGCATGTGTGCAGAGAGGGACCCGCGGCAGTGACGTCAGACCCATGGCCCTGAGGATTCAGTGAGATGATAAAGCTAAGCAGCCTTTGCTTCTCGTAAAATGCAGAAAGACATCAGAATGTTCAGGGGACAATGGAACAAGAAGTTTTGAAATCGTCTGCTTGGGATTAATAAAGGTTGAAGGGAACCTGAGGTGGGTGACTATCCGCTGGAAACCCCTAGAAGGCATCTCTGAGATGGGGGAGGGGAGGAGGTCTTCTCCACCCCTCCCCCAGCAGCCTCCTGCACCCAGCAATGGCCCACAAGGCTGCAGGGGCCTTGACCCTCCTCAGGAAGGCTATGTGTTCAGTTCTGCAAGAAAGTCCACGCTGCTCAGGCCCAGCACACACGTCTCGGGACTAGGGGCTCTTCCCAGCCAATCAGAACCGGCCGTATTTCTGCCAGGAACCCTTCTTCCCACCCCATCACTCCACCACCGTGCACATAATAGAGTCCTCAGAGAAAAGACCCTAGGTCCATTCAGAATGCTGTTATTGCCACTGTGATTATTATGGCTATGACTGTGACAGTCGTTGGAGGGAAAGCCATCGGGATGCAGGCGGGAGAGGAAAGGTGGAGACTCGTGGCTGAAAGGACCAGCCAGTCTGAGCAGCTTCGGCATATCCCTGCCCGGGCTGCCTCGGGGCGCTGGGAAGATGGGCAGGTGCACAGAGGAAGCCCTTTCTGCCCCCTTCCTGCCCAAGACGTGGCCCTGCTGAATGTCTCCAGGAGCCCACACTTCCTCGCGGCCCTGTCTGGGAGTGCACCAGCTCAGACCCTCATCACGCTATGCCTCTGTTACACCAACACTCCCCTCACCTGCCTCCAACTCCCCTCCCTGCAGTGCAGCCCCTCAGGGGTCTGTCTTAATTCCGTGATACCCCACCACTCCTCAGTCAGTCAGCAGGTGCTTCCATAAGTTCCAGGATATGCTGATGTCTTCCTTGTGGCTTGCAAACATCCGAAGACTGGTGCTGTGAATGATTATTCTGTTTCCACCCCACCCCATCCCCAAAACTTCATGTGTAGAACTCCTACTTAAGGTGACTGGGTCGGGCAGAAGGGTGGCACCTTTGTGAGTGAGATCCCCCAGCACCCTGAGGAAGGAGATAAGAACGCAGCCGGAAGTCGCTGCCTATGAGCCAGAAAGTAGGGGGATCCCCAGGAGATCCCACATCTCCTCTTGGACTTCCGGCCTCCAAAACTGAAAGAAATAAATTCTTACTGTTTATAAGCCATATAGGAGCTTATAAACCAACTGGGCTGCCTGGTTACCACCTCATCCTCCAAGGAAAGCCAGCTCACTCATTCACATACCTGGTGCCTCCACCTGTGGCCGGAAGCTGAGTTAATCTCCACACCTAACTTGCTAGAAGTGCCTTGCCAACCTTCCATCTGCCTATTTTATGGTTATTATTCTTTCTTTATAGAGATTTATTTATTTTACTTGAAAGTTAGAGATAGAAAGAGAGAAAGAAAGAAAGTTCTTGCATCTGCTGCTGAACTCCCGAAATGGCCACTACAGCCAGAGCTGGGCTAGTCTGAAGCCAGAAGCTTCTTCTGAGTCTCCCATGTGGATGCAGTTGCCCAAGGACTTGGACCATCCTCTGCTGCTTTCCCAGGCCACAAGCAGGGAGTGGGATTGGAAGTGGAGCAGCAGAGACTAGAACCAGTCTCCCCATGGGTTGTTGGTGCCACAGACAGAGGACTAACTTGCTACACCACCACGTTGGGCCCTGACTCAAACCACCTTCTCCAAATATTTCCTAAGAGTTACTACCGCATTTCGTTTGTATTCAAGATATTCTGTGTTGACCTTGGGTTAAGTTCCACTGTTAGTTCCCGGAATCTGCAATGCCCCAGGACCAGGGTCTGTACCCCAGCTCTGCCTCCTTCCAGCAACCAGTGCCAACTAAACAAACGCTTGTGACTTGGGTAGATTCAGTCACCTGCCTGTGGTGTGTTCCTGAGACGACCCTGGAGGTGAGACCCTCACCTTAGCAGCCACAGTGCTGCGTGTGGACAAGGAGGCCTGGGCCACACACCGGGGGAAGGAAGCAGGTACAGACTCAGGCTGGGCACCAAAGCACAGCCTGTGCCGGGGCAATGCCTGGGCAGCTCTGTGACTCACAGCAAAGCACACAGAATCCAAGACCCATCCTGGGGAAGCTTCCCAACTTCATCACTCCCAGGACACGGCTGATCGTAGAGCCTTCGTAGATCTGCGGCAGGGAAGAGTCGGACATGTGCTGATACACAGAAAGATCTTGGTTATTCAGCAGTCATGGAGAGCAGTGAAAAACAGCATGCAGGTTCCTCTGGGGGCCTGGGAACAGTGGTGAGAAGGCCAGGAATGGGGAGGAGAGGAAGAGGGTGGAAAAACATGCCCTGGCCATTGGAGCGCATTCCCAAGATACCAGGCCACCCAGCAGCATTTCCCCAAGGGACACCTCCCTGTCCCAGTGTCCTGGGAAAGTGCACGAAAGGAAACCATCCCACAAGCCACCGTCTCCCCGATCTCAGCCCTGGTCACCACCCTAACCTGCTGCCTGCCCCCAAAGTATGGCTGGCATGAGCTGTGACTCCACAGGCACTGCTTGGTGCACAGGAGAAGAAAGCAGCCAGCTTGGAAGACTTGAGATCCCGGGCATGGAAGTCAAGCCTCCTGGACCCAGAGAAGTCCTCACTGCAGGTCAAGGGGGTGTCCCAAGTGGAAGGAAGAAGGTAGCTAGGGAGGAGGGAGGCGACTCAGCAGACACCTATAGCCCAAGTCAGTGTGTGGGTCCTGGAGTCAGGCTGCCTGAGTGCAAACCTGCACTCACCACCGTGACTTGGGAGACTTCTCCCAGCGCTCTCCAAGCGAAACCCCTGCTAAAGCTGGGCTGCAGGATGGTGGTGAGAGTGCTGCCCTCGGGGTACACAGCACAAGCTCACTCAGCCGACTGGCTTAGACTTGCCAGCAGCTATGGTGATGGGAATTGGTTCTTGACCCATGAATGAATCATTGCATACCCATTTCCCAGTTGACTAACTCAGGTTCAGAAGCCTGTGTCTTTCTCAAGAACACACAGCTAGGGCATGGTGGGTCTTATTCGACTTTCATGCTGGCTTTGCCTGGAAGTCCAGGGAGTGATCCAGATGGCCCAAGGAGGAGCTGGAATGAGGAGAGATGTTCCTGGGGAATCACAGGGTAAGGCAGATTCCGGTGTCAAACCAGATCCTCCTGACAGCCTGGTGAAATGCGGCAGCATCCTGAATCATCCCTGCGAGCGAGGTGGGTGCACGTCTACTGGGAACACCTCCCTCCTAGTTCCCTGCGACTCCAAGCTGTGCAGGACTTCATCCCCAGCCCCAGCACACACACACACACACACTTATAACTGAGGACACTTGATTCTTGGAGAATATTCTTGCAAAGGAAAACATAAGATTTTCTCCTAGGGGAAGCCGTAGGTGTGTGAATTTTTTTAAGACAGAGAAGCCCAATCTTGCCACCAGGATTTATTTGTATATTTGAAAGGCAGAGTTACAGAGAAAAGGAGTGAGAGAAAGATCTTCCATTTGCTTCAGACTGCAAAGGGCCAGTCTCAAGCCAGGAGCCAGGAATTTCTTCTAGGTCTCCCTTATAGGCACAGGGACCCAAATACTTGGGGCGTCGTATGCTGCTTTCCCATACCATTAACAAGGAGTTGGAATGGAAATGGAGCAGCTGGGACTCGAACCAGTGCCCATATGGGATGCTAACAGCATAATGGCAGCTTTACCCACTACACCACAGTGGGTAAAATCTGTTCACTGGAAGCAATAAGGCATTGTTTATCAACCAATTTTTCCAAAGGCCAAAGATCAGGGGCTACAGCTGGAGTTAAGATTGAAAAAGGGCTGACCCCGGAGTGAGGAGTGGCCTGGCTAGAAGCTGTGGTGGCCCTCACTCTCTGGCCATTGGTGTAAGGTCGCTGAGGGCTCGCTGAGGCTCACACCTGTGTAACGGTATAGCAGGTGATCCACAGATACCTGTTAAATGAACAGAGAGGTCGCCTTCATCCCCACTGAGCTTAGGAGCGGTCCTTCCTGCCGTCCTGCTGGCTCCCTAAGCACCAGCCCCTTCACCCCAGGCTCTCCAGGGTGTCCCCTCTGAGAAGCGCCCACGCTGGGCATAGCAGCCGCGACTCCACCTGTGACAGGCAGAGTGATCCCTCTGCTGGCCAGGCCTGGGACTGCAAGGCATCAGGGCCAGGCAGCGGGCAGCCCAGAGCAGGGTCCGT
The DNA here is from genome assembly GCF_030435755.1 of Ochotona princeps. Classification (NCBI taxonomy): domain Eukaryota; kingdom Metazoa; phylum Chordata; class Mammalia; order Lagomorpha; family Ochotonidae; genus Ochotona; species Ochotona princeps. The sequence goes on along the minus strand of NC_080839.1, from coordinate 14,699,112 downwards.
GCACATCACATCCACCTGAACCTATGCTGAAACTGAGATGGGCCGATGCAGCCCCCCAGAACGCCCCAAGTTCAGCGAGTCAGGGGTGGGACCTGCAGCTCATTCTAGCAGGTTCCTGACCCCAGAAGCACACCTGAAGGACAGCTGACCTGATGACCTGAACTTTTTCCATGCCTGAGGTTTTTGGCTTTTGTGGCTAAGTTGCAGCATACAGCAGGGAGAAAGGAGAGTTGCAGAAGAGGAGGAATTCCCAAATACATCAGCAGCAGTAGATGCCTGGCTAATCCTCCACCTTCAAGCACTGGATCCTATATGGGTGCTAATTCATGTCCCAGCTGCTCTACTTCCCATCCAGCTCCCTGCCTGTGGCCTGGGAAAGCAGCCAAGGATGACCCAAAGCCTTAGGACCTGCATCCGTATGGGAGACCTGGAAGAAGCTCCTGGCTCCGGGCTTCCAATTGGCTCAGCTTTGGACATTGCAGCCTTTGGGGGGAGTGAATCAACAGATGGAAGACCTTTCACTCTGAATCTCCTTCTCTCTGTATAGCTGCCTTTCCAATACAAATAAATAAGTCTTAAAAACAAAACAAAAAGACATGGCACCCTGAACCCCATGGATCTACTCTCACATCCCTTCTGTGCTCAGATGTCTCATTTGGCTTTTGTTGGAGTCTGTATCTGAGGCCATCTTTTATGGCAGCAGCTGTTTGAGTTCGTAATGCAATACTTTATGGGGAAGCACATGGAAAATATGAAGTACAAGGTAGGGGGTTTATTTTGAATGTGTGTTTCTATTTTCTGTTTTCACCTCCCTCAAGAAAGCAAATGATGATTGTCATAAAAAGACTGAGAGGCATTTGATGGGAGACAGTCGAACGGGGTGGAATGGAGCGGATTCAGATTAAATAAGAGGATCATTATCCCTCTGAGGAACCAAATGAATGTGGGGAGGAAGCCAGCAGAGCTCCAAAGCAGATGTCTCGCACATTCCCCGAGGACTGGGAAGTGGACAGGTGCCAGCTTGGTGGGACACAGGTGCTGTGGAGACAGTGCATCGGGTGCAGAGGTCTGGGGTCCACACGGAGGAGGAAATGCATCTTTTGTATGGCAGGAGGGGTGTGCCTGGTGTCCAAAATGCCTCAGGAGGGGCTGTGGTCAGAATATTTGGTGGTCACAGCTCAGAATGCAGAATTTCCGATTCCCTGACCCCTGGCCAGTGTCTCTGCCACCACCCTAAGGGTTCTTACCTACAAGGACATTGTGGGGGTTGAAGAAGGCTCCTGCCCTGAGGCATGCACCTCCCCTGCAGCTGGCCCAGGCATGGTTGTCTGGGGAGGATGCTGGGACAGAGGGCCAAGTGGGCACAAAGCCCACTGAGGACTCAGGAGGGGCCTTGGGTGGGCCACAGTCCTGCCCACCTGAAAGTTGCCTCTGAGACTCCATGTCAGTTTTGTAAGGGACTCTCTTCTCTTTGTGGAGGGAAGAAGGCCCAGGAGAGGCCAACACCAGAGTCCTAGAAGGCACCTAGCCAGCCTCTGGGCCAGGCTAGAGGATCCCAGTGTGGCAGGGACACAGCCCACAAACTGCCGGTGGAGTGTCCCATGTCACACAAGAGCCCTTCTCAGAGAAGCTGGCTGCACTCCTCCCCAGAGTGGTCTCAAGGCAGGAGCCCAGGCACTCCGGAGAAGTGGACGGCAGGCCAGGGTGGCGCCAGGCAGCCTGGGGCCTCAACAACCCCATGACCTTCCTCCGACCTCTGTACGGAGCCAGGTTGGGCAAGAGCCCTGGGTGGAGCCCACTGGGAAATGCGCTGTGGAAACACACCTGGGCCTCAAGGACCTGTTCTCTGCTGGAATCCAGACAAACAGGAGCACTGAACTATTACCCACGAGACGCCCGCAAGTTGGGGGTCAGGGCTCAAAATGTCAGCGCTGTGAGAAGGAGCCCTTGTTAGGTAGAGCAGTGAGACTTGGGGGTATCAGTGCCCCACGAGTGCCTATGAGCCACATGGCTGCTAACACAGAAACAGAAAACCAATGCACTTTCATAGAAGAGGTCTGAAATAAAGGAGGTGAAAAGGAGTCAGGCCAGCTAGCCACATTGTGCTGCATCCTAGCTGGCACATGTTTTGAATCATAACGACAAACCAGAATGTTCTCTGATCCATGGAATAGCATAGCGGGGAGCTTGGAAGGCAGCTTTCGGGACATTTTGAAGAAATCACTATTAGGACAAACATCGTATATTCTCTCCCTGATGGAAGGCAACCTTCGTGCAAGAAATGCAAGATCAATAGATAGATAGGTAAACATCTACGTACATATATTCATCTACAAGAACTGAATAATGGAGACTATCATATCTGGACGTGAAGTGAAGACACAGTGCAATATGCATCTCTCCTCTTGAATCAAAGATGAGCTTCCAATGAAACTGTTACACGTATCTTGACAATAGAATGCTGGACTTGCTACCATTGTACCTGCAATGTTAGGATGCACTTAAATAGCAGAATGGTGGACCTGTGAAAGTTGCGGGACTGTACTATTGTAATAATGGGGTGGGGAAACAGTTGGGAAAGAGGAGGTGGTAAGTGGAAAGGAAGGGGAAATTCCTGAGCCTATGGAACTGAATCATGAAAAATAAAGATTTAAAGGGGAAGAAAAAAAGAAATGACTGTTTTGCTCAAGGAGGACAGGAATGTGGGAGACTGCAGAGCCAACCCCAGTGTCCTGCAGGTATCACAAGGTGCTGAAGGAGAAATGTACCTGACCTAGCATCTGACACAAACTTTTTGGAGAAACCACAGCCCCGAACATCAAGGCCCTTAGACACATCCCCACCCCGCCTTGGGCCAGGACTTCCGTTCGGAGGAATTTATCTCAACCAAGTAATCAGGAAGCAGCAAAGAGTTTCCCACAATGATGTTTACTGTGGTGTTATTTACAATATTGAAAAATTAGCAACAGCCTAAGTATCTAGTACGAAGGGAACATTACATCGTGATCCATCCATGCCATGGATAATTTGGCAACCATTAAAAATACGTTTTCAATGATTATTTAATGATATGGGGAATGTTTAGAACATCAGTGAAAAGAACAATTGGATTTAAAAAGAATAGACAGTCCATGTGATTCCAATTTTGCAAAGCATGTGCAAGCTCACACATGCACAAATGGGAAGAAACACACTAAAATACCAACAGCGCTCAGCCCTGAAGTGACAGTCACTGCTGGTTATTCCCATGTGGGTTTTCCTATACTTTAAAAATACTCTGCAATGCCTAGGCATACTCTTATGATCAGAAAAAAAAAAGTGTACTAAAAATATTTCAGAAGCCGTTTTCTGCCTCACAGGTGACAGATTTGAGGGTTGCATCCACAGCACAAGTTGTTCAAGGTCAGCTTTTCAGGAGGCATGACCTCCCAGCCCCAGTTACCCAGGTGTGTACCAAGTGGCAGGTGGGAGAGAGGGTAGCTAGGTGAGGGGATCCCTGGCATGAAAAAGGGAAATGGTATTTACTGGGCTCCAGCCATAGCTTGGTCTCAACCTGAAACTGAACTTGCATTCAAATCTGAAACTTGGAATCAAGTAATTCCTGCACCCAGCTTAAACGAGGAAATGGTAATGCTGAACCTGGGGCCTTTCTGCTTGCTAGGCACATGTCTGAAGCAAGCAACCTTCTTCTTCTCCCTGCAGGAGCCAGGCCTGTTCACCTGCTCTGGCCGCTAGCATTGCCTCCTGGGCCAAGAAACAAATCAAAAATCTTGCAAAACACCTCCTGGAGGATCTGTGTAACCTCCAGGAGACCCCAGCAGGGCCGGAGTTGCTCAGGGAGTTGCCTAGGAGGTGGCTGAATTCTCAGTTGGAGGGTGGGCTCAGCACCCCAGTTCCTCCTCCTGACTGCGTGCCTCACAGGGTCTCCCACGGGTGCTGAGAGGCACCACTGAACTGGGGCAGGGGCGAGGGGCAGCATGTCACGTGGAGCCCCAGACACCAAACCTGGAGCCATGATCACATCCATCTCCCACCTGCGGACCCCCTAGGGGGTAACTTGAGCCATTTCTCTTTTTGTATGTGGGATTTTCAGTGAGTCCTAGAGAAAGAACCAGGCTGGATATATAGTTCTAAGGACGGTTTGAGCACAGGTGCCTTCCAGAGTCGGCTGCTGCTCTCCTCCCTGCCTTTCCTCACTGACTGTTTCCACATGAACGCACACATGCATGTATACACACTCACGCAACACTCCCATGCACACACTCAGGCTCCCTGTAAGAGCTCTGAGCGCCAGCTCACTTCAGTCATTCCTAGGCTCTGAGCAAGAAGTACAGGAAGCAAAGTGTTGTCCAAACGTGGGAGCTGAACACCCCACAAGGAAGCAGTACATGTAAGGTCAACAGTCACAAACTCCAGCAAGGGACTCCAGGAACTCAGCTATGAGGCTCCACCAGATGCCAAGAAATAAAATTTTCTCCCATTTTAGAACAACTGCAGCTGGGTGGGGGTGGGGGGCATTTGAGGGATGGGTATAAGCCCTATTTCCTGATTTTTCAGGATTTGCGAAATAGCCTTTGGTTGTCAAAGAGGGGCTGGGCTCATGGTATAGTCCCAGCAACACCAACATCACATGGTGAAGATTCAGTTAGAGTTCTGGTTGCTCAAATTCCAATCCAGCTGCCTGCTAATGCACCTGAGAAAGCAATGGTTGGTGGCCAAGTGTTTGGGCCTCTATCAGCCGCGGGGGAGACCTGAATGGAATTTCGGGCTCCTGACTTCAGAAAAAAATATTTTCTAAGGAAAGGCAGTTGTTCACTATCAATGTATTACGATCTGTCGTCTCCCTCACCCTCACCTCCCTGAGTACTGTAGCAGCCCTCCCTGGGTCTCCAGCTGTGCGACCTTGAGGAGTTGACATGACTGCTATGAAACGAGGGTGTGAGGGTCAGGTCGGCTCCCAGTCTGAAACTGCATCATCCAGCCTAACCCTGAACTTGTCTAGCAGACCACGACGTACCACCCTGCTGGTCCGGTCTGGCCCTCTGCCTAATTTCGTAAACGCAGTGTTAACAGAACACTGCAGTGCCCGTTCATACGTACATACATGCTCTGTGGCTGCTTTCCCACCACATAACCAGCTGCCACACAGAGGGCCACCAAGTTAGAAATATTACTCTCTGACCTTTTCTGGGAAAACTTGGCTGACTCCTGGCCTATTCCCCAGGGAAGCTTGGATGAGATGAAGGGGAGCCAGGCAAGCGGTCAGCAGCTCCCAGGCGTCCATGCACAGGCTGTGAGACTATTTCCAGCTCCACCCGGCACCACCTCTTGGGCTCCCACAGCAGCAGGCGACAAACTTACGGAATGCATGCAGTGAAACTTTATTCTCATTGTCCTAAAACTGCAGCCTCTCAGCTTCACTGAATGCCCTCTTGGCAGACACAGCTATCTCTCTCTCCCTCTCCACTCCTGCCACAGCCCACAGCCCACAGCCCCCAGCCTGCTCTCCCTGCCTCTCCTCAGACTTTTTACTGCTGCCTTTTTTAAATTTTTTTAATCAGTCTGTCCTCACACAGAAGCCTCCCCTTCCCCTTGAGGGTTTTAATTGTTCGTCTCTGAACCATGTCTAGGTTCAGGATGTCTTCAAGCAGCGCCTGTGACCAGGACCGTATGCTTACAGGAGCAGACAGACTGTGACTTCAAGGAAGCAGAGAAAACATGGTCATGTTCTCAGGCCCGAAGGCCGAATGGGCAGATCAGCACTGAATCCTGATTCTTGCGCCTGGCAGCTGTATGACCTTCGTCAGTGACAGTCAAAACCATGGGTGCGTGAGTCCGAGTGCTGGTGAGATGTGGCGCTTGGGGCAGAACCTGCACATGTACCCACTCAGGGGGTGCAGTTAGTATGGATCAAGCAGCCAGAACTCCAATTACATGTTTATATATGTACATATATATATATGCATGCCTACATACAGTGTGTACGTATGTATCCACACACATACATATACGTATATGAAAATAAAATATCTAGTTGAAATCCAAGATGCAGTCTCTTTACACAGAAGGCCACGGGTCAACATCAGTGTAATATGCATTTTTTAGAAAGTTTGTAGAAAATGAAACTAAAAGATAAACTTATTTTTACATGTAAAGAGAAAGGTTTGAGATCAGCCTTATGAAGCGGAAGATGAAGTTTGCAATGCCAGCATCCTGATGTTCCAGAGTGCAAGTTCAAGACCTGGATGTTCACCTGCCAATCCGATTCTGTGCTAAGACAATCTGGAAAGGCAGCAGACGATGGCCCAAACACTTGCAGCTTCTGCCTCCCGTGTGGCAGACCAGGCTGCAGTCTTCAGCTCTGACTTTGGCCTGCTTCAGACCCAGCTGCTGCAGCCATTTGAGGAGTGAGCAAGATTTTAAAGATTTACTTATTTATTTGAAAGGCAGAATTACACATAGAGAGAGAGATCATCTATCTAGTAGTTCACGCCATCCACTCCCCCACCCCACCAAAGAGATGAACTTAGAAGCCAGGAGTTTGTTCTGGGTCTCCCAAGCAATTGAGCCATCTTCTGTTGCTTTTTCAGGCACATGAGTAGGATGCTGGATGGAAGTGGAGCAGCCAGGACTCAATTCAACACTTATATGGGATGCTGGCATTCCAGGAGGTGACTTTAGCCGCTGTACCACAGTGCCAGCCTTCAACTAAATACTTTTTTAAAAATGATAAAAGTCTACTAATTTGATGACAAGGATGAAATGCAATACCTTCAGCATCAGTTGAAAATTTGTGCCTGAGTCAATAGAGACAGATATCCTAAGTGTATTATGCATGTCATAATACATATGTTTTATGAACTTTTTGATATCTCTTAAACAACACAGAGTAGCAAATAGTGACACATGTATTATCAGTAATCTGTAAATGATTTAAAGCATATAGAAAGATGATTTCAGATAGATGTAAATACTATACTTTTCTTTGAGAGAGATAGAAAAATAGCTGGAGCTTCTATTCACTGGTTCATTCCCCAGATATCTGCAACAGCCATGTCTTAACCAAGGTGGAAGCCGGGAACTAGGAACACAGTCTGTCTCTCAGGTTTGCACTAGCAGGCAGCTGGAGTCAGGAGCCAGAATCAAGCATCAATGTCAGGCACTTTCATATGGGATGGCAAAGTTTTGTAGGGTTTATCATTATTATTATTTCAAGAACTTTATCATCCATTATCCACAGATCTTGGTTATCTGTGGATGTCAAGGGATGATTGTACACACACATACACAAGTGTGCACACACAGACACAAACACACACCACAATGTGTCTTCCAAAAGTTCATGGAAAACACACATTATCATTCAGTAATTCTATGTTCTGCGAGATTTTTGAACTGTGTATACATATATATACAGCTGGGTCACGGTACAAGGTATCTTAATTTTCATTCCAAGTTCTCGCCCCTGCAGAGATAAGATTTCAAAGCTGAAGCATTAACTGCAGTGAATAAGCAAGAGCAGGATTTGTTTAAAGTCAGAGATCCCTGCCATGATGTCTGAGAGTCACCTGTGGGGAGAGGGCAGGAAAGGAGGCCACAAAAAAACCCAAAGCCAGGACCAGAAACTCAAGTGCAAAAGGGCCATTTCTAATGTGTCACAGTCCCCTTTATGGGGTAGCAAATGGTGTCCTAACGAAATATACACACGGAGTGGAGTCTGTATGAGACTTGGCATGTGTAAGGTTTTCTTGGGGGAATTTTAACTTCTACAGGGTCATCATGGCAGATCCTCTTCCCTGTTTTATGAGGAGCAGGTGCATCATGGGAAGGCAGGCATCCTGGACTGAGACCTAGAGAGTAGAGTCACAAGGCAGGGCTGGCAGAAGTTATGAAAGCAGAACTGCCAGCCTGCTATTCCTCCCACGTCTTCCAGTTTATTCCCCAGTATCAGTGTAAGTATGCAGATCCATGCCAGCTTACACACACCCATCCACATACACCCGTATTTATATATAAGACATTGAAAACTCATACAACTTCTCAGCCCCACAGAGCATCAGGGACCTAAAGGCTGCCTTGCAGTCTGGGAGGAGGTTAGAGTAGACAGCCTAGCCAAATTTAAAGCTCTAAATGAGGAGCTACAACTGTTCAATAATCACTTGAGCTGAAGTGCTCTCAAAACCCACTTTCTGAAAAAGTGCTTTGGCAAGCATTTATTGAACATCTAATATGAGCCAAGCCCCTTCACATAGGGCCTGTCCTTTGCATTCCTAAGTATTGGTTTACAGCTCATTAGCCATTTGACAGGGCAGCTGGGAGGGCAGGGGGTGAAGAGAAATATAACCCTGGAGGGTCCCAAGCCATTGTCACCTGGGGAGACACCCCCCTGGGACAGGAAGGCAAGTCCGTGAGAACCTATGCCTCCTTTCACCTGCACCCAAGGCATCCTCTGACATTTGGAAAACACAGACCCCTCCCCAGGTCTTTCTGGGGTTCCCTGTGACTTTACAGAGCCAGCTCTCCCTGCTGGGTTACCTGACATAGGCTTGGGAGAAGTGTATCACTCCCTCCTTCCCTGCTACAGCCAAGTGACCCCACAACCATAACAGGCCCTTGTTCCTAATCTCAGGGCCGACGAAGGGGACACTGCAAACACAGACGGTGGGATCAGGAGCTGGTAGAGGTGGGGAGGACCCCAACAGGTCTTGGCGTCCTCAACCTGGGTTTACCTAGGTGACTTGGACTTTTTAAGAAGCCAAAGCATTGCCATCGGACTCGCTGGTTTTCCCAAAAGCAGACGCCTATCTCTAATAGGGATCGGCATTAATGACAGAGACAAGTCCTTGGGAAGATTAAAGGCCTTGTATAATTAAAAAGATAAGAGCCTGCCTAGGAGAAGGAAATTGGGATTCAATTAACAGGAGGCCTCTCCCCACAGCCACTCCCGCTATCAAATGTTCCACTCAGAAGTGGCCCCTCCACTTGCCCCAGAGTGAAGTGAAACGCTGAAGGGCTCTTATTTATGGCCTACTGGGAGTTGGGCCTGGGGCCCTGCTGGGCTGGGGAGTTTGTTTACTTAGGGTTCAGGTGGGGAGGGGCAAGCAACACAAATCCTGCAGGAGGAGGCCACAAGGTGCTTTTGACTCCTTTTCTTTCCCGTCTCAGTTCCTCTGATCTTCTTGACAGGGGAAGAAAAATCCTCAATAGAGGGTCTATTTCCTTCCTCCCTCAGCCCGAGGCTGACACGACAGGCTAAGGGTCACTGCTGAGAAAGCTCTGTGGGCTTATTTGTGTTGGGAAAACCACGCCACTTCCCCCTTTCCGTCTTTCTCAGGTTTCCATAAAGGCAGAGGGAAGATAAGGTGGGAGAAGCAGCTACCCAAATGGCCTGTAGGATCGGACCTGCCCGGTGGGGTTTGGCTCCCACTTCTGGGGAACCTTTCAAGGGGGTTCAAAGTTGCAGGCAGAGTCGAGGCCCACCAGGCTGGCCCCTGTGGGTGGGAGATAGCAGTGCCAGCCCTAGCAAACCCCAGGGAGCATGGGCACTGGTCCCAAGGGATCTGCCACTCAGTGGCAAGGAGGTCCTTTTGCGTAGATGGGATGTGCTTTGGATAGTGAGTGGCAAAGTCTGCCATGTGCAGCTTCCCCTAGGCTCTCTCTGTAAAGGGACCCTCAGAGTCCTCAGTCACAGACACCATTACTTTCCTTCAACCCCAGGCCCCAGTAAGCAGCAGCTCCTGGTCTCTCCATGGAACACTCAAAGCTGTGGATGGGGCCAGTGAAACTAAGCAAGATGGCTTCTAGGAACCACTCAAGGATATCTGAGGAAAGAAAACAGGACCCAAGGCAGTAGTTGGACACAGGGGGGGCAAATGTGCAGATAGAGTAAAATTAGCCACCATATTGGCTCTTGTTTCATACCCAACTAACTATCTGGAAGTCATATTCAGGTTGTTCATTAACTTTACTTAGTGTTCCATAGCCGAGCAAGAGATAAAGCGATCTTCCATCCACTGGTTCATTCCTACAAATAGCTGCAACAACCAGAGTTGGGCCAAACAGAAGTTTAGAGCCTTAAATTCCATCTGGGTCTCTCACGGGGATAACAGGGCCCAAGTACTTGGGCCAGCTTCTGCTGCTTTCCCAAGTGCATTAGCAGGGAGCTGGGTTGGAAGTGGAGCTGCTAGGTCTCAAACTAGTGCTGTAATGTGGCATTGCTGGCTTTTCATGACCTGACCTGCAGTGTCACAACATTAATCCTAAACTGCAGGCTTTAACTATGGATCAGGACCTTCCTGTATTCATGGTTTTCACAATGCCTCAGTTAGGACTTTCTGAGCCTTAGACTTTAAATCCATAAAACAGGGAGAGCAAGGTGGCCATGTCCTCAGCCGGTAGAATCTGAATGGGAACCCAGATACAGTGACATACTGGAAGATAGCAAATGGAAGGCCGATTGCCATGACTGTAGACCAGCGTTTGCCTTGCCCCTACACCTCCCTCAATGCCCACATGGGTCACCTCCCCACTAACTCTCAGCAAGAGAATGACAAAGCAGCACAATCAGCAACAGGGCCAGATGCAGACCTTGAGTCCAACGCACAGCAGCCAGTTCTACAGAAATGAAAGCTGATTTTTTAGTGCCAAATCAGGGGCTGACAGGGATAGCAAAAGTTTGGGGCTAGAAGGAAGAGGTGAATGCTGGGTGGCCAGCTTGGGGGATGTGGTTACACGGTGAAGACCTCAGGATGATCAGTTACAGCCATTGTTTTCCTAAAAGAGAAACTAAAAGTTAGCCTCCATTGTGATGCCCCCCTGTGATTCCCACCTGCTGGAGTTTACACATTTGTGTAATCAATTCCTCCCCAGACCTGAGAGGGTTGTCCTGGGGGGGAGGGGGCCATGAGAAACTGAGGAAATGTCAGTATGTGTATCCTCTGAGCCTTGGTTTACTCTGAGCCTTGGTTGTAACACACAAGTGGGTTCTGCCTTGCAGCCCTCAGTCTGTGAGAAGCCAGCAGCCATGACATGAGGTCACACGAGCAATCTTAACCGAGTTGACCCCCAGGGAGAGGGGCCTCTGTTGCAGGGTGGGGCTGCAATTCAGCCTCCTAGCATCAGCCAGCAAGGGGGCCTTGTGAATGAGCCATCCTGGGTGGAAGATTCTCCAGCCACAGTCAAGCCTTCAGATGACTGTAGCCCCAGTCACCTTGAAAGCCTGTAAGTAGAACCTCCCAGTTATGCCACTCTCACAGTCCTACCTCTTTACGACTGGGAGGTAATTAAGTTTGCTCTTTTGATTCACCAAGGTATACTGTGTAGGAATGGAAAGCCAATACAGAGGGTGGACAACAATTCTAGTTACATTCAGGATTTTCACAATGCCATTACTTCATTCTTAGATTTGCTCTCTGGCTCAAAGGCTGATAATCTGTAGCTTGAAGGGGCTAATCAGCCTTTCCAAGTTCACATTATGTGTGGTACAGACAAATAAAGAAGCCAAGCATTCGACTTCTAGAACTTTCTCGTGACACACAATCCAGGGTCTGAAATCATCTTCTGTGAGCATTGGGCATCACATAGGGCATACTCAGTGCTGGAAGAATGACACTCTGGGTGCTCTAGGGTACAAATAGGAACACCATCCTGAGGGGAGTGAGGGGGTGACCTTGGTTTCAGCCTAACCTGCTAAATTATCCTGGACTTTCCCAACTATAATTCAACAAGCCTCAATTGAGTGCCTGCTGTATGACAAATGCCAAAGAAGCCACGGCTACTGTTTGTATTTCCTGGAGGCACAGTTCAATAGAGAGCCAAGGGGGGTGAAAAAAAAGAGAGAGCAAAGAAAAAAATAAGAAAGCTATAACATTTGAGCTTGAAATGTCACAGAGAGCCAAGGAAGGTATCTGATGGATTGCCCTGTCATTTCCAAGCCAAAAGAAAAAATTTCAGATCCATCAATTTGTCCCTGCCCTTTTAATCCAAACAATATTTCATAGCATCAGAACGCAAAGGAATTATTTCCTCAGACATTTAGCTCTGTATGTAGATAGTTGAGCATTTAACCAGAAAGAAGCAAGTGGGTTGTTAGTGTCGAGGCATCAGATTGATTCAGATTATGCACAGAATATCCTGTAACATCTGTGAGAGTCTATGTGGTGTCATTTGTCCATTCCTTCATTCATGGAGAGACCACTATTCGCACTGCTCTTCTTGGAGCCATGAACATGAAGAGACAGCTGTGTGCACAGCCCCTATCTGCCCAGGCAGAGGACTGTCTGGCCTGTTACGGGCCTGCGCTCTGCCTGATGTGGAGTTATGGCCTTACGTGCACAAGAGGTGAAAGGCTCCTTCTCCTGAGAAGAAAAGATAATTGGCAGCTGGCAGTCTGTATGAATGATGGTTTCATGAGGAAGACTTCCCAAGTTTGAGGATTCTCCAGGCCTCAAGTGCTGCCTTCTTGTCATCCCCCAGGTCTTTGCAGTCTGCCTCCTCCACACAACGCTGCTGGTCTCCCCAGTTAGTGTGATCTCTTCCTTCCCACCATGTGTTGCTGCCCTGTCTTGGTTATCTGCTTCTGTGTATGAGTTTCCCATGTGTGCATCTTCCTTTCCTACTAGACTGGGACCTTGGATAGACGTATCTTATAGACCTATCCAATATCACGCACAGGGAGTAAGAAGTACCTCTTTATGATAATGACTTGAATGAAGAGAAATGTAGAGGGAGGGTCGTTTCCCAGATCTCTCAGGAGATGAATGAAGCAAGAGAGGTCAGACAGCACAGGAATGATCAGAGAACGGCAGGAAGGCCAACTTGGCTGATAGAAGTCAAGATATAATGCATGAGAAGGCAATGAAATGATGAGTCACAAAATTTCTTACCAAGTTAAACACACCATATAAGCCAGCTATTTCACTCCTACACACCTATCCAGAGGAAATGAGAACACATTCACACAGGGACATGGATATGAATATTCATAGAAGCTTAATTCATAAGAGCCCCAAACTGAAACCAATCCAAATGTCCACATCAGTACAATGGAATACTGTTCAGCAATCAAATAAAAAGGAGTGAACTGTTGGTACTTGCAGCAAAATGGTTGGATCTCAAAGATTTCATGCCAAGTGGAAGAAACCAGACATAAAAAGACTTCATTCTCTGATTCTATTTGTATGGAATTCTAGAAAATGAAAAACTAATAGTGACAGGAAGGAGATTCATGGTTGTTTGAGACCACAAGTTGGTACACGGGGTGCTGAAAAGACAAGATCATCACAGGGACACAAAGGAATCTTATTGGAAAATGGAAATATATCAAGTTTGTTGTGATTATGATTGCACAGCTGTAACTATAACCAACTCACCAAACAGTGTAATTGAAACAGTGAATGTTACTGTATTAGATTATTCCTAAAGAAAGCAACAGAAGAAAGTTGGCCAGCATATAGTGGAATTTGGGTGTGACTTAAAGAGTTTGGCCTTTCCCTAACTAGCAATGGAAGTTAAAATGCCTGAGGAAAGGAGGGATGGATGGCCCTGGGCAGATATGCAACCTGTGAAAGTGAGCCACGGGCCTGGAGGGATGAATCAGGCCCTGGCTCCAGGGAGCAGGTTTGCCACCACAGGTGGTCCAGGAAATCCAACATGGGGGTTGCTCAGGAACTGTGGGGTCAGGAGCAAACATGAATTTGCTCTCTGGTTCCACCTTCATAGCAGAAGCTTCTACCTCGTCTCTAACACAACTTGGCTTGCACAGTTCCCTAGAAACAAGAAGTCTACTGCCTTGTGACTACCTGCCTGTTAGCGAACAGCTCTAAATGATGATGATGATGATGATGATGATGATGATACAAAGCGAAAGAAGAGGAGATGGCCAAGAAATCGACTAACATGTTTTGAGTAATGTCTGTGCTGGGAATCCTACTAATCACCCTACAAACATTTTATTTAATCCTCAAAAGAACATGAGATAGGTACTGTCTTCATCTACCTTCATTTTATATGTGATGAAACAAAACAGAGACATAAAACAGCAAGTAAGAAGCTGCAGAGCTTGAATTTGAATTCATGTCATCTGGCTACACAGCCTTCACGAGATTGGAAATTATTGCTTGCTAGTGATTGCATGTCGGTAATTCCTCATTCTATTTTCTGGAAGTATCCAAATCAGTAGACAGAAACCCTTTTGTACAACTTTTCAATTGTATAAAGATAACAAAAGCTATGTTTCCTCTGCATCTTATATTCTGTAGGTAAAATATATTCCATTCTTTTTTTTTTTAAAGACTTATTTTTATTACAAAGTCAGATATACAGAGAGAGGAGGAGAGACAGAGAGGAAGATCTTCTGTCTGATGTGAGCCGCAACGGGCCGATGCGCGCCGATCCAATGCCAGGAACCAGGAACCTCTTCCAGGTCTCCCACGTGGGTGCAGTGTCCCAATGCATTGGGCCGTCCTCAACTGCTTTTCCCAGGCCACAAGCAGGGAGCTGGATGGGAAGTGGAGCAGCCGGGATTAGAACCAGCGTCCATATGGGATCCCGGGGTATTCAAGGCGAGGACTTTAGCCGCTAGGCTACGCCGCCGGGCCCCCATTCTTTCAAATGTTCCACAAAATGAGATATTTCTGGCTTCCTCACTATCCTGGTCACCCTCTGTTAAACATGTCCTAGTTTGTAAAAATTATTCTCATTGAAGGTGAAACCTAGAAATAAACATAGTATTTTGGCATGGAATAAAGTCCAATGATGGTTCCTCATTTTGGGTGGAGCTGATGGTAGAAGAATAAGTGGGGAAAAGCTCACTTAACAAGAGAGATGAGAGTCACACCAACTCAGAAAAAGGTGCAGGGACCATAAATATCTCACAGAGTTAAGGAGGATACAGGGACGGTATGCTCTTGAAGTGTCATGAAAACTAAGAGAAGAGGAAGTTTCAAGAAACAGAAAATAGCATGCAGTGTTAAATTTTATGGAGTTGAGGGGGGATGAGAACTAAAAATGAAAAGATTTGCTGGTTTGGAAAGAGCACTTGGAAAAACTAGACATTAAGGAAACATTAGGTAATGTGTCAGCATTTTCTCTGTTTACAAAAGGAAGGGGAGGGGCCCAGCGTGATGGCTGAATGGCTAAAATTTTCACTTTGCGTTGGGATCCCATACGAGAGCCAGTTTGTGTCCCGGCTACTCCACTTCCCATCCAACTCCCTGCCTGTGGCCTGGGAAAGTAGATGAGGATGACCCAAAGCCTTGGCTGAGACCCTGCATTCACGTGGAAGACTTGGAAGAAGCTCCTGGCTCCAGATTGGCTTAGTTCCAGTCTTAGTGGCTGTTTAGGGAGTGAACCACCAGATGGAAGAATTACAAACAGATTGTTTACATGCAGGGAAGGGAGGAAGAGCTAGCAAAAAGGAAGGAGTGAGGAGTGAGTGGAAATGGAAAGACCAACGGTGCTGGAGGCAGTGTAAGGCTGATGGAGCAGGTGAGTGGAAGTGAAAGGAATCACTTAGAACACAGAGACAGAAAGGTTGAAGGTACAGAGCAAAGATGGGCAATAACACTTACCTAGTAGCTTATGGCGTACGAAGATTCTTACATGTTCATTATCTCATTAAAACTGTCACCAAACCTGTGAGAAAGGCCTTACCACTTCCAGTTTACAAGTGAAACCATGGGCACTCAGGGAAGGGAAGTGACTTTCCTGAGGCTATAAAAGGCATGAGATTTTCTGGAAGCTGGGAGGGTGATTTAGCAGGCTAAATCTTCACCTACAACACCAGTATGCCATTTGGATGCCAGTTCGTGTCCCAGCTGCTCCACTTCTGATTGAACAGAGAATGACCCAGGAGCTTGAGTCCCTTACACAAGGGAGACCTGAAAGAGGCTCCTGGCACCTGGCTTCAGATCAGCTCAGCTCCTGCCCTCCAGCTATCTCGGGAGTGAACCAGCAGATGGAGAAACTCATTCTCTCTCTGTAAATATGCCTGTCAAATAAAAGTAAAATAAATCCTCAAAAAAATGGTAGATTTTCTGACATCTGCTTCCTTTATCCCAACTCTGTGTGACTAAAGCCTGTTTCACTGTGCACCTGAGAGACCACGAAGATATGAATTGAGTCCATACTCCCATAGGGAGACAAATAAAAAGTACATTGTTGAGAAGGGTTGGGAGCTGAGGAGAGATGAGATGGAGCACACAGTTACAGAACAGGATTCAATAAGCAATGACTAGAAACATGGTCCTGCCACATCAGGAGCATCAAGGAAGACAGCCTAAGTCTGCACAGCTCCCAAAGAGTCCATTGCCAACCTTCTCCTACACCCTGAGAGACTGGAACCCATCACTGCTCCCACTAAGTGAGTGAGTGCCATGTCAAAGAGCAGGTGACTCAGGACCAAAGTTCTTTGTGGCCATAGTCAAGAAAGAGGGTATATTACATGGATAGGGACTGTGGCCATGCAGGACAGAATGTGACCAAAGAGTCTTCACAGATTCCAGTCAGAGATGGACAGGACTTCATGGATGCAGGTGGGCTGAGAAGCTTCCTTGGCAGCCAGCTAGAATTCCATCTAGGATCCCATACATATATAAGCATGGTTGTGATGGTAGCTGCATAAACCCAGAAACACTGACATTAATCAATATATTTAATAAAGTCAAGTCCCATTGATAAAAGGATTTAAAAAGGAAGTTTTTATAAAATTGGACATGATGAGTCAACAGAAAACTGAAACTGTCCATGGGGAATCAAGTCAAGAAAGTGTTGGGACACGTTTCTGAAAACACAAACCAGAATGCTGATAATAAAACTGCAAGAGGGAGTGTTACAGAGGGAAGAATGGATGGGAGTTGATTTCTGAGTAAAGCACAGAGAATGAAGAAGGCAGAATTGATCCTTGCTCATGAGTAATAATTGTAGCAGAATTTACAAAAAGGAGCAAGCTTAAGAGAACTCAGAAGACTGCACAGAGGACCAGAAAAGCTGGTCCGAGGTTTCTTACACAAGCAGACCTGCTTGATGTAGATACAGGGGTTTCCTACAAGGAGGAGGAGGCCTTGGGACCACTTCAATGTGGATTTCAAAGCAGAGAGGCAGAAGACCTCGGTCTGCATCTTGGGGAGACCATGATGGGCTGCAGGACTGGAATGGCAGAATGGAGAACAAACACCCACCCTGGCAAACAATTTTGAAATCCATGCATGTCAGATGTCTTCAAAAATTAATAGAACTAAATAGCATAAAAAAGCATATTTCAAACTTTTGTTCATCAACATCAATGTATCAGTTAATTTCATTTTCCCATAAGCATTTTGACGTACCTTAGTACACTAGAAAACAAAAATCTCTCAATCTTGTACAACAGCCATTGAAGTAGTCACAGCAACATCACCATCATGGACACATATGAGGTAAACAAACCAACCAACTGAGTGTTCGTGAGTGGACAAATAACATGTTACATTCCTACACTGCAATACAAGTGCAAATTTCAATACCTGGTAACTGACCTGGACAGTTGATGCTTTCACTCTGCACTTGGGTAGTGTTTGGGTTGGTGTACATCCCTTATGGGCCATGTAGGATGTTTTGCAAATGTCAGTTTGGTAGAAAAGTAGACAAGAAAAATTCATGCTTACAATGCAGAGTAAATGGTCACCTAGCTTTCTCACCACACTAAGTTTCTTACGGGGCTGTGTAAAGCCAGTGCCTGGCACAGTAACTCAAACACTATATATGCATTATAGCAGCGTGGCAGAGAATGAATGAAGATTGGCTGAATCGACAAGGGGCTGGATGGGTAGGAGAGTAGGGTGGCCAGCTCAAAGCCTGAATAGTATAAAAGTAAGTCCTAGAGGCTCAGTGGCCACTGAGAGAAAGCAGCAGAGTCTGAAACTTGAGATCTTTACCAGTAAGTCTCTTCCCCCATCTCCTTCATGCATCCAATCAGGTATAATGAGGGTCATCTAATTTAGCAGAAGCTTAATTGAATCCTTCTTTATTGAATGGAAAGAGGAGTATGAGGATAATAATTCTGCACAGCCCTCCCTCCAGCACCCCATCCTCACCTGGAGTCACACCTCTCTTGGCTTCCTCGTTCCTGACCCCGGCTTTCCAACACACGCCAACTCAACCCTTTGCGTGCACATGGACTGTGGGCACTGCTTGCTGATTTGCAAGTGTAATGTCCTCCCAGGCTCTTTTAAGGCTGCGGGTTACATGAAGGGAAGTGTGTGTGATTCATTTTGTTAACCCTGAGCCTGTTCCCACACTTGGCAGATCACAGGCATGTGCCACACTTGGACAGCACACAACAGACACTGAGATGTAGACCGTGAAAGGCAACGGATCTCAAGTGTGTGTCTCCAAATACAAGTATTAATACATTAACAAAGTTGAGTGTTTGAAATTCAAAAAAAAAAGAAAAAGAAAAGGTGTGGGAGACAAAACTTCAAAGTGGATTGTAGGTTGACTATGGCTAAGGCATTTTTTTAAAAAAGATTTATTTATTTTTATTGGAACGTCAGATATACAGAGAGGAGGAGAGACAGAGAGGAAGATCTTCCATCCAATGATTCACTCCCCATCCAGCTGCAACAGCCAGAGCTGAGTCGATCTGAAGCCAGGAGCCAGGAGCCTCTTCCAGGTCTCTCACATGAATGCAAGGATCCCAAGGTCTGGGCCATCCTCAATTGCTTTCCCAGGCCATAAGCAGGGAGCTGAATGGGAAGCAGGGTTGCCGGGATTAGAACCGAGACCTATATGGGATCCTGGTGCAGTCAAGGCTAGGACTTTAGCCTCTAGGCTACTGCACTGGGCCCCGGCTAAAGCATTTTTAAAAAGCCATTTAAATCAAACCATGCTAGATCCCCTGCTAAGCTAAGCAAGTCTGTTGTACATGCAACACCTAGCAGGCCACATACACAGCCCAGAGGAGAAAGTGGTACCGCGCAGTTTGGCTGGGATAGCTTTGAAAGACAGAATACAATTGGCTTGGTGAAAATAGAACATTCCAGATGCAACTTTTTTTTTTTTTTTTTTTGCCTAGAAAGCACTCACATTGGTGCACCCTGGAAGGGACAGGCAAGTGACAAAGGCAGGAAGAAATACAGGGAGGCAGAGAGGGGAGGTGGAAATGGTTACCCATAGAGAGCCATGAAGACTGATCATGTTTACTAAGCATCTCTTAGACCACTGTCTGCAAGGAGCCTATACTCATTCTATATTGGTGTTTGGATTTAATATTCACGCACACATTAAATACTTCCTCAGCCCAGTGTAAAAGCACAACTTGACCCAAAGATCAGACAAGAATTCTGATCTGATTGGTTCTCTTCATCTCTTCCTGCTTTACAGGATAATCTCACATCTTGACTGGTTTAGTCTTGTTACTGAAAACGATTGTCTAGAAATTAGATCAACATCGTAACAAAACACAGTTATGACGGGTCTTCAGGTAGTTCATGGGAAATACATATAATGGAAAAGCTATGCACAGACTTCAGTTTCTTCCACCAAAATAATTTATTTTTAAAGTACATGTTCCATGAATGTGCTGAAGTACCCTTATCCAATGTACATTACAGTGAAGCAGTGACAACTTGACCACTCCCTATATGCCAGCACCGTTTTAATCCACACATGTGCTTTATCTTTGCAATAAGTCACAGAGTGTTCTCAGAGTGATATACCCATTCTTCTAGATGGGAAAACTGAGTCTTCAGAGATCAAGTAGCCCATAACTAAATATATCCTGAAACACTGACCCCCACAAAAGCATTGTAAGTTATTTCTTTTTAAAAATGTGTTTACTATTCATTTATTTATTATTCATTTAGTTATTTAAGCAAGTTTTAGAGAGGGGTAGGATGATCTTCCACTCCCTTCTTTCCTCCCCAAATGGCCACAGTTCCCCATCTAAAGCCAGGAGCCAGAAGCTTCTTCAGGGTCTCCCACATCGAAGCAAGGGCCAAGGACTTGGGCCATCTTATGCTGCTTTCCCAGGCCATTAGTAGGGAGCAGGATTGGAAGTAGAGCAGCCAGAACTTGAACTGGGACGGCCATATGGGATGCAGGCATTACAGGCAATGGCTTTATCCACTGCACCATGGCACCAACCCAGTTTGACAGTTATCTCTGTTCACTGTGAGAATAAACCACAACAGCCAAGTCCATTAAGCTATGGGAAACTCATGGGCTGGAATCAGCCCAGAGCTGGGTATCTTGCAACTCAACATGTCTCCTGATTGAATTTTGTTTGGTCATCTAGAGCATCAGGGCTTGCAGAATGTAAACTGAAAAAACACCCAGGTGCCCAAGGTCTTTGGTCTTTCCATGTCCTCTTCTTTCCCTTTACTTACACTTTAATGCCTGTAACATTTTTCAAACACTTGCTTATACACAGCATTGTGTTATGAGCTGGGATACAGAGACAAAAATGCAAGTACCCACACCCAAGGACCAGGGCATTTAAATGTGGGAATAAAACACATGGCAGTGGAGGGAAAGGCTGCTTGTACTGTAGGAGGAAGAGCGAGAGCTCACTGCGTTTGCCACTAGCCTACAGAGCCATGTTTCTAAAGGCAAGGGGCCTGGCAGGTGCACGTGTCTGGCATGTGAGGGTAAGTCTGCAAATGAACCAAAACACATTATGCAAAGGGAGGACAGCAGCATCACAGAGGAAGAGAAGTCATAGGGCTCTGGGTGGAGCGAAAGAGGGGTGCAGGGTGACTCCGAGAGCCAGGGGCGGAGGGAAGGAGCCACAGGCCAGGGAGACGGTGATCAGCAGGTTCCCTCTCACCAGGCGCCCCCACTCCCACACTCAGCCTGGCCATCCAGCAAGGAGGAGGTTGCCTTAGCTCTCCTTTGCCCTTAATCTTGCGAATAAGAATAGAAAATGTAAATCAGCAATGCAGTAAGACAGAGCAAGAGCTGCCTGTGGAGTGGAGGGGGAAGATCCATTCCAATATTTATTTATTATTATTATTTCGAGGAGAGAGAGGGGGGAAAAGCCAGAAATATTTCCAAAATGTCAACACTATTAGGGAAATCTGAACACCTTAATCCATTTAAATGTCAGCTAGAACCAGGCATGGGTTTCCAGGAGAGGGAAAGGAGGAAGTAAGGAGGGGCCGAGGGAATGAATGCCAGATTCTACATAATCTATCAAAGTTTCTTTCTTTTCTTAATATATTAAATATTAAATGCTTCTTTGCATCTGAGTGAGAGAGGAGAGGGAGAGAGACCAGGGTGGAACTCATAAATGCCTAGATAATTGGTTTTGAGGGTTTTTTTTTTTCCTTCTTTCTTTCTTTCTTCTTGGCGGATTCTCAATTTCCCTATAAAAGAGAAAATTCATTTCCAGCCGCTAATGTAATGTCAGCGTGCTGTTTACTAAGCATGGATGATGTATAGGGGGACACTACTTTCAGAGGACTACTTAATGATGCATAGAATTAAATCCTGGGCTCCTCAGCTGAGCCTCCTCCCTCCCTCCTGGTTCCCAGGCTTCCAGTGCATCCTGGGAAAAGAAGGGTTAGCATAACCTGTCTTCTTGTTGCTAGAATTCTGGGGCCTCTGCCGTGGGAGCTTGGAGACAGCCCCTTGACTTCAGCAGACATGTCTGCCCTTGGGATAGCCTGGAATGAGTTCCTGGGCACTTACACGCCCATGTGCAGGGATGGAGATGGCTACTTGGAATTCAGGGAAACAAGAGTAGGGAGCTCATGGTGCTGGGGAGCCAGGTCAGGTGGCCAGGGGCAGCATAAGCTGAACAGTCCTGTAGGCAAAGGTCTGTCAAGGAGGCAGTAGAGAGGTGGGGTTTCTCTGAGCTCACCCTATCTCTCCTAAGCACACAGCCTTCTGGCGTCAAGAAAAAAAGATAATGATCACTCCACTGTGTCCCAGGGAGCCTGAAAAATCTTCATGGGCCCAGAAACTTCCATTCTCTCTGGTACTAGCCAGGCCAGGGCTGCCCCATCAGCAAGGTTGGCAGGCTGATTCAGCTTGGCTTCCCAAGAGAAGCTGCGCCTGGTTGAGACCTGTCCCAGCTTCTTGCCCTTAGAGGATCATGACCCAGCCAGTCCCTCTTCCCACATCAGGACAACACTCACTCTAGACTTTAGAAGCAAACACGAAACGCAGACCCTGGGACTGAGGATGGGCTGAGGGGAGGAATCAAACGTGACTCCCCAAGGAGGGTATTTGGGATGGGGCAGTCCTTTCTTGGCCTGCCCCAGGGTCACTTTGCCCCCCCCCCCATTTATTGCTACTGATCTCCCTCCCCTGGCCCCCTCTGCTGGCTTCCTTTCTCTGCCTGGACATGCGGTGCCGTTGGTGCTGGGTACTTTCTGGAAGCTCTCCAAGTCTGTAGGACCCTCTGAGCTGCTCCACCACAGACAGACGATCTACAGGTGTCTTCTCTAGTGCTTCACCCTTCTGTACATTTTCATTCCCTCCACAGACCCTTGGCTTTCACGACTGCAAAGCCACTATCTCTCTAACTGCTCACCTGCACAGCCACCTGTAGGATAAGCGCCCTGCTGTTTAGACAAAGTCACCATCACTGCCCACATTGAGCTGCCCTCCCTTCCCATTCTAGAAAAATTAAAACCAACAGACACCTTCAAACACCGACTGAGTCTGGAAGACCCACCAACATGCCCCTCCCACCCCCATCTCCCCGTCTCAGCACATCCTTTTCAAGGAAGAATGGTTGAAGAAATCAAGAGTTTTCCAGCCTAGAGAGAATAGCTTGATCTGAACATCTAAGGATCTCTGCCACAGCAGAGGGGAAGAGGTGGGATGGACACAGAGAGGTGTATCTGGAACCCACGGACATGAGAAGCCATGAGCTACATTACAGCAGCACTGCCCAACAGGCAACACATCCACAGCAAAGGTAAGGCCCCTGTCTTTATAGGTGTCCCTGCAGAGTGATGATCACGTGTAACGATATGGCAGAAGGAACTCAGAGGACTAAGAAGTCGGGGCAAGTTTTAGACCCCCCAGGTCCTGTGATTGTATGTGCAACAGAGACCCTCTTCTTTTGGGCTCACCTAGAATTCCACCTTCATTCCCAGCATCCCAGTGTGCCTCCCGGGAAGCAAGCTCCTTCACTGTTTTCAGTGCTATGGGCCCATGTGGTCCATGATGGCCTCTCACGGATCCCTTAAACCTCTTCTTGCAGGAAGCCTACTCAGCCTTCTCTGTGCTCTCATCTGAGTCATTCAGCAACATTGATTCCCACCCTGACATTAATTTTTAAAAGATTCATTTATTTTTATTTGAAAGGCAGACTTACAAAGAAAAGCAGGAGAGGGAGAAAGAGAGATGATCTATACTGGTTCACTTCCCCATGGCTGCAACAAGAGCTTCTTCTGGATCTCCTGTGCAGGCACAGGGGCCCAAGAACTTGAGCCATCCTCCACTGCTTTCCCAGGTCATACACAGGGGGTTAGATTGCAAGTGGAGCAGCTGGGACAGGAACTGGCACCAATATGGGATGCTGATACTAGCAGGTCGAAGAGCAGTCTATTGGGTCACCATGCCAGTTCCCTCACAACCTTGGCTTTTAAAGTGTGAATGACATTGGCCTGCTATGCTATATGAAATCCAGTGTCTCTTAAATAGTTTTGCAGTAGAAAACAAAGATCCTGGCCATTCACAAGTACATAATTGATTAAACACTGTTACCTTCTCATTTTCATTACCCTCCTTGAGTCTTGCTCCATCAGCCTCAGCAGTTACAAAGTATTGCCCAAAGGGAGATTTTGTGCATGGCCCTCTCCTCTGTGAATAGAACAAAATGCCAACTCTCAAGCATGATACGCAAATCTATTCCCATTCTGACCCCAAGCTACCTTTTCCGGTTCTCCTCTTCCCCTCACTCTACTCTAGTCAAACCATACTCTATACTATGTACCCTTCTCACTGCACATCCTATCTCTGCTCACTGGAAAATTCCTACTTGCTCTCTGAATGGCAACTCGGAAATCCCCTCTGTGGAGCTTTTCCTGATGACCTCCAAGGCAGCTCCTTCACTCCCTCCTCTGTGCTCCCATGACACTTTGGGCAGATCTCCATTATATCACTCACCGTATTTTATTATAGTTAATTGTGTACACATCTGCCTTCCCCACCGCATGATATGCCTGCCCTTCAAGGGCAAAGACAATGTCCTACCCATCCCTCATCCCTCTAGTACCCAGCAGAGTGTATGTCATAGAATTAGTAATTAACAGAAATGGAAAGAAAGAGAGGGAAAGGGGGGAATACAATGGAACAAAGGGAAGGAGAAAGGGAAAGAGATGAAGGGAAAGAGATGAAGGGGAAAGAGAAAGGGAAGGGAAGGGAAAGAGAAGGAAAAAGGGGAAGAAAAAGGGAAGGGAAGGGAAGGGGAGGGAAAGGAAAGAATATACAACACAGGCATTGAAAGCATTGTGACAAGAATCTTATGAAGCACATTCCTCTGGCCCATGGGTTATACATTACCAAGAGGAAGGCTCTTTGTGAAGTTCATGAGTCTGGAGAAGAAGATCTTTGCCATCTCACAGGAGCAGTGACTTCAGTATGAACAGAACTGATTAATTGTTATGACTTCCTTACATTGTGGTCCATGCTAATTAAAGCGTATCTATCTCTCCTCTCAAGTCCCCTGGAGCTCCTCTTGCATAAGACCACCCCCCCCCCCCAAAAAAAACAGAGATCTTGGAGGGTGGCATAGTCTGGTGTAGATTTGAGAGCACATCTTACCCTAAAACTATTGTTCATTCTGTTTGTGGAGTAGCAAGTTGGCTTCAGCCTCCCAGTGGCAATGGATGAGTGGGAGACTGTCCCTGGTGCCAGTTTCCTGCAGGTTGCCTTTCAGCGAATCACTGTCCTGGGCTAGTTAGCCAGCACCATTCACTGGAATGCTCCAGTTGTGCCAGACAAAGTTGAGCTCAGTTGGGTAGATGGATCTGAATATCTGCCTCTCAATAATCTATTTAATCCTTGATTGTATCAGAATTAAGAAACCACACAGAAAAATCTGAAACTGAAACCTAAAGGATTTGTGCCTGAACATAGATGGCTCATAACCTAGTCTTTTTTGCAGGATAAAATGGCAGGCAAGGACCCCATGAGATAATTCACTGTGGAAGAAATTCTGCATGGATGAACCTGCCCCAGCACCGAGCCTGAGAGGTCAGCACGCCTCTGCATGCAGCCTCACAGGTACACAAGGGACACACAATCCTGAAGACACAAAGACAAAAAATGCTGTGTGTTTTTGTGAACTGAAAGGTGTTTCACCAAGTTCCCCAAGGAAGCCTAGAGAGCACAATGCTCTCACTCATTAGCACAGTAGGCAAGCGTCTCAGCCAGTGGTGTGGATGGCAGAGTTTTTGATACTGGCACTGCCAGGAGGACAGACACTTGCTCAGCTGTGGTGTAGACAGGCAACAGCACCAAGTGAGAGCCCAGACTGGAAAACCTGCAACAGCTACCCCTGAGCAGTCCAAGACTGGGGAATCCAGTCAGGAATGGTATGATCAGGGAGAAAAAGTTACAAGTCAGGTGCCATCATCCAAACCCACACACTGTAGAGACTCAAGGCATCAACAAGTACACTGTCTTGTGATTGTTGGTGATTTTCCTCTCTGTTTTTATGCAAATACAGAGAGAGTCAATGATCCGGCCAGAAAAAGAGGAGACAAAGTCACAGAATCATAGCTTTGCTAATTCAAGGTTCTAAGTGCGGGGCATATGTTAGATTGCTCCTTGGAGCCCTGGTGATAGGCCTGAAAATGAAGATGGCCCAGAGAGTTGCAAGAATGAGGTGGCTCAAAGCCACCTCAAGGAAGTTCTGAACAAATTCTTGCTCCCTAGGGGCTCTGTGGCATTCAAACAAAGGAATCACAAAAGACCTCCAAGAAGACAGACAGACACCCTGCCTTGGCTGCTCCATCCCAGAGTTCCAGTCAATGCCAATTCAGTACCTTCTTGCAATGTAGGTAGTTTTGATTTTCTTCCATTAAACATTAATTCTTTCAGTCTGTCTTCTAGAGCTTACTCTTTGACATGCTATCCTGTATCATATCATATCATATATATTTTTCCCTGTCAATTCTCTGGTAATCCAACCTAGCTCCATTGTAGGCCTTTCCTTCGTAAAAACAAATTGGGCTGGTCCCAGGAGAAAGGGGAGACCATACAAACTGTCCATTCAACTGCTGTGATGCCCTCTGCTCAGCAGGCCTTTCCCATAGACTGTCAGGTCACCAGTACCTACTATCCCAGGCCACTAGTATCTACTAGCCTGGCCCACCAGTATCTGTTAACCCAATCCACCAGTTCCTACTAATCCAGCCTCCCTCTACCTGCCCATGTTGGGTTCCCTTAGTCCAGGGTTGAGCTC
Source organism: Ochotona princeps (assembly GCF_030435755.1). Classification (NCBI taxonomy): domain Eukaryota; kingdom Metazoa; phylum Chordata; class Mammalia; order Lagomorpha; family Ochotonidae; genus Ochotona; species Ochotona princeps. Next base: position 14,672,711 of record NC_080839.1, on the reverse strand, counting down.
GTCAGCTGCTTTGGTTCTGAATCCATATGACAGGTGTGAGTAAAAGGACATTTTCCTGAGGCCTTTTCAAGTCACTGAGGCAAGAGATTTCCACACAAATCCTTCATGTTAGGATGTTTCCAAGACATTCCCAGTTCAGTTATATGAAAAGCATCAGGAACAAGCTTCTAGTAGACCTGGGATCCAGGTCATACAACCTTGAACCCTCTACTTCCTCCCCAGGTCCAGGTCAGCCTCACTGTCCCTGGGGAGTCTCCATGTTGGGTCTGCCACGGGAACCCATAGGAGACAGTCTCTAATTCATGGATTTTGTGGATTTGATTACATCCATCTGCAAAGAAACCTACCCCCTCTTTAAAAAGATTTATTTATTTATTTATTTGAAAGGCAGATTTACAGAGAGAAGAAGAGAGAGAAAGATCTTCCATCTGCTGGCTCACTCCCCAAATGACCACAGAGGCCGGAGCTAAGCTGATCAAAACCAGGAGCCAGCAGCTTCTTCTGGGTCTCCTATGCAGTTGCAGGGTCCCAAGGCTTTGGGGCATCCTCTGCTGCTTTCCCAGGCTATACGCCGGGAGCTGGGTCAGAAATGGAATAGCTGGAACACAAACTACCACTCATAAGGGATGCTGGTGTTAGCAGGTGGAGGATTAGCCAGTTGAGCCACCATACTGTCCCCAGAAACCATTCCTTTCCTCTATTATTTTTCCTTTCTTTCACATTCCTTCATTCATGCTAACCTTCCTTGAGAAATAATTCCAGGGTCAGTGCTGTGGTGGTAACCTGGTGGAGTCTGCAACTTTGCCAAATAAATCAATAAATCAATAAATAATCTTAAGCCAAAAGGAAGGGATACTAATTCCATGGGTTTTCTTTTTCAAAGCTAAAAATCCAGTTTTTAAAAGTCCTATTTTGGGACTGTGACAGCCTAATGGAAGTTAAATCCCTGGGGACTTCTGAGCCAGCCACAAATAACTAAAATGAGGGATTTATAGTGGGAATTGATTCCAACCTGTTACTCTCCAGGAAGAAGCAGGTAAAAACTCCCTCACAATGGGATTGTCAGGGATGTGGCAGAAAGGAGTGCTGAGAAAAGTGAGGATTTGAACAAACCTGGTCAGGCTAGGAAACACACCCCCTACCTCATGCCCTGCTCCTAAACACGGCTGCCACGCCCTCCTGCAAGAGAGCTACCCACAGGCACCACACACATGCAAACAACAGAAGCGGTTACTAGGAGCTGAGCCTTGAGCAGGGGAGGGGAGCAGGGTCTAGGTTGTCTGTCCAGAGTCAGCTGAGATGTTCTGTCCAGGTGGCATCTAGAAAAAGTGTGCCTTGATCTCTCCTTCAGTAAACCATAGCAGCTATGAGTAGCAGCTCTGTGCCTTCACTTGATGTCTCAGACATTGCCTGGAGTTCCTTGCTTAACTCCAGGAGATGAGTCCAAGGTTGGATTCCATCTTATAAATGGAGAAATCAAGGCCCGGAGAGATTAAATAACCAGCCAGAGGGCACAGGGTGCACCTGCGGCTCATTCAAACACTGGCTGTTTTGCTGCACTGCTTTTCTAGCAGCCTTTCTACCTCATCCCTTTGGAATGCAGACATCTTCCTGGCTGTCTGCCCTCTGTGCCCAGTTCTCTTAGTCAACAGGCTGAGTGCAGAAAGAGGACAAGAGTGCTTCTTTGGGGACTAAGCTGGCCTGCAGGGGCACTGCAGAGTTAGTCAGTGACAACCACCCACAGGGATAGAGGTCTCCTGCTGTGTGAGTTTTTCTTCTGTAAGGGGTCTTCAAACACTGCATAGAAAACGTATTATGGCCCCGCGTGGCCTAGCAGCTAAAGTCCTCGCCTTGAAAGCCCCAGGATCCCATATGGGTGCCGGTTCTAATCCCGGCAGCTCCACTTCCCATCCAGCTCCCTGCTTGTGGCCTGGGAAAGCAGTCGAGGACGACCCAATGCTTTGGGACACTGCACCCGTGTGGGAGACCTGGAAGAGGTTCCTGGTTCCTGGCTTCGGATCGGCGTGCACCGACCTGTTGCGGCTCACTTGGGGAGTGAATCATCGGACGGAAGATCTTCCTCTCTCTCTCTCTCCTCCTCTCTGTATATCTGACTTTGTAATAAAAAAAAAAAAAAAACGTATTATGGCCTAATGGCTAACACCCTTGCCTTGCTCACACCAGGGTGGGCGCTGATTCGCATCCTGGTTGTTCTTACTTCCCATCCAGCTCCCTGCCTGAACCCTGGGGAAGCAGTCAGGACCTCCCAAAGCCTTGGGACCCTGCACCTGCGTGGAAGACCTGAAAGAAGCTCCTGGCTTCGAATTGGCTCAGCTCTGGATGTTGCAGCCACTTGGGAAGTGAACCAGCAGATGGAAAATCTTTTTATCTATCTCCTCTCTGTATATCTGCCTTTCCAATAAAATAAATAAATAAATCTTAAGTGAAAAAAAAAAGACTGCTTTTTTTTTAAGAAAAGAAAGAAAAAGAATGTATTATGGAAAAGCTAAGCATGGATGTCAAAAATGTAGGAGCACCAAACCAAATTTATCTTTCAACTTCATTCTTCCATGAACTTCTAAAACCCCCTTTTGGCTTTAGCAGCATCTTAATACACAGAGTAAGGGATCCTCATTTATAAAATGAATGTGAAATTTCCTGGCTTGCAGGATTCAAAGGAAAATGCAGCAATTAAAGGGTAGTTCTAAGGACAACGTCAGCCATGCAACCCACCCTTTCGCCAGGTGCCTGGTCCCTTCCCAGCTCTTAGAAAGAAAGCTCTTCCCATCAGTAAGAAGCCAGGACTATGCAAGGCCAAATACATGCCCCTGGCTTTTCCCTCTGAGAGCGAGCATGAGTGAGCACCCCATATCTTCTCTCTGAGTGTCCTTTCCATTTTCCCATTTCTCTTCCTGCCTCTCCATGACCACAGCATATTGTGCTTTAGGGTGAGAATTCAAAAGACCCCTGTTTGGAACAGTAAAGGATGCTTTGCGATGACAGGATACAGAAGCATTTAGGGAGGGAAAGGCTGATGGGCGGACAGGTGTATAGCACCAAGAGATACACAGGTGATTGCAGACACGCTGAGAAATGTATATAACCTGTACACACACTTATGCACACACACACAGAGCATGCTCACCTGTCAAGTGGCTTGGGGGACCACACATCCGGCAGCAGGGATCTCACCAAACAATTCCTTGTTCACTCTAGAAAAAGAGTTATTCAGGCAAGCTGCTCTTCCAGGAAGCAGTCACTCTTTTTTAGGGACTCTTTCCAGAAAGTGCAATGTGTGGTTTGAAAAAGATGATATGCATATAAATATAGCTGCTATGTGGCAATACAGGGAGGTGTGCCTAAGGATCTGCCCCACCGACCTGCCCCTTTTAGCCCTCCTCTGCTGCCCAGGAGGTATCACACACTGCCCCTCAGGGAGTCTTAAGATACACAGGGTTTGGGGTTGGGAGACAGGAGACATTAGTTGAACCTACAACCACACAGTGAGCACATTTGCCTTCACAGCTGTGGAGGGCAGGTCACTGGGGTCTCTAAGGACTTGGAGTCTCAAACCAACTTGATCCATCACCTCCAGAAACCTAGCTTTATGGAAGGCTAGCAAGTTTCTGCCTTGTCTAGGCTCCCACTGTTGTAACTTTCTGCTACTCACATTTCACGCGATCCATCATGCTACCCACTTCTCTCCTGGCCTCCAGCATCCCAGGCTGACCTTGTAGCCTGAAGCTCTCCTCTTCTTGCCACTAGTGATTTGACTGCACTTACTTTCTTACTGCACACAAATCACTTGAGAAGCCTCTCCTATTTGACTCACGGTGGCATCCTGAGGTCACAGAACCATGCTTGGCACTCAGTGGGCACTCAGTGGACAGGTCCAACGCAGACAACTGAACAATCCATCTCTCCAGCCCAGCACCATCCCCTTTGTCCAATGGCTGCTCCACCTACAACTCCAACTCTGACCCCTTGTCCTTCGCCCAGCTCATATTTCTTATTGTCTGTGGAAGATCTCTATGTGGTTGACCTCCCAACCCCTGCCACAAAACTTGTCCAAAGCAGAGCTTGTTATCAGTCCTTCCAAATCAGAGCTCCTTCCAGCTTTCTAGTTATTGCTGGCAGTGCAATTAGCCTTGGGACCACACTGTCATTGCTCTTCATTTTTCTTAGGCCCTGGCATTTACTCCCCTTCAGATCTGGCCTGTTCTTTCTCAGCACACTGTTGCAGCCTCAGTGTTATTCTGACGCAGGCCCACGCTCTTCATGCTGGAAACACCAGGCAACCTTCCTCTGCACAGTACACAGTCAAATGTGGACTAGCGCTTGACGGAAAGTGTGAGGGTCCTGCATCACCAAGCACCACAGGGTGCTCAGCGAATGAGGAATGAACTGAGACAAGGGAATGCAGGAAGGGTCCCATCTGTGCTTCTTGAGGACAGGGGTCTTCCACATGTGCTCTCTCTTCCCATTCATGATGAAGAAGACATTCAGACTAACTGCAGGTTCGTGTTAATTCAGCAAGTTTACTTCAATCCCCCTCAAACCAATCTGGAATTCTTTTCCCCTTCCCTACTGTCCATCATCACTCTCTCCCCCTTTCTGTTGATGTCAACTCCTTGACTGAATAGCACCCACAGAAGAGCTGAGGAAAGAACATATTGGGAATTCTCAGGTGATAGGAAGAGTTTCTGGCTTTCCAGTCAAAGAAAAGCCCAAAGAAAGAAAAAAAAAAACTCTTCACATAGGCAAGGCAGACCATTTTCCTCACCATCCACCTCCATCATAAACTATAGCCCTAATCCTACCCAAAAGTGCTTTTCACATGACAGGGACTTTTGCCCACCTTTGCATCAGTGCTTGGCGGTAACAGCATGACCCACACAAACATCTGGGTTGCCTGTTACCCAGAGCTTCGCAGAGTCCATGCTGACTTACACAGGGCTGAGAAGCTGCCTCACTGGGATCAAGACAGATGTGTCTCGTGACATTGGCAGGGACTTCACAAAGTCAACCTCCAGTAAGGAGCTTCAGACATGCACCCCAAAGGAAGACTAGCTATTGATTAGTCTGTACCCAGGACCTGGCCAGTAGGAGAAAATGGTTCCATGCAGAACACAGCCATCACTCCTTCAGCACTCTTGGCCCAAGTGCTAGCAGTTGAGTTTTCTCTCTGAAGAGAAGATTGTGTGTGTGTGTGTGTGTGTGTGTGTGAGAGAGAGAGAGAGAGAGAGAGAGAGAGAGAGAGAGAGAGAGAGAGAGAGAGAGAAGCTACATGAGCTACAGTGCATTGGAGTCAGGAAAACCTCCCATGGGCTAATCAAAATACCAAAGAAGAAGGAACCTCCACTATCCTCCCATTTTGTACATGTTGGTTAATTCACATCTAGAGTGAATGCTGGTGGCCAGCCTCAAACATTTGGCCTAAGCAGAGTGGTAGCAGGGCCATGGCTAAGAAGCACATGGTAGGGACACACTAGTAAGCACATGGTGAGAATAAGAAGCACTGTGGCACAAAAAGTTAAGCCATTATCTATGACATGGACATCCCATATAAGAGCACCTGTTCAACTCCCAACTGCTGTGCCTCCGGTTTGGCTCTGTGCTAATGTACCTTGGAAGGTAGTGGATGATGGCATATATACTTGGGGAACCTGGTTAGAGTTCCAAGCTTCTACCTGGCCCAGCCCTGGCTATTAGTCATTTGGGCACCAGACCACTAGACACAAGATTCTCTCTCTCTCTCTCTCTCTCTCTCTCTCTCTCTCTCTCTCTCTCTCTTCTTTCCCTCCCTCTTGCTTTCTCACTAATCAAAAAGAGATTCCGCATGGTAACAGCAGAGAAAAACGGCAAAGAGTTCATGAGAACTTTGTGACACCCCTAGGCATCCCTCAGATGGATGGGAAGAGTTATGGCGGAGTCGGGGAGCAAATGATACCCTCAAGAGCCTAGCCTGACCTCTCCAGTCCAGGGAGCCAAGAACACAGTTAGTTCCCTGTGACCTCATTATACCCACAGTCAGGAGGCAAAGGATAATTCGGATTACATAAGGAACCCTCAGTTCAAGGTACATCAAGCAAGTCCAAAGAATGAAAGAGGGAGAAAAAGAAAACAAGATGTTGGGCTTGCAAAGCACTGAGTGTATTTGAGGAGGCCAAGTGCAGATAGTACTTGAGCAGGGGCACTGTTCAGTTAAGATTAGAGGAGAAGGGGAGGATTCCAGCCATTTGCTGGCATCCATTCAGCCCAGCCTGAACCAACACTGTCCTTAGAGTATCAGGGACCCCAGAAATTGGAAATTCCAATTCTTCCTTCTCATGGATAGGGCTTTCTACTAAATAATCACAAGTAGCATTTGAGTTGGTTCATCAGACATGCATCAGTACACAAGTGCTGTCCTTACTTTAAAAGCAAAGAAATAAAGGTTCAACGACATTGGACAATTGCCTCCGAGGTCTCTTGGTTTCCCCATACACACACCATGTTTTTGCAAACAGTACAAGGGTAGTAGGAGCTAGTATCTGACAGCTGGTGATCTGCAATTGACACTGTGAACGAGCACAATGCATAGAAAAGCATGTGAGACACTAATCATCATCATCAAACACAAATTGGGCAAAATTTTAGGAAATGGAAACAGTGTGGAATTGTGCAAAACATAGATCTCAGAAACATTCAGGAAACACATAGAAAGTGTTGGTTATGCAGCAGTTTGTTAAAATTATAGTTAGTAAGGCCCAGTGCAATGGCTCAATGGCTAAATACTCACTTTGCAAGCACCAGGATCTAATATAGGCATCAGTTCATGTCCTGGCTATTGCACTTCCCTTCCAGCTCCATGCATATGGCCTGAGGAGAGCAGTAGAGGATGCCCCAAAGCCTTAGGACCCTGTACCCAATGGAAGATCTGGAAGAAGCTCCTGGCCCCTGGCTTCCAAATGCCTCAGCTTTGATCACTTGGGAAGTGAACCAGCAGATGAGAGAACTTTATCCCTGTCTCTTCCTCTCTTCATAAATCTGATCTGCGTTACTAATAAAAATAAATTTTTAAAAAAACATTCTAGGCGGGCCCGGCGGCGTAGCCTAGCGGCTAAAGTCCTCGCCTTGAACGCCCCAGGATCCCATATGGGCGCCGGTTCTAATCCCAGCAGCTCCACTTCCCATCCAGCTCCCTGCTTGTGGCCTGGGAAAGCAGTCGAGGACGGCCCAATGCATTGGGACCCTGCACCCGCGTGGGAGACCCGGAAGAGGTTCCTGGTTCCCGGCATCGGATCGGCGTGCACCGGCCCGTTGCGACTCACTTGGGGAGTGAATCATCGGACGGAAGACCTTCCTCTCTGTCTCTCCTCCTCTCTGTATATCTGACTTTGTAATAAAAATAAATCTTTAAAAAAACAAAACAAAACAAACAAACAAACAAAAAAACATTCTAGGCATGTAGACTCCACCCATAATAGACTGCCCAGTAATCCTACTGTGTGAGAGCTGGTGACCCAGCATATAGCTTACTTTAGCTTAAATTTGTCCAAAGAAATCATTAACTAGGTTGTAAACACCCACAACCACTGACTGCCATTGTGATTCCTTCCGAAAATAATGGAAGCTTCACAAAGCACCTGCTTGTGGCCACGTGTGTGTGTGTTCTGGTGAAAGAGTCAGGAGAATGCTTCAGGATTGGTATTATCAGCTTCATGGTGTAAAGATAGGACCTAATGTTCAGTGAGACAAAGTGATCCAGTTTAAGCTACCCTGTTAATATGTGCCAAGGCTGGGCTCTGACCCTGGTCTGCCCGGCTCCAGACCATGCTCTCTCTGTGGTAGCCACAACAACATTGACATTGGGCTCAAGCCTAAGCTAAGAGGTTTAGGAACAGTCTCTCACGTCTCCAAAAATAATGAGCATGATTCCTACTGTGTGAACACTTGTCACTGCAGCCTCAAATGCAACTTTGGAGAAGTAAGTGAGCCAAGAGGAGGATTGTGTATGGACTCAATAAATTCTGGAAGAAACAAGGAGCCTGGCCAAGAAAGAATTATGAGGGATTGGAAAGGGAGGTTAAGGTTAAGAAGATAAGAGCAGATGGAGAAGGGGAGGCTGGCTGGAGAAATGTCACTGGCTTACATCTGGAAAGTGAGGAAGTGAGGGAGCTAGGTCCCATGGCAGGAAGCCCTGTGGTAGGGAAATGTTCAAATGAAATGTTCAGCCTGGGTAGGGCTGCCAGGATGGATAAAGCTGCTGGGATGCAGGTGTTGCATAGCAAGAGAGCAAGGGGGAAGAGAGAGAGAGAGAGAGAAAGCAAGCAGCAACGGGCCTGCTGCTTCTAAGCCAAACCAGATCAAACTTTTAGAGACCCACTGTGATCCAACAGGCTTCAAAGGCTGATCTCATGACTTTGTCATACTCAAAAAGATTAGTGAGCTGATCCCAAGAGTATATATTTATGTAGGTTACAGCTATGAGGAGTTCTCCTATTGTAAGTCAAAAAAGATATTAAAAAATATACTTGGTAATGTTTTGAAAATAGTAATAAACCCATTCATATTCACAAATAATGCACTTGTAATTTCATGGAAAATAGCTACATTTTCAAAAATAGTGAGCTGGGTATCAGTGTCAATAGTGTGCTCATCTCTTTACTGTCTGGCTGAATAGAAGCTCATGGATTCTCCCATCTGCTTCTACATTCACCAGCATTTCCATGTGTTGCTTTGGCATAGTATGTTGAATAGATAAGTACTGCTAAAAGGGTGAGTGTATTAATCAACTTACCAGATCGCTGTGAACGATCTGCTTTCATGTACCTCAAAATTCAACATATACTAGCTGCGTAAAGACTATCGCAATGAGAACTCTGAAACCACTCCAGGGAAATGTCTTTAACCTCTTACTTCAAAGTGCATCATTTCATCTTGCACCTTAACTGGATGTTTTAACTGTGCATGACTTGTGCTGCTCAGTTTTTAAAAATATTTATTTGAAAGGCAGCATTACACAGAGACAGAGAGAGATCTTCCATCCACCTGTTTGCTCCCCAAATCAGTATAACAGCCAGGAATCCTGAAACTGGGTTTCCCACACGCATGTCAGGGACCCAAGCACTTGGACCATTTTCTGCTGCTTTCTCAGGAGCATGAGCAAGGAACTGGATCACAAGTGGAACCGTATGAATTGGAACTGATGCTGGCACACCAATCATCTCAGGCACAACACCGACACCCCCTGCCTTACTCTGATGCATGATTTGTGACAAACAGGTATTACAGGCACTTGGAAATTTCTGTTTCCCTGAGATAGGCAGATCTTTCAAATGCCCAGTAGAAATTCTCATGATATAACTCAAGGGTGTCTGAGAAAATACAAGCAAATGAACAGTAGAAATAACTTAGAAATGGTGCTGATCCTCCAGACTCTCTGAAAGGATCTTCAGCAGGTCTAAGGACCCCAGACTAGGCTTTAAGAATCGATGTTGCGGTAAAATGAAAGGTGTTCAACCTGGGAATCAGACAAGCTATCCATGAAATCTGACCTGATTTTCCTCAGCTTGTACACATTCCTGAGTCCCTCTGGGCCTTTTCAACAGAAATGAACAGTTCACTTTCTTTGCTCTGAGATACACTCTTCCCCATCAGGTGTTCCAACTGTTAGCTAACCATTGCCTGCTTCTTGGAGGCCCTGATGCTTACTACCCCTTGCACGACGTGCTCCTGATTTCACCCTAAGGCACATCTTTTAGACCCTCCACCAGTTGTGCTTGCCTCTCTTTTGGGCATCTAAAGAAAGCCAGAGACATGGTCTGGCACCCCACTACCTCCCCCTGCCACTGACGACCGGACTGATAGTTACTGGAGAGCAGAGGGAGCCAAGTCCTGTGCCCGTGTGTCTCCTTCAGCTATAAGCCCAATGCCGGATGCCAAGCAGGCGTCCTGTGCAAGTGAAATTAATTGGATCGCATGTTTCAGAAAGCTCTAGCTGTAAGGGTGAATGGATATTTATGGGACGAGAGCCTGGGAAGAGGTGACTGGGAGGTTAAAGGAAAGAAATGGAGGTAAATGGAAATAATGAGAAGAATGATAGGGGCAGAGGAGAGGAAAGGTCAGAGGGCGTGCAGACGGGCCACAGAGTGAGATAAAGAGATGAGATATGTTTGGGGTACAGTAAGAAGATAAGAAGGACAGAGTGGGAGGCAGGGTCAGAGGAGGACCGAGTGGGAGCCTTGGGAGAAAGCAGTCTCTAGGTGAGGAAAGTAAAGAATACTTGGGGTGAAAATCTAGCCAGCTAAAGTGCCGAGTGCTGGTTGGTTGTGTGAGTGAGGGGCAAAAATAGGGGTGCCAGGAAGTTGATCTGTGCTGCCACATCTCCAGTTCTCTCTCCCAGGGATGCTCTGGGCACTCAGGGCAGGTCTCCTGAGGACCCGCTCCCAGGCAGACAGCAAGCCCTGCCAGCTCCCGGAACACAGCAGGTGAGGAATGGGACAGCAAGAGGTTCAAGTGGGGAAGAGCAAGACATTGAATGCCTCTGCTTTTTTTTTTCTCCTTAAATATTTGCAGAGAGGGAGCGTGGCTTCAGCCCAGGGAACGCAGTGCTTACTGCTCACACTACATTAAAATTCAGATTGGCTTGTGCAATATCCCCGGCAGAACCGCTCTGTGCTGATATTTTTATAACTCTTAATATCAAACAAATTGCCTCTTCACTGAGACAGTTTAATGTGACGGGGGGCCGTGCCCGCCAGCTTCCCCACGCTGGCCCCATAAAGATCATCGTTCTGTTACTGGGAACACAGGAGCCATGAATTTCCTATCAAAAATATGACTGGATTATGCAGAGTAAATCTCGGACCATATTACAAGGATTATGGTGTTTTAATTTCTTTTCTCCCCACGCCTCATGCCCACCATCACATCTTTTCTTACTAATAAAATGGGGGGGGGGGAGTTGCTATGAATCATCTTTCCTGGCACGGGTCCCTGTCTTTGTCCTAGGCATGCCTCCTCTCCAATCATCGCTCCACCCCGGAGAGGTGTCACCTCTCTCCTTTCAGAGTCCGGCCATGAAAAAGATTTGAATGAAGAAAACCCACCCACAACCAGAGTCAGGGGTAGTCTTCTCTGTGTAGGCAGATTTTGCCTCAATAGCAGCTGGACAACAGAAAGCAAAGTTCCAACGAACATTATACTTGTCTTCCCAAGTTCAGGCTATTGAAGATCCAGTGTATAATCATGAACTCCTACATGATTAGACAAAACAGAGTTTGTGCATTAAACTATTTATTCTTCCCCATCCGTTTACAAATCAAGGACTTAGAAAAAATGCCCACCAGGTTATTCCACTTGAGACAAACATTCTCAAATTCAGTCGGTATGATTCAACAACTCAAAGCAAAGAAACTTGACATCGAACTAATACTCTGTGTTGCAGGTGACCAGTCCTTTCCAAACCTCGAAATTAGTTCATGGGTTCTTCCTACCTCCTCATTACTGCATGAGAGAGAGTTGCTCAAAAACCAAGGACAGGGAAGTTTACAAAAGATGAAATAAGGAATGCTCAGAGACTCCAAGAAATTCATGCCATTAGAAATCTCAATACAATGTTTGCATTTTTTCCTTTGCTTCCAGTTGAAATAGTGACAGTATGGCACAAAAGAACAAATGCTGGGGGGCCGGAGCTATAGCCTAGCTGTTAAAGTCCTCACCTTGCACATGCTGGGATCCCATATGGATGCCAGTTTTAACTCCAGAAGCCCCGCTACCCATCCAGCTTCCTGTCCATGGTCTAGGAAAGAAGTCAAGGCTGGCCCAAAGCTTTGCGACCCTGCACCCTCATGGGAGACCTGGAAGAGGCTCAGCTTCAGCTGTTGTGGCCACTTTCGGACTGAATCAGTGGACAGAAGATCTTCCTCTCTGTCTCTCTGTCTCTCTGTATATCAGCTTTTCCAATAAAAATTAATAAATCTTTTTTTAAAAATAGGTTTTTAAAAAAAAAAAAAAAGAACAAATGATGGGGACTGGCGCTATGGCCTAGCAGCTAAAGTTCTCGCCTTACATACGCTGGGATCCCATATGGGCACTGGTTCTAATCCCAGCAGCCCCACTTCCCATCCAGCTCCCTGCTTGTGGGCTGGGAAAGCAGTCAAGGATGGCCCCAAACCTTGGGAACCTGCACCCGCGTGGGAGACTCAGAAGAGGCTCCTGGCTCCTGGCTTCGGATCAGCTCAGCTCCAGCCATTGTGGCTGCTCGGGGAGTGAATCATCAGCCAGAAGATCTTCCTCTTTGTCTCTCCTCTCTGTATGTCTGCCTTCCCAATAAAAATTAAAACAAATAAATAAATCTAAAGAACAAATGATCAGTGTGTTCTGCATCATCTCCCAGAATTCCCAAGACCCACATGTTTCAAACACACAGCAACAGCTCAAGTCCTAGCTGCTCCATTTCCAATGCTGCTTCCTGCTACATGATTGGAAAAGTCACAGAAAACTGCCCAAGTACGTGGGCCCCAAGTGGGTGACCCAGGTGGCATTCTAGGATTCTGGTTTAGCCTGACCCAACCCTGGCCATTGAAGCCACTTGAGGAATGAACAAGCAAATAGTAGAGATTTCTCTCTCTCTCTCTCTCTCTCTCTCTCTCTCTCTCTCTCCCTCTGCCTTTCAAATAAGTAAATAAAGGTTTAAGCAAATGCGTTCAGTCTATTGAACTTGGTATTCTCCTGGTAGGTCATATTATGACTTTGAAGTTTTTTTCTCTATTATCTGTATATTTCAAATCTCCCCTTGCCACCCATATGTTACTAGACACTTTTCAAACTGGAGTAATAGGATGGCACTATCATTTTCAAGTTTTGTCTCAATACACTTTGAAATTGGCATCACTATATAACATACTTACCATTCATTAGAGGAAACTTTATCTGCTATTATAATTTCACACAAATTTCAGTTGTGTCTGACAAAGATTCACATAATCCTTTTCTTCAACTACCTTATTGTTTTTGCTTCTTATAGCAACTCAAGCTTTTCTACCACCCATGCTTCCAAAACACTGTCAGATTCAGCCCTGAGCGCTCTCAGAAATCCTATAAATTTTAGCCCACTTAATCCAGACTGGGAACCTCAACCAGCTGCAGGGGAAGTGTCAACTGTTAGCATATCTTATTTTTTATAAGTCAGGAAAGAGCAGAAGTCACTGTTTTATCACTGATGATGCTAAGATTGGAATGATTTGAATAATGCTGTAGTACATCTTCATCATAGCAAAAACTTAGAAACAGTGGAATGAAGAATATTCTCCCTGTTAAAAAGTAATCATGCACAAAATATACAAACATACCAACAAATACTGGCCTCACTTAAAATTATGTTTTAGAAGAATTAATAAACATGATTTAGAATATTCACACTGAATGCCAAGTATATAGAGCAGCTGAAAACAAGTTTATCATGTGAGCTTGTATTATGTATGCATGTATACTTTGAAACCCAAAATAAGTACCACACTGTGCTTAGAACAATGGGTGATTTTTATTTTTTTTTTCTATATGCTTTTGTCTATTGTCTTAATGTTCCACAGAAGAACAAGTGCCCTGCCTTTAAAATCAGAGCGAGAAAAAAGAGGAGTCTGAAAAACTGGTTCCATTGCACATCCCATTGGAGTTGAAAATTGAGCTTACAAGAATGCAAGAGCCTAGCGCTTCTGGTATTCGTGAATTCACACCCTTCTGGGATAATACTTACTGGGGCTGCAGGTGCACCCTTCCCCCAGCTGCTTCAGACTAAACTGACCCACTGCCTGCCTCAGGAGCATCTAAACTTCTCTGTCCCTGCACGTCCCCACCTCATCCCCAGACAGGTGGGGCCTCTGGGCTGTGGTCAGGGGGCTTGCTTCCATCTAGAGTCTGCAGCCTCCCCATGCCCCAGGGCTGAGCCTGGAGCTGACGCTGTGACTAGCTGACACTGTAACCCTTATGGTGTCCCTGCGAATGAAGATGAGATTGGAGCAGCAGGGAAAGCCACGAGGCCCACCCAACCCGAGACAGGCAGCCTGTGCCGCAGCCCTGTAACACCCATGCACTCGCTCTCTGACCTCAAGCCTTGCCATGCCTCTCCGACTGGATTTTTCCAGACCACTCGGGGGACTTGCGGCTCCACCCTCATCTGTTGCTTGTGCCCTAAGAGGGCTCTGGTCCCTCTCCAGCTCCCAGAGCCCAGTACCACTTCCTGGGGGAGAAAAAGAGGAGGAGGTGAAGGAGGAGGAGGAGGAAGAGGAAGAGAAGCGAGAAGCGCCCCAGGGCTGCCAGTGCTTCTGTGGGGAGGGAGTCCCCTGGAGTCATAGCAGATGGGGAGGTCCCAGTGGGGTGCACGTGGATGCCTTTCTGGGCGGAAACCGTGTACCATCCGCTCTTGCTCGCCGCCATCCAGTGTTTGCTTCCCCCAGTGAGTCTCTTAATTTTGCTCATTTATCTTAAAGAGCTCCGTAAGCGCCGAGGGCTCCGGTGGGGGGGCGCACGCGGGCCTCGACACCCGACCCCCACGCCTGCCTCCCAGAGGAGCCATCCAGCGCAGGCCAAATCTCATTTTCCTACAAATAGTTTGTCAGAAGCAGCAGGGCAAGTAATAAATCACCAAGAGCGAGCGCGGAAAGGGAAAGGGAGCGGCTGATGCGGGGTGGGGCGTGGGGAGGGCGCGGGCGCAGATGGAACGAGCTGGGAAGGAGGGCACGGACCGAAACCCAGAAGAGGGGAGACCGGAGACAAAGAGAAGGGGACTGCGGCGGGACATCCCAAGGAAGGCAGGAGGAGAGGCTGGGAGACCAGAAGGAAGGAAGATGCTGGAGAGCAGAGCAAGAAGAGAGTCAGGGAAAAGCAGAAAAGAAAATGAGTAGAGGGAAGGGGTAATTAAAAGGAGGCTAAAGGGGCCTGGGCAGAAGCTCCAGGGATCTGTAGTGGAACAAGCCTCTTCCAAGATGGACTGAGGCCCGAGGCAGGTGAGGCTGGGGTTGGTGTGGCCAATAGCCGGCCTAGAAAGGCACTGCCTTCTGTCTGGGGGAGATGGAGGTCTGTGAAGGAGGGAGGGCCAGGGTAGGGGGACTTGAATCCCAAATGCTATGAGGACGCTGTGTGGCATTCAGCAAATCTTGTTCCTATTAGCCTCAGTTTCCTGATCTGGAAAATGGGAACCCTCTTGCCTGTGCCAAGGCTGGGAGGGTTCAAAGAAATGACCCTCATGGTGGTCAGGAACCCCAGCCTTCCTGGAATTTCTGAAGTTGAACTTACCATCCCCCAACACACACCCTGCCCTGGCAGCTGTGGGCAGGGATGCTGGGTGCTGTGTCACCACCCCCGCAGCCTGTGATCCCCAGCCAGACCCTGCAACCCGACCGGAGCTGTCAGCGCCAGCACACTCCAATGCTTTCTGCCTTGCTGGTGACCTCCCCCGGGAAGCTTTGAGCACTGGTGAGATCATCATTGTCAAGCTCGCCTGGACTGCTGGGGCAAGGGCAGCCTGATAAGGAAGACCACAGGATGCCCACCCCCTCTGTTTAATCCACCCTCGCCCCATCCCAGGCCATCCCTGCTCACTTCCGACTTCTGTGTGGCTCAGAGCTATAAGTTCATGAAGGTGGTGTTAGTTCGTTCATGATGGCGGTCTCAAGTCAGTGTGCCCAGAGAGGAACATGCAGCACCTTTATAGGTGGGAGAAGGAGACTGCAGGGCTTCTGGGCACCACGCTGTGTGGCATGCTGGGCTCCCGGTGCAGCCCTGATACACGTTTCCTCTGGTGAACCACGTGCATGCACTCCTCCACGCCTTAGCACCCTATAGAGGCCAGCAGTGGTTCAGGTCATGGTAACAGCCACTGGGATGTGCAGTTGCCAAGGCAGGAAGTGGTTGGACTGGGCTCTGAATCCAGAACCATCTGCGTCCAAACCTGTATTCCTTGTCCTGCAGCCTGTGCCCCAGCCCGACCTCCCCCCAGGGTCCCTGCCTACCACCATCAGTCTGAAAAACCTGTGCTGACTTGGGGGTCCCCCATGACCTGAGGCCCGGGGGGAGAAAGCAATGGAGGGCAAGAGGAGCCAGCACTGTGAATGCTGCCTCGTCTTCACCTCCTTGCCCTCCCTTTCGGAGGAGCACATTCATTTCTGAGCTCCTGGCCATTGACGGCTCTCAGCCCCCAGCCCCATGGCCTCCTCTGGACTTGGTGAACAAGACCATGTACCTCGGCAATTCTCTCAACTCAGCTCTTGGAACCCCCATCACACTACCTGCTTTGTTTCCCTGTTGTCTGGCCCTCCAGCTAGGTGGGCATCCTGTGGGCACCTCCTGCCCAACCCTGGCAAGGAACAGAACCTAGGGAGAAGAGAGAGAGACGCAGGTTCCACTCTCCTGCCTTGTACCAAGTCAGTGACCCTGGGCAAGGCTCATCTCCCCTCCAGGCCTCAAGTTCCTCAACTGGAAAATGGGGATTTAGAAAAAAATCCATGCCTAGCTCCTCGGGCTGCCATAAGAATCAATGAAGGCTGGTGCTGTGAAAGCACTTTACAGATGAGAGGTCTCTCCTGCTTAGCTCCCCTGCTGCTGCCAGCGCCCCAGCTCGCCTTCCTGGGGTTCCTGCTCTATCCGTTCAATGAGATTATGAATTCTCAGGTCCGAACCCAGGAACTGCAGGTGCCTCCCCACTTTCCCTCATGGCAGGACATCTTTGGACCCCAAATGAAACCTTGTGAGTGAAGCAACTGACCTAGAAAGCAGAAGAAAGCAGGTTTCCAAATTCCTGCTGCGCTACCCCTTGTTAACAGTATTCTCGTTGTACAGCCTCGGTTCTCCCAACTCTAAAATGGCATAATAATACCTGTTTTATAAGGCAGCTAGAGGTCCACATTAACGAGGTGTCTATTAGTAACCCAGCAAGCAGCTCCTGCTGTTACTACCCCTTCCTTTAGTGCCAGATGTGCGGCTCTTCCCTCTTTCTCTGCTGTGTCACTGTCCTGGTGACAGTGGCTAAGTTCACATCCTTGTCCTCTACGTCTTTCCTGAGGGTCACGAACTCTCCTGCCTGTCTGTAAGCACACATCACACTCTGATCCGGGCGTGCAGCCTCCTGGATCCCCAAGTGCTAGACTACCAGAAGAGGTAAGGGGACCTGCCCAAAGACCCAGAGGCACTGCATAAGCACCACACACACACACACACACACACACACACACACACACACACACACACAGACTCCTCCAGGCAGGCTCCTGGGAATGATCCTTTGGCTTCCCTACAGCCCAGCCTGGCTCCCCATCTTGCAGACACCCACCAGAGAGTCCCATACTGTACCCCGGCTCATCTTTTCAGCCCCTCTCAATTATGTTCACTCTCTGCTTCCTTCCTTTCATGTCCTTCCTTTGTGCTTTCTCCCACACGATACATTCACAGCCCTTGACGTATGTTCTGGGCCTCAGGCTGGCTGCAGAGGATACAGGAGAACCCCTGGCACAGGAGGTTTTGTCCTCAAGGGGCCCATGCATGGAGGGCCATGCCAGCTCAAACCAGCTCCTGTGAATCCCCAAAGCCCATTTTCCTTCAGGAAGCTCTCCCAGATTGACTGACTGGCTGAAGAGTGCTTCCCAAATCCTCCCGTAGGGCATCCTTCCTCTTTGGAAACTATATGCATGAGGCACTTTTATGTCCTTTGTTTAAAAACTGTACTCTGTGTTGATAAGATGTGTAAGGCTGACATTTTTAAGTTCATTTTCAAAATGTATGCAATCATATCTGTGTTTCCCAAACGGGAAAATTCATATCGCTGCCCAACAGGAGACAGCATCCTCTGTTGTCTGGGAGTTTGGAGAAGCCAAGGTCCAGAAGACCACGAGCACTGTGGGTTAGGGGCAGGGGAGGCAGACCACTCAGCACACTGACTCCAGGACCAGAGAGGAGAACCAAACACTGCGGACACCAGAGGAAGAGAGCATTCCAGAGGAAGGAGGAACTTGGGATGTCCTCCTTCTGTGGGTGCCCGTTCAGATGCTGAGCCCCACACCAGAGCTTCCCCGATAGTCCACTGCACAGAATAGCATCTTCTAAGAACATGCCCCGTTTTGCCTGAACCTGCCTTGTGACACTGTGGATTCTCTGTAGGAACTTTGGACATTTTATACCTCTGTTCTTTCTCCCTCTCTCTTTCTGTCTCTTTCCCTCTCCTGCACCTGCTTGGACCTCAACTGTGCAAAAACTGTCCCCCCTACAGAAAGCCGGATCTTATATCAGCTTTTACATTCCCTCCATCTACAACATCATCTAATTTAACACCTGGAACTTAGTAGATGAGGAATACTTGTTTCAGGAAGGGAATCCAGGAAGAAAAGAGAGAACAGAAGATAAGAAGAGAAGACTGGAGGAGAGCAGGAGGAAGCAGGGCTGGAGGAAAGAAGGGAGAACGGAAATGCTGTCTGTGGCAGCCAGGCTGTGTACAGTGCAGGGAGGAGCTACCCAAGGCTCCACCCATTGCCTCTCCCTCCCCATCAACAAGGGGCCCTGGGAAGCAGGTTTTATTTCCTATCATCACCCCCAGGGAGAGAGCCCCTGTGTCCTCAGCACTCTGCGTGGAAACCAACACTTTGCACATCACACTGAGTGTGTGTTCCTGAGGAGAAGCAACAGCTGCAAACTCATTTGGGTGATTAAGATGGTGCAGCTCAACAACCTGGAGCAGGATCCAGTGAAACATACAAAATCCAACAGCTCTATGCCTTGCCTAGTGGAAGGTTGCCAGGCAGGTGGAGGGCAGAGCGCCAGCAGCCAGGGTCCTCTGGGCCCAGTATGACTGGGACTTCTGGTGAGACGGCAGCTACCAGATGGCAGACACATGGTGATGGCTGCTAGGTGCAGTCTCCTGAGGTGTGAACCCAAGGGAGATGCATTCCCAAGCTTCCCTTGCTTTGGCTGAGAAGTGGGGGACCTCAGTTTTCCACATTCGATTCTCCCCAGCTGGGCAGGGACTCGCGGCAGAATGCAGGGCTGAGTGAGGCCCAGCAGGGGCGGTGGGCGAAGCCTGAGGCCTGGAATTCTGCTGTCAGAGATGCTGCCAGCTGGCTACTTGGCCTGCAGTCAGTCGTTTCTCTCATTCTCAGGTGTAACCCCTATTTTCCCAGTCAAGGTGGCTCCACATTCCAGTTTCTCCTTACAGTCCCTGTTCCTGAGCTAAAAGGCTCCAGTGAGATTTGGAAAAGATTTATTTTTTCCAGGTTAACTTTGGGCTGCAGTTCTCCTTCTTTCAAATGAATTCCCTTCCCACTCCACACTTGTCAGTTGTTCCTCCAGATGAAAATCTACTCTGCTCTACAATTGGGTCTGCCCTCTCTGTAACACTCTTCACCGTGGACTTCCGAAACACTTGATTTTATTCATTCCTTCATTCAGCAAAACTTTGGTTGAGCACAAACTGCTTACCTAGGCCCAAGATAGAAGCAAAGGTGAGTAACTAATCCTGTCTTTAAGAAGTTTTTCTCCAGAAGAAAGGATTTAAACAAATAAGTCACTTAGTGTATTTCAGTATCATATGTTTCACACAATAGAATGCCTTAGAATGTCAAGATTCATCAAAACCCTAACATGCACCTATTTTAAATATCCACTTCTTTCTATGTTGACCTTACAAATCTTATCACAGTATTTGCAATTCCTATTTTGTTTTAAGACTTATTTATTTATTTAAAAGGCAAAATTACAGAAAGAGGGAGAGGAAGAGAAAGAAGAGACAAATCTTCCCTCAGGTGGTTCATTCCCCCACATGGCTGTAAAGGCAAGGGCTGGGTTAGGTCAAAGCCAGGATCGAGGAGCTTCCTCCAGGTCTTCCACGTTGGTATAGGGGCCCAAGCACTAGGAACATCTTCTTCTGCTTTTCCAGGCACATTAGCAGGGATTTGGGTCGAAAGTGGAGCAGCCAGGACTCAAACCACACCCATATGGGATGCTGGCATTACAGGTGGTAGCTTAAACAGCTAAGCCACAACACTGGCCCCTGAAAGTCCTAAGTTCTCTGGTTTTGAGAAGAGACTGGAGAGCCTTTTCGATGAATTATTCAGAAGAAATGCCTGCCCTTCTCAGGGTCTCTGTGTCTCTCGCTGGCCACTGTAACCCAGGGGTTCAGGTGCCAGGCTTCAGTCTCCTCCTCTGCTATCTGTAAGGGTTCCTCATAATGTCTTCCAAAAACCTTCCAGCACCAACATTTTATGATCCCTAATTAAGGCTGAGATGACAGAGCCGGTGTGATGGCTCAGTGGCTAAATCATCCCCTTGCAAGTACCAGAATCCCATATGGGCACCAGTTGTTCTGGCTGCCCCAATTCCCATCCAACTCCTTGCTTGTTGCCTGGAAAAGCAGTAGAGGATGGCCCAAAGCCTTGGGAGCCTGCGCCAGAGTGGGAGACCTAAAAGAAGCTCCTAGCTCCTGGCTTTGGATCGGCTCAGCTCCAGCCATTGCAGCCACTTGGGGAGTGAACCAACCAGCGGAAGATCTTTCTCTCTGTATCTCCTTCTTTCTGTAAATCTGCCTTTTCAAGAAAAATAAATACATATTTAAAAAAATTGAGATGACATTGCTCAGCCCCCTGTCCAGGGGTGACCCACCAAGTTTCATAAAAACAATCATCATTAATCTATGCTAATTGGTCAATAAAACCATCACAGTTTTATGACACAAAACTTGCTGAGATCAGCACTACTGACAAATTAAGTAGAAGTTCAGCCTTGGAAACAAAATTAGCCGGATGAAAACTTCAATGGGACACTGACTGCAACTCTTGGCCGCAATAAAGACAACCGACAGGAAAAGTGAGCAACATGGAAACACAACTTACGGCTATAAAAACCTGGGCCAAGCAGATTGGGGTGGGTGGGCTTCCTAGGGCAGGAGTTGATACAAGAGGAATCCAGAGAAGCTTGCTTAGTCAAAGAATCAGGTAGCTGTCACGCTAAAAGTCGTCGCTGGGACCCCGTGCTGTGGCATAGTATGTTAAGTCACTGCATACAGTGCCAACATCCCATATAGGCACTGGTTCATGTCCAGGCTTCTGATCCAGCTCTCTGCTAACGTGCCTGAGAAAGCAGTTGAGGATGGCCCAAGAGCCATCCTCCTATACCCACTCTTGGCCTGGCTTCAACCTGCCACAGCCAAGGTCATTGTGGCCATTTGGCAAATGAACCAGCAGATGGAAGATCTCTCTTTTCAACTCTACCTTTCAAGTAAATATAGTAAAGCTTAACAAAACAAACAACAACAACAACAAAATCATCACCACACAGGCCACCTGTGGTTGTAAATCAGGAATGGAGTTTCTTGTTCTTCTTCAGGCTCAGGCAATTCACCAAACGCCCCACTTCTTAAATTTAAGGATATCTCTCATTTCTGACTCTCTTTGCTGTTAACTGTCAGAGAATTATGTTGATCTTCTATGCTCACATCCAAGATCTTTCTTTTTATATGCCACCCAGTTTGTATAATATAATTATCAAAGGTTATCATCCATGTTTACTAAATGATTTACGTATTTTTGTCACTAAATCCTTACAAAAGCTCTTATAAAATTATCTTACGGTTAAGGAAATAGGGATTCAGATAGTTTGACTAACTGACCAATATCATTTGCCCAGGTCTGTTTGTTTTCAAAGCTCCATCTGCAACATCCAGGCCCTTGCATTCCCTCTAGCACCTGGGCCAGGTCTACTCTGGCACCCCTCTAGGAAGCATGAGACAGACACCCTATAAATCATCAATGACTCCACCTTGTCTGGGAAGAAAGACAAAGCATCCACATGAGAAAGTGGAAGTTGAAAGCTGTAAGATGCATTTGCATACAAACAACAAGAGGCAGAAAAAAAAAAAATAGCATGGGAGGTCCTGGAGGTTAAAGGAGTTAGACACAATGCAAGTAAGAGCAGCCAGCTTGAGAAGCCAAATGTGAGCCTGCAGTGAGAAGAGGCTTACACCGCAAGGCCCAGGGAGAGGGAAGTTCATCACATGGCTAGATAAGAGGGGACCTTGAAGGTCAGCCACTCAGCTTCCATCACCCAGGGTGATCTAAACCAAGGCTTTCAGACTACCACAGAAAGCCGAGTCACTCCATTTATATACACAGACTCTATATTTGAGCCACCAGGAGTTTAAAAAGAAATAATAAATGTATAGACTGACACCTGCCACATTCTCACACAAAGAGATCAGAAGGGCTGTTACCTGCTCAGACTGTTATCCATATATGTCAACTTGTCACCAGTAAATGACAACTTAACAACAGAGAGGCTGTGTTTGAGGGATGCCTGTTGCATTAGAATATAACTACATTAAATATCGTCATGAAAGAAGGGACTCTACAGATAACCTGTGGATTTAGGGTTGTCAAAATTCAGTTTAGAAGTGAGTTTTCTAGGACATGTATGTTATATAGAGGGATAATGATCTACAACCCTACTACTCAGGAAAGCCATGCAGGTAATTCTATTGTGAGAGTTAACCCATACTATTGGAAAAATTCTTTTCAAATTGATATGACTAAAGTCACTCTTGATATTACGACATTCCTGGCCAGAAACATGTCAGGAAGTGAAACAAGGATATGGCTGGTTCCTATGCACATATTTAATTAACATTTGTATTAATAAGAGACATCACACAGTATTGTACATGCATGCTAGATGCCTGGTAAGCAATACATTCTTGCTATAACACTCTAATGAGGGATAACAACACAGTCATTCCCCAAGCACCCAACCTAATACTTCAAAGATATTCACTAGAACACACAGGCTCTGCCAGCTAAGAGGGTTAGTTCCTTCAACTTAGGTGACATCACTCAAATTACTTAACCTTGGGTTCCCCCTCTGTAACTCCAGAGCAGGGCTCACTACCTCAGCCAGGTTCTCTTCTTCCTTGAACCTCACCAGGTTCACTCACTACCTCTGCTGACTTACCATTCTTCAGCCTAGTAACGGTGAGGTCATGTCACATCTTTGGTGTAGGATCTATCCAGAGCTCCCAAGCATTTGATCTGGAACAAGCACCTAGCAGCATGGACTCTAGGACCCATGATGAATGAGGTCAGTACCAAATCCATAGCAGCAAGGGCAGTAAAGACCTCCCAAAATGCCACCTGCACTACCCCAGGCATCTGTTGTGCCTGGGTCCTGTCTGACTATCCTCTGGCAGGCCCAGATTCCCCCTCCCTTCCCATCCGTCCTCATCATCCAGCTCCCAAGGGAGTCTATAGTCACAGCATCATAAAAACCTCAGCAGGAACCATCTCTCACAGAGCGTCTCCAAAGCACCTGTTCTGTGCAAATAACTTAAGAGCAAGAAGGATGGTCTCCTCGCAGATGGCAGAGACTGGGCAGGGGCCTGAGGTCTAACATGACTGGCATCCTGTTCTTTCTCAGTTCTGAGCCCATGAATCTGTGTGGATGCCTCATCCAAGGGAGTACTTTACACAGAACTCAGAATAGACAAACCCAAACGAGATACAAGCAGAAAGGGAACCAAGGAGAGCCCTGGAGAAAAACGAACATCCCAGAGGGAAGAGTAAAAGCTATGAAGTAGCAGAGCTGTGGTTCTGGGGCTGGCAAATCGTCAAAAGGTGGGAAAGTGGGAAGGAAGGAAGCCAGGAGCAGACATCTCCAAGACAAAGAAGCTGGCTGGGGGCTAAAAAGACTATTGTGTCATTGTTCTCTTCTGCAGTGTTAAAGATTTGAGAGAAATGAGGATTCAGAGCCTAAGTCAGAAAAGGAGCAGCCACTTGCTAAATATACAGCACACACAACTTCATGGAGCAGGTGGGGCTGTGCCATGTTACACAAACGAACCAGGTCCAATTTTCAGGGCACCAGGGAGATTTGCTTGTTAAAAGGTCCCTGCGAGGAATAAAAGAACTTAAGATGTAAATAACCAGCCACCCCCAGCTGTCCTGGCCTGCAAGCCTGTTCTCACAAAGCAGGTCTTCCAGAAGTGGGACAGCCGGGCTGACCCAGGCCCCTAATTTCTCAGCCCACCCTGCTTGCTGATGAGCAGCGAACCACTGATTATTGCCACTGATGGTTGCTGTGTCCTATTTGTAGTGGTCTCCAGGGAAGAAGAGCCTCATCTTTCTTTCCCCAAACTCATTCCAACTCCTCAACTTCTTTCAGGCTGAATCGTCGCCTCTGCCCCAATCCCATACCACCACCCCTTGAAGATAAATGGTGGGGACCCCAGCAACTCACCATCTCCTGTGAGCTGCCAAGATACGTTAACCTCATAATTCTGCTTTTTCTTTTTTCGATAGGATGTGGAGATCCACCTGCTCTCTGCCTGAGAAGAGGGCCAGTCAGGCCAGAGAGAGAGCATGGGAGGTTGGTAATGGCCTGAGCCATGGCAAGTGGGGGCCAGTGCCACTGCTTCTCAGCCAGGTCAGCCTGGCCTTGTAATCACCACATTGGGCCACTGGCTCCTCATCTTTACTGAACAAATAGGAACAGTAGCTCTCGCGTGGGGCTCTTGGAATTGAAGAGTGCTGTGGCCAGCCTGAGTGTCCCTTATTTGAAATGCTCTGGACCTGAAGCACTCTGGATGGGGAGTTTTCAGGTTAGGGATGCTCAGCCTGTATACATGTACAGGACCTGGTACAAGGGAGCTGTAACTATGGCTGTCTCTGCCTTAGTCGCCACCATATTCTCTAATAATCTCTTCCATATGGTTAGATTTAAATCATGTTAAATTTCTGTCATGACCTACAGCGTCCAGCAAAGGCATTACTTGGGAAGTGATCATGAAATATTGAACACGGTTCCTGTCCTGAAAGCCTTATGAATGATTTAGCACAGACGCTTAGACACACACGCACACACATGCATGTGCACACACACAGGCACACTGCACACACATGCATGTGTGCACATATACATAGGTGCACAGCTACCTGTGTACATGTCCAGATACATACACATATGCATGCACAGTCGTGCACGCATGTATACATGCACACATGCTTACACATATGTATATACCTTGCACATGTGCACATGCATACACAGATGCACAACACACACACACACACACACACACACACACACACACACTCCTTGCATGCCTCTGCAGCAAGATAGTCAGTCTGGCTTGCTGAGTGCAAGCAGGTTCCTGGGAATGTTCCTTCCCCCTCTGGTCATCTGAGATCTATGTGAGACCTAAGGATTCTGTCCCATGTAGGTTTACCCAGGATAGAGGCTCCTTACCAAAAGCAAGAAGTGGGGTCAGTGGGGAGGTTGATGGGGGAGGAGCAAAACCCTAATGGCCACTGGGAATATTCTGTATTCCAGTCCCTGAAGTATATGTGCGTTCTAGCCAATCCTAACATAACACCGCCAAGTATTACAGTAGACACTGCCCTGCGATTCCCCTAAGAGACTGCAGGGTTCATTGCCACTGCTCAGACCTCTTTACAGACACTCTTGGCTGAAGAGAGTCAACTCAGCGAGGTCAAGCCCACTCCCAATAAATGGTTGGCATAAAGCTTTGAAGGCCCAACTCCCTGGTTCTTAAGTCCCCCCAATAGTCTAAAGAACTCAGCATATCCTCTGAACTCTGAAAACTCCCCAGAAGAAATAGAATCGGTAACAACAGTCCAGGTCCTATGGTTAAAACTGATCATGGCCTTGGGCCCCTTGCCATCTCTGTGTGCTGTAAGTGCAATGAACAAGTGCAGAAGGGT
Organism: Ochotona princeps; assembly: GCF_030435755.1. Taxonomy (NCBI): domain Eukaryota; kingdom Metazoa; phylum Chordata; class Mammalia; order Lagomorpha; family Ochotonidae; genus Ochotona; species Ochotona princeps. The sequence goes on along the minus strand of NC_080839.1, from coordinate 14,646,981 downwards.
GCTGCTGGCTGCTGTGCGAGAGAGATCCAGGGACCCAGGCACTGTACCTGCCTCGCTGCTTGCCACTGGTATGACATTGAGCAAGCCACTCTCATCAGTTTTTCTGTTTCAGTTTTCTCACTATGAAAATAATGGTTCTTCTCCCAAATTGATTTTAGGGTTAAGTGACATGATAAATATTTTAAACTTCTTTGAGATGCACAGAAATCTTCCGGCCTAGAGAGAACACAGAGCCTAGAAAAGGAAGAGAAAAACCCACTATCCAGAAACCCAAGGCCAAGATCACCAGCTTCTGTCTACTTGTCCAGCTTGGAAACCCAGGACATCAGCAGAACAAGAGACCAATTAGTCCTCGCAGCAGCAGCACAGGACCCTGGGACAAGAACGGAATCAGGTAACCAGGGTGTGAGGTGCTGTCCCAGAATTCTGAAGCTGCACCCATCCCTGTCTCTGTTTTTTCCTAAGCCACACCTATCCCTGTCTCTGTTTTTTCTTTACTGAAGTGAGGATGTTACACTGGATATTCCAGTGACTCCAGCCTGTAGAATTAATTCTGTGATGCCCAATGACTTCCAGAAAAAGACCACAACCCCACCCCCAACTCCTTATGCTCAACACCTGCTGCCCTTGCACTTATACCTTGGTTGATGTCCTTGCTGCCCATCTAGGAGGCCAAGATGACAGGGCAGGAAAGGAGAAGATTGGCAACAGATCCAGAGTCAACCAAAGTCCCTGGAACCTTGGGCAACAATGAATCAACACTGAAAGTTTTTGGGGGGAGGGTGAATGAATGCTGCTTACCTAAATGCTAACTCCTCTCCACACAGGTCTTTGTGCCCTGGCACGGTAAGCACCCACACCCCAGCTGGCTGCCCACTTAAACCAAGACTCAGGAGGCACCCAGTTCTTCCTCTACAAGGTGTTTTGGAAACTGCACTTGGATCTTAACAAGGATTCAAAGCAAAATCAGATCAGATGGAAGATGTACTGGAGAAGTTGAATGAACATCCAGCTGTTCAGAAAGTTAGTTTACAAAGTTGATGACCTGTACCTCCGGCCCTGGGGAGCCCCACCTCTCTCTCAGCCCCAAGCACCTGAATGTGTGAGACAACAGTGGAAGGCTTAGGGTATCGCTCTCACAAAGCCCTATTCTGCATGCTTCCCATTAAAGGAACCTGGGTTTACAAGTACGTAGACTGTTCCTGCAACACAAACTTATTGTCAACATGCTGTTGTTTGCAGAGATTGCATTAACTAAAGACAGAGCACTGGGGAAGCTAGGGAAAGCTGGACAAGAGTTTTGACTTTTCTTATGCTCTGTTCACTTGTATATTCATTTCAAAAGAACTCAATGAGACTGCGCCACATGGAGCTAAGATGACTGTCAAGCAAAAATTATGTTAATCCTCATGTGGTTTCAAATTGCTGCTTTAAGAAATTAAATAGAGAAATGACACTGAGTAATTTTTGTCATCAGTTTATTTTATGGGAAAAAATGACTTATTTATTTGAAAGTGGGATGACAAAAAGGAAGAAAGAACTTTTATCCTCTGGTTCACAATGCCCAGGACTAGACCCGATCAAATCCAGAGACCTGGCACTCCAACTGGATGTCAGAAACTCAAGCACTTGGACTGTCCTCCTCTGCTTTCCCAGGCACAGTAGGAGGAAGTTAGATTAGAAGAGTAGCAACTGGGACTTCAACCTGTGCTTTAGTATGGGATGCAGGCATCACAGATAATAGCTTAATCTATTGCACCACAACACCAGCCCCTGTCATCAATTTCTAAAGAACTATTTGTGAACCTACATGTGTGCACATACAGTGACAATGAGGCCATTGGACACTTGTATCATTCATGCATCCAGAAGAGGTGACAAACACAAACAGTGCTGTGCAGTTGTTGGAGGAAACACAGTTTATACACAACCCAAACACATTAGCTAAGGCTGAGTTGAATCCCTTAGTCTGGAGAAGGTCAAGGATTCACCTTCTGTGGTTACCCAAGTAACAAAAGTGCTCTGTTGAGGAGTATTCTGAGGCTAACCCAGATCATTCATGGAAGAATATGCCTTGAGATTTGGAAGAGATAAGGAGTATGAATTCATTTTCTGCTGATATGAAGCTGATTACTTATAAAGAAAAGAAAGTCATTTACCACACAGTTTTAGAAATTTCAAATCCAAGACTGGGCAGGCTACATCTGGTTGACCTCTAGTAAGGGCCTCCCAGCTATGATACGGCATGCTGGAGAGAGAAGACAAATTGGCTGCACACAGAGGTGCCAAGCATGTAAGGTGGCCCTGTTTTACAACAACTCTCAAGAAGGCTAACTTCATTCCATGGGACCAGCAGGAATTTCTCTGAGTGTAATATTCCCCTGACATAACTACCTTGCACCGGGCTCCACCAGCGCTTGACATCACCAGCCCGGGGACCAGGTTCCCAGCACATCCACAACCTAGCAGGGTGGTGCTTGGCATCCTGGATTCTCCAGTTTTAAGCCTGCATCCCTGGAGAAGACACTCCAGGCCTAGTTATCAGAACATCTCTGGATCTCCACTGTCACCTAAGATTGCACTCTTCCTGCAGATTTGGTTCTTCTCCCAGTGGTGCTATCTGAGCTCGAGATGAGCATGTGGCCAGAGTAAGGTGCCAGGGCACAGTCTGCTCATTTCCACTCTGCTTAACAGAGCTGGCTCAGAGAGCAAGCTCTCCCTGACACACACATACACACACACTCCCCAGCAAAGAACAGATGTGGGGTAGGTGAAGCAGAGCACTCTGGGTGTTGGGTAGGGGATACAGGGGACAAAGTTTGGGGTGAGCAAGCTCTCTGGCTCCACCCCTACCTCACCCGCAGGGGAGAGGGAGGAGCTGAAAATCCTCTCGGCCACCCTTGGCCGACAGCTAATTGCAGAAGTTGTGAGTGAGTTCCCAAGACAGCTGTACTCCTCACCTCTGTCTGGGTAATTAACCAGCGTTTGTTTCTGCTTTGTGGAACATGGACCAGGCAGCCCTCCTGAGGGCCCGTGGGGACGTTCTCAGTCTGATTGGTGACAAGTGACAGGCGCAGCTTCTGTGATGCTTGACTGAGGGCACCGAGGACAACCCAATTCTTTCTTTTCCACCTCAAATCATCTACTTCTGTCCCAACCCCGCTCAAGCTCAGGGCCTTCTCAGTGGAACTTCTGCCAGCCCTGCTGCTGCTCCCCTGGATTGGCCAGCTCTACCGCAATAAGAATTTAGGTTGAATCTCTGAAACCTTAGCATCTGCATTCTAATACATCTGAGCTGCAAGAAGCCTGTAATATCTCAGGGACGATCTCACTTTATGTAGAAGAGGAAGCTCACCCTTGGTATACCCAAGGACACACAGCTGGCCAGGACAGAGCAGAGGCCCACTCTCAACACTACTCATGGCCAAATTCCACTCACACTGGATCCTCCCCCAAACCCAACAAGACACTCAATCCACAATAATCAGAGACATATGATTTCCTTAGATAAGCCCACTGTGTTGTGTTTAACTCCTGGTGTTAACCTTTTAACACTGACTTCTTATTTAAAACCAAGACCTATTTTTTCAGGTGCCAATGATCCCTCAGATGCAGTGTGATAGAACCTCATCACCTCCCTCTTTTCCAAGCCCATGCAATTGCCTGCGTTCTTGTGGCTCTTTGGTGGATTCTGCACAGTGACCTATTTGCTTAGGAGGCAGATGAGGCACCTGATGCTCTAAGACCCACAGAAAACCTGGTCTGGCCACATAGCCATAGGGGAAATGGTTGTGAGGCTGGACCTCAGACATGAAAATGGGCAGAGAATCAAGATGGCTGAATAGGGTAAGGACATGTTTAAACAGACAGAGAAACATTTAATCAGGATGAAGCAGAGAGGACATATTCCAGGAAATTGGAAAGGACAGAACAACAACAGAGGGGTACCTGGAGACTGACAGACACAGCAAAGCAGCGAAAACAATGGTGTGGTGCTGCAGTGACTGATACTCCAGCAGCATCCAGCTAACAGCGATCTGAACTCCACCAGTAGCCGGAACTCCATCAGCAACCAGGTGGGAAAGGACTTTCACTGGGAGCTTGGGAGGTGAACCCAGACAAAGAACTGTCCATCCTGCTGGTCCGTTTGATTTGACCAGGAGCAGAGACAGAGCAGCAGATCCCACACGGACAGTGCAAGAATAGGGTGGATTTCACAGCCCACTCAGCCCCCAGAGCTGAATTGGGCGCCATTTTGCGTAAGGAGGCAAAGGCAAGGGAAAGGACTGAGCATACGCTGAGCTGGGAGTGAACTCTTTTCTGACTCAGTGAGCTGCAGCAACGTGGCATTCCACAGGTTCCACCCAAGACAGGTCTGGATAGCCCTCAGACTTGACGGCCAGCAGATCAAGAACTCTAGTAGTGGTACGTCAGGCGCCATTTTGTACACTGTGGCAATAGCTTTAGGACTACAGGGGACAATAGGGAACTGCGCATGTGGTGAGCTCGCGAGAACTCACTGAGTTATGTGGATTGCACTGGTTCCGCAGGAAATTAATACCTACTGTGGCATCGTATGGGTCAAAATAGGCCCGTGTGGCACCCAGACCTAACGTCCAACAGGTTCCGACAAGATCAGTGCCACCAACAACCTAATTATATAGGACACCTGGTGTCTCTCTAATCCTGGGACCTGCTCCAACCGGAAGTGGGAGAAAGGTTGCAGAGACAATGGTGCAGCCTCAGCACGGCATCACAGGAGGTGGAGAGTGGTGAGTCAACAGCTGGGGCTGTGGAGACCACGGTGGAAATCTAACATAAGAACCCAGACCTGGATCTCGCTGGAGGTTGTGGCACAAGTGGCTACAAGCAAAAAGTTGTGTACCAACTGCAATAAGTAAAATCGCATTGTAGACCTGTGGGTGACAGAGCTTAGAAACCTACCCCAGGGCCCAGCGGCGTGGCCTAGCAGCTAAAGTCCTCGCCTTGAATGCCCCGGGATCCCATATGGGCGCTGGTTCTAATCCTGGCAGCCCCACTTCCCAACCAGCTCCCTGCTTGTGGCCTGGGAAAGCAGTCGAGGATGGCCCAAAGCTTTGGGACCCTGCACTCATGTGGGAGACCTGGAAGAAGTTGGAAGAGGTTCCTGGTTCCCTGCATCGGATTGGTGCGCACCGGCCGTTGCGGCTCACTTGGGGAGTAAATCATCGGATGGAAGATCTTCCTCTCTGTCTCTCCTCCTCTCTGTATATCCGGCTTTCCAATAAAAATGAATAAATCTTTAAAAAAAAAAAAACCTACCCCAAGGAGAAGACTCTGCTAATCAGAAGTACAATGACCAAGAGCAAAAGAAGAGACAAAGGCACAATGAACATTACCGAAAACTCCCCTGCAAAGGAGCAAAACCCTATGCCAATCTCAGAGCTAACTGACGAAGACATCGAAAAAATGGGGAACACAGAATCCATAAGACTCATTTTAAAGCTTCTGATCAACAATGAGAAGCACATACAAGAGTTCAAAGAGGGGCCTGGCGGCGTGGCCTAGCAGCTAAAGTCCTCGCCTTGAATGCCCCGGGATCCCATATGGGCGCTGGTTCTAATCCTGGCAGCCCCACTTCCCAACCAGCTCCCTGCTTGTGGCCTGGGAAAGCAGTCGAGGATGGCCCAAAGCTTTGGGACCCTGAACCCGCGTGCAAGACCTGGAAGAGGTTCCTGGTTCCCGGCTTCGGATCGGCACGCACCGGCCGTTGCAGCCACTTGGGGAGTAAATCATCGGATGGAAGATCTTCCTCTCTGTCTCTCCTCCTCTCTGTATATCTGGCTTTCCAATAAAAATGGATAAATCTTTCCCAAAAAAAGAGTTCAAAGAATTTAAGGAAGCAATAAAGCAAATCAAGGCTGATATATCAGAAATTAAGAACACTGTAGAGCAAATTAAAAGTACAGTGGAGAGTCTCCAAAATAGAATGAAGCAAGCAGAAGAAAGAATCTCAGAATTGGAAGATATTTCCTGTCACCAGGAGGAAGCAAACAAAAAGCTGGAAGCAGAGCTGGATCAGGCCAAAAAATAGTATTCAAGAATTGAAAAACACTATTAAGAGACCAAGTATAAGAGTTATGGGAGTCCCAGAAGGTGCAGAAAGAGAAGCTGAGTTTGCAAATGTATTTAATGAAATAATAAAGGAAAGTTTCCCTAATCTGGAGAAAGAATTGGGAAACAAGATCCAGGAGGGGCACAGAACTCCCAACAGGCCTGACCAAAAGCAATCTTCACCAAGACACATGATCATCAAGCTCTCTTCAATTGAACTTAAGGAAAAGATTCTTAAATGTGCACATGAAAAAATCAATTGACATATAAAGGAATGCCAATTAAACTCACAGAAGATCTCTCATGGGAAACTCTACAGGCAAGAAGAGAATGGAGTGGCATATTCCAGATTCTAACAGAAAAATTGTTGGCCTAGGATAACTTATCCAGCAAAGCTTTCTTTTGTCTTTGAAAATGAAATAAAATTCTTCCACAGTAAAGAAAAGCTAAAAGAATTTGCCTCTTCCAAACCTGCCCTACAAATGATACTTAAAGATAATCTCTTGGCAGAGAATAGGAATAGCACCTATCAAAACCAAAAGCAAATGGGAAGAACATCCAGTAAAATAACAACAGAAGACTAAACCAACGAACAACCCATTCCTAAAATGACAGGACCAAAGTACCACCCATACATATTAAACTCTAAATGTAAATGGCTTAAGCTCAATCAAACGTCATAGATTACTAGAGTGGATTAAAAAACAAAACCCATCAATTTATTGTCTAGAAGAGACACATTTCACCAATAGAAATCAGGGAAAACTGTATCGCATGGGTTTTGTGGTTTTCTGTTAGTTTCATCTCTTCAAAACACTTTCTTCTGAGTAAATCATTCAATGACTCCTAGATCATACAGTAACATCATTTTCTTCAAGAAGGTTCTTGATTTTCATTTCTTCAGCTACGTGTTAGTCATTTAGTAGCATGTTATTTAACTTCATGCTGTTGTTAATTTCTTTTTTCTCCCGTATCTTGATTTTGTTTTGTGGCTTTTCATTTAAGGGGATGTATAATAGCTGTGTAATGGAGACTGTCATATCTAGTAACATGTCATTAAACTTCATGGCACTGTAAATTTCTATTTTTCTTTCTATTGTTGATTTTATATTATGACTTTTCATTTAAGGGTATATACAGTAGCTGTGAAATTGAGACTAACATATCCAGATGTGAGGATACAATGTAGTATGCATTTCTACTTCCAGACAAAGATGGACTTACAATGGAACTGTTCACTATATCTTGACAATAGGATGCTGGACTCTCTGCCATTGTCCATGCCCGCAACGATGGACATATGACTGTGTATAAAGAACTGTATGTTAGTAATGATATAGAGGAACTAGCTGGGCAGGGGAGGGAATTGGGGAGGGAATAAGGGAAATACCAGGAGTCTATGGAACTGTATCATAAAATGATAATAATAATAATAAAATATTTTAAAAACATGCAAAAAATGGGCGCAAAGCCACCACGAGGATCAACGTCAACGGGAAGACTCTCAGGACGAACAGGGCGGTCTAGAGTCCTGACACCTCTGTGTCTTCCTCCAGCCTCAACTGCCTCCCTTAAGGGACAAAAATCCATTCCTCCTCGGGTAGTTTGGTCTATTTCTGGAGGAGGAGGAGGGGTGTTGGAAACGAGCTCTTCACTAGAGGGATGTGAAACCTGCTTTTGGCTGAATTCCACCATGCCCATCAAATTTCCATGCAGATGCCTCTCTAATGAGATGCAGTCCCTAATGAGTTGCAGCTAATGATGACCCCAAATTGAACAGTTTTTTTTTTTCTCAAACCCAAGAAGCCCCAGGTCTCAGTGCTAAGGTTTCCCAGTCCCAAACACGTCCCCATGTATGCTCTCCTAGGGTCAAATCCGGCATGAGGTGACCAGGATAGAGGAGAACTGGACAGTCACTTCCATGTTCCAGCAGCAACATCTGTCCAGCAGGCTGAGGCTATCCCAGCCATCTGGGCAGCTAACACCTCTAGACTTGCTCCCGATCCTCCAAGAAAAGAGGAGCCAGTTCTCCCAGCCTGCTTTGCCTTCTCACAGCTTCTCCTACACTTTGTTCAAAGTCCTTTTCCAATGCCTCTTCTCCTGTGAGGCCCTCCCTGTGTGTTGCTCCTCACAGGAGTAGGTGTGGATCATGACTCCTCAACATTTTCTATAAAGGAAACGAATCGAGCTGGGCGGTCACTAGGTCTGTCTCCGTCTCTGAGATCCCAGAGCCCAGTGTCAGGCTCTCAGGATGCTCAGACTCACTGCTCCACCAAATCACCTGGGGAGCTGTTAAATGCTCCCATTCATGAGGACACCATCTATGTTGATGGATTGATCAGTATCTACCTGGAGCCAGTAGTTGCATCAATGTCTGTGTTTCTCAAAATATGCATGGCCTCACTGTAACAGGAGTATTGTCATATATGTAAATTATACCTCAATAAAGTTGATCTGAAAAGAAAACTATCCCTGAATCTGAATCATGTACCTGTATTAAAGCTGGGAGGCATGCTGTATTCAAGCACATCAAGACATGCCTTATAATCTTGGCCCATTTCTCCACTCCTTGAGAAGGACCATGCTCAGACATAAATGCTAGTGGGAGTATGTTCTTAGAATACAAACCAGTGTATCTTCCCCTGGATGCTAACACACTCCACCCTGATATACACACACACAGTCGCACTGCTGTAATCCATACCCATGAAGTCAAAGTTTCAAGGATTTTCTTAAACCTCACCAAGCAGGGTTAAGAATGGCTCAAGAGCCTCTAGCAGGTGTCAGTGGCCCAATCTTGTGATTCTCTCAGGATGTCTGAGTGTCCAGTACAGAAGAAGAAGGAGAAAAGACAGAGGAATGGCAAGTTATGCTCAGTAACATAGTCAGCATAGGGACACAGGTCGTGGACCAGCATAGAAAGAAGTTGAGCTACAATGGAGGCAGGGCCCCTCCCACAGCCAGAGGTAGCAAAGTCGCCCACAGGAGTGACAAAGCCATGGCAGCCTGTGGGAGATCCCCGGCATCCACCACTGTAGACAGCTGTCTTCCTGGCTCCCATTAGACCCTTGTTGGCAAAGGTGAAAATGGAGACTTGTAGAGGTGGAAGGACTTTCCCAAGGCCACAAGCCACAAAGGAGAGAGGAGAGGTCTTGAAACGATGCCTGCTGGCTGCACAGTACAAGCCCCTTGCACAGAACACCATGTGTCCCCCACTCTTACTGACAAATCAACCTAGTCAGTTGCATTATGCTGTGGCCCTCAGACTTGTTTCAGCTTTCCAGGCCACAGGAGCACAATAAGGAACTGAGTCTTCACAGAGTGAAGGGCACAGGTGCCTCCTCTACCCCTCAGAAAGAGGAGCCACTGCAGTGTGTGTGTGTGTGTGCAGGGAATAATTCAACTCCAGGAGGTGAGGGCATGGTGAGCCCCGCGGACCCTCCCCCTTTGCCAGGGCAACATAGGATGTCAGACAACACTGTGGCTGCCTCATTATTGGGCTGCTTGGCCATTGTCCCTGGGACAATGGTTTCCGGCCTGGGCTTTGTGTGAAGCTGCCAGCCAAAGTTATTAACCACGGGAGCTGCCTTTGAGGGGCATCCAGGGGAGGGGTGAAAGGTCACCCAGAGCAGTGAGGGGAGCGGAAGTGGGAGGGAGAGGCAGCACAAAAGAAAGGGATGAGCCCCTGTCCCCCTTCCCCTCCCCCGCTCCCTGCAAGGAACCCCAAACAGAGTCCAGAAGGAAGCTGAGCAGAATGGGGCCAGGAAGAAAGCCCGTTGGTGATGCTGTTCCTGGGACGTCCAGCTTGCCCTGAGGAGTGGCAGAGGTGTCAGTGTGAACAGCAATGTCATGCTCTTCACTGGCAGGACTCACCTGGGAGAGGCCAGATGGGTGGAGGAGGAGGAGCAGAGGCTGGCCTGGGGGCTTCTCAATTCACTTCCAATCAAGGTGTCTGCTGTTCCAGTCTCCAACATCCATGCCACCTGCCTGGGCACCAGCTTTCAGTCAAGCAAACCAGACCAGGCCACACTGCACCGGTCCTCATGAAGATAGATGTCCTCCTTCCCCGGACTCTGCCCAGGTTGGCCTGGATAGGGGAGGGAAGGATACCATGCTGCATCACCCCTGTCCCTGAGCAGATGACCCTGGTCACAGGCCACAGACAGAGCTACAGATGTTTCATTGGTCAGTCAGTGACAGCTCAGCTTCAGCGATAGGAGAGTGATGTCCACACGGGGAGAGGACTGTGCCAAGGGTGCAGATATGTTGACTGATACAGCTGGAGCAGGTGGCAGTGTCTATTCCTGGCATGTAGGAACAATGGGGAATCTGGGGTGAGCCCTTCCAGGGTTCCCAGGCCAGGCTCAGCCAAAGGTGTGAGGCACCTACTCCCCACCTCAGAGGCCAGACCCCCAGGCAAGAGAGCTTTGTCACAGGCAGAGCACTGCTCCAGGAACTCAGAGCTGTTTCCCCCTGCCCTCAGCTCTACCTCTACTAGCTTCAGCCTGCGAGATGCCTAGACCTGAACCATTACCCAGAATAGGGCTGGGGAGATTCAGAGCTTCCAGCAATGAGGCCTATGGAGGCTGGTGACTTGTCCAAGGTGAAGGGGTCAGGGCCAGAATGCTGGCCTCCTTCGTCACAGCTGCTTCACACAAGGGATCTGGGTCAGGGTGGTTGGGAGACATTAATAACTTATCTCTAAGGCTGGATATGTAGGAGGGTAGATGAGCATATGAATTATTCCACTGACGTTTAGATTTAAGGTTAAGCATTTTTTTTTTTTTAACTAAAAAGTGTGCTTTGGTTCCATGCTATGGTCGAGGCAGGCTTTTGCTGTAGTGGCCAAGGTGCTACTGCAGACTCCACATCCTGTACTAGAGTGCCTTAATTTCAAGTTCCAGACCCTCTCTCGATTCCAACTATCCACCCACCAATGCAAACCCTAAGAGGGAGCAGGTGAGGTCCCAGCCACCCTCATGGAAAAATCAGCTTGGATTCCTAGCTCCTGATTTCAACCTGGCCCCAGCCTAGGTGGTTGTATTTGGAAATGAGCCAACCAATACAAGATTTTTCTTGCTCGTAAATAAATAACAGTAATTTTTTTTTAAAAAAGGGACAGCAGTATGAGGAATATCTAGAGAACAAGCTGTGGTGCTTGGGGGGGCCACAGGCAGTCCTGGATCCCCCCTCCATCTTTATTGCCTCATCTCAGACCCCATTTCCCTTCTCCTGAATCATGCTTGGTTTCAATTTGTCCTCCCTTCCATCCTGTCCCTGCCTCTGTCAGTCTCTCTCCAAGCCATCCTTCCCTGCTCTCCACATGCCCCCAGCCTGATCCAGACTTCCCCCAAGAGCCAGACTGTGACCCACTTCCTCCAAGTACAGATCATCCCAGCTCTCCCCTCCCTCACTGCTCTGCCAAAATGCATTTCCAAACACCTGCCCTACTGTGGCCACTCTCTCTGCCGTTGAACCCCTACCCTAGCCTGTGAAAGCCACCAGTGGACCCCAAACCCTCAGTCACAGCAGCTGCCCAGCAGGCCTTCAGAGGTGGGCAGCCAGGGCAAGGCCTTCAGCTGAACAAACTTACAGTGAGCAGATCAAGGGAAGATGACGATGGACCCTTTCTGTGTCACACATACACATTCTCACACAACAGCACAACCCCAAGCACTAATTTTTCTCTGTTGTGTTGGCCAACCTGCTTATCTGTGCAAAGCCAAGGACGGCATTCATCTCCTTGCCTATCCTGAAGTCCTTATAATAGTATAACCCTGACCCAAAGCATGGGACTGCCCCAAACCACAGTAGGGGACACAATGGGCTTCTATTTCCCTTCTCATTTTCAATTCTTTTGGTGCCCCAATGCCATGAGCGCCGATAGCATGGGGTCAGCTGCGTGTTACCAAAGGGCTTACTCCACTGATAGCCTTGGTCTCTCTACTGTCCGAGGCTTACTATGGCCCTCTCCACACCAACACTGGAGAGGCTCCCACTTCCCAGAGTTTGCCGACAGATTAAAATCCAAGCCAACAACCATGGGAGGGGGTAGAAAGAGTGGAAGCAAATGAAATGTTAAGAAAAAAAAATTAAGCAATACTTGCATTCTCATTAGTAGGAACATGTGAGATGAAGCACGTTATGTTATTAGGCATTCTCCCGATTCAGTAAACACAAGCTGAATAAATGTATAAATATCAGCATTAAGTGAGATTTAACAGGGAGCTGTTTATCTTCTGCCTGTCAAGCAGGAGGCAACGCTCTCCGTGGATCACTCCCCGAGCCGTGTAGCTCTTGCTGCCTGAGCAGGTGAGCCAGGTCAGAGCCTGCTGCCACGGGGCCTGGTGATCAGAATGGCTCAGCTCTCTTCCTTGTGCAGGCCCCTTGGCAGGGAGGGGTGCTCAGCAGCTGGCTCTCTGGCCCCATCCAAGCTCCCTCAGCAGCAGTAGCCCATATCTAGGTGACTTTGAGGACATTGCTGGGCCTCTCTGAGCTACAGCATGCCACCTACCACATGAAGAGATCTGTATCTTCCTTGAATGTCTGCTCTTAAATGCCTCTCATCAACTGCAGCCAGCCACACAGTAGGTCCACAAGCAAATGTTTTCACTTTCAGCACAGAGCCAGGGGATGAAGAGGGATGCACACGGTCCCTGGACACTGCCATCCTAGGTGAGGACAGGACAGGAACCATGCAAAGGGGAGCACAGCAGAGGACAGCCACAGGGAGGATTTGAGTATGCATCCATACTGGGGGACTCCAGCTAATTCCTCCTGGTTCATTTTCAGCATCCCTCTAAGGTAAAGCCTCTGTGTACTCATTGCCACATGACTCCACACTTAGTATCAGGTGTGGGGGTAAGGCAAGGTCACCAAGAGCTGGGAAGATTGCCTTAGCAGGTGAGACCCGGATGCTGGGTACTTGGGGGTGGGTGGGAGGAGTTCCTAGTCCCTTTGTGCTACCTGTAGCCTGCTTCCCCTTTGTCTGGACTCAGCGTGGGGCACTGTGCTTGGGCTCCTAAAGCCTGCCCAGATGCTCAACACATCCTGAAGTTGCCAGTCACACGAGTCTTACCTAAATCTAGGACTATCTTCAGCACCGACTCCCCCACCCTACTCCTATTCACAAATGAAATGAGTAAAATAAAACATAAGGTTGAATGTGATCTGCATACATGGTCTAGTTTACTGGGTATAAACTAAAAGAGGGCCCAGCAGCAAGTGCATAACACAAAGAGCCACTGAATATGAGACTAATACCAATTTTCAGCTGTCTGAGAATCCTTGGACCTTATCCTTGAGAGTAGAACATAAACTTGGGTTTCACATGAGTGAGGGAGAACCCCAAGGGTCGAGTGCCCCATACGTGACAACCCCTATTCCATCTGTTGATATCCCGGACCCCAAAGATCCACCCACGACAAACTCCCCAACAGGTCCTCTGAGGTGCTTTGCTGCTAGGCAACAGCTACACTGAATTGTGGGTGGGTGTCAGGATGAAGATATGAGAATGGACTACAAGCCCTCTCACCAACACACTACAAGCAGGAAGAGGGATCACGGGGCACCCCTCAGCTACTCCAGGGATAGTCATATAAGCCAGATGCTATCCTTTCCAAAATAACACAGGTGCCATGTAAGAAGACCTTACAGAGGAATATGAGCACACCTCTTAGGTCTCAAAGCAACATCATCAGCAACAATGAAATGAAGTCAGTCTTGTGTACAGTCCTCTCCAGCCATCTCCAGTCACTGTCTGTGTGGGAAACTTCAGGAGGTTCTGGGAGCCAAACTTCAAAGAATCAGCATTAGCATTTTACTTACACATCCTGAGAGCAGGTGCATGTTTTAGTTACACAGAGCAGGTGCATTGGATTTTGTGTCTAGGATAGGCACCCCAGCAAACCGAGCACTTAAGAGAAGCTGTACTCAAACAGACTGAATGAAATACAAAATTAGAGGGCAAAACACACATCCCGAACAAACCTCCTGTGAGAAAGGTTACCCCCGAGGACACTCCTGGGCCTCACATGATCTGCAACAGGTCCAGAGTTCCCTGATGATCTGAGTCAAATCACAGACATTGGCTAGTTACACTTCTGGAGGCCAGCAGTTTGAGGCCAGGGTGCTTTAAGGGTGCTCTCTTCTGGCTGTCTTCTTGTTGAACCATTTCATGGCAGGAAGCAATGGGAAGACCCAGAGAGAGAAGAAAGAGGAGAGGAAGGGGACAGAGAATGAGAGAGATGAGCTCTTTCATGTCTCCTTACAAGAGCATGAATCCCAGATCTTGGCATGGTGGCTAAACCTGTTGACCTTGGCCTGTAGCACCTGTGTCCCACATGGGAACTTGTTCTGGTTGCAGTTGCTCCATTTCCAATCCAGCCCCCTGCTTGTGGCCTGGAAGGGCAGTGAGGATCATTCCAGTCGTCAGGTCCTTGCACAAGTGGGAGACCCAGGGGAGGACCCTGGCTCCTGGCTTCAGATCAGTTGAGCTGTGGCCATTGCAGCCATTTGGGGAACGAATCAGTAGATACAGGATCTCTCTCTCCCTTTCTCTCTCTCTTTTCTCTCTTTTCTCCCTCCCTCTCTGTCTCTCCTTCTCTCTGCATATCTACTTTTCCAATAAAAATAAATCTTTCATGAAAAAAAAGCATGAATCCCATCATGAAGACTGTACCTTATACAGTACTCCCCAAAACACCCTTCTCCAAATCCCCTCCCACTGGAGGTTAGGAATCACCCAGTATGAGTATGAGAAAGACAGAAATAAGTAGTCTGTATCACTAGCATCCCTAAGTTGTCTACCTGGAGCTGCTTTGAGAGACTCGACAGACAGAATCAGATCTGCACCAGACTTCTCCAGTCCTCAACAGGCTGTGTGCAAAGATGTGGAGGTGGACCCTAATAAGAGCAAAAAGACACTTCTCACAGGACTGGCTCTGCTCACAGGCCTGTCCTCATCCAAAGTGCCATGAAGTTTCAGAATGGTTTATCAAGGATTGACGGGGAAGCATGTTAAATAAAGAACAGGAGAATGGTGGTATCTGGGGTGTGTGTGTGTTTACAGAAGATGTATTTTGCTTGGGGCATATTACCTAAGAGACTCATCAGTGATTTCCAAGCAGCAATGACCATCATGCCAGAGATATATATATATGTTACTTACTTAGAAGAAGGCACTGAAGCATGAAGGTTGGAAGGAGAGGAGAGAGTGTGTTGAAAGAAGAGAATGGGGCCAAGGCCTCATCATTAAAATTCAACTCGAATTGGAGATGTGGAAAGTTGGAAAAATCGGAGAAGGAGGCAGCTGTGGAACAATCTGGAAGACAGGAGGAGACTTGGCTCTACAGAGACCTGCACATCAGGCAGTTGAGGGCTCATGGTGGGAGGAGAAAGCTAACCATAACAACAGCTACAGGGTACTAGCAAGGACGGGACCTGAGAAAAAGCCACCGAATTTGGCATTGATGACTTTTGTTAGAACCTCACAGGGAGACTGTAGAAAGAGAACTCACTATAAGAAACCAAGCAGTAGGTTGACGGGAAGGGCACTGAGATGTTGGGTTCCTCTGTGTAACCCAAAAGACATGTTCAGGTTCTAATGTTGTGCCAGGGAATGTGATCTTATTTAGAC
This sequence comes from Ochotona princeps, assembly GCF_030435755.1. Classification (NCBI taxonomy): domain Eukaryota; kingdom Metazoa; phylum Chordata; class Mammalia; order Lagomorpha; family Ochotonidae; genus Ochotona; species Ochotona princeps. The sequence goes on along the minus strand of NC_080839.1, from coordinate 14,631,251 downwards.
AGAGGGTCTTTGCAGACATAATCATGCTAAGCTGAGGTCATTAGGATGGGTCCTTGGTACAAGATGATTTGTAAGAGAGAAAATTCCAGGACTGTCATGGTGGCATAGTTTGCTAGTCCTCCACCTGCAACACCAGCATCCCATATGAGTACTGGTTCCATCCTGGCTGCTCCACTTCATGATCCAGCTCCCTGATCATGGCCTGGGAAAGCAGCGAAGGATAGTTCAAGTCCTTGGGTCCTTCTACCTTCTTGCATGGAAGACCCAGAGGAAACTCCTGGCTCCCAGCATTGGATCAGCTCAGCTTTGGCCATTGCAGTCATTTGGGGATTGAGCCAGTGGATGGAAGATCTCCTTCTCTCTGTAAATCTGCCTTTCAAATCAAAATAAATAAATCTCTTAAAAAGAAAGAGAGAGAGAATGCCACGGGAAAACAGATACTGTGGAGCACATGGTGAGAAGGAGGCACAAGGAGCAGGGTGATGCTGTTGCAAGTCCAGGAATTCCTGTGTCTACCAGAATTTGAAGAGGCCAGAAGCGCTTCCTGCAAGCCTGCAGAAGAAACATGGTCCTTTCAACACCTTGGTTTTGCTCTTCGGGTCTCCAGAACTGTGAGAGAGTGAGTTCCTCTTGTCTTCCCCACCACCCACCAAATGTGGCAGACTTTATTGCGGCAGGCCCAGAAGATAAATCCACAGCACTATGTGGCTTTATGGGAATCTGGTTCCAGAAAAGACGGACTGAAATGCTGTTAGCAGAGGGAATGTCTGCTGTTGATGGAAGTACCTGTGTGGCTTCACAGGTGAGGAAGAGCGAGGAATCAAAGGGAGGAAGAAGTTGAGGGTCTGAAACAACAGAAGAATGATGAATGAAGGCTACAAGAGGACACGGAAGGGAGGAGAATCCCAAGGTGACGTGATTCCCCTAAAATGGATCAGGACATGTTGTCATCCAAAGTCCAATGTTTTGGGCAAACATTGAAAGGGCCAAAAGGAAAGCCACGTGTTGTGGGGAAAGGGGGCAAGTCCAGCAAGGGTGAGGAGTAAGTGGGGACAAAGCCAGGGGAGATGCAAAGTGCTGGGACGAAACACATCGTGGTGCTGTGTGCTGGACTAGCCAGAGTTCTCCAGGAAAGCAGAGCCTTTACAATACAGAAACAGACACGTGCAGATCTCGCATATACAAATACAGAGTTGCCCTGGTAAATCTATACACATACATGGAGAAACAGAAACGAAGACACGGGAGAAGCAGCGAGACGAGTATTATAAGGAACTGGTACAGGCGATTTTGGAAACTAAGACTTCCTGTTTTGTGCCATGCATAAGCTGAAGAAGGGCCATCCAGGGATGTAGTTTACCCACGGTGCAGGTTCCACTTCAAGGGCAGGGAAAGCCTGGTGCCCCTGATGCAGCCTTCAGGCAGGGAGAGCAAACAGTGATCTGTTCCATCTCTCAGGAAGACAATGGGCTTTGTTCAGCCTAACCAGTCAGGTGCCTGTTCCATCTTGAAATACACACAGAGATACACCCAGAAGTAATGCTTAGCCAGATATTTGGGTACCCCAGGATGTAGGTGAGCTGACTCATGAAATTAACCCTCACATACATACAGTAGATCACTCATGAGATGTGATGATTTGCCATACTGAGTTTCTCTCTTAGAGTTGCCAGAATACATACTTTGAAATAGCCAACAGAATGAAAAGAATATATGGCTATCCCACCTCTATGCTCCCATTCCCCATCAATCAAGATCTGCCCAACTGGAAGCAAATGGTCCTGAACTTCCAGATGGCATCATCTGGACTGTAACACCCAAATGTTCGTCTCTCACACTGTGACCAAGTCTGGGAGTGGAGGGACGACTGAGCGTGGTTGGGACACCAAGCCAGGGAGGGAGAGAGGCAGCCGAGAGAGATCAACAAATCAATAGAAGGAAGTATTGAGGACTGACTTGGATGGTTGTTGATATCAAAAGAGACTGTGTGTAAGTAAACCGTGGGAAAGAAAGCTACAGAGCATCGAGCTGTGACCTCTAAGCCTTAAGGAGCTGAGATGGCTCAAAAATAAGTAGAACCAGGCCCGGTGCAGTAGCCTAGCAGCTAAAGTCCTTGCCTTGAACAAGCCAGAATCCCATACGGGCACCAGTTCTAATCCCGGAAGCCCCACTTCCCATCCAGCTCCCTGCCTGTGCCTGGGAAAGCAGTCAAGGATGGCCAAAAGCCTTGGGACCCTGCACCCATGTGGGAGACCTGAAAGCAGCTCCTGGTTCTTGGCTTCGGATTGGCCCACTTGGAGAGTGAATCAACAGATGGAAGATCTTCCTCTCTGTCTCTCCTCCTCTCTATATATCTGCCTTTCCAATAAAAAAAAATGAATAAATCTTAAGAACAAAAATAATAAGCAGAGTAGACCCTGTGGTAAACGCTCTACTACTGAATCCTAGAAGTGCAGAGCTGGACATTAGAAATCACGTTCCTCAGCCCTTTCATGCTAAGGATGAGGCAACACAAACCTGGGGAGGATTAGTGACACAACACTTGTTAATGGGTGAGCCCTAATAAATAGATACTAATTTATAAATAAATAAATAAACACTAATCAAATAATTATCATTTATGAGTATATGTGGTCGTCTGTGTTCAGGAGCAGTTTCAAACATGATAAACAATCCTATGTTTTCTGTTGTCCACATTATTGGGAAACCTAAGGAGTGAAATCTAGACTTTCTCCACCTAGTGGCACCTGTCTGAATTACAGGCAGAGTCCTGCAAATGCGAAGAAACCGTAGCATTCACCACCTGACAATCCCTGAAGAAGGGTGCTAGGTGCGGAGCCGAGCTTCCCAAACCCAGACCAGCTACTCAGGGCCTTTCCATCATCCTCAGAAACTCGGTGACTCCTCCCCACACCCTGCTAAAGGTTTTCTTCCTGCAAAGGAAGGAGGGGAAATCTGTAAACAAAATGGGAAGCTGGATCACTGCTGGCCATGCTCACTGGTTCTTTGAAGACTCCCAGGGGAGCAAAGGGCTTCCCCATGCGTGATCACACAGATACAAAATGCAGAGACTAAGACCCCCATAGACCTGCTCTCTCTTTTATTCTGAAAGTTAAGTTTCATTAACTTTACTTACTGTCCTTGCCATTTTTCCTGACTTGTCTCTAAGAAGGATCATATACCTACTCCCCCAGGATCACCCTATCTCAACCACAATGTCCAGGCAATGCAAAAAAATAATAATAATAATACTCAATTAAAACCCGAAAAAGCACCCCTGTGATCTACCAACTGGCTTCTGGGAGAATCCCCTCTGGGACTTCGATCACAGTCCCATCGAATATGCCAAGAGTGAATTGATGTGTGCTTTCACCCCCTTTCAGCATCAATGCTGGAGGCAGCTTTCAGGCACAAAAGAACAGCTTAGAACAAAAGAAAGAGAAAAAAAATTCTTTTTTCTTCTCCAGCTATGAAAATAGTCCATGGAGAGTCTATCAAAAGAACACTCGTGTAAACATAAGTAGAATTTTTCTCAGGGCCTATTGCCGCTTATTCAGCAGCTTCAAACAACCAACACTTCTGATCTCAAACACTGATTCCCGAAGGTCAGGAACTTGGGAGCTACACGGCTGGGTGGATCTGTCTCTGGGATCTGTAGTCATCTAAAAGCCTGACTTGGGCTGGAGGATCCACACCCAGGGTGTCTCCCTCACACTGCTGTTGACCGGAGGCCCTGGACTCTTGCTGGCAGCTGACAAGAGGCTTTTCTGCTGGAGTGCCAGAGTGCTACTGGGCATCCAAGGTGGCTTCCCCCAGCACATGTGAGTCAAGAGAGAGACAGACACAAGCCCTGTCTCTGTCATGTAGCCTCACAATTGATACTTCTGCCATACTCTGGTAGTCAGATGGACAAGCCCTAATGTACCCCAGGTCGCTTTGAGAGTCTGTGACAAAGTAACCCAAACAAGTTGCTTATGAAGGAAGCAGGTTTATTTTGAGTCCCGGTTCGAGAGGTTAAAGTCCGAGATCTGGCAGTCCCGCTGTTTGGGCCTCTGGCAAGGTTGATGGATAACAAGGGTTATTCCAAGGCATCACATGGAAATAGACAGGCAGTGCACACGTGTAGCTGGGTCTGGTTTCTTCCTCTTGCAAGACAGCCACAGGACTCAATCATGGAGTGCCACCCCAATAACATTTCTTAAGGCTCCATCTCTGAACACCAGAGTTAAACTGAGTTTCTACTCTTTAAGCAACTCAAAATGGGTGGTGGTGGCAATGTATTTCAACCATTAAAGGCCTGGGGGACACTGAAGCCATACCCAAATGATAGTATCTCTCTTCTTTCTTTTCTTTTATTTTGGTAATCTTTACATAGTTGATTAGGGCACAAGGGTCAAGGGCTACAGAATAATGGGTAAGACCATTGTTTCCACATTAATATTTTCTTCTCTTTATCTCTTTTTATCTTTTCCCATTATCTCTTCCAGAGTAAGGGAAGAGATAATGGGAAAAGTCCCATCCAGTGTCCCATCCATCCCAGGTCCCCGACATGGGCCATGCTCTGAGGGTTCAGCTTATGCAGTTTTGATACTTCAACAGTTCTGAATTGCTGCCAATCTCGACGTTCCACGCACAATGAAATCTCTTCAGAATCCACTGACTGACATAGTCTCTTCATGGTTGGGGTTCTGAGATCAGCAGTTCAGTTGGAGGGATCTCCAAAGAAACTTCATCTGAGGTGATCCCAGGCCTGATTCTTGTGTGTGCATGCCAGTACAGGTCCGGCACAGTCTGTTGCCCCAGTCAGCTTATGCACATGCTGGTGGTTGCAATTGCTGAGTCAGTTCTGTTTCTAGCCCTGTCTTCCACACAAACTGATGGTTGTTGCAATCCAGCCTGATTCTGCCTGCTTCATACTTAGCCCTCACAAAAACCAGTGGGAGTTGTAGCCTAGTCAGGGTGAAGCCCCATAACCCTACCACCAGGTCTGCCCCCTACCCTGGATCCCATACATGCCAGTATGTACCGCAGACTTGTTCAGTTTGTCCCACATCCCATTTAGTTCTCGTATATGTCAATGGGCATTGAAGCCTAGTCCAACCCAACCAACCCTACTATCCAGCCCACACACATACTGGCAGGTGCTATTCTGTCTAGCCATCCCTGCCCCAATCCTGGTTTTCATGCTCTCCAGTGGGAGTGGTAACCCAACAGGGAGGCGCCCACTATTTCCCTCCTAGGCCACTCCCACACCCTGATTATGCAGTCTCCAAGTGGTTCTGCAGTTTAACTTGACAGAATTAGTCCCCCGTGCCAGCTTTTGCCAGCTGATGCTGTGGCAAAACCCAACCAACCCACTCTAATCTATGCTTGCACCAGTAGGAACAGTCAGCCCAGCCTGGCTTTTCCCTGATCTAGTCCACATGAGGCCCACAGGTGTTGTAGCCCTGCCTGGTCTGGTCTGCCCCCATCCCAGCTCACGCTCTCCAGTGGAAGTGGCTGTCCAGCAAAGGAGCCCTCCACATTCCCCCTACCGGCTTTGCCCCCTCCCTCCCTGGTTCTCACATGTGCTGGTTGGACACTGTGGCCAAGTCTGGTACAGTCCGCCTCACCTTGGCATTTGCCAGTGGGTGCTGTAGCCTGACCCGGCCTGACCCAGCCCACCCCCAATTCCAGCTCTCATTGTGAGGATGATAGCCTAGCCCAGTCCAGCAGGCATCCAATCCCAGCCGTAATGTGAGCTGGTATGTGTTGCGATTGAACTTGGCCCAACCCACACTCTGTTCTGATGCTCAGATTCGCCAGCGGGTGATGTGAACTGGTTCTGCCTGGTCTGCCCCAGACTTATGCCAAATGTATGCTGGTGGGTACCTTTTCCTGGCCTGGTCTAGGCTTATCCCTATCGTGGTTCTTGAACTCACCTGCAGGGACTGTGTCCTGCCAGAGGAGTTGCCCAGGCTTCTCCATCAGAACCTCTTCCAATGCCAGATCTTGTGCATATCAGTGGATCCATGATCCAGCCCTACTTAGTCCACCTCCTGTCTTAGCAGGAACAGTGGCCCTTCCTAATTGGCCTTCAACCCATTTCAGTTTTTACTGTTGGATGTTTCAGTTCAGCCCTTGCCCATGCACAGAAACGGCTCACACATGGCTCAGTAGGGGCAGAGACCTAGCCTACTCCATCCTACATCTACCCTGGTCCTCCAGAGCACCAGATGGTGCTGGAGTCTAACATGGCTTGGTGCATCCAGTCCCAGTCCATACTTGTGCCAAGGGAGACTGCGGCTACGTCCAGACCAGAACGCAGCCTCCACTCCAACCCCCGCACTCACCAGCGGGAACCCCAACCCAGTTAGGCTGTCTTCTTAGCTCCCAGCCATAGATCGTGCGCATGCCAGTGGTTGCTCTGACACAGCTTGGCATAGCCCCTCATCTGTCTCAGCCTTTGCCTTCAATGCTGTGGCCTAGTATCCCTGGCTCATGCAGACCAATCGGTGTAAGAGCCTAGCTTGGCATGACCTCTGCTCCATCCTGATTCTGTTCTTTCTTGTGAGTCAAGGTTTGCTCGGCCCTGCCCGATCCCCACCCCCTTCCAATTGTAGCTTGGCCGACCCCACATCCTGTTTTAGGATGCACATTCAGATGCTGCTGCCTTGACCTGCCCAGACTGTTGTAAGTCACTTTACCCATAAGTGATGGCAAGTTCCACGGTCACATCTAGCTCAGCCCATCACCACCCCAACTCGCGAGCTAACCAACAGGACTTGTATTTCCACAGGGTTGGGCCAACACTTTCCCCAGAGAACCTACCCCCAGATCTGGTTCTTTCATGTGTCAGTTAGTGTCTTGACCCTGCCAAGTGTGACCCATCCCCTGTTCCACCACTCACTCAGGTACTGGCACCTAGCCCTGCCAGACAGGCCCCCAGCCAAAGCTTTCGTGTGGACTGGTGTGTGGCAGTCAGTGATGCTCTATGCTAACAACCCATCTCTGGCCCAAATAGAACTTATGGACTCTCCCCTCCAAACCCTCAAATCTCAGTCCCCATCCTTGCAAGCAAGTTCCGTGACCCTATCACTTGGAGTCACACAGAATTCATCCCTCACTTACACTCACACTAGTCTTATCCCTGGATGTCCCTAGGCAGCAATTACATACCCTACAAACCCTAGAGCTTGCCACCGGGGGACCAGGACTCTATCACGTGTGGCAACAGTGCCCATGGGCCAAGTCCCGGGCATTGGGTCTGACCTGGCTCGGAGACTCTCCATAAGCAGGTTGTGATTGCTATGGAGAGCTGCTGTCACCTGAGCCGCCAAGGTTGAACTCCAGTATCTCTCTTCTTAAGGTAGTGCTTCCAGCTGAACTCACAATCAAAATATAATGTGACTCAAAAAGCATGGCAGGAATAGCACCATCATTATATATAATAGTAATGTGCTATTACTATTAATACCACCTAAGCATATAGTTACCTTTCAAGCTGAGCACTGAGCAGGTAAGTTATTATTTTGGGAAATTCTAAGATGAAGAAGAACCCTAGAAGAGTTTTCTGAAGTATCTTGGCAGCCCAAGGTGCTTTGTTTTGTTTTGTTTTTAGAGTTGTCCATTTATTCATTTATTTGAAAGGCAGCATGACAGAGAGAAGGGAAAATGGAGAGATGGAGGAAAAGAAAAGGAGACATAGAAACATTTTCTATTTGCCGATTCACTTCCCAAATGGCCACAACCACCAGGTCTGGGCCAGGTCAATGCCAGGAGTCAGGAACTACATCTTGGTCTCTTACGTGAGTGGCAGAATGCCAAGAACTTGGGCCATCTTCTGCTGCCTTCTCCAGATGATAGGTAGGAAACTGGATGACAAGCAGAGTAGCTAGGGCTCAAACCAGCACTCCGATATAAGATGCCAGTATCACAATCATCAGCTTAGCACACTGTGCCACAACATCAGCACCAGCCCAGTTTTGACCTCTCGTTCTCCAAGAGCCTCTCCCCATCTTCCCTCTTAAAGAAGCACCTCAATCAGCCTCAGTGAGAGCAGCCTGGACCAGGGCATCAAGCGGCACAGGCTGGGACAGACAGCTTCTGTGGGATGCGGGAGGGGGTCATGCCTCTCTTCAAGAGACCCTGGTGGATATTCCCAAGACTCTGTAGGCTCTCTGTGTATCCACCCCCACCACTTTGTGGATAATGAAAAAGAGAATCCTTCTGCAGAGACAAGTAAATAGAAGATAGGGCAGGCAGTCCACAGGTCTTCCAAGTCCCAATCCCAGTCATTTCTGAGGTTTAGCCTGCACCATTCACCTTGAATCCCAAGACCCACCCCCTATGATCTTACCCAACCGGTCCTAGTTGGTTGCCTGTTTTGCCTGAAGAGATGCAAAGAATAAAACCTGCAGTAACGTTCAGGTCAGGTAGGCACTGTGAGAAAGCCAGGGCCTGAGTTCATACTGACCAGCATTCTATACTACTCCCTCTCTTACACAGATTCAGTCCCCAAATTGAATTCATCTATACAAACTCTGCTTGCTGGAGTCCCTTCCTGCTCCCAGGCCCTATCCCTCAACTGTTTCTTCTCTGATCATTCAATTAACACGTACTGCTTCTCGGTAGTTACTGAGATCCTATTTATGCCTGGAACATGTGAGAGCAAGACAGGCTTGATCTCAGAGAGCCTCTAAGGATACCTTCACCCCTCCACTCACTAGGTTCATTGCTCCGCGCCTCATCTGCCTTCCCATCCCTTCCTCCACCCCCTCAGTGTACCTTTCCTGAGATCTATCTTCTGAGGGTCATGGACTCTGCTTCCAAATGATGTCAGGTGCATTGAATGGCCCAGGATCCGCTAATACCTCTGTTCAGCCTCAGCTATGTACCGTCACACCATTCCCAACAAAAAATATCTGTATTAGTTAAATATTCTTATTTGAAAGAAAGTTTAACAGAGAGAGAAGGAGGCATATAAAGAGAGAGATATTCCATCCACTGGTTCATTCCCCATGTGCAACAGCTGGAGCTAAACCCATCTGAAGCCAGGAACCAGGAGCTTCTTCCAAATCTCACACGTGGGTGCAGAAGCCCAAGGAACTGCTTTCCTAGGCCATAAGCAGGGAACTGGATAAGGAAGCAGAACATGAATTGGTGCCCATTTGGAATGCTGATGCCACAGCCTGCTATGCCATGGCGTCATTCCCAAAATCTTTGTATTTTAGTACATCTGTAGAGAAATGGCGCCTGAATCAGATAAGAGACCTATTAGGTGTCTTTTCAAACAAGCTGCTTGCCTTGTTCTTCCAAGTGCCCTCTTCAGGAAGATTCCACTTTCCTGGGCAAAGCCGGAAGGTACAAGGACTTGCTCACACTCAACTTCCTCTCCGTTGATCTTCTCCAGCCCCCTGCTCTCCAGTTCTATAGTGAGATGACCTGAGTTCAAATCTAATCCCAACACTATGTAGGTCAATGGCCTTGGGAATGTTGTTTAGTCCATCAGGGCTTCACTCTGCTCACCTGAGAACCAGACCAACACTAACCTTGTCAGGAGCCCAAGAGGCTGGTATAAGATGATGCTATTAGGATAGGGGCTAGGGGAGTCATTACTCCAAGAGCTCTCCCACATCTCTTACTCAGCAGAGGACCCAGCAAAGGAAATGTGAGGAGAGCTCACCTTCCCTCTCCTGCCACCTTCCATGCTGGACCTAGCATGGTGTTAATTTTTTTTCTGTCTATCCCGCTGGGCTTACTCCACAGAGCAACTGCTTTGAGCTCCCAGTTCCAAAGGCTCAAGCATGAAACTAGGGGGAACGTCACCTGTTTTCCTCAGGGCCACCATGGGAGAGCTGATGGCATGTGAACCTTAAGGCTTACACTCTGGAACACTGCAGAGTTTGTGGGAAACAAGCTGGAAAGAGGGTGAGTCCACCTCCCTTCCGCCATTCTTGCCCATAGTCTTTCCTCCTCTGTCTTTGACATGGGAATCTAGCTCTGCAGGTGGCAGGTGGGGTCAATCTAAGACCTATTCATTCATCCATCCATTCATTCAATAAGTGCTGGTTATCTGCATCTGATACTGTGCATAGAGATAAAACACTATAGCTGCCTGTGGTACGAACACACACACATACCACTAGTGCCTGTGGTGCGCATGAGCACACACACACCACTGGTAGCATGTGTGTGCGCACACACACACACATACAACACATGTGCCTGACTCCTAGTCCAAGCATGAGAAGTCAGCAGAGGAAAGGAAGATCTAAAATAGCCCACAGAAGTTGGGAGAGTGAAATCTTCTGAGTCAATCTGAGACGAGAGGCAGAAAAGCAGCAGAGAAAAAGGAGCCCTTCGATATGCATTTTTCCTTATTTGTAAGAATCAGAGCCCTGTGCATTCCTGTCTCCTTGGCCTTGCGCAGCTGCAGGAGGCAGATAGTGCCCCGGTGAGAGAGGAGGAAGCAGGGCAGTGAGCAGACCAGGGGAGAGCCCACTAAGAAAAATCTCAGATCTGCCGAAGAATCCAGAACCATGAGGGAACTCAGAAGCTCAAACCTTGATCTACGCTCCTGGGTCTGTCCCAGCTGCCAGCCAAGTATGAGCAACTGCAGGGAGGTAGACTAGCCACACTTCCTGTCCTACTAAGTGTGAGAAGGTCAGCCTAGGAAGTCAGCTGGCCAGGTGTGTAAACTACCATCAAGAAGACCTTGGTGAATTTCTTGATTATTTGAATCACATAAATTTTCATTTAAGACATAGATCCTGGAAGCAGGCACTTAGCCTAGTTGCCAAGACGTGTATCCTGGTACCCGAGTTTGATTCCCTGCTCCAGCTCCTGGCTCCAGGTTTCCGGCAGTGAAGATCCTGGGAGATGGTAGTGAAAGTTCAAGTGACTGGGTGCTTGCCTCCCCTGCAGGAGACCTGGATTCCCAACTCCTGGTTGCTCTCCAGGCCAATCTGGACCTGCGCATTTGTGGACTGAACCATTTAAGTTAATAAACCTTTATGATGGACCATGTCAATCAGTGGACGACCTCATCGAGCGAAACTGGCAGCGATTCATAACTGGACAACTAATAACACCACTTGGGCACATATCTCAGAGCATGCCCCACATCCGGGACTTGGGGTGGGCGGGAAACCGGGTGGGGCTTCTCCCTCAATGTCCCCCTTTACCTCAGATGCATGATGGAAACAATATGGACATAATGGCATTACCCACTTTCCTATCCCCCTGAACCTTTTTTCTTTTTTTTTCTTTTTTTCTTTTTTTTTCTTTTCTTCTTTTTCCTTTAACTGTAATTAACTATGTAAAGATTGTCAACAACAATACAATAAAAAGAAAAAAAATTTTTTTAAAAGTTAATAAACCTTGAATCAATCAAAGCATTTATTTTTATGCTTTTTTTAAAGATTCGTTTATTTGAAGGAGTTAGCAAAAGGGAGAACCAATGAGAACTAGTTCACTTTCCAAATGGCCTCAACAGCCAGAGAGAGTCAGGAGCCAGGAACCCCTGGATCTTCCTTTAGGGTGGCAAGGGCCCAAGCACTTGAGGCTATCTGCTACTGCTTTCTCTATTAGATGGAGTCTTTACCTGCCATGCCACAAAACTGGCCCCAAATCTGAAAATTCTTCACTTAAAAAATACTAATATAGAAGAGCTACTAGTATATTGACAGTCACATCTGGTTGTCCTCTGAACCCCAGGGGCTCTTTGGATGCCACTGCCTACAGGTTTTTAGCCACCTTCTGCAGGAACTCAGAGCCGCCCATGTCATTTCCACACATGTTTCTCCTGACCACCTTTTGTGCTTTCCAGCAGGAGTTGTGAGTCACTTTCCCTGTGCGGTGCATAACTCAGCCCAGCGCCTGATACCTGAAGGTAGTGCAAAAACACCTGTCCTCATTCACTCAGATGCTTACTCAAGGACCAGCTTGGGTTTCTTGAGAAGTGGTCCATAGAGGCAGAGGGTACCTGGAAATCACTGCTGCGAGTCCTGGATATTGTTCTGGGAGAGCCACAGGTGCCTCCCCTCCTGCTGTAGTGGTCCAGCCAGGCAGTGCAGGCTTGGAGCTGCAAACATGACTGTTAACTCCTATACCCCATCCGTGACAGCCACACCACCGAGCAGGACAGCAGGGAGTGGCATGTGCAACACCAGGGCAGGCAGTTCATCCAGGCATCCTGGGACGCAGCTGATGCCTGTCCCTTAGCCTCTTGATACTGAAGCTCAGTGAAGAGAAAGATTCCATGCAAATGAAGGTCAGTGTCATGGAAGAACGAGTACTTTTAATTAAAGGAAGGCACCTGGAGACCCAGTCAGGGAACCAGAGAACTAGAGTGAGTTGCAGTCATGCTCCTGTACAGCGTGGCGGTGGCACTTCCCGGCCCTCCTGCTGCTGTGCCTTCCACACGGGTCTTTCTTCCAGGCTCTACTCCTCCTCATTACTCCTCTCACCTTCAGTAGGCAGAGGGGGAGCAGAGGCAGCCTGCCCAGGACACATTAGAGGTGAGGCCAGAACTTCCTGTTATTTGGGGAAGCCCTGACATTGCAGCTTCTCAGTCAGTGAAGTTGAGACTCAGCCCAAGGTGTAGATGGAAGAAGTGATGTGCCCCAGGTGACCAGGCAAGTAAGAGGTCTGCCAGGAGAGCCACCATCAGTAAAGCCAAGGCTAAGGTCTAGGGAATGTGCACTGTTTCTTCATCATCATCATCACCATTCTCAAAGTTTGCAGAGTCCTTCACGAGTCCTGTCTATTTCTCCTCCTTTTCCTTCATCATCTTCTTGATCTTCAACTTCATCTTTATACCTAAAGTTTGCAGAACCCTGAACAAGTCCTGTCTATTTCATCATTGTCATCAATGTAATCATAATTATGTCTGAAGTTTTCCAGAGCCCTTTAACAGGACCGTGCCATGTGGTTCCTCCTGCCGTTTGACCCCACACAACCTTTGGAGTGCAGTGATCTGGAGTCCCCTCTCACAGGTAAGGCAACAGGGACTCCAAGCGGGGTGATGCCCTTGCTCAGGCTCCACAGTAACAAGTCAGAGGGATCTCCAAGACCATCCATTTGTAATCCAAGATCATAGGATGCTTTTCCTTAGGGATCAGGGCAACAAGAACGGTGATGATGGTAACACTTTGGATAGCACCAGCTTGGAGTTGGTGCTCACAAAGCAGTCATTGGAATGCCCCAGCACCTGCCTCTGTGGCCAGGGCCTCTGCATCCCCCTGGAGGGTGACTCTGGAGAGGTCAAGCATTGGTCACAGAAATCACCTGCTGAGCCCTAAAACCCAAAGTCCTGTTCAGAGACTCTCAATATCTGTCCTGCAAGACGAGATGGGGAAAGGGTGAGTATTACAATCGTCTTGACAGCACCCACATTGTGACACAGTGCAGTAAGCTGTCACCTGTGAGGATAGTACCCCTAGATTTTATGATGTCAGCATCCCATGTTACAACACCAGTTCAAGTCCCACACACTCTGCTTCCTATCTCGCTCCCTGTGAATGTGTCTGAGAAAGCAGCAAAAAACGGCCCAAGTGTCTGGACCAGTGCCACCCATATATGAGAACTAGATGGAATTCTAGGCTCCTGGTTGTGACCTGGCACAGCCTTGTCCTTTGCAGCCTTTTGGGGAGTGAACAAGTGGATGGAAGGTAGGTCAGTCTGTCTGTCTGTCTATCTATCTATCTATCTATCTATCTATCTATCTATTCCCTCTCTCTCCCACTTTGCCTTTCAAATAAATCAGTAAATCTTAAAATTAGATGGAATAAGGAAGAGGGAGAAGAGAAAAGTTATGCTGAAGACTGGGACAAAGCAGATCTGGAATCTCTGCACCCATGTCAGTATCTGGAACCCAACATGGCCCTGGTTGGCTTTAAGTTCCTTGATTCAGGTTCATCTGCTCTTTGCAATCACTACAAACCAGCACTCAACAAACTTGTGATTTACGAAGTACAGGAACAACTCCTATTCTCCCACCTATTAGAATCAAAGTGGCTGTGGCAGGTTGAATGCTACCTCATCATGTCATTGTCCTTTGAGTCACCTGTAATGAAGAAAGCAAAATGATCTAAGCAGAATGGAACTTCCTTAGAGTCACCAAACAGCCCTAAAGAGCGAAATGTGGCAGTGAACTCTGAGGTCCTGTTGGACTCCTCACTCCCAGGGGATCATAACAAATATGCCCTTGCTATGCAGGCCAATATGTTGCAAACCCCGCTCCATTCAAGGTTATCTGCAAATGTGTATGATGACCATCATCAGCCCCATTTTGTAGATGATAAAACAGATGCAGAGAGGTCAAGTGGCTTGCCAAAGACCATTTGGTTTAAAAGTGGGACAGCTGAGGTATGTTCACCCCAGCTCAGTCTGTCTTCCTAGAAACTCATTCTGCTGTGCTGTCTCATAACTGCCAATCTGTAGCTCGTGGGTGCTGAAGGCCCATTCAGTGAAGGGGTATCCCCCTTCAGAAGTGGATAATGACTTGCAGGAGATTTCTGGACCCAGACATGCCAGGGAAGAGCCTTTGGACTTCTCAAAATTACTAAGTGCTCAGCACCACTGATGTTGGAGTCTGACACCAAAGCAAATGTTGGATGACAATGGTTAATGTCAAACTATCACCAAGATTCAGTGATAGCTCCATCCATGATTCCTCTTCTCACATGGCCTGAAGCCAGGACAGGCTTATTTCTTCCTTCTCCCATCTACTTTCCCCTAACCTGCAGAGCAGGCTGTGGTAAATCACTGTTGCAGAAGAAGCCTCATCCTCTCTGTTTCTAGTTGGGATCTGGCAGTACTGGAATGGGGAGTGGCCCAGCAAGGAGACCTGCATGTTTAACACAATAACCCAATTGTTTAGGTTGTTCCAACCCAGCAGTGCTTAAGTGGTCACATGTTCACTGGGCAGCAGGTGCTATAACCTTTGCCCAGACATTTGAAACCTTCAGGGGCAGGACTGAGTGCCAGGGAGAAGAAGGGTGGTTTTCTTCCACTGTCACTGCAGTCTGGGGAGGGCCACTCCCTTACCCCAATTCCTATTCAGATTCTATTCTGTGGGTCCTAGGCTATTCAAAAAAAAAAAAAAAGAAAGGCAGGGGACGGGGAGGGTTGAACCAAGCAGTACCTTGAGGTTAAAAAAATGGGGGAGGAGGCTACTGAGTTTCTGCTTTTGTCACAAACTGCTAAGAAACAATGCAATGAGGGGCATGCACAGCTGAGCCTCCAGCCCAGCTTGGGTGCCCAGTGCCAAGTGCCACACAACACAATGAGAACACAAGCACAAATATTTATTGAGGCGCTGCCCCAGGCACTGAGGATAGAGAAATGGACCAAACTGATAAGAAATCTCTGTCCTTATAAGACATACCTTGCACAAGAGGAAGAAAGTTTATAGATAAGGGGGTGAGAAGGGAGGAAGGAAAAAAGGGAAAACTAGGAAAGAAGGGAGGAAAGAAGGAATAAAAGATATCAGGTGAAGCAGAGAGATTGAGTGACAGGGATAAAAACTGGGACGGAGAGGTTTGCAATAGGAAGATCAGAGAATTCACAAGAATGCAAAATCTGAGCCAAGACTAGAAGGTGAGGGAGTGAGCATCAAGTTACCCGGGGAGGGAGCAGTGACGTGCAGGTCTACAGAGAGAGCAAGCCTGGCTTGTTGGAAGCAAGCAGAGTCCAGTGGGACTGGAGAAGAATAAAAGAGGCAAAGTACAGAAGGACACATGTGGGAGGGAGGTGGCAGGGTGGGATACAGGGAGAATGTCCTGATTTAGTAGTGAGTTATATATTACTTCTAGATACACACATGTTGCAATGCATCCACATATATATCATATATGCTACTATACATGATTATATAGTAGATACACATATAAATATGTGATATACATATGAACTGTAAGTGTATTAGTGATGATAATAAGATAAACGATAGCGCTTAAGCATTGTAAAGCGATGTAGAAGTCTAGCATGATTACAACCATGGATTTTTGAGGTGCTTTCACGCATAGCAGTTCACAACAGCCAGTGAAATGACACAAAACAGGAAGACACCTGAGTAAGCATTTAGCACATCAGTTAAAATGCCACTTAAGGAACCTGCATCCCATTTTGGACTGCGTGGGAATCCTGCCTTCCCTTCCCAACCAGCCTCCTGCTAATATGCACTTCAGGAATCAGCAGGTGAGTGCTTGAGTACTTAGCATTTACTATTCATGTGGGAGACCTGGACTGAGGCTTCAGCCTTGCCCCGCTCCAGCTGTCCTGGGAATTTGGAGAGTGAGTCAGGGATCACAATCGCAATCTCTCTCTCTCTCTCTCTCTCTCTCTCTCTCACACACACACACACACACACACACAGCTGCTCCACTTCTGATCTAGCTTCCTGCTGATGACCTGGGAAAGGCAGAAGAGAATGCCCAAGTGTTTGGGCCCCTGTCACCTTTGTAGCTGACTGGATGAAGCTCCTGGCTCCTGGCCTCAGCCTGGCCCAGCATGGTTGCTGCAACCATCTGGGAAGTGGACCAGCAGATGGAAGATCTCTCTGTGCATATCTCTTTTCGTCTTTGTAACTCTTCCAAATAAATGCATAAATCTTCAGAAGAAAAGTTAATCATGACAGTATCACCTACCCCATTGCATCTTTGCCTCATTCCATTCCCAGTTCTCAAGGAGTTATGGGAACACAGACTCTCCTGACCCTGCCTGCTACTTGGTCTCCTATTATTCACCACCCTGCAGCCAGGAAGCTGAATATGTCTCCAACTCCATACTAAAACCCCTTCACTTTTTAGTGTAAAGTCCAAATTCCTCCACATGCCTAGAAGGGATTTTGTGAACTCCCCCCGAAGCTGTCCCGGATCCAACTCTCAGGTCTTACCGCACACATGCACTCTATTACTGCACATTATCCCTACTGGACTAAACTCAGTTCCCTAAATACGTCTGGCTTCTGCTGGCCTCTGGGCCTTCTTACTCAATACCTTCCTCCTGCCCTGTACCAGAAACACCCCATTTTCACTCCTTCTTAATCTTATGTTTGTTTGGTTGATTCCAACTCATCCCTCAACAATTCATATCTCCAGCTAAATTCAGAGAAAGAGAAAGAGAGAGAAAAAGAGGAATGGCTCTCTTGAAGAGAGGCATTCTTTCATCAGCACAATTGTTCTGATTCCATCACCCTCACATTTCATCATTTTAACCCTACCCACTGATGGGATGCAGACATCATATGCATTTACTTGTACTAAGGTTGAGAAACCTGAGAATCAGAGAGGGTGAGTGAGCTTCCTAGGGTCACACAGTTTAGAGCAGAAGCACATTGCAAATCTAGGTCTCCGCTTTAGAGCCCAGCATGCTTTCCATAATTCACAATTTTCCTGCTCAGGCAGGCAGAGCCTAAGTTCCAAGCATGTGACTCCAACCCCCCTTTAGATTCTGAAGGAAAGATCTGTAGACTGAGCCCAATTACCTGGTTTGACCTGCAAAGGTGGCCTTGGGCTTAGGGGGGTCAAGGTGCACCCTCCCCAGCTCCTCTGTTAACTGCAGGCAGTCAAGGGTGCTCTCAATCTCAAGAGCATTTTCCATCCTGGATGCTGGGTCACTGCCTGGCACATGCTTGGAATCCAGGATTGGGGAGCTCGCCTGGAATCCTCTCAGCCTTCTTACCTTCAGTTCTCCAAGGGACATTCAAGAGCAGCAAAACCAGATAGGCCAGCTGGCAAAAAAGCCTGTCCCCTTCATGCCCACTCTGTTCTCACAAATTCATGTCTTACTTCCAATTTCTCCACGAAATATTCACACAATGAGTTCGTTGCAGAACAACTCAGGTAAGAAGAGACAAAGTGAGATACCCACAGGATTATATTATGACCATAGTTCGGGTTATGGTGGAGCAGTTCAATAACATAGGTTGGTGCTGTATGTTCTGACATGGAAAGATGGCTGAGACACTGCCAAGTGCTTAAAGTAACTGGCAGAACCAAACTTATTCACAGTGTGCTCTTATTTATGCTAACACACACACTCCTCAAAACAGAGGTCATAACTTCAATGGCAGCAGACAGAGAGGTATAAACATAAGCGGTCTGGAGGGATAAATATCCAGCAGATAACAAGGTTACCTGAGGCTAAGGGCTGGAAGAAAGGGTACATTAGTCATCACTACTTGAATTATTTATAATATAGTACCTGAATATGCAACATAAAATTAAATTAAACCAATGCAGGAAGAAAGTGAGACAAGGATCTGGCTTACCAATGAAGCCTGATTAATTCAGCTGGGTCAGACATTGCCCAGAGAAACTGAGCCCAGAGTCTTACTTAGCTCTGAAATCCACATTCATACCACCCACACTCTAGGCCCCAGAATGGTGTCTTACATTGTTGGCTCCACTTTCTGGAGGCCCAGGCTCCTGGCAGCAGGTACATCATCTGGGAGAAGAGTTCTTGGCAGAAGAACTTGGCAATTGAAGCGATGAAGCACACTCTAGCTCATGACTATGGCCTTGGGCATTTGTAGCATGGGGCCAAGCCCCAGCAAGAGCCCACTCAGAGATGAAAGTTGGATGGGAAGACGCAGCTGACACATACCTGGGACACTTGTCCTCAGCATCTCTCCACCTCACTGCCACCTGTGGGATCTCTCAGTGCCCCCTGGTGTTCCCAGGAAAGTGACAGCACCACCCAACCCAGATCTTTGAGTCAGGCCTCTCTGACAGATTCTCAGATCCTGCCCTCTCTCCAACTGAGTCATCACAGTAGCATGCGAGGATCATGATGATTAGTCTCACTTTTCAGACCTCAACTCAGAGAAGTTGGGCAGCTGCCACTAGGTCACATAGCCAGAGCAGGAATTTGCCAGGCCTTCAGCCCTGGGAATCTGATTCCATGCTCTGCTTCTTAGCTCTCTCCAGCATCTCTACCCAATGGATAACTGGGTGCCGGGACCCAGTGGAAAGCCCCTTCTCCAAGGACTCGCTCCACCACAGTGAATCAGAGGAAGTGATTTCTTCTTTTATTAATAGATCTGAGTAAATGCTATTCTTGTGTGAGTACCAATACATTTATATGATTTCTTCCATCTTTTTTAACATTGATGCTATTATTTATGTAAAAGGCAGGGTTGCAGAGAGAGAATTAGAGACATAAATTTTCCATCTTTTGGTTTACTCCACAAAAGGTTGCAACAGCGAGAGCTGAGCAAGACAGATTCAGGAGCCTGGAACTCTATCCAGGTCTCCCACATGGAGGAGGGGGGGGTGAATAAATAAGTACTTAGACCATTTGCTGCTTTCCCAGGCACATTAGCAGGAAGCTAGAGTGAAAGTGGAACAACAGGGACTTACACTGGTGCTTCTATGGGATGCAGATGATAATGCCAGCCCCAGAGAGATGTGACTTCTCTTGGGAATCAGATAGGATCCAAATCTATGAAGTGACCAGAGATGTGAATCAAGAGAACAGAGAGCATCAGGGCCACAGCATAGTTCATGAGGCTCAAAGGAGAGATCATGAAAGCACAAAAAAGAATGCCACCTCCCAGAAAAATGGCATGCCTAAAACAAGGAAAGTTAAAAAAAAAAAAAAAACTTAGAAAAATGTACAGAGATGATTCACTCACCCGGCCACGAGTAGTCCTGCCCTGCGTCTGTTTTGCAGATTTAGCAGGTGTTCAGGTGAGAAGAGCTTGGCCTTCCTCTACCCCAACCCTTGACTCCCTGTTCATTCGTCATTCACCTGGCCTCTCTCAGGACCTAAGGGCCAAGCTTTTACCTCCACAAGTCTTAGGACACCCCTGAGAGGACCAATCTACTTCCAGTTTACTTTCTAGCAAACTCCAACAGCTTTCTTGGAGTTACAAGCGGTCTTTTAAAAAATTTTTCTTTGGATGGGCCCCAGCATTGTAGCCTAGTTGCTAAAGTCCTCACCTTTCATGTGCCAGGATCCCATATGGACACCAGTTCATATCCCAGCTGCTCCACTTCCCTTCCAGCTCTCTGCTTGTGGCCTGGGAAAGCAGTTGAGGGTAGCCCTAAGCCCTGGGATCCTGCACCCATGTGGGAGACCCAGAAGAGGCTCCTGACTCCTGGCTTCAGATCAGCTCAACTCCAATTGTTGCAGCCACTTGGGGAGTGAACCAGCAGGTGGAAGATCTTTCTGTCTCCCCTTCTCTCTGTAAATCTGTCTATCCAATAAAAATAAATAATTATTAAAAAAAAAAAAAGTCCGTGGAAAACGCTTACCCTGACAAAATTTGGTATGGGTTTCAAACACTCCCTACATCCAGATAAATTTATCTTTGAATTCATCTTCCTGCAGACTTGTGGAAGTCCCCTCATATCGTGGTGGTCCATATCCAGTGGGGGAATCATTGATTCAGGAATTCAACGGGCCCGAGTTCAGAGCCTGGCGCTAGCACTTTGGGGGAGCAGCACAGCACAGTCTCAAGATTCTGGATCGCTGAGTGCCCCACCACCTAGAAAAGGGGTTCTAGGTCAGGAGCACCACAGCTGCTGGCACTCAAAAAGTGGTAGCACAAGTGGACGTTGTCATTAGACAGAAATACCACTTAGCATTTCCCCAAGGGATACCCACTCCAGTACAGGGGTCCTGAGTGAGCCCTAAACCTCAGGAATGTCCTCCCAGTTTGCAGCTAGGCAGCTGTTCTCTGGCCTGCAACACTATTGCGAAAGAGCGACCCAGCAAGGAACAATTATGAAGCAAGCCTGGTCCTCCAAAGAAGTGGATCAAGTGCTGGAGATTTCTGTGCTTGGAATGTGCCAGAAGTCTCCTGGGGACAAGCAGAAAAGGTTGGGGGAGGGGGACACAAAAGTCAGGTGAGATTCCCTTAAGTCTTGGCTATCCCTCACCGCACTTCCACACTACTGTCCCCAGGATCTTTTGTCCTTTCCTGAGAATCCTGCTGTTTCCAGAAGTTGGCAGGTGGGACCCACAGGCAGTGTGTCCTGTACTATGATTTGTAGCAACAGCAGGGAACTCTGTATCCCAAGGTCCCAGAGAACAAAGCCAAGCCAGAATCAATGCCAAGCCCTGGGCCTGGGCTTTTTCCCCTGGCAACTTCCCAGAAGCTGCTGTCAGGATGCAGCCCCCTCCATGCCCTGACTCCCACTTCCCTCGGCTGGACCACAGGGGCCTGGCCAAGTGAAGGACATTCCTGTCCAGTGAGCTACTCTTCTCTCCTGTGGCAGGAAAGTTTCCAGCCATAAGTATCTGACCTCATTCTGGGCACTCCCTGAGTTCCATAATTCTCCTTCCTGATGAGGCTGGGGCAAGCAAAATTCCCAACTCTTAGAGCAAGACCTGGGTCACTAGGGCTTCAAATAAGCCACCTGCCAGCTGGATCACCTTGGTCATGTTCCTTATCTTCCCTGGGACTCAGCTCTCTCATCTCCAGAATGAATTTAAAAGGGGTCTAACTCATGTTCTGTAACTTAATTTTTTAAAAAATAAAATTATTCCTAGAGAAAAGAAATCAAGCCCTGTTATCCTCTCTGCACTTTGCTCCTGCTCTTTCACTCCACCACCTTCCTTTCTGTCTCCCCAGAGAGGGTTTTTCCAACCCAGTCCAGCAAACACCTTGGGGTGGGGGGTTGGGGAGGTGAAGGTGAGGGCAGAGACCTGGGGAGGCCACCGTCAAGGCACGTGGGGTGGGTAAAGAGTCCAGGAGAGACACATACCCATCTCCAACCTTACTCAACTGGACAAATGCCACAGGTGGCTTTTTCCAAATTGCCTTGTCCAGACGGCGGCCCCTCTCCTTTTACCTGCCAGGACCTGTGTGGTGCTGTGTGTGTGTGTGTGTGTGTGGTTTTTTTATTTTTTGTTTTTTTTTGTTTTGTTTTGTTTTGTTTCTATTTCTGTGTTTTGAAAGCCTGGGAGGGGGAGGGGGAGAGGGAGGAGGACAGGGAGTAATTAATGATTGATTCACAGGCACAGCCACCAGCAGGCCCCAGGGCAGGCTATCAGCCATTTCTCTACCCCAAGCTCCTGACCCTACCTTGCCAAGTTTGGAGACTGGAGAAATCCCATGTGGCTTTGGCAGGATGGGGCACGTCTGTGAGGGGACAGGGCCAGGCAAAAACTGCCAGCACCCTGAACACTTCCCTGCCCTCTGCAAAATGGAGAAGTCTGCTCTAGCTGAAGCTCCGCTTGGGCCCAGCCTCCCTCTGCCCTTGGCTCTGCTCCCCTGGCTTGGATCCAGCGATATGAATCATTCCCCCTCCCAGACATCCCTGCCCCTGCCACCGTAAGCACTGGCTCCCAGACCCTGTTCCTCTCCAAATGCTCACCTGATGGCACAGGCGGCTGTTGGAAAAACTCACCATACTTTCACCACAGAATTAAAGGAACTGACCTCAACAACAAAATTTTAAAGGACTTTTAACTCTGCCCTCCTTGGACGCATTGCTCCTGCCTTTGTTGCCTGATAATAATTAACTTTCCCTTCGAGCTGTAGTTTTCAAAGGCCTTTCACATTGATCATTCTATTCATCTTTCCAAGAAAGCTAAGAGGTGGGTCTCACTCTCCACCCTGCCCAGCACCTGCACCACCAGGCTACAGAGAGAAAACAGAGGCTCAGAGAGAGGCCACAGTTCCACTGCTCACAGTTGCCTCCTGGAACATTCCCCTTCTGGCTCAGGGCAGAGGGTAGTTGCTTCACTGCGCAGGCCAGGGTGTAGGGCAGGTGAGTAAGCAAGATTGGTGGGCATGGGGTTCATCCTCCCACCCCCAACCCCAGGCTAGCCTCTGCACAGTTTGTTTCCGAGCCTTCACATCGAAGAGGAAGAGAAAGGGTGACCCCATGTTCCCTCTGCTAGAGCACAAGAGGGTGAGGGGGAGAGACCCATGGACCAGGCCCGGTGCAATTGAAGGAGCCCAATTGCCTGGGCCAGCAGGTGGTAGAATTCCACCTGCTCAGTCAGGTATCCACCCAGGAATCAGTTGAAACTGAGCTGTTTATAAAAACCCCTCAAACCATCCTTCTCTCCAATTCTAACCAGCTAGATAATCAACTCACCCTGGTGTGCCAAGCAAGTTCTAGGTTTATCCCTGAGAAGCTCTAAGTGCCAGCACCCCACAGCTTCTTCTCAGCAAGCTAGGACCATTGGTTGCCCTACCTGCCTTCCTCCAGCTCAATGAATTTCAGCTGAAATTTGGAAATACAAACCATCATTTAAAGTCCCAATAAGTTCAACACAGGGTCAAAAAGACATGGACTACGATACAGGCTCAAAAAGTTACTGGGGTTGGGCAGTTCCTTGTTGGAATATTTAAACCTAAAGAATATTTATTTCCACAAAGATTCAGGTGGTGGCTAAAATGCTCAATTATCTAAAAACAAGCCCAACTCGCTTGTTTCTCACCTTTGTGTGTGTGTGGTGTGTGTATATTCTTAACATTGGCAACAAATAAAATCTCCTGGGAAAAACACTGAGACTTCAGGAGGGAAAAAAAGGAAAGAAAATTGTGATTGTCTTTAAACAGCAAGGTGTCAGTTGAGAAGCACTGCATTGAAAGCCTCAGAAACATCTGGTCAGAAGACACAGAGAAGAGGATGGCAGGGTTATGAAAATTGAGAACTAAATGGCCAATAAACTGAGACTCTCTTGGTCATGATGCAAAGCGATTTTGAAATTTCAGATAATGTCAAAGAAATTTTGAGAATTAATTATAGGCTTCACTGGAACAACTGAATTTTTTAAAACCTAGAGAAAAACAATGATGAAAGTCCATGATGTGTGTGTGTGTGTGTGTGTGTGTGCACATATGTTTCAAAGCAATCATCCCACAAGAAGCTGGTACCCAAGAGACAGGATTGGACTACTGGTTAATGGCGTTGGTCTTGGTCTTGGTCTCAAGAAATCAGGAAGCACCAAAGAACCCAAGTCTGATCTTTGCCTGTAATCAGAAATCAGGCCCAGTCCTTGAGGACCCGAGGCCACAGAATCTTGTTAATCTGCATGGCAGGGTTCACAATGTTCTTACCTTATTGACTCTAGATGGTCTTCTCTGCCCAGTCTCCTCCTGGTCATCTGTTGTATCACCTGCAGGGTGAACAAGGAGAGGGAGCCGAGACTGTGAGCATGTTTGTCCTTGAGAAACAGGCTTGCATAGGTGCATATTAAGTTTTCATATGAAAATCAGTCCTTAAACAATCAGCTCACAGGTGGAAAGGTTTTCAGAACTTAACTATTTTTTCCTCTTTGAAACCTTCTGCCCACCAAGTGAGGAAATAGCGAGACTGATTGGTTTGGGGGTGGGTGGTAAAAAAGTGTTGGCAGGAATGGGTGCATGGAGCCTGATGAGTGTGGAGATGACTGGTCCCCTAGCTGAGGTCACAACTCCAAAGAAGCCTCCAGTACAAGAAAGTGTACACTGTTTTAGTTCTTAGCCCACTGCGTTGTGGAGGATTCATGTAGGGAAACACACTGGGTTTACAAAACGTTTCTTTTTCTTAAGTTGAGAGATGATTGAAGAAAGCTGAACAGGAAGAGGTAGTGAATTAGCCAAAGTAATGAACTTGCTTAATGAAGAAAAGCTGTACGTGTGTTTAAACTCACACGAGCACACACACACACACATCCTCTAAAACGTCCCAGGTTCCTCTATTCCCCTTCATTCACTTGCACTTTAGCCTCTGCCCCTCAGCACAGCCCTTCCAGGAAGCTCAGCCGCACCAGTGGTCCTTCAGTTGCAATCCTGATCCCAGAGGTCCAGCCTGAGATGGGTTGGGCAGTGCCAAGACCTTCCCTGCACGTACCCCCAAGACATTCGCTCACAGGCATCTACACAAATTCTTCCCTGTTTTCTAATTCCCACAGATGAATAGAGCAGAGTGATGAAGGAGGAGGCAGTTTTTGCCACCCCTCGGGATCTCTTACCCCCATCCAAGGGAAGCCCCTCCTTATGCACATGGAGGCTTCCACCTGGCCCAGGCTGTGGGTTCCCACAGGCTAAGGCAGAGGTCCACACAGGCCTGTCCTTGGCTAAAGTTCTTGCCTTCACTGCCACTTCTGTGAACTTTCCCCCCCAAGTTTCAAATCCTCCAGGTGCAAGAAATGGGGCAGATGTGCTTGGGACAGGGTTGTGACATCACTTTCCTTTCACTTAATGATGCCAGGGTGTGGCTCTTGTCCTGTGTGGGACCCCTGAGGAACCACAAGGATTCTGCCCAGCTAGGGCTCCTCACCAGTCAGGGAGAAGACCCTGGAGCAGTGTAGCTGCCAGGCTGTGAACCAGGCACAAAAGCCACAATTCCCTCCTGGAAGAGGAGGGGTCCCAGGTGGCAGAGCTGGGAGGAGATGGAGGACTCAGGGTGTCAGGACAAGGCCGTGTGTCTCATTCTGGTGGTCCTCGACCGCCCAAGGGACCCTGAGAACAGGCCCAGAGACGTCCATCCACTCCCCGAATATTTGCAGGCCTGCCTGACTGAGGGCTCAGCTGCCTCCTCTCTCGCCTCCGCTGGCAACAGCAGCTCCAGCGAATGTTTCTAACTCCTGAGTCCACTCAGCCATGTCCCCCTTGCAAAAACCTCCCCTTCCCGCACCCCCCTGCACCCAGCCAGCCAATCCGCGGCCTGCGAGCCTCGCCAGACCCATCTCCCAGGGCTTCGGAGGGATAAAACCGGTTGGCGATGCCGGGTGGATGGGAACAAACTTCCGAAGGAGAGGAGACTCGGGGACCATACACCCTCGCGGGCAAAACCCAGGCACTCAAGGCCTGTGGCTGGCCAGCCAGGTACACTGACCAGGGGTGAGCAGGAAGCTGACCGGGAGATGGGGAAGGGATAGGAGAGAGAAGAGGGTCCCCAGGAAACACGACAGCCTACCCCTTTCCAAGTCAAACGGGTTAACCACAACAGACAGCGCACAGGAAGAGGGCACCCCACTGGAGCTGGGGCGTCCCAGGAGCACGCCCCCTCCCAATCCCGGTTAGGCCAGCCTGAGAATGGCCTAACTAACTCCTGGCCCTCAAAGAAAGTCTGAGGGATTGGGCCGGGGGAGGGGGCTAGGGGCGTCTAAGGTCACGGAACTTAGCATCTCATACCCTTCCCCTGGGTCTATGCAGGGCAGCGGCGTGGCGACAGCCCCGGCCGGGACCTGCGCAAGGAAGTCCCGAGCCCTCTGAGGGCTGTGAGAGACTGCCTGGCGATGCCTCACAACTCCATCAGATCCGGTAAGGACGCTGTGGGGCTGGGACCCCAGAACCCCCGCGCCGCCTTGCGTCTTGTGCGTGCGCTCTGGTCGCTGGGGCTCGGGAAGCTGACGCTGGGGGCGAGAGGGACCCACCTACATGGGAACGCAGCTCCCGGGGCGCCTACGGCCTGGTTCTTGCCCGGGGCCGCCTTGCTGTTATCGGGCCCTGGGAGCCCCCTTGGTGCGGCTGAGCGATTCGCCCCAGGCCTTGGTTTGTGCCGACCACACAGAGCGGTGAGGGGGGTCTGTGGGGGTCATGGGGTGGAGGGTAGGGGTCCTTTTCAGCCCACAATTGTGGTAAAAGGCGCTCTCACACCCTGGGCCCGCTGGTGCGGGACTCCCGAGTCCAGGACCTCTAAGCCCTGGTCCGCGCGGGTGCGCGCAGTCCTTTTCGGGGACTCCGAGGCGGGACCGTGAGCGCCCCACACCTCTCCAGGGAGCTCAAGGACCCGGGCCTGGAAGTCAAGAGCTCACTGGGATGCTCCAGGACCCCTTTTTTCTCGGCTCAGGAGAGACGCGCACGGGGCGTCCGGCTGCCGTGGACCAAGCTGTCCGCAAAGCGGAAGCCCCTCCCCACCTGCGCCTGGGCCCTGAGCCTCCCCAAGTGCTCCAGCGCTGGGGCCCGTGGTGCCTGCTCTCCCTCTCCCGGCACGGCCTTGCCCGAACCGAGTCTGTGTCGGGAAGGAACCCCGGGGTCGCGAGCGGGTCGGCGCGGTGGTCGCGGCTGCCCCGGCTCGCGGCCAATGCGGACAAGCGGGCGGGGACACGGCACGGCCCTCGGTGATGGATGGAGCCGGACCGGCCGCCGGGAAGGCGATTTATGGGGCCAGGGCGCATCGCGATCGATTTGGACCGCTCAAGTGAGAGGAAATCAATATTTCAGATGAATTCTAAGCGAATATGAAGTCCTGCTCGGCAAACGGGACATTTGTTATAATAAGGAGGGTCGGTTGGGGCGCGGAACGCCACTGAGATCTCTATTTAGGAAAGCGCGCCTAAGGCCGGGTTGTGCCGGTCAGTCTCGGTTCCCAAGTCCGGGACCCGGTGAGGCGGGGCGCCAGCAACTCCCTGGAGCGCAGCAAGGATCTGGATCCCGGGTCTCTCTAGAGCGGCAGACCTAGTCTGCAGAGTGCGCTCTGCCTGGCCCCCAAGCTCGCCTCCCGGAACCAAGCCGCTAGTGTGACGGAGGAAACCGACCACTCCGCGGCCTTTTGCCCGGCGCAGAAGGGCTTGCGAGCCGACATACCAAGCCGAGAGGTCTGGCACCCGCTCCCCTGGGAGCCACGCGCGCTCCGGCCACCCTCTGGGGCCGGTTTCCGTCCCCTTAGGATTTAGCCGAAGCAGGCTTCGGTTGCAGACGTCGCTTGGGCCTCAGAATCAGTGCTGCCCTCTTGCCTGAACACACGCTGCTCCAAGTGTGGGCTTCCACCTCGGGCCAGTCCTGGCCACTTAAACTCGACTCAGGGGTTCCGGCTGCCCCCGACCTTCCCCTGACCTTTGGCGCGGAGCTGGCAGAGACCTCGAAATTACCCGGCCTGCATGGCTCCTTCCCCTCTGTCGGTGCCGGCTGCACAAATAAGAACGTTTCGCGGTCCCTCGGACCAGCATGTTATTATTTCTGTTGTTGTTGTTGTTACTTATTTTCATTCTAGAAGCATTTATTACGATAAATGGAAATTTATAAGAGAAAGGAGAACACAATTGATGTTTATTATGAATCAGCGGTGCTCCCAAATGCTGAAAAGCCTTTTTCCCATTAGCTCGGAGGCAAACCGTCTTTGGGGCTGGGGAGGGAGCGGTCGGCCTCGACCTCGCCAGGTAATTTTCCGTCTAGGAGAGCCAGAGGGGATGCTGCTACCCATTTGCCCCAAAACAAAGAAAACAAGCTAGGAGCCCGAGGGCGTCAGACCTCCTCCTTGAGTTTAATTAGACGCTAAGAAAACGCCAAGAACCAAGTCAAACCCAGCTCAAATCGTTCTGTGCTGTGCCATTTCTTTTAATACGACCTCAGCGGCCATTGTAACTTTTCGATGAGTCCTCCCGCAGTATTGCTGGGTTCAGAGTAAAACCCTGAAACCCCTTGCTTTGGTTTTTACAAGCCTGTTTTTTGCTATATTTTTAGGGTTCCCCCTCCCTCCAGACATCCCTATTGCCTGGTCCTGCTGTGCTCCGAGAGCGCCGTTGAAGTTTTCTCGGGAGCAGAACCCGAGGCTTCCGAGGCCGCCCGCTCGGCTTTTCGCGGGAGCGAGGCCTAACTTGGCGCACCCTTTGCCGGCACCTCAGGCGAAGGAGAAAGTTTGCGGCCCTGCTTTCTCCGGCTGGGCGGGCCGCGGCAGCTCCAGCCCGGCTCCTCCGCCGCGCAACTGGCTTGGCAGAAAGCGCTGCGCCTTTATGCAGCCTTATTCCGCCAAGAAAATTTGGGAGCGAATGATTCTGAAGCGCGCAAGTTAGCCATCGATTTGCACCGTCCGTGAAATCCGCTGGCATTTTTTTTGTTGCATCAGGGAATCCTCCAAAACAAAAACCTTTTTTAAGAAAAATGCTCAGAGGTGCTTGAGACAAAATCCGGGTCACATAAATTTGGTAAATACTCCCTGAGCGGTGAGGAAGAGAGTTCAGCAAAAGCGCGCGGCTTGTCCTCCTCTGTGATGCTGCTCGAACCAGCACTCTCCAGCTGATCTGTAAAACAAGTCATTCACGTGGCCAAGCAAGATCCAGGATTAAGATGCTCCTTACCTCCCCGACAGAGTTCAAGCCCGGTTCGGTTCCCTCCTCTAGATTTTAGAATAGAGGACTAAGACTAGATTGAAAAAGTACATGCATTTGAGAAGGGTCCGGGTTTTTTTTTTTTTTTTCTTTTGTGCCCCCAGGTGCCTGGTCTGGGTTGAAAATAGAGTCTTGGAGGGAGGGGAGAAGTGTTGAGGAACATGAAGAGGTATTGGGGTCCATTAGTTCATCCCTGTCTTAGGCTACACCCCTCCTAACCCTCCTCAATGCAAGATAATTAGGAGATAATTTAGCTACCTTGTGAATTAGTTTTAAGATAAGTATCTTTTCAAGCTTTGTCACTTTAATTGCCTCCCTGATTGATAAGAAGTAATTATTTCTAATTGACACTTTTTTTGATGTCCATTGGAAGCTTGTGTGAAACTTGGAGAGGGGCTGGATGTGAAAGGACAGTTAATTAATTTTATCCATCTAACCCAAAAGGACTCTGCCTAATTTTGCTGAAGAGGATAATGGAAGTGAAGGAAGCGAAAACAAAAATCAGTCTCATAGAACTTTAATTACTAAAAAGACAGTTTTGCTTCAAAAGAGAGCACCTACAGATATCTTGTGTCAGAACATTCTCTTTATGGCCTCCCGTCTGTAATTTTGTTGGGGTGCCTGTTTGGTGGGTATGTGCTTCTCCTGGGCATATGCGTAAGCCTGGTAGATGCTGAAAGACATCATTGAGGAGGAGGTTCTCCGCTTTGTGATTAGTTTTCGTAAAAAGTAACTCAATAGAACTCGGTATGCGCAGAATAAATGAAATTATTTTTGCAAGAGCTAACCATCAGGAAGATGGACTAGTAGCTATCCTTGTTCTGTAATTATTGATGGAGCTGGGTATAAAGGTGAAACCCGACTCACAGTGACATGCCTTTTTGTACCTCAACCTTGGAGTCAACAGTTTAATCATTCACACCCTGCAAAGCATTTTACTGCGAGGGAGAAGCAAGGGAAAGAATAAAGGGGGAAAGACATCCAAAGGAGGGGGGGAGTGCAGACAGAGGGAGGCGAGTAGAGGTGATCAAAGGAAAGTAGTTATTTCAGAGAGGAAGGTGGGCAGAGGCATGGAAGCTTTGCCATTCAATATGG
Organism: Ochotona princeps; assembly: GCF_030435755.1. NCBI lineage: Eukaryota > Metazoa > Chordata > Mammalia > Lagomorpha > Ochotonidae > Ochotona > Ochotona princeps. The sequence goes on along the minus strand of NC_080839.1, from coordinate 14,601,173 downwards.
GAACATCACAGAAATTTCCAACATTTCTTTTGAACACAAAATCTCTATTAGAGCCCCCGAGACATCCCCCTAACCACCACCTCAAAGCTTCTGCGTTCTTTACATAAAAAAAAAGTAGCACTTGGGGGACCCAGTTAATCACGGCCTTGAATATGTAGGTGCAGAGTTCTGACTTTGAGGCCCATGAAAAGGAAGCAAACTAATTGGGCTCTGGAGCCTTTGGGGATTCCAACTCCATGTGATTGTCATTTCTAGTTGCGGACGCACCATCTTTGCATAGGTAAATGTGTGGCTTACTGGCATACAAAAATATTTCCTACCAAAGAGTGGACATACGCTTCAGACACACACACACACACACACACACACTCCCACCTTCCTGGAATGAGAGGATCACAATCACACAGAATGCACTCCTCTCAGGTTAATTTCAACTAGGGCTTTTTCCTTTCAATCATTTGTGTATAAAATCATGTCTGCTTTCAAAGCTGTTTTTCTCAGATTATGTGGAGTTGCAAGAATGAGGAAACGTTTTAAATGAAAAAGAAATGTAAGACGTACAAACAGCAGATAATATCGCATACCAACCTTACTATTAGTGAAACTGAAAAAAATATATAAATAATGCAAAAAAATCAGCAAGGGAGAGTTTAGTAATGGAAAATTCCCCTGCAATTAAATGAAACAGTAATTTAGTGGAGATATGCCTGAATGAATTAGCATTTATTAATTGGTTCTCATAAAAACAATTTGTGTGTGTGCGTGCGCGCATTGGAAAGCGATGGGTTTAAAGGGTGGAGTTTCCATAGGAAATGTTTCTCAGACATTCGTATCGAATTATGCATTATCACATTCTATTTTGTGAAAAATTCCTGATGTGCTCCCTGCCAAGTTTTGCCTGCACAGAGGAAACCTTGGCGGCAAGAGTCCCCTCTAGATGGGAAAGAATGGAGAGAAAGCTGCCTTTTCTTGGCACATCTGCAGATGTGAAAACAAGGAGCAGACTCCATTCTGGCTTAGGACCCTCCAGAAGAGTCCCTGAACACTCCCAGGGACCCACCACCTGGAGGAGATGGGCACCCTCACAGAGGCAGAGGAGGCTGCTGCCTGTTTCGTGCCACGTGCCATGTCCTGGCCAGACCCAGCAGGAGCTGCTGCTTGTCATCCCACTGAGACACTTGCCAGGGTTGACTGGCGCATGCACGTGTTTACTTTCTCCTGCCACGGTTGGTCCATCTTCAGCTCTAAGCCCTTTTTTTTTTATTTTTAAAGATTTTATTATTATTATTGGAAAACCGGATATAAAGAGAGGAGGAGAGACAGAGAGGAAGATCTTCCATCCGATGTTTCACTCCCCAAGTGAGCCGCAACGGGCCGGTACGCACCAATCCGAAGCCGGGACCAGGAACCTCTTCCAGGTCTCCCACGCGGGTGCAGGGTCCCAAAGCTTTGGGCCGTCCTCGACTGCTTTCCCAGGCCACAAGCAGGGAGCTGGATGGGAAGTGGAGCTGCCGGGATTAGAACCGGCGGCCATATGGGATCCCGGGGCTTTCAAGGCGAGGACTTTAGCTGCTAGGCCACTGCCGCCGGGCCCTCTAAGCACTTTTTAAATCAATATTTTTTCAAAGATTTATTTATTTTCATTGCAATGGCAGATTTACAGAGAAAATAAGAGACAAAGAGAGATCCTCCATCTACTGGTTCACTCCCCCAAATGGTCACAAAGACCAGAGAGGAGCTCATCTGAAGCTAAGAGTCAGGAGCTTTTTCTGGGTTTCCCATGCTGGTACAGGGTCTCAAGGACTTGGACCACTCTCCACTGCTTTTCCAGGCTACAAGTGGGGAACTGGATGGGAAGTGATGCAGCCAGGACATGAACAGGTGTCCATATAGGATCCCTGCTTATGGCAGTGGAAGATAAGCCATTTGAGCCATTACACCTACCCCAGCTCTAAGCATCTTAAAGCTGCTCATTTATCACTCCAAGAGGTGCCCAAATTCTCAGCTGAGCTGGAAAGCTTTGAGTTCTGTGGCTCTATGTACACAAAGAGTCCAAAGATAAAGAAAATTAATTTTGCCTAAGGAAAGGGGGAATAATTTCAAAAGGGGAGAGGCAGAGAAATGAGCGCTGGTGCTTCTTGCTGTGGGTTTAGTTGAGAAGTGGAAGAAGTCGGAGGCAACAGCCACCATTGGCTCCTGCTTCCTTCAGTAGCAGAACTTGGAGGGTTGGGGTGGCGGTGATGAAACCTTCTGAAAGGGAATACACCCCCACACTCAGAGTGTGAACCTTTGAGAGGGGTTCTTTGGGTTCAGACTCTTTCGGGGAAGAAGCCTGGAAACAGCTGCATAGTGAGTTGGAAAACAAGTGTGCTGGGGCTAGACAGTTCTCTTGGTGAAGGAACCCAGAACATCCATCTCCTGTTCTTCCCTGCCAGTTCCTGTCTGCGTAGCCCACAGTCCATGAGCAACCTCTCATTGTGTACCTGCAATCATAGCACCTTAGGTAGTTGGAGCTGGCAAGCCCCTCCAGACCCCTCCGGCAGCCACATGGCGACATGATGAGCAAACACCTTTTTTAACTATGAGCCTGAAACATCTTCATGGGAAGATTTCTGTTTTAGACCCAGGATTCATGTTACTGAGTTGTACCCTTTCCTTGGCCGTGGGTCCTTTCCCAGTAATGGGTCTGAGGTAAAAATTCCATCTCTTGACCAAGGTATGTCCAAGACAAAGGGGTGAGAAGTTAAGGGCTCTCCCATCCCTGCGACTTTGGATCCCGTTTCTGTGATGATTCTGCAGGATTCCCCCTACCTACAATTTTGGATACCATGTAAGATGCCCAACTCCTATGGGAAGGGGCATAGGTCATCACAGCCTCTCCTGCTTTGCCAATGCCACTTTTTTTTTTAATCCAAAGAAACAGAACTGTTCCCCGGGAGCTGAGCACACTTGGCACTTGGTGAGCTTCCACAGTAGCAGCTGCAGTCCTGTTCTATCTTGAGAACAGCTGTGGAGAGTGAGGTTGTGCTGACAGCCGGCACCGCCATCAGCACATTGTTTCCAATGGCTCTGCCAGGCAGGTGTTGCTGCTGACATTATTACTTTTTTTTTAAAGATTTATTTATTTTATTTTATTGCAAAGTCAGATATACAGAGGAGGAGAGACAGGCAGATCTTTCGTCCGATGATTCACTCCCCAAGTAACTGCAATGGCTGGAGCTGCACCGATCTGAAGCCAGGAGCCAGGAACTCTTCCAGGTCTCCCACATGGGTGCAGAGTCCCAAGGCTTTGGGCTATCCTTCACTGCTTTCCCAGGCCACAAGCAGGGAGCTGGATGGGAAGTGGGACTGCTGGGATTAGAACCAGCGCTCATATGGGATCCTGGCACGTTCAAGGCAAGGACTTTAGCTGCTAGGCCACCACGGTGGGCCTGCTGCTGACATTCTTAAAGAAAAGGAAAGTGATGTACAAAGAGGTTGGTCTGACACCAGTTCCTTTTCTACTGGCCTTGCACAAGTCCCAGCTCATCAGAACTGCCCCCAGCAGGAGACAGAGGGGCAGGCAATGCCTGCAACCCCAGTGGGAACTCCAGTTAGAACCCTTGTCAGAAGGTGCAAAGCCAAGAACAACAACAGTCACCTTTGCTCTGTCAGCTTGTCAGTGACCCCCAGAGCTACAACAATTCATTAAAATATGTCCTCTTTTTTAGTATAGTTCTCGGTCTTTCCATTTTTAAAGATTTATTTGTTTACTTACATGAAACAGGCAGCTACAAAATGGGAGAGAGAGAGAGAGCTCTTTCATCTGCTGTTACAAATGATCACAAGATGGGCCAGGCTGATATTAGAAGATCCAGTTCTCTCAGGTGGCCTGCAGGGACCTAAGCACTTGAGCCATCTTCCAATGCCAGCCCAGGAGCATTAGCAGGGAACTGAATTGGAAATGGGAGTGGGACAGGCATTCATATGGGAAGTAGGCATTGCAGACGGCAGTTTAAGCTGATGCACCACAATGCTGGCCCCGTCTGTGAAGCAGGGAAAGTAGTCTCTGTCTGCGGGCCTCCCTTGGGAACTGCAGTGAGGAGAAAAGAGATGATCAGTTACCAGGCAAAACAAAGGAAGGGAACTTGTTTACCTCAGTCCCTTCCAGGGCTACCACATTCACCTCAGCAAGTTGAAGACCCATGGGAAACTCGCTTCCCTCCCTTGGGATCTCAAGTCACACTCTCTCCCTGCCTGGAACTGCCTGGGAGATGGATGACTCAGCGAATGCTGTAGTAGGAATGACCTCCCACTTACACTGCCAGCACCAGGAGCCCTGACCCCTGGGGGACAGGTACAGGATGTCACTCCCCTCACTTAGGCTGGTACCCTCTGCCAATTCCACCGCGTGTCTCCCACTCTTAGGCTCATGAACAAGGGCACCTACTTCCCAGAAGCTGTCTTGGAAGTTTCGTTTGTAACATTAGTTTGATTTAACAACAGCAAAAGTGTTCATTTCTCTGAAAGAGAGAGTGAGCTCCCATCTACTGTCTTACTCTCCAGATGCCTGCCACAGCTTGGGCAGGGTTGGAACCAGAGCGAGGAATTCAATCCAGGTCTCCCACATTGGCCTCCGGAGTGGAGCTAGGCATAGAATCCAAGCACTCAGATAGGAAATGCAGGGCCCTAGCAGTCGTCTTAATGGCCAGGCTAATTTCTAGGCCCAAGGGGTTTCAGTTAAACATTTTTATTTTCTCACATGGAACATAGCTACTCAGCCCCCCCTCCGGGCTTAGCTGCATTTCTCACATGCAAACTCATGTTGGATCAAAGAAAAGCAAGAGGGAGACTGAGAAAGAAAAGGAATTTCTTTTCTGTCTGCTTTCACTCTCTTCTGCCGTCAGCCACCCTGCTCATTGGTTTTGTCTTTTTTTTTTCCTTGTTTTCCTAAATGGCCTTGCAGTGACCTGGGTAGTTAGTGCTAATTAGTCTGCTGGGACATATTGTCACTGTCAGGCCAAGCACAGCAGAAAAGTCCGGGAGCTGGTGGGGTGACACATCTAAGAGAGAAATGGCTTAATCGGCTGTCATCATGGGGACTGTGTTTGCACACAGCCAAGGCCCTCTGTGTGCATTGCATTTTGGAATCTTCGGCATCTCCAGGAGAGAGTTGGGATAAACTCAAGGGCTGTGAAATGTCAAGAGGGCCAGCAGCTTCTGATGCCTGTGCAAGGCCAGGGCTGTGTGGAGACCTCCTCCCTATGGAACCCCCACACCACCCCATATCCTCCCCCCCCCCCCCCCCGCCGCTTTGTAGGCTGCAGGAGAGGACTCAGCCCTGTAGGTGCTGCTCCTGATCCATTCTTTTCTGTGTACTCTCTGTGTGGTCTTAGGCAAATCAGTTATTTTCCTGCACTTGACTCTGCTCCCCTCTATCAAATGCAGGGCTTCTGAAAAGTCGTGTAAGTAAAAGTAATGTCCTTGCTATCATACGATGGCCACTCGAGAGCTTTTCCTCAGCTCCAGCCAGTAGTGAGCAGGGAGGAGGGTCTCCAGGACCCTGTGAAACTTGTCATGAGTGACTTGAAACCCGGTGCTGAAATTTTTGTTCCCTTTGAAGTTTAGGACAGATCTTTTAATATTCCATATGGATGAAATCATAGGCCTATCACACAACAGTGCTGAAATTAATGAAAAGACTCATGACAAGTGCTAATTAGACCGCTTAGGTTGTTGTCAGCATTACAGCAACCCATTTGGTGACTGGGAAACCCAGAGGAGAAGCACTAGGCTTTTGATCAAATGAATTGTCCATGGACTTCACATCAGAATCCAGAACATTCCAGGAGCTTAGCAAAACTGATCTTAGAGCTAAAATGAGTTCCAGTAGGTACATGCAGCGAAGGCCCACAGAGAGGCTTGTCTTGACTTACTTTTTTTATTAGATTTATTTTTATTAGGAAATTAGATATATACAGAGAGGAGAGACAGAGAGGAAGATCTTCCATCTGATGATTCACTCCGCAAACGGCCGCAACAGCTGGAGCTGTGCAGATCTGAAGCCAGGAAACCAGAGCCTCTTCCAGATCTCCTGTCCTCGACTGCTTTCTCAGGCCACAGGCAGGGTGCTGGATGGGAAGTGGGGCCACTGGGATTGGAACAGACATCCATACGGGATCCTAGTGCCTGCAAGGCAAAGATTCCAGCTGCCAGGCCCGGTTACTTGTTTTTAAGTGACACCAAACCAGAGAGCTCTCGCTTCTCTGATGCGAGCTCTATCCTGTCCTTGTGCTAAAATGCCAAGGCTAGTTCTTGAGCAGTATTCAAGGGGAGGGTTGGATAAGGTGTCCTCCTGACGTTTCCTGAGGCCCAAGTGGTGCAGAGCCTCTGTCTGTGACCCTGAGTAGGAACGAAGAGAGGAGTATGGGGTTGGAAAGAGTGGGGCAGGTGTCAGGGCCGGAGAGGAACTGGAATCAGGCTAGTGAGCAGCTGGCATCTGAGGGCCAGTGGTTTCACTGGATTGAGGGAGGTCTCAACTTGTAGCACAGTGGCAGCCATGGTGGCATCTGTGCCCGGGGTAGATGGTATCAATGACTAGACTTCTGAGGGGTACCTCCTTGGGGCAGGAAACATGCGCCCAAGAAGACAGATTTACAGAATTACAGGGCAAGGATAATCAGATGAAAGAGTTCAGGATTGAGTAGTAAAATCCCCATGGATAAGAGAACCAGAGGTCAGTGATCTTGAACAGCAACCTCAGCACAACTAGATGGTTGCTATTGGCAGACCAGTTCAGTTGGCTTTCTGGAGTCTGACCTAAAGCGCCAATTGTCCCAGAGTTGTGTAGCATCAGCCAGCTCCCTGGTGGCCTGCACGGAGGCTCCACCCCAGGATAGTCAACCAGCTTCTGGCAAAAGGGGACAGAGGTACAGGTGCAAGCTACCATGAAGCCATGGCCACTTCTGCCAAATAAGAATGCTTGCTGGGTACCTGGAAAGTTCAACCCCTATGCTCTCATAGATTTGTAATCTCTTTTGGACCTGCCATACTCTGTGCCTCCTATCACCTGGATGGTGACCCTGCTGTGGCCTAAGACTCTACTTTCCTGAGGGCCTGCCTGTGCTGTGCTGGCTGAAAAGGGTCCATAGCCTGGGGAGAAGTGAAGTGCAGGAGTGCATTGTGGCCCTGCCCATACTGCTGTTCCTGGAAGGCACTCTCTGTACTGGGCAGTGTAGATACCATTGTCCACAGCTTTCTTTTGTTTGTAGACTGGTTTGCCTGTGTTCACCCATCTGCCCCAGGCAGGGCTGTCAGCTACTTGGGAGCCCGGGGGCAGGTTCACAACCCAGTTGCCTCACAAGTTTTTGTCACATCAAATGGTCTGCCTGGATTCAGACTTGTTCAAGGCCCTGAGGGGCTTACAGATGAGGCCTTATGGTCACAGATTCCCCCGTCACAGAGCAGGGGCTTCTTCTTATAACCAGGGTGCTCCCCATGACCCTGCACTGCCTGCCAGAGCACAGCAAGGATAGACTGAAGGCCGAACCAAGCTCAGGGGCCTGTTCTGGGCCAGCAGGACCTTGGGGAAAAGGAAAAGAAAGGGCCTCCATCAGCTGCTCACAAGGACTGAGAAGCTCAGTGGGGGCTGCCCAGGTGCACAAACGTGTACAGAGTATTCACACACACTCCCACCTGTGTACATGCACACGTAATACTCACACCCAGACACAGAGACAGTCATACATACCATCAGGTCTGAGATGGGGTGAGGCACACGGGCACTCACAATGCAAAATTTAAGGAGGCTCTCCATCCCAGATCCATGCAGCAAGGGGACTGGCTTGGAAAACAAGTGCCTCCTTGGATTCCATAGCCTGGTGCCTGGCTATCCTCATGAGAGGTCCTCATATTTGATACACATGGGCCAGGTACATATCCAGTTATACAAACAGCAATTACCACCACACAGGCTCACTATACATAGATGGTACTCACCCCGTGACACACATAAACATGTTAGGAATAACCTTTTACGACATATATGTCTGAGTAGTTGACTATCTCAGTGATAAAACAGAGACAGAGAGGTATCTACTCTTGGAGGTGACCCAAGAGACACAAGTGTGAAATGGCAGGTATACTCCATGACTTCTGGTTGAATCCACAATTGTTAGGAAGGAAGGAATACCAGATGTTGTAGGAAAGTGGGGTCCAGCTTGTGTGGGGGAAACTGCTCTGTGTTGTGGGTCAGTGTAGGCAGGAGATCACTAACGTGTGATCTCTCTGTTCTTGCAGTCTGTGGTTTGAGATCTGAGTACAGGAACACCGGTATGCAGCCATGTTCCCCTCTAGGTTCCCCAGGTCTTCACTGAAATTATGGGACACAAGTTGTGAAGGCCTAACAGAGTCCCCCAGGTCTATATTCTTGTTTCCAGGTGAGGCTCAGGGACAGTCATTTGCTGCATCTTGCTCCCCAGGGTGCTGAGTAGGTCTTACCAGATGGGAACAGAACTGCCAAGTATATGAGGGCAGTGACAATAGGGCTCATCCGTTCTAGAATCTGGCCTCCTGCTCCCCTGCAGCACTGAAGGCAAGTGGCAGAGGGCTGTCCCAGGACGCACCTTTGTTTAGAAGGTAAGAACATACTGACATTTTGCCCTCACTCAGAATTCTATGCAGCTCTACCCGCTAAAACCTTCAGTTCCACAGCATGGGGCTCAGCCAGGGCCCAGCTCAAGCACGGTTTGTTCACCAAAGCCCCGAAGGCCAAGAGTGAAAATCAATAACAGTTGCGTGGGTGTCCAACACCTAGCCAATTGTAGCTTATGATTATTTACTATTATTACAAACAATAGGGCATGTTGTACTTTTGATCAACTCATATTTGTGTAATTTGCATAAATCAGTGATTCTCAAACAGTGCTTCCCTGCAGGATGGGCAGAGGTGTGCTCGTTGAAGTAATAAAATGCAACAACAGTGGTGGGACAAAGAACACTTGTGGATTTAAGGCATACGTGGTTCTCAGTGGTCACCCCTTCAGGTGGTTTGTAAGATCTAGAGTTGTCTGATTTCACAACATGAGGTGATTTTCACTATGTCAAGCTGACTTTTGGTGCTCTTTGAGGAACGTGTGACCTTCCAGGTGCCGCATGTGTGACAAGTGTCAGAACAGTTCATGTTGACATGAGTCTGGAATGGCCAGACATCCACGTTGTGGCCGTAGCCTCCCATGCTAGGAGAAGAGTTGACATGTCTGTCTATCCTTTGGTCAGAAGGCTCTCCTGGCATTCCTGTCATGGAGGATTTGTATTGTCACCATCCCAAGAAAGGAGCCATCTTGTGTATTGGTCACTTAAAAAAGTCCAGGCGCTTTCTGGTAAGGCAAGGACATATGGGGTTCTGGGGCAGAGTCTGCCATTACTCAGATTCCCTGTCATACATCTGGTACTTGAAGGATGCTCCTGCCGGAGATTCCCTCAATGATCTTATCATTGCTAAAGGTTCTATCCTAGCCACCAGGGCAGTCATGATTTCTTCTTTTATCTCTTCAAGTTGGCAGACTTCTTGATTCTTCTCTGGAAAGGTTTCTAACCTAACCCTCCACTGTCCTCTCTCTTCTCTTCTATGCTACCCACAATACTTTTGGTTCTGCCCTGCTTCTAAGAAGTTTCCCTTCACCCTGGGCCTTCAGCCCCCTGCTCTGCTCCCTCTGGTACCCAGAGGTGCCCCTCCCATGCAAATATCTCACCCTACTCCAGGCATGTTCAACTGCCCCCAGTGCTTTGACGTGCACTCACGCAGTCATGCATCTCCTGGCCACGCAAGTCCTAAGTTTCCAGTCCAAATAATTTCCAAGAGCTTATGACTTGGCTATTGAGTTTAATAAATAAACATCAATAGAGCCATTCAGTGTGTCAGACATGGAGTCAGGTGTGGGGTGGAGGAATCCAAGGGATTGTGTGTCTACCTTCATGCTGACACTCTCAAAAGAGCAGGGAAAGCAAGCTAGACTTCAGGCACCAATGGAAGAGAGAAACAAAAGGTAGACACCTGCTCCTAGCTGGACGCTGAATGCTGAGCAAGTGGGGCAAAGAGGGGCGCCTATGGAAGTCTGGCAGGGCCAGGGCTCCACAAGGTGGCTCACAGGAGGGACCAGCATGGCCATAGACGTGGAGTCCCAGGCATGTCCCTAAATGGAAAGTGATTGCAGGGCGTTGCTAAGGAGAAGCTAGGCTATGGTACCATTTCTAATCTGCCATCATGAAGTCTGAGTACAGTGCACTGATTTTTGTTTAGAAAAGATAATTAATTTGTTCGAAAGACAATGTGACACAGAGAGAAGAAGAGATATATAGAGAGATCTTCCATCTTCTGGTTCATTATCCTGATGGCCACAGAGGCCAAGGCTGGACCAGGAGCCAGGAACTCCATCCAGGTCTCTCACATGGGTGCAGGGACCCAACCACTGGGGTCGTCTTCTGATGCTTTCCCAGATGCAATAACAGTGAGTTGGATTATAAATAGAGCAAGCCAGGATTCAAACCAGCACTTTGATATGGGATGCCTTTGTCATAAGCTGTGGCTTTACCTACTATGCCACAAACACCAGTTTCTACAGTGCGTTTAATGTACATGCTTCAGGACACTTAACTTGTTTGTGTGTGAGACCCTCATACTCACACTCCTGTTGTTGGCAGTTTTCGTATCCTTCTCAGAACTCTCCAGAGCTGCAAGCCGACCAACCTTCCCCTTAATTCTGCAGGGTTTTTATTGTGTGGAACAGTCATGGCAGAAATCTGTGATAGCTAGATTATTTGCATTATTAAAATGTTCTAATTCCTTTGCTCTCCTGGCCCTGCTCCAGAGAAACTTAACCTGGTGATTTTCCAAAATAAGCTTAGATTCCTGCTTGTACTTCCTTTTGATCCAATCATTAACAAACGTTCTCAGGTAAACCACTGGCATACAATCTGAGAGAATGCTATCCCACCTCCCTGGCCCTATTTCCCTCTGTTTCTGTGTGCAACCCATGTTCCTGCCAACTAGCCTGTGTTTGCAAAACACACCAGTGCCCACTCCCATTTCTGAGCCATGCCCATTCTATGCCAGCTGCCTGGAACACAGTCCCCACTCCCAACCTCGTGGCAAAGCTCTGATCAAGCTCCACTTCTCTTGTGTGAGATTCCTGTAGACACCCCCAACCTTCAGTGACTGTCCCACTGCACACTGAGTCTGACTTCCCCCTGCACTTCTTCCCACCTCCACTGGTACCCAGTTTATGTCGCCAACGAAGGTCACCTAGCTTCTTACTCTTACTCCTGAGCTTGGCAGGAGTAAGAGCTCTTTCAGATCTCTTTCTACCCAAACACCTTACACAAAATCTCACACGGAATAAGGATGCTACAAACTTCATGCTGGAGTTTTCACTCCCAGTTCTCCAATACCATGTTTTATTGTTTCACTAGTTGTTGTAACTTGCACATTTGAGTTTTAGATGTGGAGTTTTCCACCCACGAAGCACATCCAGTTCTTTCCTATGATATTGCTATAATTAGTCTTCTGTTTTCTTTATAGTGGATGATGATTGGGGAACTGAGGAAACACAGCCTTTTAGGGACCCTGTGCAACTACTGAGGCTGGAGGGGCCCCACTTGGACAACTCCCAAGTTTTTGAGACATCTTCCTGGCACACAAGAGCCTGTTCTCCATAGGAAGATGATCAGGCCAGGCGGCCGTGGCAGGGGGAAGTGGAAAACACTGGCAGGCCTGGGCAGTTCTGTCACAACAGGGGAACTTCCTGGCAAATGAGGGTGTCAGCTTGGCAGGATGGCTGGTCAAGTTCAGCCTCAGAGCATCTGTGATGACCATGGAATACAAGACCCTTGTAATTATTCTAGAGAAGAAGTGAAATTCCAAACAACATCAACATCTAGCGTCCTATACCAGGTGTTTTTCTTTTCCTTTAAGCTTTAGTTTTTCCTTCATGTGAATAGAATATTCACACAGAGAACAGAGTTAATGTACTTCATAGACACAATTCTAAGAATATAATGATATTCACTTCCCCCCTGTTACTCCCTCCTCATCTCTCTTCCTTCTCACCTCCATCCCTACCTTCATTCTCCTTCCCTTCCATCCCCTTCTTTTTTTCCTTAGCTTTAGAGAAGTGTTTCCCAAGTCTAGTTTCTAGCCCAGCATCCCAGCCTTCTGGGCTTGTGTTAGCAGACATGAGGCCCTGAGATCTGAACCCTTCACAAGCCTGAGAGATTCTTTCATAGGTCAATGGTTTGGTTAGGATGTGCTTTGTCCTCTCAAAGGACCATATGCTGGAAGCTTGGTCATCAGGGTAATGATATTGGCAAGTTTTGATCTCTTTAGAGGGAGGCTCCCAGAGGAAAGTTACTGGGCTACTTAAGGCCCTGCTCTCAGAAGGGAATAATGCCTATTTCTTGGAGTGGGTTAGGTCCCACAGGACTGGATCAGATGCTAGAAGAGTGGGTTGATACAAGGCAAGGCTGCTCCATGTTTTGGCTTCTGCAAATATCCCTCACTGCTTTCCCCTGTTCCCTCCACCATATTAGGAAACAGCATGAGGCCCTCACCACATAGGGCTGCCCAAGCATGGACTACTCAGCTTCCAAAATTGTGAGCCAAAATAAATCCCTTTTTCATATAAATTCTTGGGTATTTTGTTTTAATAAAAGAAAGCAGAGTAAGACAACTAGCATTTGATTTAAAGTCTGTCACCCAATACCCACCCAAAGAACCTTCCTTCCCACATAGAGTCTTTCAAGCCAGTACACTGAGCACATGGTCCTCCTTACTGGGGTCTCCCGTCTACCCAGAGACTTCCTGTCTGATTGTGAAAGGAGGGACAGGTTGTCAGACTTGAATGCAGTCTCAAGTCTGCTCCTAACTGGCTTAGCACAAGTGTCTTAACCCTTCAATTACCTAGAAAATAGGCCTAAAAGTGCCAGCCCCACCTTTCTCCCAAGTTTGTTGTGAAAATCCATCCCTGACACCACCCAAGCCCAGTATTTCATTTATTGAATTGAATTAAAGAGTCATTTACCTGATAGCACTTTGAATGGACCCTGTGAGTATTAGGTGAGTGCAGAACCAACTATACCTATACCAATCAACTAACTAATCCAGGTCAGAAAGTTCTTGAAAGGAGAAGTCTACAAGCCCTCATAGACCAGGACTGGATCCAAACCCAACAGGGCATGAAAAGCAGACCCTTCTGTGTAGGCTTTGCTGTGCTGATCCACTGATGCTCTCATTAAAGAAAAAAAGAATCACAATCTGATTAAAATTGACGGTGAGGATGAGGGCTCTGCAGGGAGGAAGTGAGATCAAGAGAAGCAGGTGAACCTACAGAGTATCTGCCTTGGCTTGCCTGATGGGGCCTGCCTTCTATTGGAGAGCCATTAGGAGGGAAGCTGGAGGGGCAGCCAAATGTCCTGGGAGACGAGCTCACAGGGCTCCCTTACACTTGCTGTGCCCAACTCAGTGGGCGTGATTGGTCTGCACATTTGTTTGCTGGGGCTGCCATATCTAAGTACAATCTGGGTGCCATTAGTCACAAAAAGTGGTTGCCTTACTGTCGTGCAGGCCAAAATTAACAGAGCAAGGTGTCGGCAGCATTGATTCCTTCTGGGGGTCGAGGGAAAAACTCCCAGCTGTGTGGCAATCCTTGGCATGTCTTGCCATCCCATGACTCTCTGTGTGCAGACATCACGGAATGTGGCCATACTGGATCAAGGCCCATCCTAACTACCTCCCTTGACTGGGTCACTGCAAAGATCCTGCTTTCCCCACTTTCTCAGAGGGTCCCAAACTGGGACATCTGTGGATGGTGTCACTCAGAACCAAAACAGCAGAGTCTGTCATAGCTGGGCAGCAGGGAGCAGATTGTCCCAGCAACAGGTAGCATTCACTTTGTCGAGTTGAATTGTGGTTCCTGAAACTGACAGGGAATGGGATCTCATTTGAAAGCAGGAAAGGATTCTTTCACTGTGCCTCTAAATCAGACCGGAGCCTTCTCTTCCCTATTGCCTCCCCCCCTTAAACTGTTCAGTCTGTCTCAGTTCACTCAGAAGCTCAGAATTCCAGACTTGGAAACTGAGCCGCAATTTAGTTTCTGCCCCGGCTGAGGGAAGGGTCCTCCTTTCTCTCCTCTAAGTGACTTCTTTACATCCAGCATCCCGCATTCCTCTGGCCTCTGCTTCCCAGCACTCTGCCCAGCTGCAGCTCCTGCTTGCTCCCTGGACCCCCTCCACCTGCCTCCCTCTTTCGTGCCCCTTCTCCCACCTGCTAGCACCACCCCTGCTTTCCTATCCCTACCAGGAGCTAGAAGACTAGTCACTTCTCTATTTCCCTCTTGTTCTGTCTCTGGATGACTTTCAAGTCAGTGTCCACACACCCTGCACTGATAAGATCATGAGTCACTGCAGTCATCAGAACACATGTCACATGGCCTGGATTGTGTGCTTTCCACCTGCATCCTCATGGTGCCTGCCCAGAGGGACATACATACGTGCACATGCCCAGGCCCTATGGGTGTCCCACAGGGCTGCTTGTGGATAAGACAGAAAGAGACCGGTGCACTGCAAATCTTGTTGGGTCTAAAACACATCCAGGGGTATTAACCTACAAGTTTTTAAAGACCAGGGCTGACTTCTGCTCAAGAGCATCCCTCTCCCCCAAGACACACAGACACACACAGACACACACACACACACAGACACACACACACGTACACACAGGAATACTGGTGGGCTCATTGAATAGAGTGGGTGCTCACTGAATTGCAATCTGCTGAATTGAAAATTGCTTTAATACCAACCTTGACCCCTGGAAGGAGCTGAGGGTCCAGCTCAGTGATTTGCATTCAGCAGGTGTGCCCACCTGCTCTCACACGCGGAGGCCTGACCCTTGCTGCTGAACCTGGAGGCTCCTTTCCCAGCCCTAGCCGGTGGTGTCTAGGAAGCTCAGTGAGAAATATCTGGGAAGAATGACCTGTCCAGGGAGTCCTGGATGTCTCCATTTACAGCCCCTGCCTGCAAGTTCATGTCCAATTAACAAATTAATGCTTTCAGTTGATACCTACTGAGGAGCTACAAACTTCTGAGCAATCATCAGGGGAGCTTTTTCAAAAATCCAGATTTGGAGACAAGCCAAAAGACTCCATGGAGGTGGGAAGCTTCTGCATTCACCATGCAGCTGGGGTTGTAAGCAGTGTTCTGCTGCCTGCATGCAAAGCTTGGTGCCCTGCCCTTGGGGAGCTTGGTGTCAAGGTGGAAGCCGAAATGTTTAAACACAGGTCGTGGGCTGTAGACAGATGAGGCTGGAAAGGCCACACAGGGCGGTCCCATGAGTCCTGCTCCTGGGACACTTCTTTGGGAGCCGTGAAGGCCAGAGTACACGGTGAGGCGTGGCCAGTCCAGTGTCACAGCCACATCGGTATAGTCACCTCATTGGGAAGGTGAGAAAGTGTGCTTCTCCGTGGGCACAGTGCCGAGTCTTACTCACTAGGAGAAGGTGGCCCGTGTGCTCTTTTGTCAATGATAGAGGATGTATAAAACCTGGCAGAGACATCCAGAAAGAGTCTGGGGAGTCCCAAAAGCCACCCTAGCTAGAGAATGCCTCCACCTAGGTCATGTTCAGGTTCAAGACGGGCCCCTTGTGTCCCATTCACTCCAGTGTTACTGAGGCGTCCAGATTGCCTTTAGGGAAAGGCAGGATCTTGGGACAAGCCATCTCCTTAGGGAGCTTAGAGGTCAACAGGCATTTTCAGCAGCTTTCTCCCTGGAAATTCACACACTGGGGCCCTTCCTGGAGGGAGGGGTTAGGGTTAATCTAAGGGAGGTGGAGGCAGAAAAAGGCTCGGAGTCCACACAGTGAAGCCAGCTAGATGAATAAAGGAAGAGAGAGGGGGGTAGACCATTAGGAAGACAAAGAGAAAATCATGCTGGAGCAATAGAAAGGGAAATCTAATATCAACTAGGGAAAAATAAATGGAGATTAGGGCAAACAAATTAGCTTTAATGGTTTCAATGCTAATACAAGAATAACAGCCGAGCTGCGAATGCCTTTGAGGGGAAGATGGGATAAAGAACCTGAGCAGTCATGCAGGCGATAAAGATGATGCAAAGAAGAGGGATGGCCAAAGGAGCCGGGAGGAGGGAGAGAGGAGAGAAGCCAGGCAGGCTAGTGGGTAGGGGGAGGGTGTGGGAGGGGCTACCCCAGGAAAGGACCTGAGCAAGGAAGGGGCTGAGGATTCTCCTGAAAGGGGGGGACGGCTTGGAGGGGTGGAGTGGGGGTGTGGTCTGCAAGGGATAAAAATAAAAGAAAGCAAAGCCGGGGAAGAGACTTAGGAAAGAGGAATAAAACCCCAAGGCAGGAAAGAAAAGCCGAGCAAGAAAGGAGGTAGAGACGGATGTAAACAAAGAGAATAGAGGAGAATAAACCAACATGGAAGACTCAGAGGAACATGCAGAGGAATTGGGTGTGCTCTCTGATTAGAGAAGATTTTTTAAAAGGAAATGGGTGTGGGCGGAGGGGGGAGATGAAACCTGGTGAGAATTTGGAAGTAAGTTTTGGAATGTTTCCATCCTAACTCAGCACAGGGTCTGGCTGCACCCAGAGCAAGCACACTGCTGCCACCAGAGGCTGTGCCAGGAAGTGGGTGGGCAGGAGCTAAGCAGCTTGACGCTTCATTCTGCCCCTTTGCAATGAGACAGCCCTGGACAAGTCATCTATTTGTCTCTACTCTTCATCACAGAGCTGCAAAATGGGGAATGTGCTTCCTACCTCAAAGAGCATTTAGGATAATTAAATGGAAGGGTGCGTTTATAGGGCTTAGCTTGGTTGATGAATACGTGTATTCCATAGTGCTGGCTGTAGTTATCCTTGAGCTCAGACCAGCTGGGGAGAGGAGCTGAACACTGACAATAAACCTTCTTTCTTCCATTCCTTGCTTCTATGTGAGGTCCAGCTTTGCTGAAATACCAGACAAATCTGGTTCTTTCCCACCTATGGCTTAATCCAAATAAGCCTCTTTATCCATACTTTGCCCCCCTTCCTTTGCTCCGTCTAAGTCAACTCTACATTGTTAATGAAATGGAGTGCTAACCCTTCTGGTCACTGCCACCCTCTGGGCTGATCTTAGACAAAAACATCCAAGAAAGCCAAATTTTGTGCCCTATTGGGAGGCCCTCTTAAATTTGTTAGAACTTCAGCATGTAGAGATTTGGAGTTGGTCCTGTGGCCTCATGTCCTCTGGTCATCCTGGGTGACATGAAACAGCACAGAAGCCCTACTAGAGAACAGACTAGGAAATCAAATTGACAAGAACAAGACCAAGGATCACTGAACAGTCAAGAGGGGAAAGAAGGAGCTGGAGTTATGCCACACCCCTATGGATATCCCTGAACCCTTCCTTTTTCTTGTCTCTTACTAAAGATGATGGAAAAGTGAGAGAATAAAATATTCCAGGCCAGGAGAGGGACAGTTGAGGTGGAGAAACTCTATCAGCTGCTGAGAAATGTTCATTAAATTGAATCCATTATTTTAAAAAAAATTGACACTCTACTCACCTCCAGCCTATACTCCTGGAGCCTGGAGCAGTGTCTAGCATGGAGGTAGCAGTGGTCAGGGTGGTTGAGACAATGAGAAACATCTGTGGAAGGGCTGCTGCAGTCCAGGCCCTATAAAGGATTCACTGCATGCATCACATTATTTAGACCACACAATACACCTATGAGAAGAAGGCAGCGGAGGATGTTTGTGCCAAAGTCAGAAGGTAGCAGAGGTAGAGCAAAGGCTTCCCAATCTCTATCCTTTATGGCTTCAGAATGAAAATAGATGAATCCATGAACCTCAGCCACCCACCAGGGCAAGAAGACATGTGAAAGTTGGCTGGACAAGGACAGTTCTGCGTACACAGACAGGGAGTCTCCTCTCGTGAGCCTGGGATGGTTGCGTTCTTAGGAGGGGGAGCTCTTCTCTAGCTTGGGTTGTCTCCATGCTTGTTGGACTCTCACAAGAAAGCTGTAAAACCCACAAGGGCAGAGTCTGTGCAGGTCTTCTTTGTCATTCTCCACAGAGTCTCCATGGCCACGGTTAGGTGAAAAGGCTTCTTGGCTCAGAGCCCAAAGTCCAGAGTTGATGACACATTCCTCATCTATGTAAAATAGTGTCAGGGACTCTCATCTCACAGAGTGCTCCTGCAAGAGCAAGAGAGCACATACATCTATTGCTCCACCCAACGTAAAGCTTCTCACAGGAGCCTGAGACCAGGGTGCTGACCTACTGTTTGGGCTAGCAGGTAAGATGCCTGAAAAACATATCAGAAGCCCCGGATTTCAGTCCTAGCTGTGGTTCCTGATTGCAGCCTCCTGCTGATGTAGACCCTGGGGTGGAGGACAGGCAACTAGTGTCAGTGCAAGTAACTGGACTCCTGACATCCACATGGGAGATGTGGACTGTTACTCCCAGCCTGGGCCATTTTGGGCATTCAATTAATGAATCAGCAGTCAGAGATTAGAGAATGTTCTTATTCTACACACACACACACACACACACACACACACACACACACACACAAACACCCTCTGTATGCTTCTCTCTCTCCTACCCCTCCAATTAAAAAAAAAGCAAACCTGTTAAGTGCTCATATTCAATGATGATGTCACAGCCAACAGGAAGAGCTATGCATTCATTCCAGGCTTCTGCAGAAGCAGATGAGCCTCTCTTTCCCAAGGTCACAAGAGCTATACTCCCTCTAGAAACAAATCAAGTCTACAGCATGTGTCTATGGGAGCCAGAATTCTGTCTAGGGCAAAAGAATAATGTATGGGCTTCATTACATGTGTTTTGGATCTGCCTTCCCTCCCTCCTTCCTGGCATGTTCCCTGGCAATCAACTCAATAAGCATTAATTAAGTACCACTGTGCACCTAGCATTGCAATAGATATTAAGGTTTCGGAGATAAAGATGCTTGTCATCCCTCAAGGGACGAGCAATCTATGTAGCAGCATACAACCAATAAACAGACATTCATACTCATATTCTGCTAAATGTAGTGGGAGAGATTATGCCCTGGCTTGCATGTAAGAAAGAAGCATCAAAAGCAGGCAAGAAAGGCCAGAGGAGACTTCCTGTTGGGGGAAGCAAGTGTGATGAACTGACTCTTCAGGTATGAGTACAATTCACCCAGAAGAAGGTGAGTGCATACAGAATAATACCAACAGTAGCACAGGACAGTAGCCAAATGCTGTGAAAGAAAGCTAGCAATTCCATGTTGCTGGAGCATCAGGTTCAAGGCTTAGACAGGTAGAAAGTAAAGCTAGATAGCTAAGGCAAGGTCAGGCTGAGACAGAGTAGCTTACTCCTGATATCTCAGGAAATGGGCTGAGGGTGATGAGAATGGTAGCATCACCCAGCATGGTCATGTAGACCATGAGAAGTTTCAGTCACATGGACTTTATCCCGCAGGAAATGGTACTCTGCCCAGGAAGGATTCCTAAATGGCGGTGACATGGCCAGACTTGGAGTTAGATGTGTTGCTCTCCACCTGTGTAGCAAAAAGTGCTATGTGCAAACTGAAAAGTGGAGGCTTTTAACTCCAAGTCACCTCTCCCGCAGATTATACATCATTTGGAGAAATCGTCCTTCATTACCTTGAAGTAATTTAACCTCTCACTCTCAGCTCTGTCATTCTCTACACTACACCCTGTTGTGTCCTTGACACCTATCCCAACTAGTAAATTATGCATTCCTCTGTGTTTTTACTATGTAAATATGAACCCATCCCTGGGCTGTCTGTCCCTTGGCTGGAGGCCCCATGCATTTAGGGATCAACCATATGCAATCGCTTCTATTAAAGCACTTGGAACATGGTAGGTATTTAAAGAATATGCTGAATGGATAAATGAACATGTGGATCTTTGAATACTGAGGATGACTAGTATAATATTATTTAAATAAATGTTCAAAAGTATTACATATGGGAAAAATTGTGATGCTAAAGGTTAACAATTAATTTATGTGTCATATTTATTGAACCTTAAATTTAACTTAAAAGGCAGAGATAAACACACAGATTTACCTTCCCCACATGCCCATAAGCTAGGACCAGGCCAGGCTGAAGCTAGGAGCAAAGAATCCAATCTAGGTCTCTCAAGTGGATCGCAGAAACTCAACTACTTGAGCCATTACCTGCTGCCTCCCAGTGTAAACATTAACAGAAGTCTGAAAGGGAGAACAGAGTTGCCGATATGGGATTCTGGGCATCCCAAGTGGCAGCAAAATCACATCCCTATTTAATATAATTCAATAATGAACAAAACAGAAGCAGACTGCCTGGTATGAGCTTTCAATCTGATGGGAGAAAGTAATGATTATTCATACAGATAATCATGCAAAGATGCATACACTTAAAATGTAGACCTACAAATTCAACTAACTTGATCTACAATAGCTTCCTAGGCAACCCAAAACCCTCCTTCTGATTATAAAGCTCTTTTTCTTGTTTTCCATCAAATTTCTCAAAGACATCATGGTAGGTGCTGCATTTGATGAATGGTATGCTGACACTACCCCATAGGATAACGTACAACCACTGAGACTTTTGCAGAAGTGACTTAGTGCTGATACACGGTCGAAGAGTTAACCAGAGAAAAGTGGACGGCAAGAGCTCCAGGTGGAAGGAGCAGTATGAAGCTGAACTTGAAAGTGGAGGAAGGCCTGGCTGAGCACATCTGGGATGCCCATGAGGTCTCAGAAGATGGGTTGTAGGTCAAACAATGGCGGAGTCGCCAAGCATGGCCATGGAGAATAACAACAGCTCTGAGATTTGAGAAAAGCTTAGGAAAAAGTAGATAAAATGAAGCAAATGAGGAGAGAGAACCCCATTAAAAAGAAACCAAAAGCCTACACTGAAAATATAAGGAACCAGGAGATAGCATGCTCCCTCCTTCCCCTCACCTGCTATCAACAAGTGTGTGAGCACGTGGCCAGCAGGAGGTATAGGAGGAGTTACCACTGAAAGGGCAGGAAAGAAATGCAAGACAGGAACCTCAGTATGACTGCTTTTGAGAAGTTTGGTTTAAAATGAGAAAAAGAACTAGTTCATAATCAAGGAGAAATCCTTTCTTTTTCTTCCTTCTTTCCTTTCTTCTGTATCTCTCTGTCCATCTCCAGGCAAGGGCAGCATAGGTGAATGTTTTTCATGGGAAAGACCTTCTAGAAAAGGAGTCAAACAATGTAAGAAGATAATTTAGAGTAGTGTTCTGAAACAGGTAGAGAAGGAAAGGATCAGTGAGAAACAAAAACAACAGCTTTGCCTAGCTACTGTCTCATTTCTCCAATTGCTTTTAGGAGGACAGATGTAAGGCATGGAGATACCAAGGGTCACACAGCAAGGTGGAAGCACAGCAGGTGCACAGCGCTGCCTTGCAACATGCCTGTCCCCTTCATCCTGCTCTGAGAGTCTGAAGTGTCCAACTAACCCAGAATTTTATGGGTGCTCCAGTGATCCCATGTGTTCACTGGAGACACTGGGATTTCATGGACGAAGGACACTTCCTTTAGCAGCAGTTTGAGGCAAGTTCTCATCTTTATTCCAGAAAGGAAGCAGCTGGGAGGCTGCAGAAGGAACAGGTACTCTGGGGAGCAACAACAAAGCAGGCTGAGAACGTCAGAGACTGATTGACTGTCGTTAGCAAGCCTGCTTCTTCATGAAAGGGGACTAGGCCCACCTTGATTTGAAGGGTGCTCCAAAGCAGCCACCACACCACTTCCCAAAGGCCTGCTAAGGATCAGACTCCCATTTGACATTCTCTGGAGCTATAACTGAGTCTCCTGGTAGTTCAATGGAAATTTTTGCAGAACAACACATCAAACCATTGTCCCTTTCGGAGTGAGCAGAACTGTAAAGAAGCAAGCAAACAGAAAGAAAAAAGCAGAAAGCACCAGATACTGGAATTGCAGTCCCTTCATGAGAAATCCTGGGAATTTGTGCAGCAGCCACCACAGGTCAGGTGCTGGGTAGGCAAAGGCAAGACCTCTACGCTTGAATCCCTCATAAAAGCCCTTCAAAGGATTGAGCTGCTGTTCAGTGCACGTCAGAGCCATGTGAGGACTTGTCCCAAGGATCTAGGAAAAGATCCCCACATCTTCAGAGTTTGCAGAGGAGCACATGGAAAAAGAGTTTTGGGCAATGAGCCCCTCTTGTCCTTCTCCCACACCTACTCCTCAGTGCTATACAAGTGGTGACAGAATTTCCGAGGAAAATCCCAGAGCCAACCACAATGGTTACTTTCTTTTTAAATTCTTATTTACCTCCATTTCTTCCTTTCCCCACCCCCTCTTAAAGATCTCTTGTGTTTTATAATAATATAGTCCTTCAGCTGTAGTCTCAAGCCCAGCGTTCTGCTCTTTAGATGTGTCATGATGTTGTAGGTATAATCAATGAGTCTTGCATTTGGTTGTCAAGGTACATTTAAAAAATTTTATTGGGGACCTACTCTTTTGCAAGAGTAGAGATGCAAACTGCAATTCCTCTTTGATTCCTGGGACTCTGATCTCCACACATGGTTATTTTTTCAGAAGATGTCTTTCTGGACAGCAGGCTGACGTGTTGCGGAGCTCCAGTCTCCCTACCGTGAGATAGGTCCCCCATGACCCTAGGCAAGCTTCGATTTCTTTGAGTATCTTCACACTCAGGACCTGCTTGCATCAGGCCAGAAGATCTCATCTTCTGCTTCCTCGCCAACCCTATCCCACCCACCACCCTCCAGACTTACAAAGGGCTTTTGCAAAGGAAACTTCAAACCTCTTCTTGGTCTACACATTCCTCCACCTCTTGCCCAACCAGGGGGCTCCTACTCATGGCTGGTTTCCGGCCTCAGGCCCACCCCATCCGCAGCAGTCTGGAAAGGTGGTCAGCACAGCGGGCACCTGGCCCTCTCCAGGGCAGGAAGGAAGCCTGCACCCACCTCTGGGCATTTGATGGTGACTCATCCGGAGGAATCCACTCCCCCACACCGGACACAGGGAAGACCAAAGTCCTTCCATTGTGGGGACTCAGCTTAAGCATCAAACCGTAAGGGCCATCTCCACCTGCAGCTCTCCTCCCTCTAGAACCTCTTTCTGGCTTACCTTTCAGCCACATCAGCATCTTTAATCTTCTTGAAAACATGAGATGTTCTGCATGGATTTTGTTCCCATAGAAACTTCTTTACCTCCTCACTGCCTAGTCATTCCTCCCTACTATGGTAACTTACTGAACCCCAAGCACCTGACCTCATCTCTTTGAAAGGACTCATCCCTTAACATGGTGATTCTCTATTTGTCTGATTGCACCCTCAGAAGCTCTTAAGCCAGTAAAACAAAATAAAGCCCCAAAGGTTTCAGAGTTAAGGGGCCAGAGATGTGAATGCAACTTTCCACACATTGTGGTACATATTCTTGCCAGAGTATCCCCCAGGGTTTGGGTTTCTAAGGTTCCAGAGTCAGTCCTTCAGGATAATTTAGGACAAAGGCAACATAATATTTTTTAATAGGCACGATGCCTAAATAACACACTTCAAAATGGTGATTATTTTAAATCTACTACCTAGCTAGAGGTGAACAACTCCCATCTATAGGAAACCTCGCTTCCAGGTGGAGGAGGCCATAGCTTCAATATCCTAGGTCAAAACAGCACAGGGAAAGTTCTAGAATATAATGACCAAGCTGGGCTGTACAAGGTCTTTTAATATTTGGGTGGCTGTCTGGCGCCCCCTTGTGTTCAGAAAGAGCCAGACGGCAACCATTAGGGAATGTGGAAGCAAATGCCTACATCCATTTTCCATGACTGATAGGGTGGCCAGTGAGGAGCTGGTTCTGCCCACCACCCAGGCTGCACTGAAAGCCACTGCGGGCATCTCCCCAGCCCTGGTGGTTAAGCATCCACCTGGGCAGGTGACTGGAACTGGGCAGGTGGAAGCTGTGCCCTGGCCCAGCTGTCTACCACCCGGAGGGTGGATCAGCCTGTCCCTCACACTGGTATTTGGCCAGCGGGCTTTTCCTCCTAACTGCCCAGGGCACAGGCTCATAGTCTCTCTCGCCCCCTTTTTAAGGGAAATGGACTGTTTTACCAGAAGACAGCTTGGGCCCCTGCGGAGACATTGCAAGGCAGTTCTGAATGTGCTAAGTCAGTGGGTGGTAATGGGCACGGTGTTCCCACAAAGGCACTTCCCACCCTGGACCATAAATAGTCTTAACCGGTTCTCACAGAAGCCCTGGTGTTGCCTTCTTGCCTGCCTGTTCTCTTGGAGTCCCATCCCCCAAGACTCCACCCTCCTTCCCAGCTAGATCACTCCACAATGCCCACACTGTGGCATCTTCCCTATAAGCTGCAAAGCCAGGGTCAGCTCTGGCCAGTGGACGGAGTTCACCCCAGGCAGCAACACCCTAAACTTGCGTTGGATCCAGGCTGCTCCTCCTATCTGCTGAGTCATTCAAGCCATAGCAATCAACTCTCTCAAATTCTCCATGCTCAGTCTTCTTGTAGGAAGGTGGATGCCCAAGCCTTGCCCCCTGCCTGCACATTGGGCAGACAAGTACCTTCTAGTCTCTGAGCCTTCATAGTGTGTTTGTACTACCCGGAACAGCCTTCTCTCTTTTGTATCTCGCTTTGGCCCTTCTTTAAAGTTCCATGTGAGTTCAGACTTGTCCAGGAGGGGCTCTATGGCTGCCTGAGCCGGGCCAGTTGCCCCTCCACTGATTCTCATACTCTCTTCTTATTCCTAGTCCCAGATGTGATCACGAGGAATGTTAATTAACTGGTGGCTGCTCTGGTCCCCCCTGTGTAATATGAGGGACCAGAGCAGGGAAGGGCAGGGATTGAGTCTTCCTTTCTTCTGGCCACTGCAAGACTTAGTATCTGTGTAGTGTAGCTATTGGACTCAGAAGGAAGCAGACTGCAGTGCCTAGGACAGAGACTGAGTCAAGAAAGCAGTGAGGAAGCAGCCGCACATTTCCATGGCAGGTTTGTGTTCTGCACAGCCGATTGCAGCCGGACCTGCCAGTCCTGGAACCCACAGGGTCATGTGTGTTTGAGGCCTCTGGTGACTGGTTTCAGTGTTCTGGCCTTGGGGCCCCTAGCAGCATTCAGGCCCGTTCTGCCCCAGCAGAACCGAGAAGCTCTGCTTGGATGCTCTGTGCTTTTCAGTGAGGTTGGTGCTCACAGCCTAGTTCTACTTCTTAAAGAGGAGAATAAGGACTGTGAAAGAGGCCTGGGGTCAGCACCTGCAGATCTGGCATCTTAAACACGCTGGTTCGAATCCTGGTTGTTCCACTTCCGATCCAGCTCCCTGCTAATGTCTTGGAAAAGCAGTGGAGGATAAGAAGGGACTTTACCCCCCGTCCCCGAGGTCACCCAGCTCTATGTTGGCCTGAACCCTTCACTCTAATATACTTTTTATAATGAGGGAAGGAAAGGAGGAGATTTTGAGTGAAGGACTGAGGCTCCAAGGGGGACAGAGCAGACCCTTGCTCATAATGCATCCTTGGGAACCAGCACATGGGGGTGGCTGTGAACATCACCCATGCCTGCCTGCTTGGGAGGAGGGATATGAGAAAGGATGCAGGGGGAGCTCCTGAGGACCTGATCGTGGGAATTCACAGTCATGCACATGGACACAAACATACACACTCATGTTCAAAGCTAATCCTCACCCAACCTCCCTGCCCGACCCTGACACCTGCAAATGCTATCTTCTCAGGCCATGGAGGGCTGAACCAGCTGGGAGGAGCCTTCGTGAATGGCAGACCCCTGCCTGAAGTGGTCCGTCAACGCATTGTAGACCTGGCCCACCAGGGTGTGAGACCCTGCGATATCTCTCGCCAGCTCCGCGTCAGCCATGGCTGTGTCAGCAAGATCCTCGGCAGGTAAGCACGAAATTCACCCTGCCCCACTGTCCTTGCAGAGTCTGTCCTCTGCAGCCCACCTCATGGCCACAAGCCAACCTGTCCAGGGGCAAGGGACCCATGTCCAAGTCCAGGTTTGGCCTCAGGACCTGAACTTCTGCTCAGACACAACATCCATCTGCCGTCTTCCTGTCCTTCCTCCCTTCTTGGTCCTTTTCTTCTCAGTTTGTCCTGCCCTGAGTCTCATATGCTCTAGTCTCCTCTGATTCTGTGACAGAAGAACCTTCTCTGGAAGCCTGGCTCTGCGGAGGCTCAGGGCATTGATGCCAATAGGGAGGGGACACATAGTCATGGGTGATTCCCCAGGTAAGAGCCCTGCAGGAGGGCGTGTTTTGGCCTCTCAAACTAACACCCAGAACACCGGCCACAGAAATATGAGGGTTGATTCATGAGATGCAGATTCTCAGGCCTCTGTTCAGTCTTTACTAAATTGGCTTCTTTGGAAACCAGGTTTGGCCACCATGATCTTCTGAGATGACCAGGCCATGTTTATGGAACATGGAGGTCAAGAGCCACTCAACTGTAAGACCCCAGTACAGCAGTTCACAGCACTCGCTGTACCTGGGAGCTATCATTGATTCAAAACAGTCAAAATCAATATCTATCCTCCCACGCAGACCAATCAGAGCAAAACTTTAGGGTAATGGAAGCAAGTTCTGCTATACACGGATATTTAAGAAAAAAAAAAAATGAGTGCGCAGATGTTGGCCTGGCAGTTAAAACTCCAGTAAGGACACCATCATTCCACATTGGGGTGCTTAGGTTCAAGTCCAGGTTCTGCTCCCAGTTCCAGGTTTCTGCTCAGGCTCACCCCATTTGATAGCAGGTAATGACTCAAGTCCTTGAATCCTTGATACTCATATGGAAGCCCTGGGTTGAACTCTTGGCTTGGTCTGGTCCAGTCCCAGCCATTGCAGGCATTTGGGGAGTGAACCAACAGGTGCTCCATCATCCCCACTTATGAAATGAAATGTCCAGCATTCTGGGCTTCGGGTCAGCTCCATGTACCTGTCCCATTCTCACAACCTACATGTGGATTAAATAGGAACTCTAATTTAAGAAGGCAAAGAAGCCTGACTCATAAATAAACTGTGGAAGGCCTTGGCGTGGTGCCTGAAGTTGTCAGGGAAAAGCATGGTCTTTTACAGGGATTGCAGAGAGGGGATTTCCACGATGAGCTGTAGCTTTTCCAGAGCGATGAGTCCTGGATGGCACAGACTAATGAATAGAGGAGTTGTTGCTGCTGTTGTTGTTGTTTTTAAAAGATTTATTGATTTATTTATTTGAAAGGCAGAGCAACAGAGAGGGAGAGACAGAAGAGAGAAAGAGGGAGACAGATCGATCTTCCATCTGCTGATTTACTCCTCATGCGAACAATAAGCCAGGGCTGGCCAGGCTGAAGCCAGCAGCCAAGAACTGAATATAAGTCTCCCAAAGTGGGAGGCAGACACCCAAGTACTTGGGCCATCTTCAGTTGACTTCCTAGGCACATTAGCAGGAAGCTGAATCAGAAGCAGAACAGCCACCGCTCTAACCAGCACTCCTATGTGGGATGCCTGGGCTGCAAGTGATAGCTTAATGCGCTGCACTACAATGCCAGTCCCTAAATGGAGTTTCAGGAGCCACGTTTGTTTGTTTGTTTGTTTGTTTGTTTGTTTTCTGGTGTGTTTTTTTTTCATGGTAAAAGGAACCAGGGTGTTTCCCCACTAAGGTGAAGGGCATGACCCTCTTTTCCATCCATCTGCCAAGGCAAGCTAGTTGAGGGCTGGGGAGAAGGGAGAAGTACAGACCCTGGAAAGGGAAGCTTAGCTTCCAGGGCTGGGCCAGGCTGTGGAGTGCAGGAAAAGTGGCTTCAACTTCAGCTGGAGTGGAAGGTAAAGGCTGTGAGAGAAGCTCAGACAGGATGAAAAGGTGAACCAGCGAGACAGGGTGGAGTGCCCAGTGATCCTAGGTGGCTTCTCAAACAAAGGTAAAATCAGGATAACCAGAGAAAATCGTCAGTCATGTTTTCGCCAGTGGAAACCAGATAGAGAAGATCCCCAATTGTCATTTTTCATATCTGGGAAAGGAAATCATTTGTGCCCCTGAGGATGGCTCCTCTTGGGGCAGGCACAAAAGCCTGGCCCATGGGAAGGGAAAGAGGGAAGCTGGGGTAAAGTCTTCAGCAGATGGTTCAGGGTTGGCAGTCACAAAACCTCCCCGAGTGAGGGAAACAGATAGTTCAAGGCATAGCAAGTGTTCAAGGCCAGTCTTGGGGTGCCACCCCCTTACCCCAGCAGCCTTCAAGAGGAGTGAGGCTCTGGCTTGGGTCGTTACCCAAAGACCCCACCTGCTTATTGGGTAATTCTTTGGGGTTCTCTATTGGAGTAGGTACTACGAGACTGGCAGCATCCGGCCTGGAGTGATAGGGGGCTCCAAGCCCAAGGTGGCCACCCCCAAAGTGGTGGAGAAGATCGGAGACTACAAGCGGCAGAACCCTACCATGTTCGCTTGGGAGATTCGAGACCGGCTCCTGGCTGAGGGAGTCTGTGACAATGACACTGTCCCCAGTGTCAGCTCCATTAACAGGTGAGCCACAGCAGCCCCTGGCAGCAGGCTGGGACTCTGGGGGAGCCACAAGAGGGTCACCCGAGGAAAGACCTGGCGTGGGCAGAGCAGAAGGGAGGAAGGCAGCCCAGGTGCTGGGCAGGTCTACCACGGAGGCCTCTCACTTGCCCCATGCTGTGGGTACACATTTCCCTCATGCCCCACTGTGCTATGTGATCCACAGTCTCCTACCTCAAATGTCACATCTTTCATTCAATAAAAATCTTCTAGAATTGATCTTTTCCTGCACCACAAAACTGGGAACGTGGCCCTCACTCAAGCATTCACTCATTTGTGTAGTCCTCCAGCTCTTCATTCACTGCCTCTCTGCATCAATTATTTCTTACTCACGCATTCATTCACACAAAACTCATTCATTAGGTGTGAGGCCCTGGGGACACACAATGCCTGTCCTTGGGAGTTCATAGTCAAATGAGCAGACACTAATCAGGTAGTCAAATGTAAGCACATACCTCTATAATCTGCTAACAAGGGTGAGCTGGCAGGTGAGTCAGTGAGGGGTGCCTTGGTTTATTGAGAATATAAAGGCTTTTCTGAAATAAGACACAGTGAGGAAGAGTTATGAAAGTAAAGGTGGAAGGAAGGAACTCTGAAATGGCCTGTGCAAAGGTCCTGTGGCTTGTAGGCTCTTCCATGAAGCTGAAAGAAAGCTGGTAGGTCACAAGCAGAGGAACATGAGGTGGACCAAGGTTGGGTGGTCAGATGAGGCTGCCCCTTTGGCTACATCTATATTCTTGCCTCTGACATATGAGCAATGGGGAAGGGTGTGCTTGGCAGGTTTTAAGCAAGAGGCTGGCTCCCACTTCAAAAACCTCACTTTGCCATTGAGAGAATCCGTCAGGCGAGGAGAGTGGATGGGTGTGGGCCAGTGAGGGACCCGGTGAAAATGTACTGGTGGCACGTGGACTCTGTCTCTGTATAGGGATGCAGAAATGGAGGGGACAGAGCTGGATGGATTTACAGGGTCAGACTCACAGTCCTGAATGGTGGGCTTGATAGCAAGTGGAAGGATGCTGACAAATCTCTGCATTTCTGCCTTGGGTGATCCATGGCACCAGTCACGACACTGGGGATGATCTGGTCCCATGCATGAGGTCATAGGTTTGATGGCAGGAGATGACTACGAGTGCTTCCTCATCTCTAAAGAACTTTCTCTTCTTCCTCACAGGATCATCCGGACCAAAG
The DNA here is from genome assembly GCF_030435755.1 of Ochotona princeps. Taxonomy (NCBI): domain Eukaryota; kingdom Metazoa; phylum Chordata; class Mammalia; order Lagomorpha; family Ochotonidae; genus Ochotona; species Ochotona princeps. Next base: position 14,571,418 of record NC_080839.1, on the reverse strand, counting down.
TGCAGCAACCATTCAACCTCCCCATGGACAGCTGCGTGGCCACCAAGTCCCTGAGCCCAGGACACACGCTGAGTGAGTGCAGAGGGGCCTGGACACACACACACACACACACACACACACACACACACGCTCTAAACCCTTGCATGCACTGAGCTGGCCTGACTCCCAGAGAAATGTTGCAGAGGGACAAAGACTGGGAACAGTACTGGCTCCTGGGGGCTTCTTGCCAGGGGCCCTGGAGGAGTGACCTCACAGCATGACTCGCTGCCTTCTCCTATGATGGCAGCAAGGGAGGGTGAGAATGTCACCCCCACATCCTGACCGCCTCCCTTTCACCCTACTGCAGTCCCCAGCTCAGCCGTCACACCTCCAGAGTCACCCCAGTCGGATTCCCTGGGCTCCACCTACTCCATCAACGGGCTCCTGGGGATTGCTCAGCCTGGTGGTGAAAGCAAGAGAAAGATGGATGACAGTGAGTGTTGGGGAGCCCAGGGTACAGCCAGGGCTGGGGGTGCAACTTGCCCAGGCTTTGCCGAGGACACAAGGCCCTCCTCCCTATAATCCAGGACTCTGCAAGCATCTCCACCTGCACAGTGGCTTGCCCTATCTCTAATCCTGCCAAGTTCCCCAGGGGGCTCGGGAGCCTGGCATTGTGCCTCCAGTATGTCCTCTGCATTGGCCCGGAGATGGGTCCCCTGCCTGATCACTTTCTCCCGGTGGGGGTTGGGGTTCCAGGTGACCAGGACAGCTGCCGGCTGAGCATTGACTCCCAGAGCAGCAGCAGCGGGCCCCGGAAGCACCTCCGCACTGACGCCTTCAGCCAGCACCACCTCGAGCCCCTGGAATGCCCCTTTGAGCGGCAGCACTACCCGGAGACCTACGCTTCCCCAGGCCACACCAAAGGCGAGCAGGTGAGGAGCCCCTTGGGGGACTCAGGGCATGTGATTCAGGCAACCCCAACACGTGCTCTTTCTCGCTCTCATCAGATGCCCAACTTCTTCTTGTGCCCCAACTCTCCACTCAAAATCTTTGAGATTGTCCCCCCTCCCCTGTCCTTTCAGGAACGATAACAGGAGGCGGTAGCGCCTTCCCCGTCAAGATCAGGGTCTAATCCCACAATTCTGGGTCTCCCTGCCATGACCTCAGATACCCCTTCTGCCAGCCCTACCCCTGGCTGTCCCCAGCTGCACATCACCACCCCCATGCCTTGCATTATTCATGCCCCGAAGCATGCCACCCTTGTTCACACCTCTCTGCTCTTGCACACCGTGTGCCTTCCTCGCAAGATGCCTTTCCTCCCACTTCTCTGCCTGGAAAAATACCGCTGGGCCATTATGACTCAGCGCGAACACATTGCCTTCTGCGTGAATCCTTCACTGCTCCTCAGACGTAAGTCACCTCTCCTGCCCTGGTGCCTTGGCGCCTCTCACCAGCTGCCCCTCCCATCGCCCTCCTCCCCAGGGTCTGAGGATCAGCTAGCGGACAGGACAGGGGTGTGAGGATATAGCAGACTGGTTAAGGACAGAGCAGGGTTTCTAGTCCCTGCAACAAGCACTCTGCACACCACCACCGCCCTTAATAATAGATACCCAATAAAGGTAGACCAAGCCAGTGAGCGAGTGAGTTGAGAAATCCAGTATAATACGTCACAAGCTGCAGGGGACTTCTCTTCCCAGCACTCAAGGCAGGTGCAATGAATTATGACAGGGTAGCTTCTGGGAAAGCCTTCCAGAGACGTGACAGGTCGCACCTGAGGCCCTCAGATTCTCTCCAGTTCTGTCAGAATCACCACATTCTGCCTTCAGGAGCAGCCATCAATAGTTGTAGCATCTTCTCCCCTCCCCGCAGCAAGTCAATGAGCTGCACTGTGTCTGGTGGGGACACAGTAAGAGGAGACTGAGATCTAGACACTGTATCTGTTTGTCCCCTCTTGACTCACCCTGTCATTTGACCCAGGCATAAAACCAGCCCTGTATATACGTCTTTAAGATCTGCGTAGGATGATGGCGGCAATGCCAATAATTGGTTGAGCTACTGCCAGTGACCGTCTGGGTTGCTGGGCCTGTGCCAGCACCCACAGCTGGGCTTGCAATCTGCGTCAGCGATTTTTATCAGCCTTGACTGTGACAGCTACAAGGGGTACAGAGAAAGCTGACAGGCAGCAGCAGCCGTGGGGAGTGGGCTGGGTGCTGTCAACACACAGCTTCTCCTGGAAGGTACCTGGGACCTCATCAATGGACCTGCAGGAAGCCCCCTCTGGGGGAGTGAGCCTACAGAACCCAGTATGCAAGCACCAACCACCCCAGGAGAATAAATATACCCCTCCCTGACTGAGACCCTGGGCACCTGCTGGGTCCCAGAGCCATTTTCTGGCTCAGTTGTCCAAAGGCCCCTGCTTAACTACAGCAAGGCCCTGTACCCTACTGGCTTAGATATGAGAAAACTTTAAAAAAAAAAATGAATTAGCACCATCTCTTTCACAGCTATATTATCTTTTCCCAATTTTTATGTGTTTTTGTACACATGTCAAATCTTTTTGAAAAATGAATTAGAAGATAAGTTTATCTTGAAATCCCTACATCTAAGGCATCTTCCAAAAGATCACAGGACAATATATATCATAAGAAAAACCCAATATGTGAATTTCAAACAGGTGTGACACTGAAAAAAGCTTATATTTGAATTTCATTTTCCATGACATATTTAAGCCCCCTTGGACCTGGAGAATCCTGGAGTCACAAAAGGCCTTGGTGACTGCCCAGCCCAGTTCTCTTGTGTGGTACTAACCCAGGGTCGGAGAGCACAGGCAGGGCTGGGGGTGCAGCTGGCTGTGGTGCTTAGCTCTGCTGGCCTCGGGTTCATGCAGAAAGCTCCACCGTTGGCCTGTTTTAGATAGGTTGCTTTCATAAGTTCTAATCTGAAGACCGTGTGGTGGTGCTGGGAAAATACTTAAAAACCATCAAGCTGTTCCAGCTCCCTACCCCACAGCAGAAGAGACTGAGATCTAGACAGTGTCCATGAACTATTCCTTCTCCCATTCTGTCAATCATTAACTCTTTCATTCATTCACCTGCCTTGGTAGTGAGAAGGCAGAGCAGACTCAGGGTATGAAGGCTTGAGCTCTTACCTCCCCAACCTTAGGTGACTGATTATGTTGCCAAAGCAACAGTGTGTGTTCTCTCCCCTGGGCATGGAAAGGCCCATCAGCTCGTGGAGGTGCTCAACACCTGACCTGAGCATGAGACAAGGCACAGGCATCTAAGTCAACAAGGGACAAAGTGTTGAAGACGAGTATGACGTGATCTCATTCCAGGTGGCTGTTTCACTACCCAGCGTAGTCAGGCGGCCATTCGGCCACTCTCTATTGTGCAGATCCACCAGGGAGCAGGTCAACAGAGTGAGAATATTATCCAGATAGAGACCATGAACTTGGCAGCTTCTAGCTTTCACATCATTCTGAAATAAAAGAATAATACCTACAACGACTAGTAGTATCAGTGGTCAGCAAGCCGTTTAAGATCTTTATGTAAGCACCATCCATGAGAGCTCATTGACTCTGCATTCATCTTAGACTCTACAAGCCTAGTTAATACAAAAGAGGAAAGCAGGCACATGGAGGTCAAGAAGACCAAAGCTACTTAACAGGTTATTGTAAAACCAGGGCTCAAACTTGCGCGATTTCCAAAGCACTGTGCCTTCCTGTCCCCAACAGCTAAACAGATCCAATCATCACTAGGATATTGAGGCCACTCAATGCAACAACACTTAAACATCTGACTCCATAGGAGGATTTTTTGCTCTTTTTTACTGACTTGCCTGAGCTTGGAAACAGCTGTACAGTTTTGAGTATATATTTCAGTATGGAATTAGTCCATCATACAGTATTTGAAACTTTTCTAACACTCCCTAGAAATTGGATATTTTGTTTGAATTTACATTTACATTTAATTTACATTTAATTACATTAAACCAGGCTCTAAGCCACTCTACTCTGCTTCTAAGTGGACTCCTCCAAAAGGCATGGAGCCAGAGCACCATGGAGTCCGTCATTGCCACTATGCACTTATGGTGGCCTCCAGAATGGACTTCAACATCCAGCCATGCCCAGTGTGCTGGGCCTTCTTGGAGAGCCTGGTCCAACGACTACCTCTAGCGAAGCTGTTGTGTAACCCAGAGTATTCCCCAATTTCAGTTTTGTGCAACCTTTCACCTATCACACTGGTGACGTGTGCGAACTCTGTGTGAGGGACAAGTATGTGCTGTCCCTTCTAGGTGGGAGGGAGCCACAGGCAGAGCCGGCCTCCTGCCTGCAGCTGAGCAAGCTCTTTACAGAAGGAACAGCATTTCATGTCAAAGGAGTCTAGTAAGAGTCTACCTTAAGGTCTTATGGGAGAAAACTCCCAACTACTTGATACCTTTTCACACCATATTAACCACAAGCATCATTTTCAAGCTGCAAATGCAAGTTTCTGTACCTGGACATGGAGAGGAAGAAGAAGAAATCCACCTGTCCTACAGTTTGCCACCAAAGGCTTGGAGTTGGTCCTTTCAAAACTGGGCCCTTGCATCTGGGCTCTGCAGCTATAGAGCAGGGCACCCTATCACCTGAGCTTGGCATAGGGCTGCTGAGGTGACTTCAGCAGGACAGCAGAAGCAAAGCTCTAATGTCAGCTCCCCCACCATGTTAAGAGGAGGGCTAGTCTAGGTTAGCAGGGATATTGGCACCCAACTGCCTGCGTCTGAATCCTGGCTCCACCCCGCGTGGGAGTATGATGAGTTTCTTAACTGCATCTGGAGGCAAATTAAGGAATGAATAGGCAGACTCAACAGTCTTTGGACTGACTTGTCTCTGTCCTTATTTGTCCTTGTCACTGTCTTGTACTCTGGGCCCATGAAAACACAAAGCTGAGGCTCACTGTCCAGCCAGGGCACCATCCTCTGAAGTGAGCGCTCATCCTGTTCCCGGGTGCCCTCGCTACCAACTGACCTTGAATTCTGGGGAGGTGGTAAGGAAAGTCTGGGGCCTGGCACTGGGGGCAGAGCAGCAGGGCTCTAAGAGAACAGGAGCAGGTGAAGGATGCTGAGAGGGCTGGACAGAAAGGGCATGGGAGGAGAAGAGCTTTACCTGGGGGGTTATGTGTCTTGCCTGGAGGATGTCTGTAAGCTGACCTCTCCTTGCCTCCTCAGGGCCTCTACCCGCTGCCCCTGCTCAACAGCACCCTGGACGATGGGAAGGCCACCTTGACACCCTCTAATACGCCCCTGGGACGCAACCTCTCCACTCACCAGACCTACCCTGTGGTGGCAGGTATGATGCCAGAAGCCCCTTAAGGCCATGCGGCCTCAGCTGTGAAGCCCAATTGAAGGGCATTGGCTGCCTGGTCGGAGGCAGGTGATTGGGGTCTGGGCCTGGCAAGCGAGGCAAGCCCAGGGGGCGGAACGTTTGACCTTCTGCTCCTCCTGGGTCTTCATTTTTCTTGTCTCTGGCGGGGAAAGGCGGGCACATACACACGTTGGCTCAGGCATTCCGTCTACACTTGCTAAAGACACAGCAGGGAGATAGAGCCTTGCTTGCCACTTCTTCATTCACCGCAGGCTCAGGGTGTACCCCTACTCTGGCCCCAGACCCCGGGCGGGGGAGGGAAGCACCCTGTCTACCCACCCATGCCCGCCGCCGCCCCACCCCCTCCCATTCTGCCCCTCCCCCCATCTCATGGTTTGTTTTGTGCATGTTCCCGTCCCCTCATCTCACAACCCTCTCTCCTTGTTGTCTCCCTCCCTCCGGCAGATCCTCATTCACCCTTCGCCATAAAGCAGGAAACCCCCGAGGTGTCCAGTTCTAGCTCCACCCCTTCCTCTTTATCTAGCTCCGCCTTTTTGGATCTGCAGCAAGTCAGCTCCGGGGTCCCAGCCGGTGCCTCGGTCCCGCCCTTCAATGCCTTTCCCCATGCTGCCTCCGTGTACGGGCAGTTCACGGGCCAGGCCCTCCTCTCAGGTATGACAGGGAGGCCCCGGGCTGTGCAGGCTTTGTGGGGCGGGGGTGGGAGGAGGGGGCTCCTCAGGACCAGCTGCCAGAGACCCCCCCGGCTTGATCTTGTCTGCCTTGGAAGAGAGGTACTGTGGGGGGGTGCTAGGAAGGCAGGGAGCAGTACCCCAGGATCCCACAGAAGAACAAGGCCCCCACAGCCAGGAGTTAGCATTATAAAGGAGACATCTGATCTTGGCATACACACTTATACGCACACACAGAGAGAGATTTTTTTTTTTTTATGAAAAAGAAGTGAAATTTCAGAGGCATTAACTTTTGAAACCAGTTTCTGGGTCAGACTCATTAAAAAATACTTGGGGGTGAGTCCCTGTTGGTCACAAGGTATATGCATATCTACTTCATGGCGGCACCTGCCCACAGTCAATAACTAGCAAAGTGGAGTCACAGTGAGGGGAGGTGGGGAGCACCTCTCCTAGAAGACTTGAAGCTGGAGGTGTAAAGGGAGCACCAGAACCCTTCTTTCCTTATGCTGAAAAGGAGACAAGCCCAGGGAGGGAAGGACCTGGGCCAGGACTCTGCATAGGAGCCTTTAGCCCAGAGACCTCAGGTGGAACTGGGTCTCCCTGGCACAAGGACCATCAGCCCAGCCTACCATGGCCACAAGAGGCAAGAGTGCAGCAAGAGCACTGGCACCATCCCATGATGCACCGGGGAACCTGAAGGACTTATAAGGATAAGATTGTGATGTGGGCCCCGGGCATTGCAGGGCCAAGGGATGAGGCCAGCGAGCTCTCAGTTCTTCCCTGGAAGAAGGTCCTGGACATGAGAGCTGTGTCCAGATACTCTGTGTATTTAGGGGCAGAATAGACACTTCCCCAACCCTAACCACCCTGAGATACTAGAGCAGGGGCAAGTGGGAAGATGAGGCGGAGGATGGGGCTAGCTGGGTATGGGATGTTATCTGGTGCACAGACGACCCAGGGTCAAGCAGTCCATGTGGAACACTGGGTATCAAGCAGCTTGGGCCTCACGGTGCTCCCTTAAAAGTCTTTGCAGAAACCACAGTCCCAACTAGACCAGCAGAGCCCATAGTGTGAAGCCGGGGCTTACAAAGGGCAGACCTTCCACAAGCCAGCTCACATGTCTGCTTGGACAGACTCCATTTCCCCCCTGTCTGGCACCTGGACTTTCTCTTCCTCTTCATCCTGGCTTCAAGTGAGATCCATCCTCTTGGAACAGGTGGCTGTCCAGTGTGGTGAGGGCACGCAAGCGGAGCTTAAGGATCTGAAGGGAGAAAGTTTCCCTCTCACTGCTAAGAAAGTTCAAGAGAGTGAAGTCAGCAAAGACGAGTGATTTACTTTAACCAAAGTGAGTAAAGGAGAGAAACCTGGGAGCTGAGTGACATGATACCAGCTGGGCAGGGGAGCAGCAGACAAGTAGAAGAGGCATGTGTCAGCCAGTTTGAGTAGAGGACAGGTTGGCATCTCATGGGAGTATCAGGTCAGGGCTGGGAGCTACAAAGAAGAACCTGAGTTGGAGAACAGTTCAGCCTTTACCATGTGAACTGCAGAGAGGCCTGGCAGGACCAGCTCAGAGGAGAGGGAGGGACCAGCGACAGCTGGAGGAGCAAGGTAGAGACCTCAGAGTATAGGCTTGTCTGAGCAGATGGGAGCATGGAATTAAAAGGTGAGCTTAAAATTGAAGTCCACACAACTTTTGCATGATATGCCTTTTCCATATGCCTTCTGATGACTCCTCACAGTTGGAACAGCCCAGGGCAAGCCCCCTGCCCACACTTTGCCCCCTCCCTGTCACCTTTTTGGAGTTTTAGATACCCTCTGTCGGCATGCAGCCAGTCGGGGTGACCTTTCTTACTTGTGTCATCTCAGACTGGACATGCCCAGTCACCAGGTCAGCTGCAGGACCTGGAGGTCATCCGGCTCAGGGAACAAGGCATCTGGCAGCAGAGAGCAGGCGTGTGGGTACCCAGGAAGGCTGATGGACAAAGGCCAAAGGTTGAAGATTTGGCTCCAGAGTGGGGAGACTGGGACCCTAGTAGGTGGCCAAGAACAAGAAATAATTCAAGACTAGAGTTCACAGCTCTGAGGCCAGCCCTGCTGATGCTACACAAAGTGCTGGTGGTATCCTTGCTGAGTTCCAAGTGTTGGCCTGAAGCTTCCTACAAACCAACGGCCTCAGCTGGCCTCCACTCAAGACTGGACTTGAATACCTCACTCATGGTTGAGCCATGGTGAGAGGGCTGGGGAGATATGACAGGTGGAGGAAGACTGGGAAGGAATGGACTCAAGGGTTTGAGGTTTTCAGACCTAGCCACTGGGAAAAGAGGTGAATTTGAAAGGAGAGAAAGCAGAGAAAAGTGACTCCTAGGCAATGCTGCAGACCGAGGAGAGGAGGCAGCACCCAGTGAGTTCTCATCCTTCAGTCAGTTTGGCTCCAGCCTGTGACTTCCCTGCCAGCTCACCTGCTCTGGGGGAGCCCCTAAGGACCCTCGCCGCTTCTCCTGGAGCTCATTCACCTGTTTCCTAGACTTTTCTCTTGAGTCATTTCTCAGCTTGGTGACCCTGATGGTGGGAGTTCTAGGGTGACAGTCGTGCGTCTCAGCTTGTCCCCTATTCAGCCAGGAAAGGGGAGATGCAGAGCTTGGGGAGCAGTCCTGCCAGCCCCCCTTCAATCACCTCAGAATGGATTCCCTACACACTGGCTGCGACAGAGCCATGCAGGCCATTGTTTTCGCTGCTGCTCCAAGGCTGCTGCCAGCTCAGCTGTCCAGAAAGCTCAGAGTTGGGCTTTATCATCAAAGAGTCCATTGCCTTCCTCCATCCTTTTGTACCAAATCATATTTAGTCCTGCAAAGAGATTTCTGGACTGCCATAAATTCTGCTTGCTATGAGAGCAAGATAAGGAGCTGAAAAGGGGTTGTTACAGCGAGGGTGCACATCAAAGAACAGAGTCCGGAAGCACCTCTGCTCTCTGAATGCCTCCAAGCAATAGCTTTCTGATGCTGCCCTCTACCAACATTTAGAATATTTACCTGTGTTTCTGAAGTGCTACCATTTTCTTAGCTAGCCCCAGTCACAGTCCACAAGCATGTGTCTATGCCTGCATCAACATTTTACAAATAGGGTCATGTTGGTAGCAGACTGAGCATAGAAGAGATGACATTGCACAGCGAGGACTCATTGATGATAAAGAACTTTAAAAAACAGAGAAACTGACGAGAGGCCATGGTTAGGCCACCAGGAAATGTGGCTTGTGGGCTCTGGGCTTTGTTTGCTGGCTTTTTGGAAGAAGCCATGTATGAAAGGTCTTCAGAAACATTGATGGAATGTGTGCATTACCTGTTCATTTAACTTTCCCACCAGCCTTTTGAAGTCTTGTCTTGATGGAATTGAAGGAAAGAGTTTGGTGGACTCTGGAAAGGTTACAGTTTCATGTTCTAAGTGAGGCTGTCCCAAGCCCAGTCTTTCAGGGGTCCACTCTGCTGTTCTTGAAGCCAGGAGCCTGGAGCCTCTGCCAGGTCTCTCACACACTTGCAGGGTCCCAAGGCTTTGGGCCATCCTCAACTACTTTACCAGGCCACAAGCAGGGAGCTAGATGGGAAACGGGGCTGCCAGGATTAGAACCAGTGTCCATATGGGATCCTGGTGTGTTCAAGGTGAGCACTTTAGCTGCTAGGCTACTGCACCAGGCCCCCACTCTGTTCTTTTATTCCAGAAGTTGCAGGGATTAGGACGTGGAGAGGGAAGGGTTGAGGATGGGAACAAAGGGAGTAAGGGAAACATCCATTGCTGGGCCCAGGAGGAACCAACACTAGCAAATAGGGGACCTGAGAACAAGACACAGCTCCCACAGTGCCACTGCCATGATGGTAGACCCCAGTACTGCCTCAGAAGCCTTCTCAGCACAGAATGTCCTCCAGGAAGCCCCCGTCAGGCAATTAAGCTGTAAGGTGAATACAGTTTACAAGTTCTGAACTACAGTAGCTCCTCCCATGACAGAGGAAGAGATGGGGTTTAGCAAAACGAAGTGATGAGTCTGTTGTCCACAGTCTGGCCTGCAGTAGACATTTCACTCAGGGTGCAGGAAGAGAAGAGAAGAGGAACGAGTAAGACATCAGGGCTGCATGAGCTTCCACCCTCCATCATGCGTTCCCTCCACCCCGTTCTCCTCCTGCTCTCCCTGACATTGCAGCACATCGCCCTCTCATGAGCATGCCTGGCCAAGTGCTTTATCCAAGGGCCAAGGAGGCTGAGTCCCAGGTCCACTGGATCACAGTCTTCGTCACAGAAAGCTCAGATTTCTACCTAGAGGAGCCATCTGTGAATTTCTCTCCCTACTACCAGGCAAACTAAAATTCCCTTTTCTCTGCCTCTGTTTTCAGCCCTTGATCTTTTCCTTTGATGATCCAGTGTCAGGTGAACTAAGGCTACCTGCGGAATTCCAATGGTTTCCACATTTGATCTAGCACAAATCATGGGGGGTGGGGAGAGGAGTGCAGTGCTATACTAAAAGTTAAAACAAAGTAGGGGGTAGCATTCAGGCTTCCCAAAACCTTCATGGGGCGGAGCGGGGAGGGGAGGAATAATAGATCTGCATGGCTCATTTTAAAGAGAATCAGTTCTGTAAGAATTCCATGGACATGCATCTATTTCTGGAATGTGTCCATCGTATCAACATCCTTCTGTAGCATGACGCTGCTAATAATCTCAGTCATAATAATTAAGGTTCCTAAGGCTACTTCTAGCTTTATTCTATTTTGCGTGTGAAGCTGAGATTTGGGGCACATAAGTGGCTATTCTAGCGGCACTAGGTGAGTTGATCATAGATTCAGAATAAGGACCCCAAAACCTCTGACTCTTGGACCTTTTTCTTCAAAATGACAGCAGTTGAAGATGCCTGCCTGGTGTTGTTCATTGACCCCATAGATTTACATCCAAATGTCCACACAAACATATGCTCTATCTTGATTTAGTGCCTGGCCTTGCTAAATATTTGAGACATTTTCAAACAGGGTCACTATGGTGCTGACAACTTCTGGGCTTCACGGGACCTACCTTTCTTTCCATCTTTTCTCACGGTCTCAAAAAGGTTGTGGTATCAAAGACTCTGTGGAGAAAGTTGGACAAGCAGTGCCATAGATGGTTAATTGGTGGTATAAATCCTAGGGAGAAAAATACCCCCCAAATAGGGGAGAGCTGGAAGGTATTTGGATCAAACAGTCATAATTAACATGGTGATTCTCAAAAAAAAAAACCTCAAGGTGATTCTTACCCAGGGGTGAGTTTCCCCTACAGCCCCACCCCTGGGGACAAACAGTGCTGTCTAGAGACATTTTTGGTTTTCACACCGGGCAGGAACTGCTACCAGCATCTAGGCAGTAGAGACCAGAGATGCTGCTAAACTTTCTGCAATGCACAGGTCCCCTCCACGAGCAAGTATTATCATAAAGGGTCGGGACTGCTAAGAGGAGAAACTCTGTACTTGTCTCCAGGAATGCAACAACCAAGTAACTTGTCACTGAATGATAATTCATCCTTCACACTGAGAGTAAAGTGAGTCTCATTGATAAATAGGCTGAGACCATGGTCACCACCTGGGCAGATTCGGGGGAAAGGAGGCCTTGTCTCCTTGCCAAGAAGCTTGAAAGAGGTTGATCTAAGCTTACAGGCCATGAGGATGTGGAAAAAGAGCACAGCCAGGGATCCTGTTGTTGGTACATGAGACAGATGGAGGTGGCAGGGAGGGGGAGGCATGGAGCTCACTAGTCAAGTGGAATCAGTAGAAGGGGAAGACATGACTTTGTGCTGTAGAGGACAGGTGGAGCTGGGAAGTGGGGTCTCTTCAAGGCGTGTGAGAGGGAAGAGTGTCTGTTTTGCTGAGAACGACTATTTGTAGAAATGAAATTGGCAAGTGTGTGGCTCAGGTATGTGTTAAGTATCTCTCAGCCACACAGTAGCCTGCCAATAGGCTTTTTGTTCCTTGCAACTTCATGGCTGGCATCTACCTGCGAGGCCAGACCGAGGAGTAGGAACCTGCTCCCTGGCTCAGTGAAAGAAGGTGGTGATTGACTAGTACTGCCTGCCACAGGTCCAGGACAGCATAGTGATGGGCCAGTCATCCCTTCACAGGGCCTTGTCCTTCGTCCTCCTCAGAGCTAGGGCCAGAAGGGATGAACACTGAAGCAGGTGCTTTCCGATGTGTTTGCCTAGGCCAGCTGTGTCCATTGCTGTGGGGAATGAAAAAAGAGCCGGGGAGCATAACCCCCAGCTTTCAATACATGACATTTTTGTGGATGGGTAAAAAAATAATCAGGTAACTGAAACTGCTGGTGGACAGGGGGCACCAGTAGCAAGTGCCCTCCGCATGGTGGAGTCTCTGTCCTGCAGGAGAGCTGAGAGGAGACATGAGTTTGGGCGTGGAGGAGGAGAGGCAAGGGAGGAAGTAGCCTTGGAGAAAGAGGGAATGGCATTAAGGAAGGCTTGCTGAACCTCCTGAGGATGAGACAACACGTCCGGGGTCTCTATGGTTGAGTGATAACTCCTTGTTGTGTTTTTCTAGGGCGAGAGATGGTGGGGCCCACGCTGCCCGGATACCCACCCCACATCCCAACCAGCGGACAGGGCAGCTATGCCTCTTCTGCCATCGCGGGCATGGTGGCAGGTAAGGGGCAAGACCAGGTGGAACGGAGAGCATTGTAAAGAGGTAGTGTTGGAGAAATATGGGACTGGAGGGACCAGAGGAGGCCAGGACTCAATCTATAGATTATGGGAAAATCACTGGAAGGTTACTGAAAGAGGGGGCGGGGCACCTTTTTGTAAAAAGCCTCTAGAAAATACACAGGGAAGCCCTGGCTCCTGAATGTACCCCAGCTCAAACCCCTCCTTCCCAGACTGCCTACATTACCCACCATGATGGATAGGGAGGGTCTGAGACAGCCCCATGTGTCCAGCCAAGCTTCTCTGTTTCCCCTCTTGAGTCATTGAGTGTTAGGGACCAGAGAAATACCATGGGCCAAACCAGAGTCCATCCCTTAGACAGCCCAAGGTCTCCCAGCCACTCAAGTCTGATGAGTCTTAGTCATTTCTTCCTGTCAAGTCTGAATAGGAATGATGCAGCTGCTGCTATTGGTGATGATAATGACGGTGATGGTGATGAAGTGATGGCAGTATATTATCCTTGATCACCAACACTCGCTCAGATTTGGACAGGACCCAAGTTCCAGGTACTCTACAGCCTATCTTCATTTGGACTGTCCTGGAATCCTGTCTGCCACTCATTTGAATTTCTTTGCCAGTTGTCATACCACGGTCTTTAGGAATGGCTAGGTCTAGACAACAGGAGGACAGTCAAAATTCCTTAAGGCTAATCTTACTATTTTTAGGAGCCAAATAGGAAAAACTCTGGGATGGCTGAGATAGAACTAAATGACTTTGTTGCCCGGAGAGGTCCTACAGCATCTGAAAGGACCTGTGAACTCAGGCTGTCTTGATTCTTCATACCAACCTTGAGCCAGCCCTGCTGGCCTGCCTCCTTCCCTCACTGCCAGGTGTTAGTCTTTGCCAGCCACCCACTCTGGGCACCCAGTACAGAGGCAGGTGGGCTAGGCTTTTTTGAGCAGAGGAAGGGGAGGGAGAAAGAGGAGGGAAGGAGGCTCTGTGCTCCCTGGGAACCTGCTGAGCTGGCACTTGTTGCTGCCCGGTTACCGTGGCGATGTGCTTAATGCAGCGTTGAAAATACAGAATACTGACTCCTCTCTCCCTCCTAGCCCTGCACTCCCTCCCTCCCTCCTTTCCTCTTCTGGAGCGTGAAATGAGATTGGTCAAGATAAAAAAGGAAAAGATTCGGTTATTTTTTTAAGACTGTGGATAATGGGGCCTCTCAATCAAAATCCCAGTCTCCAGTCGGGTCCCCCATCCCCCTTCCCACCCCTCCACCTTCCCCTGCTGCATGCTTCCAGGAGGAGGAGGAAGAAACATGAAGCACAAGGCTTTCCTCTTAATTATGAGTCATTCTCTAAGGACAGGCCCAGGTCAAGGGGTTTCTGGAGCCCAGAGTGTGACCCATGAGGTAGCTGGAGGCTTTGGGCTCCTCATCAAAGGAGACCTGATCCGCAGTGGGTACTGTAGAGGAAAAAAAAAATGTCACAACCACCACACAGGCTGAAAGTGAATTGGAAATGGGAGGGGCCTTGCCTTACACAGCGGATGGGCCCCCACTAAGTTGCATACCCATGAGTTTCAGAAACTGCAGTACTGTTGAAATGCATCACCTGATTCCTAGGTGAATCAAATGAATTCTCAAGAAATTTTGGGGGGTAAGAAAATCCCATGTCTATCTCTTAACACTGCCTGTTGTCTCCCAGTTGACTGAATAAGAGGGATTCCTTCCACTTGAAGGTAGTACGTTTTATTGAGCACCTACTGCATACACGTTAGACACACAATAAATGCTTTAAGTAAAGCGTGCCAATAGCATTCCTGAATCAGTTGTGGAAGGAAGGGAGTGATCATTTGTTACACGTTTCTCTGTAACCCTGCCATTCATATATCTAAATTTATTTTTTATTTCTTCTTCAACCTTAAGAGTAGTCTTACATACAAAAGGAAGCAGGCATGGAAAATAAACTGGTATGCTCAGGTCTCAACCATACTAAGTGACTCAGCTGTTCAAACACAAGCCTTCTGACTTCAGATCCAAGGCTATTTGGGCTACACCCCACTGCAGAAATGAACAAGCAAGCTTTAGAAGAGGGGCACAGGAAAATGGCCTGAATGCAGGTTTCTCTTGTCCATTTAGGTTTTGGTTTTGCCTTCTCTTTTGTTTCTTCCCTACTAGCAGGTAATGACCCTTGCACCGGTTCCATGGTAAAACCAACAATGCCAGTTGAATAGATCCATCTAGCCATCATTCCATATACAAATCGTTCTCTCTCTCTCTCTCTCCATCCATCTATCTAACCCTCCGTGCACTACTTCAATCATCAATCTTCCTATTGTCTGTACTTCCATCCATGCTTGTATTCTCCCTCTATTTGCCACTTTTCTCTAAACAAATACTGGTGAGGCTCTATTGCACCAGTTGCTGGAGACACAGGCGTGAGCTGTGTGGAACTTAGACCCTAACAATGGAGAGAAGTGATCAGTAAATAAGTGAATGAGTGAACAGGCATAATGGCAGATGGTGATAAGTGCTATGAAGACAATAAAATGAAATGATGTCATAAAGAGCCGCAGGGGAAGGAGATAACTACTTGAGATTGCTTGATCAGGAAAGGCATTTCTGAGAAGCTGTTCAAAGCGGCCAGCCAAGTGATAAACTGGAGAGACCATCCTTGGCCCAAAAGAACAGCAAGTGCAAAGGCCCTAAGGCAGGAACTGGCCAGGCAGCACATGGAAGAGAGGTGGGTACATTGAACAGCAATGAGTGACACTAGAAGATGAGAAAACGTTGGTAATGGTAAAAGCTGATAGAAACTGTACTATAAAATTATAACAATAATAATTATATATATATAAAAGAAAAGACTACCCAAACTTCTGGGAAAATAGATTACTGACCATGAAGAAAGCAAGCATAGAGGCCAATTAGGGGACCCTTGAAGTAATTTTTTTTTAAGATTTACTTATTTTTGTTAGAAAGGCAGATTTACAGAGAGAAGGAGCTGCAAAGAGAAAGGTCTTCCATTCGCTGGTTCACTCCCCAAATGGTTGCACCAGCTGGAGCTGACCTGATCCGAAGCCAGGAACCTGGAACCTCTTCCGGGTCTCCCACGCGGGTGCAGGGTCCCAATGCATTGGGCCATCCTCGACTGCTTTCCTAGGCCACAAACAGGGAGCTGGATGGGAAGTAGAGCAGCCGGGACACAAACTGCCATCCATATAGGATCCCGATACATACAAGGAGAGGATTAGCTAGTTGAGTCATCACACTAGGCCCCTTCACAGTAATTCTTCAGTGGCTTGGTTCAGGAAAGTACTGGTGGAGGAGGAGAGGAGAGGCACTGAAGATATATATTTGGTGGTAAAACCAACAAAACTTGTTTTCAAATTGGTGTCGCCATGAGAAAATAGAGGAAACAAGGATCACTTGTAGATTTGGGGCTTGGGGTACTATAGGAGTGAGGGTGACAAGTTATGCACATGAAAGACAAGGAGAAGAGGTGGTCCGTTTTAGTACTGAGATGCCTACTAAATCCCCAGCTGAATGGCATATGTCTGAAGTCAGATTTTGTATAAAGCTGTTGTCCAATGTCAAAAGATTAGAAAAGTTCACCAGGAATAGAGTATAGATGAAAATGCACAGAAAGCTCACAAATTAACAGGGCTCAGAGCTCTAACAGGAGAAGAATGGGCAGGGAGAGTGAGTTAGAAAAATGAGTTATAGAGCAGATCTAGAGACTGGGCATAGAGGGAATGGTGAGCCTTCTGGGGGAGGATGCTTGGACACAGAAGTGACTACCAGGGTGGTGGAGTCAGAGGCTGTGGGGATTGGAGAGGATTAGTATTGGCCTGATTGGAAGGGAATGACATGGTGAAGGCAGAAACTCTATGACAGACAACAAAACTGAGGACAACTGAGTGATGCTGGGCCGGGAAGAGGGTTTTTCAAAGAAGAGAGCCGAGTATGTCTACACTGAGGTGGATGATGAGTTTAAAAGGGAGAGATTGTTGCCACAGAAGGAAGGCATCATGGCAGCAGCCAAGTGAGCAGGTGAATGGATTGGGTACTGAGCAAAGAAAGCAGGTTGACTGCTGGTAAGCTGACTGATTTAATGGTGGGTAGGTGCTATACCCAGAAGTGCACAATCTGCCAGGCCCTATTCCTGCCCCAGCTTCTCTGTAACATAAGCAGACAAGTAGTTGATAAGTATGTGTTCAATGAATGGGTACGTGAGTGGGTAAGTAAATGCATGAATGCTTGACAAAATGAGAGGCAAATGCCTTGTTTTTTTTCCTACCTTTCTTCCTGCCAAATGTTTGGTATTTGGTAAAGTGGGATCAAGGTGCTTGCCGTGCAGCTGGTATGGAATTGGCTTCTGCCCAGGGAATGCTGGAACCAGTGAGACTTGGGGTATGCCAGGAGTTCACACTGTGGGACCCAAGAGACAGTTCTAGTGTGGGAATATAGAGCCAGGCTTCCAGTCAAAGCTTCATTTGAACTTGTAGCTTCGAGAAAATATCCTTCCCTAACTGGGTAGCAGGTTCTTCAGTTGTTGGATGGGTGGTTGGGTTTGATTATTTCCTAATCTTCTTTGTGTTTACTTTTTTCTCTCCTTTTTCTATCTCTTCTTTTACATGATTGAGGTGATTGAGATACATATATGTATGTATTTATTTATTGGCCTGATCTGTATCAGTCTTCCTCCCTACCCCTGAGGAACTTAGTAGGTTCTTGCTGTGAACTTGCTCCTATCATTGACCTTAGCCAAGGAGAGGCCCTAGAAGCCTCTCTCTGCTCCAAGCAGCCTCCTCTTCATTCCCATGACTCCTGTGCAAATGCCTGCTTCTCTGACAAGCATCTGAGGCCAGCTGAGTGACTCATTGGAGCCTCTATTGAGCTGTATTTTATCACTTGTGTACTGGGAAAATGGGAAAAAACTAATATTTATTGAGTGCTTATTACATTGCCAAGCATGGTGCTAGGCACTCAATAAGCGTTATCACATTTAATTCTCGCCATGACCTCTAGGATAGGGACAATAATATGTGCCTTTTTACAGGTGAGGCAAACAGAGAAGTTAAGAGACCTGTCTCAGGTTCAAGATCCAAGCCAGGGACCTGGCTTTGTAATGAGCCCATGGTGGAATTATCTGGAATTGCGAGTCATCATGCTGCCCTCCAGTTTCCCCTTCTACACATCGGCAGGATGGATGGGAGCTTCCTGGGTTGGTTGTGAGAATGAGAGTGGGGACGTGTGGGACGGTGCCCACGTTCAGCTCCACACCACAGTGGTGATCAGCTTGACTTGGTCATTGTTATGTAAGGATTGTTAAACAACTTCTTGGTAAATAATTCCTTTGGGAAAGCCAAGAACCCACTTACGGGAAGTTATCTGACCTACTTTATGCAACTCCATGGCCCGAGTTGGCTTCATGTAGCCGTCTCAGAATGGAGCAATAGATTTCTCAGAGGGAATCTTGGACAGCCTACCCAGAAAACAACCTAGCCTCCCATCCTTAATACATAACACCCGTCCCCTTGCCCACCTCCTCTCTCCACGCCCCTCTGCCAAAATACCCATATTTACTGTTTTCTCCCATGGATCACTTCTCCCCATCCACTGCCTGAGGGCTCCTCTGCAGGTTCAGACAGCAGTAGGGATTGGGTTAGGATCTGCGCCTTGGAATCCCAGACCAGCTTGCACGCTCCACCCAATCAATCCCTCACCTATGCTCTGAGCCCCTTCGGGCCCCGAAGCCTGAGTTTTTGCCCCCTAAAAATGAGGGGTGAGAATAGTCACATCTCCCTCCTGGGGCTTCTTGAAGGCCTCAGTGTGTCAGAGCACTTCCTGTGGTACCAGGAGAAAGGGATGCAGACATAGGGATGGAGAAAACACCTTCTGAGCTCCACCTGCACTCCCCACCTGGAGTTCCAGCCACCTCACAGGGCTCTCTCACCTTGTGCCTCCAACAGGAAGTGAATACTCTGGCAATGCCTACAGCCACACCCCCTACTCCTCCTACGGCGAGGCCTGGCGCTTCCCCAACTCCAGCTTGCTGAGTAAGTTCCTTGGGCCCCCTCTGCCTGGTCCTCTGTGGGGATTGATGGGATGCCATGGATGGAGAGGGAAGGGAGGCAAGGCCAGGCCTTAGAAGCTGAGAGGCCTCTGGTTAGCCATGAACCATGTGCTGTCTCTAACAGATGTGGAAGGGCAGTGTATAGGAAAGGGGGTACCCAAGATCAGAGACTTCCTGGCATCATTCTTGCTTCTGATCCCCAAGGCCATGTCTGTTCAATGTGATGCCATAGCTCAGGCTTTGAGAGCAAAGTGAGGGTAGCCTAAGAGAGGTGCTCTGGACTCCAGGGACTTAGGGCCCAGCAGCAGGGCCAGCTGTGTCACACGCCCTCTCACCTGGCAGCTGATGACAGGACACTAGCCACTACCCCCTCAAAAGCACTCAGGATTCAGCACCAGCTTTCTTCCCCATCAGTCCTTTGTTCCACACTATTGTCTCTTTTTCGCTTGAGAAGTGAACAGCAGTCAGGATCAAGGCCCAGGGACTGAGCCTTTGGGGAGCTTCCAGACCACTCTGTGTCCCAGGGCTGGACATGGCCTTAGGAGATCCCATGAGAGCCCCACCTACTCAACTGGTGGCCTTGGGAGTGTCTGAGCAAAGCTGAGTTGACCCCGGCAGGCAGTACTGTAGGCTGGCTGTAGAACTATTCCCCAAGCACTCCCTCCATCCCTACCCCGTCCACCTGCTGTCACTTGCTGGTGTTTTGGAAAAGACTGGCCTCTGTTTGCCAAATAAGTTCCACTTCCTAAGCCGCCTCTCCTGAAAGGACAGTGTGGGCAGTAAGATGTGCCTGGGCTCATGGCACCTTCTCTCTGAAGGATTGCCATTCCAACAGCAGACAGAGGAAGGTACTTGCCATGGACATCCTCAAACCCAGATGCCCTTTGACCAGTCAGGAGTTCAGTTCTTTTTCTGACTTGGCACTGTCTGAACAAGGGTGACAGGGAGGCCTAAGACGCCCCGAGTGCTTGGATCTTAGGGATTCTGCAAGTGTCTTTTTCTCTCTAACCCATTTCCTTCACTAAAGGTCAAAACATTGAGGGGTGGGGGGCATGCAAGAAGCCACCATTCTCATTCTGGCCAGAAACCCAAAGGTGAGGCCAGAGAAAGAGGAAATGGGGCCAGAGAGGAGTTAATCTTTGATGATCAGATATGCTGGAGGGAATCAATGATTAACTCATGTGCTGTCTTGCAGCTCAGCAGATAGAAGGGAAGGCTAGTGCGCATTTCCCCCTTCTGACCAGCAATGTTTCTTCTTCTTCTTCTTTTTTTTTTTTTTTTGAACACATCAGGTTCCCCATATTATTACAGCTCCACGTCAAGGCCAAGTGCGCCACCCACCACCGCCACGGCCTTTGACCATCTGTAGTTGCCATGGGGACAGTGAGAGCCACCAAGCAACAGGAGGACTCAGCCTGGGACAGGCCCCAAGAGAGTCCCACAAAGGAATCTTTATTTATTATGTGAAAAAAAGCCACACGTCCAGCATGGTGGCTCGCTCCCTGTGCGGTGGACTTAATGCACCATGAAGATGCAACGGCCTTGCGGAAGGATGGACTAACTGTTAAGACTTCCCAGCCAGGAGGAAACAGGCCCATCCTGTTCCCAAAGAGACACAGTTGGAGGAGAAAGGTGCCCTTGGCCGGTACCCACCCACCAAAGCAGAGAAGGAGCCATGAGGAACCCAAGGGGGATGGTGGATGGGGAGCGGGGTCTGACTAGGCCTGGGGGTACATGACACGTGGGTCTGCCATCCACATAGTTGTAACCATTGTGAACTGTAAGCACTTTCACTCAGTCCATAAGTCACAGCCAGGTGCCACCCGGAGAACCACCTCCCTTGACTTCCTGTCTGCCTAGGGCCAAAGCTCGAGCCATCCACCTTCTCTGCTCGCCTTGCGTTCTTCCTCCTTCACTCCCCTCTCGACCACATGGGCAGAGTGGCAGGAACCTGCTGCCACCTTCCCAACAGCTCCTGTGCACCAAATGTGCTTCCTGCTGCCCAGGCCCACCCACCACAACCACCAACAAAACCCACTGAGGCCACATCCTCCTCCCAAGCCAGCTGCCCCCTCCCCCAGTGCCTGTCCCCAAGGCCTGACTGTAAATACTGTAAATGAAACTCTGTTTGGGTTCAACTTCCCCTCTGCCACCCCCTCGCTGTGCCCCCCTCTGTGTTGGGCTTTACTCCTTGACGCTTCTTTTCTTTTTTAAAGACCACCGCCATGGCAACATGACTCAATAAACCATTGCTCTTGTCTCAGGCTTCTGGACTGGCTGGGGAGGCGCATCTCAGGGCCAGCTTTCCCCTGCAAACCCCTGAGCCAGGGGCGGGGGGGTGGGCGGAATGACCCAGTCACCTTAGAGCTGTAGGTTGGAAGTGCCCCCAGAGCTCACTGCCCCTTCTCTCTGTCCTTAGCGTGTACTTAGCACTAGGTAAATTGCACACACCAAGCTTTGGGTGCTGCCACTCAAAGCGAGTGTGCAGATAAAGCAGACCAGTGGCATGGTGCCAGGACAGTCACCATCTCCCCTCAGGTAGGTGCTGTTGGCATAAGGCTCAGTTGACCAGGATTGGAGCTGCAAACTGGAGCCCACATACGCAAGTGAAGGGACAGGAGAAGATTGGTGTGCCAGGCAAGATGTGGAGGTCTTCATGTGGGTTAAACTGTGACTGGTCTTACTTTCCACATGAGAAAATGAAGGCTTAGAAAAAGAAGAAATGAAAAAGAACACAGCAGTTGTAGAAAGCAAACCAGCAAGAAAAAGAAAAGAGGAAGAAAGAAGGGGGAAGGGGCAGGAGAGAAACAAACAAAAAATGAATAGAATATATTCATATATATTGAATAGAATAAATAGAAATTGAATAAAATGAATAGAAATGCCATGGCTCACCCTGGGTGGGAAATAGCAGATTTCCCTAAGTCCAATAGTTTCTCCCAACACTGCAGCACTAAGGGTTCTAGACTCAAGGAACTGCCCCATGCAGGTCTGATTTCTTTGGTTTGGGCTCTGAAGATTTGACCCAAGAAGTGAAGAGGAAGAGGCTAGCAGAGGGAGACAGGGAGAGGAGGGAGCCTGCAGGGACTCAGACCACCCCTCCCCAGCCCAGGAAATTTGGAACAAGCAGAAGAAGCAACTTGACAACAGGAGTGCCCGCAGCTGTCTGCAGCTGCATTCCATGGCAGGGCTAGGTCAAATGGAAGGAGAGACTGGCCACCCCAGCCATGGACCCTGAAGCTGACAGACCACACCTTTTTTTTTTAAGATTTATTTTATTTTTATTGGGAAGTCAGATACAGAGAGGAGGAGAGATAGAGAGGAAGACCTTCCATTCATTGATTCACTCCCCAAGCAGCCACAACAGTTGGAGCTGTGCCGATTCAAACCCAGGAACCAGGAGCCTCTTCTAGGTCTCCCACGTGGGTACAGGGTCCCAAGGCTTTGGGTTGTCCCCCAGTGCTTTCCCAGGTCATAAACAGGGGGCTAGATGGGAAGCGGGGTTGCCGGGATCAGAACCAGCGCCCATATGGGATCCCAACACATGCAAGGTGAGGATTTTAGCCACCAGGTTACCATGCCAGGCCCAGATCCTACCTTTTAAGGTCTCCCAAAGGAGAAGTCAGGGGTGTTTAAGAGATGGCTTGAGAGCAGCTGAGCCCTGGGAGGAGGGCAGGGCTTCTCATGAAGAAAGCCCATCCCCATCTCCCCCAGAAATCCCTGCAAGGCAACTGGATTTGTAAGAACAGAATCTGCCCTTGGCTGTGTATGTGGCAGGGGACTCAGCATCCTATGCCTCCAGCAGCTTTTCTGGCCCCAAACCTGGGCATCCCTGAGTGCCCAAGACCACACTACCTGCTTCTGAGCCCACATGCTGCAGCCTGGCAGCCAGAAGCCTTCTGGTAATGTTGCTCCCCTGGAAAACCTTCTCCAGCCCCCAGTGACAGAAGGACTGGGGATGTGCTTTCACTGCTGTGACCCTGGTCTTCACTCCCTTCCTCTCTCTGAGCAGAGCAGAGCACCCTAGGCCAATCTGTTCAAAGTGGGTGTCTTGGAACCATGGTGGGTCTCCAAGTACCATGGGTCCTGGCTTGTACCTGCCATTCTCCAGTCAAACCTCATCCATGATCCACTGGAAAACACAGATACTTAGGCACTGGGTGACAAAGACCCTTTGGGATATTCCAGTATGGGGGGACGTGATGTTAGGAGACAGTGGGGGTGGTCCAGGAGGGGGTCACAGTCCACAAGGGACAAGAACAGGGATGGGGATGAGGTGGCAGATGGTGTGCCAGACTGAGCTGGTAGCCACTTTTGTGTTGGGGAGTGAGGAAAGAATGCAGGGTGGCATCTGTGTGGCAAGGGATCAGGGCAGTGGCGGGGAGGAGGCTGGTGTCTGTAGGGCCTATGGGTGCTGATGTTGACGGCAGAACTGGGTGTAAGACACGAACTAAAGACACACCTCAGACACCGAGGCCCCTCTCAACCACCTCCTCCCAACTTCCTACTGCACCTGCAACAGTTCCTTTTGCTGCTGACCAGTATGAGACCCCTAGCTTTCCTCACGGTTTGCCCTGGTTCATCATGGCTTCTGTGCCCACCTAGGACCTGCCAGGCCTCCCAGGGTGCCAGGAGGACCAGGCAGGCCCTGCTCAAGTTTCAAATTGGACCACAGAGTGTAGAGACCCTGCCTAGGGGGCCACTAGTAAGAGGAACCCTTGCAATCTCCCGGCGCCTATCCCACAGCTCCTGAGGTAAGAAAAGGGGGAAGTGGGAGTCCTCACCCAGGCAAGCTCCAGCCC
Source organism: Ochotona princeps (assembly GCF_030435755.1). Lineage (NCBI taxonomy): Eukaryota > Metazoa > Chordata > Mammalia > Lagomorpha > Ochotonidae > Ochotona > Ochotona princeps. The sequence goes on along the minus strand of NC_080839.1, from coordinate 14,547,870 downwards.
TACCCCTTCTTCTCATCTTGCCTCACTTCTCCAGAATCATTGCCATGGACGACTACTAAGAAATGTATTTTCTGCCTACTGTGCGTCGGCTATACACTCAACGCTAGTGAGAGGTGGTTGCACTGCACAGACTGGCAATGAGAGGCCAGGAAGGTTGAACATGCTCAGCTTCTCCTACTGCCACCTGACCCCATCAGTCTACCACTTCTGAATGTTAAATTACACACTCCACTTTGCATCAGTAACAACACAAGTCCCCTTTAAGACCATTCACAATATCCTTGTTCTTTGGGAAAGAGGAACCTAGAAGTCTCCGAGCCAGCATCAGGGGGCCTGTGCTTCAGCCTCAGGAACCCAGGAGGGCAGCAGGCATTGTGGTTCCCTTTTAGGCCCCTCTAGCACCCTCTACCGAACAGCCTTCTCAGCTCAAGTTAGGTTTTACATCATTTTAAATACGATGTATTTAAAGCAGAGGACCAGAGAGAGGAGGAGGAGAGAAAGATCCTCCATTCACTGATTGACTCCAAGGCTGGTCCAGGCCAAAACCAGCAGCCTGGAACTCCATCTGCGTGAGTGACGGGGATCTAAGCACTTGGGTCATCTTCTGCTGCTTTCCCAGGTATATTAGCAGGGAGCTGGGTTGGAAGCCACGAGGTTGGAACTGTAACTGGAGTTCTAATATGAAATTCTGTCTGTTGCAAGCATCAGCTTAATCCACTGCATCACAGCACTGATTTTTGTTTAGATTTTTTTAAAAAATAGAGATTTATTTATTTGAAACTCAAGAGTGACACAGAGAGAAGGAGAGAGACAGAGTGAGATCTTTCATCTGCTGCCTCACTCTTCAAATGCCCACAGTGCCTGGGGGTTGGGCCATGCTGAAGCCAGGTGCCAGGAGCTTCTTCTGAGTCTCCCACATGATTTACAGGGGTCCAAGCACGTGGGTCATTTTCTACTGCCTTTCCAGGAGCATTATCGGGGAGCTGGATTGGAAGTGGAGCAGCCTGGACTTGAACCTATACATTGAAGTGGTGGCTAACCCACCACACCACACCAGCCCCTCGTTTCAGGCTCTCACAGCCCCTTACTTAGGAGTGGTTTCCTCCATTCTGAACACTGGCCCTGGCTTGCACATGGGGAAACTCAGACCAAGAGATGACAATGGCAGAGAAGCTGAAACCACAGCCCAGCTCCTTGTCGGAGGCCTCCTGTGCATCAAAAGAAGCTAAGGCCTCACATTATTGGCCTTGGCCAGGCTTCTGAGGAAGGCCAGCCCTGGCTCTGTGAGGTGGGCCAGTTAGGACACTGCCACACACTCCGGGCTTGGCCTGAAGCCCGGACAGAGGGCCGAGAGCAGCAGAAGCAGGCAGCAGCCAGGGCTGAGATGTGCCAGACGAATCCCAACTCCTCTGCACCCATGGCCCTGATGTTCCATCCCCTCTCCAGCCCATGGGGCAGTAAAGTCTGCCCATCTGCCTGAAGCTGCCTGCTCCTGTCCAAACGTATGTCACATCCTGACACAAGAGACCGCACTAATCAGGGCTATAGTTCTGTGGAAGGACCCAGCCATGCCAAAAAAGACTCCCTTACCCCTACTCTTTCTTTCATCCCTTCCTTCTTCCTGTTCTCACCTCTTTCTGTATCTTATACCACGTTCTTTTCCCTAGGATTTGAAGCAATGATTCCTTCCAGCCAAGGTCAGGTGCAAGGAAAAGTGAGAAAAGCTAAGAGCTCCCTACCTGTGGTCAGGAAGCTCCAGAAGACATTTGGGCTTCCTGTCTGTGCCTCCCGCTCTCTGGCTGCTCGCTGTTCTTGCTGCCACCCCTTTTGTTGGCTCTTCAGGAGCCTGTGGGACACAGATGGCAGACCACAGACCTGACTCCCCAGGCTCCTCACAGTCCTATCTCAGCATTCTTCTTCCTCCACCTTCATATCCCTTCCTCCTGGGAGATTCTAGAGGTAGCCAGGAGGACAGAGCTCTCTCTTGCCACCTGGCCAGCACCCCCGGCTCCCCACACCATGAGGCTGAGCCCTGGCTGGGGAGAGTTGCGACCAGGGGCTCAGGCTGGGTGGGATCCAGGGGACGAGGGGTAGTGGGGTTGGGAGAAAAAGTGGGACCCCAGCCCCCATGCATCTGTGCCGGGTGGCAGCGGGCCAGGCTATGGAGTGGAGCGCTGCCTGCGGCTCGCCCAGGGAAATGTGATTTCCCCTTGAGTGAAGCGGACTGTGCAGTGTGGAAATTGGCTCTTTTCTGAGCAAGCGGCGGCTGTTGCTGCAGAGTCGGGCAGGCTGGGGCCCGCGGGAGGCCGCGCTGGCCCCTGGAGTGAGCCGGGAGCAGCCAAGTGCTGAGAACTCATTAGGGATAAATCAAAGTAGGAACAGCGTGAAGGCAACACCCTCCCCCCAGTGCGCCCCAGACCCCCCACTTCCCTCCTCCTCCTCCTCTGCGGTCTCTCCTATCAGAGTGCCTTCTGCCCACCCTCCATTCCAGGCACCCTCTCCTCCAGTTCCAGGCACCAGAGCCCACGCCCATGTGCACACGACCATGCCCACGCACACCTGCCTACCCACTGCCCAGACTCCAGCAGCCATTCTTAAACCAGAGTTGCGTGTGTCTCCAAAGAGAGCTTGTTTGCTGCTTGCTCTGAGGTTTTTCTGCTTCTTTCAGATGAGCTGGGGCCAGCAGGACTAAACTCCACTGACAGCTCCGGGTATCACCAAGAGCGTGAACTGGGGACCCACAGCCCAGGACAACCTCATCTTTCTCCACCAGCCTTTTCATCTCCTCCCAGGGTGGGGGTCCAGCGCGGAGTTTTCCAGCTGGGTGCATCATCACCGCAACTCCCTGCCCTCAACCGCTGTCCTCTGGGGGAGCTAACAGCACCCAAGAGACTTCACTTGCAGTGGGAAAGAAACTGTCTGTCTATAAAGTGGATGAGTTTGGTCAAGACCGAAACTCATTGCACCCCCAGGGCTAAGGGAATGAAAGAAGATCTCTTGCCGCTGATCCTGAGTGCTGACAAAGGCTGAGGAGGCTCCCACCTGCAAACGTGGGGCCATTTCGTCTTTCTCAGAACCACTCTTTTTGCCAGTGAGGGGCAGGGCCTGCCCTGTCTGTTATACCAGGGGCTGAGACTGCAGGTGATTGATGGGGAAAATAGGTTCTGGTCATCACCATTGCTTGTCCCAACCCCCCAAGACAGAAACCAACAAGGATATGGCTTTGTTTCTGTCCCCTCCCTGCCAGTAGTCCTGGTGACCACTCCATTCCCTACATTGTGAGAGGCATGGCTTTACCCCCACCCCACACCCCAAACCTTGTCTAGCTACAAGCTCCCTGGGTCAGTGAGAAGCATGAAGGGCTTGTTCTGAGTGGCTCAGCCATGAAGCCCTCCATCTCCCGAGTTCCCCAGGGAATTTTCCATCTAGCTGAGGTGAATTTCCATATTTGGAATCTGGTTTCTGTTTGCAGTGAGGCTGGAGTGCCTTCTAGTACGCAGCCAGATGGGATCTGGGCTCTGACACAGCCTGCAGGGCTACAGCCAGGCTTCTGAGGGACCCCAGGATGGGGCTAAAGCCAGAGGGGCTGTAGTGACCCCCAGTGCATGCACAGGGCGGGGAGGAGTCAGCTTTGCGTTCGTTTGACTCACTCATTCGTAGAGGCACTTCATGAGCCACGTACCACAGGGCCAATGCCTGCACGGGCACCTCAGAGAAAATAAGATGAGCCTGATAGGAACTCCTCCTCCCTCAAAAAGAAAACTTGGAGTGTAGAAAGGAGACTTGTATGAATACACAGAGAAGATGGGAGCCTGAGGCAGCATCTAAGAGACTGGGACTGGGGCCGGTGCTGCAGCACACCAAGCCAAGCTCCTGCCTGCAACACTGGCATCGATACGGGCACTTGTTCGAGTCCTGGGGGATCTACTTCTCATCCAACTTCCTGAAAGAGCAGCAGAGAATGACTAACTCCTAGGGCCCTTGTACCCACATGGGAGACCAGGAAGAGGCTCCTGGTTATGGCCATTTGGGGAGTGAACCAGTGGGTGGAAGATCTATCTCTCTGTCTCTCCTCTCTTTCCATAACTCTGCCTTTTAAATAAATAAAGAGATAAAAAATGTTATTCTTGTGCAGGGGCCATGCTAATCTTCTCTGTGTTGTTTCAGTTTTAGTATATGTGCTGCCGAAGCGAGCACGAGATCAAAAATGTTGTTACAGGATTTCAGACAATATTTGCCAAGTCCCTGTGCCCGTCCTGGGCCCATCTCTTCCATCCCTTTCTAACCACGGGGCAGCTGCTAGGAAAACTAATTGGAAGCCCTAAACCTTGGGCCTGAACGTACGATCTTCCCTCTGCTCTCCTGTGCACCTATGTCCCAGGGAGGGACAAAGAGGGTAGCAGGTAAGGGAGAATCCAAGCATCAGCCTCTCACCCCATCCTAACCACTCTCTCTGGCCTTGTCCCACCCCAATCCCAGGCCTGGCCCCAGACTCACTGAAGAGCAGCGGAAGGCCTCCGCCTCTCTCTGAATCACCTCTTTGTTCACTCACCTGGACCTGCAAACAAACCCTAATCTCCCTTCTCTGCCTTTGCTTCCCGCCTGGATCCAGCCTGCCCTCACCCAGTGCTCTGACTACAGCCCCCTGGGATGGGAGGGACTGGAAGGAAAAGAGTGCTCAGTGGAGAGAGAGATAAAAGGCATGGAAAGTAGGGGTGCAGGGAGCCAGGAGTGTGCATGGAGTGTCCCCAGACTCTGAGTTTCAACACTCATGGTGAAGGTGATAACAGAGGCCTTGGGACAGGTCTCAACACCACTGTCCCCTCTGCCCGTACAAGTTTCTACTTGGAAGATGAAAGATGGAAATCCAATGATGTGTATGCGTGCTGGGGGTGGTGGGGAAAGAGTGTGTCCCATGGGAGGGAGAGGGAGGAAGGGCTGGGGTGGGGAAGCCTGCCTGGGGAGGGAGTGTTGGGGAGGGACGTGCAGACCCAGGCCAGGGCTCAGGGCCCATCTGAGCATGTCGCCGCTAAGGAGGCGCGGAGGCGGGGGAGGGGAGGGCGGGGAGGTGAATAAATAATAGGAAATAAAACTTCATGAAGCAGAAAATAAAAGGCAGATTATACAGATGTGGCAATTTGAAGGATCATTGCCTCTGTCCTCTTTTTAACTGCTGCATCTGGAGTTTTGAAGCCGCTTATCCCCACCCTCCCTCTGCCAGGTCCCCGCCTGGCTGGAGGCCCCCGTGGGGCTAAGGCACGCGTGGGGACAGCACCTCAAACGCGGCCCGCTGCCGGTGGCATGTCCTAAGCTCACAGATGGCTGGCTGCCGGGGTCAAGAGTGGCAGGGTGGGTTGAGGACACAAGGCATGGCTGTGACCAGGGCAGGGGGAGAGTGAGGGAGAGCAAGAGGAGGGTTGTGGAGAGTGGGTGGGCAGGATGGGAATGTGGGAACCAGCCTGGAAGGTCAGGAATTGGGCTGGGGGCTTTGCGTCAGGCACCAGGAAGGGGATCCCTTCTCCTCTCTCCCCCGCCAAAAAAGCATGCAGAGGATTATCAACTGGGGTCTTAAGCCTGGGTCTGCAGCTTCTGTCTCTTCTTCATCAAAATTCATTTGTTAAGCCTCAATTTGACACTGTGCCAGGTGCTATATAAACAGACATGGTCCCTGCCCTTAAGGAATTTCCAGCCTAAGACACACACACACACACACACACACACACACACACACCACACACACACACAAATGCACACACACACACACACACATTTTGTTTATTTTGCTTTAAATATTAATGTATTCCCCACCTCATTCCAGGAGGATTTGAGACAGCTCACAGGAAATGCATGTGATACATTAGCAAGACACAAATGAGAAATTAAACATCCGAGCTACAGAAATCATACCAAGGCAGTGTAAGTGGGTCTGAGGCCACAGCAGCATGGAGCTGAGCCTGTGGGTCCTGCGTCTCTTGGTGGCCGAGTGGAAGGCTCATCAAGGCCACGACCATGGCTTGGTTATAGAGGAGATTGCCCTGGTGTGCCTCTTTGAAAGGAGTGGACAGGGCATCACAGGATCATTAGCAGAAAGAGGGGGCTCAGGTCTGGGGCAGGTGGCACCAGGTCAGTCTTGCAGGTACTAAAATTAAGCATATCCAGGCTGAGTCTCCAGGAGGCACATCTTACACATGACCCAGACTCCAGATCTAGAAATACGAGTTGAACATTAGGGGATATTTCCCAAGAGATATACTGCAAGCCCTAATCCGCCAGGTAAGAACCCCTGCAGTTCTACTCTGTGGGAGGACTGAGGTCACGGTGGGAGGAGTAACAGGGGATAACACAGAGGTGGCACTGTGGCATAGCATCTTAAACCTTCACGCACGGCACTGACACCCCAACTGGGCACTGGTTCAAGTCCTGGCTGCTGCACTGCTGATCCAGCTCCTACTAATGTGTTTGGGAAGCTGGTAGAAGATGGCCTGGCCTGGGTGTTTGGGTCTCTGTGCCCATATGAGAGCCAGAGTCAGCACTGGTGTGATCGCAGGAAGGGGCAGGAAGGCCACAGGGAGGCGGGGCGTGTGATGTTGGTTGGTCTCTCCCTATCACCCCTGTCTCCTGACCACCCAGAGTCTCTTAGCAGCCCATCCCTGTCCCCAGCCTCTGAGTGACCTTCCTTCCCAAAGAGGAACTCTGATTGCCTTCTTTGCCCTAGCAACAGGTCAGACATGGGCATGCAGCCCCAACGGAAGGCTGCTTAGAGGGACTCCCACTCTGCAGTTTGGAATCTGCAGGAAGCAGAGAGTTCTCTGTTGGAGACTTGCACCCAGAAGGAGGATCTCGGGAACTGCTGGGGTCACCTGGGAACCACTGGGTTTGTTTTTTGCTTCCTAGGCCTGGCAAGTGGAGCCTCAGACAGGCCAGGGAGAACCAGGGCCCTGGAGCCGGTTACAAACCTGGGCTCAGCATCACCTGACCCCAACACAGCATCCTTTTCTGCTAAAGCCCACTTGTGCTCAGACTGCGTATGGGCAACTTCAGGCGGAAATTGCACTTCCAAATAGGAAAGCGTGCTTGAGGGCAGAACCCAAGCTGGAGCCCAGCGAAGGCAGGAAGGGTGCCCGCCTGAGTGCAGCAGGGCTGTGTACTAATAGTTAACCTCGCCAGACTCTACTGTGCCAGACATTGTTCTCAGGGATGTTTACCTGTGTGACTTCACCTGCTCCTCACGCAGTTCCTGTGAGGTAAGCAGGGCTATTATGTCCCATTTTAGAGAGAAACAAACTGAAGCAAAGAGCCTAATTGGCACGCAATCAGTCCCAGACACTCCAACTCCATGATCTGGCCATGCTGCGACCAGGTCATGCTGGACCTGGGTGCAGGTTCAGGCAGGTCACACAGCTGGCCAAAGTCAAAGGTAGCTGAGAAGGAGGGGGTCTGAAGGCTGAGCCATTGGACCTGATGATGTCAGGAGCTCTGGGGCTGATGTTGCCGGGAAGGGTGGAAGCCCGTGTGTAAGGAATGAACGAAACCCAGGTATGAGTGGGAACAAAGTTGAGAGAAGGAAAGAACTGGTGCAGACACACACCCTGGGGGGTCTTCCTGGGAAGCCTACAAGGGAGGAAAGCGCAGGGGTAGAGGGCAAGTTCAGGAACCCCTGCGGAAAAGAGGCCCCTGGCAGAACTGGAGGTGGTGCTTAGGTGCAGGGAGGGCAGGCCCTTCAGTCACAGGCCTGCAGATTGCGCCTGTTCTGGCACCGAAGGCCAAAAGGAATAGAACAGGGGAAGGCATCTGCAGGTCCCACAGTTGGGACACAGACACACAGGAGCACTGTGCGGGCAGCTGTTGGCAAAGCGCAGGGAGGCAAGGGGGCTTGAGAGATGGGTGAGGGTGAGGGGAGTCTGCTAGAAACCGTAGTGCAGCTGTGAGCACGCACCTCGGGGTGGGGCAGGAGGGCCTGGGATGGGGGAAGGAGTGACCATGTTGTCCACGGTTCCACACCACTGCCCTTTTCTCCCCCCACTCCATTTTTCTTCTTCTTTATTTTGAAATGATTTTGAGATTTACATGGAAGTTGCACCAGTAGCACAGCGCATTTCCAGGCCCTCATCTTAGTCTGACCCCACCTCTTGGCATTACATACTCATTTCACCTCCTCAGCAAAATGCCCTAGGCTGGTTCTGGTGCAAGGGGCAGGGGAGTGTGCTGTTCTGTATTACGATCTGTACCGCACGTTAGCAAGAAGCAAGACGCTGCAGCTGTGGCTGCCTTCCAAGTCCTCACAGACCTGGCCTCAGCCCAGCCGCCACTACCCCCGCAAACGTGTGCCCAACTCCAGAAGACCCTGAGCCCCCCAACTGTGATATGTTCATCTTGCCCAAAGTGACCTGCAGCTCCCCTGCCCCTCAAAGCAATGGTCATCATGCAGGCCCAGGGCTCTGCACCCAGGGAGACAGCTGAGCAGTCTGGAAACGCCCTGGTCATGGCTGCCTCAGCTGCATGGCAGTTCTGCAAAGAGAAAGAACATTCTAAGGGTGGAGACCAGGTGACACATTGATCTGGAATAGCTTCACCTGTCCCATCCTGGGACTGAGCCTGGGCTCACTCAGCAGCCTCACCTAGACCAGCCCTGAGGGCTGCAGGAAGAGGTTGGCATCCCAACCCTTTGCTTAGGAGAGGTTTCTCCACAAAGTGGTGGAGGGTCTAGGCTGAACCACAGTGGATCCAGGGAAGTGGAAGGTTCTGGTTCGGGTGCTGGATGGCACAGGGGCGCAGACGCACTTTCTGTCTGCAGCGGCACACCTGAGCAGCACAAAATAGGAATATGCAAGCCCGCCCCCCAGTGGTCATATATCACAACTGCAGCCTTGAAAACCCAGTCTCCATTTCCCAAAATACCCTCCCAGCAGGTGCCTGACGAGGTTGCACAGCTAGCATTATTGGGCCCGGCAGGCTTCAGCAGTGAAGGGAATGTCCTGTTCCCACATGAGAAAAGGCGTATAGGAAGTGTCACACACGTATACAGAAAGACCACCACATTTTATTCCGGTTTTAGGTGTTTGGCCCAGCAGTTAAGGTACTGGTTAGGCTGCCCATCTCCCACATCTGAGAGCTCAGGTTAGATTCCTGATTCTGGATTCCTGTGACTGTGCACCCCGGGAGGTAGCAGGTGATGGCTCAAGTGGTCGGGTTCCTGTCACCCACGTTAGAGACCTGGATGGAGGACTGAGCTCCCCAGCCCCGGTCTGGCTCAGCCCTCACCACCGTAGGGTATTGAGGGGCAGTGAACCAGCAGATGGGAGTTCCCTCGCAAATAAATAAATAAAAATAACACACGTCCAGGGAGGTTCTGGGACCTGGTCCAGGCCACCTGACCTCATTAACCTCAGCTCACATCCATCCACCTGTATCAAGTGAGACCACTGGCTCCATCCCACAGTGGTTGCTAATTGTTGTGACCCATTAGTTGCTCCAGGAGCCTTGCACGCATCTGTCCTCCTCTGCACAGACTGGCCGCATGACATGCCTTTGCAGTGAGCACCCCAGCCAAGGCAAGTCACAGGGAAGCAACAGGCAGGACCATCCTCACACACAACCCCTCATATCTGGTCCGTAACTGGGACTCTGACATTCTTGTGGAAGACACCAGTGGCTCATGAGGAAGTGATCCTGAGGTCCCGTCTGGCTTGGACAGGCCATCACTGTGTACCTCGTGTTTTCACATATACACGGACATAGGGGGCAAAGGAGCCTGCAGACTGCTCCCTCTGCCTGTCTCATACACACACATCCTTCCTCATGGCTTCTGTGTACTGTGCAGCCGTGGGGACAGTGCAGTCCCAGGCCCCAGGGCTGGTTCTAAACATTATGGGGGTGGATGGCTAGGGGTAAGAGGGTGGCCCAGGAGGAAGGCTGAGGGAGGCCGTGCGTCACGGGGCAGCAGCCACCATGGAGGCCCCTCTTGGCCAGCAGCCTCCTCTCCAGGACACACTTGGCTGAACAGACACAATGGAGGCTGCTCCCTGCAGCCCAGACTCCTTCCCACAAGCTCACGTCCCCGGAACCTCCCCCTACCACACACACACACACATACACACACACACACACACACACTCTCCCCCTAGAGAACAGGTCCAGCTGGGAGGCAGCCAGAGGGCAGGAGCAGGAGACTGACCAGCGCAGGGCTGCCAAAGCCCTTGGAGCCCACCCATGGCAGGAATGCAGCCTTAAGGGCAGGGGTGCATGGTGGGGGGGTCTCACACAGCGCACTTGTCTAGCTCTTGCCTGCTTTCCATCCCACACATCCCTCCAAGGCTGGTGCTCCCCTGCCCCTCAAAGCAATGGTCATCATGCAGGCCCAGGGCTCTGCACCCAGGGAAACACCTCTCTGATCTGGGAGACAAAGCCACTGCATCCCGGACAGAGGCCCTGGCCCCTGGGCTGGGCTCCGCTCTGCTAGCTAGCAGCAACTGGATCTGTGGGGCAGAAACAGCTACTCCCTGTGCATGCCTCCATAACTGGTGGATTCTGGCTCACCCTGGGTTGGCACACATGTTCCACACAGATGCGGCAGCAGGGACATGGGCGGCCATGAAAGGCAGCTGTCCCAACCAGTTCCATACCACAAGGCTGGTCCCCCACCCCAGGGTGCCCATGAAATAAGGCCACTCTGGATTCTGGGGGGTACAAGGATGATTGTCCCAAGAGGGAGCCAAGTCTTGGACTTCCCTCTGCCTTGGGAGCAGCCAGGAGACGGGTCGGGGCTGGCAGCACCCGGGCAGTTCACGGGCATCAGGCTCCACCCCAAAGGTTTCACAGCTGGTTGCGGTTCCGTTTTGGGATGATCTTCCGGTAGGTTCTACGCTCAGAGATGTTGCGCTTCACCTTGGCTGTGGTGGGGGCCTCCTCCTGGTGCAGGGACGGGCTGGAGTGGGACTTCTTCAGGCTGGGTTTGGGTTCCCGGACACCAGTAGCTTCCTTCCCCAGCTGCTCCTCCCACAGCGCCAGGTCTCCCTCTGGGCATCGCAGCCGGGCCACCAGCAGCTGCACATACGTCTCGTAGCGGGTTTTCTGCAACACACAGGCATGCCACCCTCCTTCTCAGCCCCATGCCAGCTCCAGGGGGCCCACAGGAGGCTGACCTCCCCATGGTGCAACTCCCAGATGTTAAGAAGCCCCAGGGACCATGACTGCTACAGAAGGAAGCTGGGTGCCTGGACCCTATAACACCACACACGCCAACCCCAGCCTACTCTGTCAGCAACCCCTTGCTGTTGTGATCAATGTTTCTAGACCATGTTACATTCCAGATGTGACATGATGCGCCACCATTCCACCTGCCACCAGTGTGGCACTGAGCCTGGATGCAGTGCCATCGGGCACTAACAGACTGAATCCTTACAGCTCTGTGCTGAATGTCCTCACACACTACATACAGAGGCCTCCCTCTGCCACCGCCATCTACAGGGGGATGCCCCAGGACCCCCCTCCAACCTCCACTGGGCTCCTATAACTCTGAATAGTACATCCCATACAGACCTGCAGCGCAAACCATTACTGCCAGTTTGCAAGGAAGGAAATGAGGCTGGTGGAGAGCTAATGACTGCTAACAGTCCTGGCGGGGCAGTGGGGCAAGTCCACAGCCACAGACCTGGCCCAGCAAGCCAAGGCAGATGAACCAGGCCCTTGAAGGCTGGCCAGACAGGAAAGTGGACCCAGTGAGCACAGGTAGCAAGCACAGGTGCCCCCTTCTGGTCTCAGAACCCTCCACACTCAAACGGCCTCTCAGCTACTCTAACTGCCCCCTGTCTGGGGTCTCAGGTCCCGGGTGATGGGATGTGTGCACCGAATGGGGGCCAAAGCCACACAACCAAGCAGTGTGGTCAGGCAGAGGACTAGGTGATAGAGGGCCCTCTGATGCTAAGGCTCTGGAGGCCTCGCCTCGGGTCAGACCAAACATGATGCAGGCAGGAGACTAGAGCTGCATGTGAGTGTTTGGACAAGAGGTTTGATGTCGCTGTGCCTGTGTCCTTGTCCCCTCTAAGGTGGCGATGGCAGTGCTTAGCCAAGAGGTGCTGGACAATGAAACGACCCATGCCAGTCATACAAACTCCATCGATACTACCTGTTAGCAGGTGGGTGGTCAGAGGGAATAATTCAGACAAAGAGCCCACTACACTCAGAAGGGTGGTGGTGGTGGAGAGCTATAAAAGTAACATCTCCTTCTGAGAGTTAGCAGAAAGGCAGCCGCCCCAGACCCCAGGGACAGGCGCCGAGGGACTGAGAGGTCCACTCACACTGGACAGGCACACACTCTCCGCCCCGGCAAGGATGCGGCGGCCACGAGAGGGCGGCAGGGGACGGGGCGGGCGCCTCACCTCGTGCTCCAGGTACTCCTTCCGCATGCGGTGCTCCTCCAGCTCCCGGCCGCGTCCCCGCCGTTCGGGCAGCTTCCTCTGCAGGTCCAGCAGGTCGTCGGAGGCAGCGTCCAGGCAGTTCTCATGGGATCGATGCTGCTCCTCCTGTGAGAAGGAGGCGGTGGAGGAAGCTGTCTCGGGGACCCCTCCTCCCAGGGCCCAGGTGAGTCAGGCTGCAGCCCTGCCCGACTCTCCCACTAGGGTCAGGTGTGCACTCCCCCAGTTCTCCCCTTTGGGTGCCCTTCCGCGGGTTCTCGGGCTGGGGTGCACACACCCATCACTCTGGGAGACCGTACCAGGGAGCTCTGGGCTGGGCCCATAGGCAGGATGGGCCGCACGAACCGGCGCTGGGAGCCCACGGCGGCGGGGAAGGGAGGTGCTGAGTGCGTGGCTGCGGCCAGGTTGATGCGTGCGATCCAGGAACTCATCTCCTTGGCCGTGCTGTGAGACAGAGGCGGCCATGGGTCCCCGGGGTCACCGAGTGGGTATTAGCATCCCCCACCCACCCACCCACACACCTATGGCCTTCAAGAGCCAGCAGCCTGGTCACCTGCTTTGTGAAGTTACTGGACTTCTGCCCTGGATCAACAAGGAAAACGCAGGAAGGCAGAAAGCTTTCAAACTACCCTCCTGGAACCCTGCCTTCCTCAAGGGCAGGCTAGGTGGAGGCTGCTGGATGCAGAAACCGGGAAGAGGAGGAGCAGGAAGCACCCAAGGCCCCCAACATCCACTCCCAGCTGTGTGTTCTAGAAGCTCCAGGACCAGACTGGCAGGACCCCAGGAAGTGGTGCTGGGACCAAGACAGGGGCATTTAAGGCCAGCTCCTCTCCCCACCCTCCGGGGACTCACGGTGCCTGGAAGAGGTAGAGGCGCCAGTCTGCTGTGCGCAGCTGGAAGACGTGAGGCTTCTTGGTGTAATGGGTAGCTGGAGTGGCCAGCGAGTGGTGCACCCCCACGGGCTCATCCACCATCTGCCCCAGTAGGCTGTCCCCATCCAGGCACTGGCTGTCTCCCTGCACAGGGCACAGGGAGCTCTCAGGGAGGAAGAGATCACCAACTGCCCAGCCACCCTCCCTCCAGGTTCCTCCCCACCCCCCATCCATCACTGTCCTACCTTCAGGAAGTAGAGAACCATCCCTCGTAGTAACGTATGGAACATCTTCCAGCCGCGCTTGCCCCAAGGTGCTGCTCCAGGAGCAAAGTATGAGAGTGGGTGCTGGCACCCACATCTGCATCCAGGCCCACACAACTGTGGGTCCAGCCCTCACCCAAGTGCCCCAGGATGTACACACACACACACTACACACCAACACAAGAAATTACAGACTCCACACGGGTCGGGGTGTCCCCTCAGGGGGAACCAAACCGGTCTATATGTGAACATGGATGTTCACAGACCGTTGGCAACCCAAATACATGACTGTAACCCATGTGCAAACACCCCCCCCCCCCCACACACACACACACACTCTCTCTTCCACTCAGGTACCCTTCTGGGCCTGTGGGATGATCTCATTGTATCCATCTAGAGAGGCCCAAGGGCTCAGCTCCCAGCCTTGGGGTGTCTCCCTGTGCACCCCACACAGCACCAGCAGCCCACCTCCGCTCCCCTTCCTGTGCTGTCCTCGTGTGCTCAGACTTGACCTGACTCCCTCCTGTCACTGCCAGGGGCTCTGCCTCGGCCCCTGCGGCTTCTCACAGCCATGCCAGTTCCTTCCTGATAAAGCTGTGATTTCCCAATTGGATGCTGAGGTCCCTGCCCTGGCTACGCTGCTGCCCAGCTCAAAAGCACCCCCAACTCCTTCCACATTCCCTGGGTGCTGAGACAACTCTGCCTGCTGTTTTCTCTGTGGCAGATACTCCGTGCCCAAGTTCAAAAATCCAGACCCTCAGCATCTCCCCGGAAACCTTCCCGGTCCCTGTCCCCCTACCCAGCTCCTCAACAAAAGTAGACACCCCATGCCCAGACGCAACACAGCCCTCCTGGCACGTCCAGCTCTTTCCACGTAGGATCCCAGGCATGCCTGTGCCTTGCCTACCCCCTCCCCGACCCAGGGGCGGCAAGGGGGTTCTGAGGGCCCAGGAATAACCAAGAGCCTTACACAACACCTTGTCCATGGGGGTCCCACTTCAGGATTTGTCCCTGCCCATGGGCTGGCCCGGGTCCTGGAGTGGCACAGCGCTCTATGTCCCGCCCTGTTCTCAGGCAGCATGCACTCACTCTTCTTGCCATCTGCATCATGATGCATCTTTCGTGCCAGGATGCCTTGCTTGTAGGTGGGCACCATGGTGTCCTGGGTCAGCTGAAGGAAGGGGTTGCCCATCTTGCCAGCTGGGGGAGATGGCTGCACCTTCTCGGGTCTGGCTGAGTGCTCGTCATCCCTGGATGCATCAGAAAATCAAACTGGGTGCTGACTGGACACAGAAGTACTGGGAGGTACCTGTGACCCCAAGACCTCAGCATTGTCTCTCTTGCCAGGGAGCCACATCCCAGGACCTTCTAAAAGGAGTCTCCCCAATTCAAAGCCAATCTGTCCACTCTTGGACATGCTGTTCACCAACCCCCTTGCTACTCCTGCCCCCTTCCCCATCCACTACTTCTGGCTCTGCCCCACTCAAAGCGAGCCTTGTCCAGCCAGGGTTCTCGGTGGGTGACGGTGAGGACAGGCCCAGCACAGGGGCTAGGAGACTGGGAAGAGAGGGGAAGGCGGTTCTCACTCACATGGCCCACTCAAGCTTCTCACTTCGGATAGACCAGTAGAGGGCCTGAAACAGAAGCAGATGAGGGAGAAGGATACTGAGGGCTGGGGGTTGGTGGACAGGGATGGGGAACCTCAACCCACAGTCTGGTATAGGTAGGAGAGATGCATATGTCCTCCCAGTTCCCCCAGTATAGCTGCCCCTCCATCATGCATCCATCCACCTATCCTAAGCCATCCATTCATCCATCATCTAGCCCATCCAGCATTCATCCATCCATCCATGTATCCATCTAAACATTCAACCATCCATCATCCATATATCCATGCATTCATCTGTTGATCTGTTCATCTGTCCATCCATCCATAACCCACCCATTCATCCATCCATCCATTCAAGCATGCATGCAGTGCCTAACACAGTGCCTGGCACACAGTGGTATCCAGTAGGTCCAATAAATGTTCACTGCTCATGCAGTACATGCTGCCGTGAAGCTTGGTTCTCCATCCCCTCTGAGAACCAACACCCCTCACCTGGAAACCCTAATAAAACACCATTGGAGCCCCAGCCTGAGAGATTCTGATGCAGCAGGTCCAATATGGGGACCTAGACATTTGCACAGCTGACAAGCTCAAAGATGTCAGATGCTGCCAGCCAGGAGCCCCATGGTCAGCAGGCAGCCCTGGCCTAGTAGGGGTGTTTCTGGCAGGGCAAGGCCTCAGCTCCGTATCCCCACCACCACCACCACTTTCTTGGAGTCCCAAGCCCAGCAGGTACCTTCAGCAGCTCCTTTGGGAAGTTGCCACCATCTCGCAGGCCATGCAAGTTGGTTACGAATTCCTGGCAGCTCATGCTCTTGCCGATGTTCTGTGTGGCCAGGGAGAGAAGTGGGACAGCTGATTGAACAGCCCCAGCTGGCTGCTCCATTTCACCCGGGCTCTAGTCTTCTCTCCCCCGCACCCCCAAGTCACAGCCCCCGGCCCAGCTCCCACCTGGGATCCCACGGGCTCTGCCCCTTCCTCACCTGTCCATGCAGGTCCGTGTTCAGGAGCATGATTGCACAGGTCAAGGTGTGTACGGAATCTGCCCGAGAGAGACAAGAGCTCAGACAGCACTGAGGTCCAGACTCCCCGGGACAAGCAGGTGAGTCCCTGCAGTTTCTCCATGAACCCCGACCACGCTCCCAACAGCCACTGCCCAGTGAACTCCTGAATGGGCACAGGACAGTCCCATGCCTTCCCACTCGCAGGTCCTCCCCGAACCTCCCTGGCTCTGCTCCCTAGGGCTGACCCCTCTCTACCTGCTGAGGGGAAGAGGCCGGGATTGCAGTAATGGAAGCGTTTGGAGAACTGGTAGAGGACTCGCTCCCGCTCCTGGGTCTCCCCACTCAGCACCAGGGCCTGGAGGAAACCCCTGCCAGGAGGGTGAGGGTCAAAGGGTGGGCCTGGCTGGCAGACCCCTGGAAGACCCCAGCCTCTTCCCTTCCTCCCTCTCAGCCAGTTAGATTCAAGCCTTGGGGGTTGTCCCTGCCCCACAGCCATCCCTGCCCAAGAGGGTCTGAGGGTTTTACCGAAGGGCACGGTCCAGGCTCTGGCCTCCAAACTGGAAGAAGTTCAAGTACGCCTCAGCCACGGCCCTGCTGAAGTCATTGCTGGCAGGAGAGATGGGGATGAGGCTGATGCCCTGAGGTTGTGCTAGAGTCCCCAGGGCAGGAACACATCAAGGGATCGATGTATGGGGTGGGAACCACTTAGGCAGAAAGGGGCAGAAAGGGGCAGAAAGGGGCAGAAAGCGGCAGGGGAAGAGGGGTCTGGTCTGTCCCTGGCAACCCCATCACTGCTGAATGGGAAGGACCGGGGGAGTCTGGGTGGGTAAGGCAGATGGGCATAGGGATCCAGGCTGCAGAGAGGCAGAGGCAGGGCAGGCATTGGGATGGGAGCGGGCCCAGTGCAAGGTGGCAATGGCGCTGGAGTAAGGATGGGACACAGGACAAGGGAAGGGAGAGGCGGACAGGAGAGGCTACCCACCGGCAGCTCCTCTCTGTCCTGCCTTAGCCTGCAGCCAGGCCCAGGCTCAAAGCCCCTTACTTCTTCTGCAGGTACGCAGCCACTTCCGACTTCCGGAAGCCCTCCAGGTGGAAGAGACGGGAGGCCAAGTTGGAGGCCACCTTGTCGGTCGTGACACCATTGGCCAGTTTGTCTCCAGCCAGCGGCCCCCGGCCTTCCTCTGGGGACTGTGCTTGGGACATGGGGCTCTCTGTAGGCCTGCAAGAGTCATTGGTAGCCCATGAAGGGTACGCTAGCAAGGGTTCTGTGTCAAGTATCCTGGCAGCCTCGGCTGGAAGGGTAGGGGGTGTGGTGGAGGCCTGCAGAGCTCAGGGTCACACCTGGAGCTCCGGAGCCTTTGAATGATGGCCTGGCCATCCCTGGTGCTTCCCTGGGGGTTCTGACTCTAAGGTTCACCAAGGTTCCTCCAGGCAGCCTCCACCTGACTACTGGCTCCCCTTGCAACATCACATCCAGGTGTGGTGTGTCTGTTACCCATGATGAATATCTGATGTCCAAGCCAGCACATCTGGGGAGAATTGTACGGGGAAGCAAAAGTCACGGTAACAAAGCAACAGGTCCAGCAGCTAAGATGCCATTTGGGGTGCCTGCATTGCATGTTGGAACACCTGGGTTGGAGTCCCAGCTCCTTTGCTCCAGCTTTGCGCTCATGTACTTGAGTCCCTGCCGCCCCCGTGGGAGACCCAGACTGAGACCCCGGCTCCGAGCTTCAGCCTGCTGCAGCCCTGGTTTCTGGGGGCCCTTGGGGAGTGAACCAGCAGATGGGAGGGGGGAAACCTCTGTCTCCTCTTTTCAAATAAAATAAATAAAATGTGAAGAGAAGTACTTAGATCACCAACAGGTGAAGAAGTCCTGAACTACATTTTAGAGAATGACAGTTAAGACTGCCCCATCCTGTGTCGAGGGCCTGGGGACAACGCGCACCTGCAGCTCTCAGTTCCAGCTTCATGTTAATGCAGAGCTTCGGAGAGGCTGCATTGCTGGGGGTCCCTGCTGCCCACGCAGGAGGCCTGGACCAAGTTCCCAGGTCGCAGCTTTGGCTTCAGCCCAGCCCCAGTCACTGAAGGGTTTTAGGTGGCAAACCAGTGAATAAGAATTCTCTGTCCTTCTTTATCTCCCTGTCTCTTACCTCTCAAATAGGTACATAAATAAAGTGATTCAACATATAACTAAGTCACTCATATTTAGGTAAGGAAACACTTTGGCAGGAAAAAAAAAATCACCATGCAGACACAAATTCACATGGCATTGTATATTTTAAATGTCATTTGCATGGGATACTAATTATCTCTCTGTATGTAACTATACGAACAGGAAGATATCAGGGTCATGATGTATTTAAATGACCTTTTTTAATCTCACTGAAAGTCAGGCTTGAAGGTAAGCAGTCTCATCAGGGCCAGCAAGCTCACGCTGGGAAAATTAAACCTCTCCCACTGTGTTCAATATGAGATTCGGAAAACTCACTTCCCTCTGATGCAGTGTCACACCTGCGGAGTTGGGCAGGTGAGCAAAAGTCATCGCACGAGGACAGCAGTCTCCAGGAGACAGACACACTCAGGCCTCCATCAACGCTTTCTCCTCTTGAGGCTACACTAAGTCCACAGTTTGGGAGAAACCTGAGGCAAACTAACTGAAGTTGCAAACTCAACAAATTTTTTTTTTTTAATGTACGGTTCTCACTTTAGCTGAGTTTACTTACTTAGGTTCTGGGTTGGATGAACTAACTTTTCATAAAATGAACCCTCCTTTTGTGGGCCCTGGGGCTCCTCTGAGCCATAAAGAAGATGCTGTTTTGGTTTCTTGGTCCTGAGTTGTTGTCTCTGTCAAGCAAGGATTAAGATGGGAGTGGGGTCATCCCATCACCCCTCCAGCTATTGTTCCTTTAGATCCATGACCTAAGCTATTGCCTGCTTCTAGAAGTCTCCTTGCTATGACCTCTGCTCAGCTAACCAGACAACCAAACTCGTTCTCATGTCAGAAATCACAGGAGCTAACAGGTGCAGGTACACCAGTTGGCCTGCTCCCACTTGCGGTTAAAACCCGAGATTACATAATCCTGTATGGAGCCCACGATCCAGTCCCTCAGAACCAACAAACCTCCCCTTGGTGAGATCTGTGCCAGGTTCTCTGGCGGATTATTCCAGGCAAACAGAGCAGGCTGTAATCACCATATCATCAGCTCTGCTCCTGCCCGCTGTCAGCCTGCCTTGCTCAACAGCCCCGTCTTGGGCACACAGCCCTTGTCAAATTCCCTGGGATGTGGCTGCGGACAGTCCTCCCTGTCTATTCTTGGGTTCCTGTGCCTTTAAACCTTCAGGTCATGGGACCCAAGTTTGATAAATAGCAGTATGTTAAGCCCTGATTGGTGTATCTCAGCTCCAACCCCACCAGGGAGAATTCTGGTCAGTAGCAATCAGAGAACCAGGGAGAGGAGACTCACCTTTCAACAGAGGTCAGGTGCTGGCTGGGTGGGGCGCCACCTCCAGCCTCTGCAGTCCTAACTGTGCCTTCACTCTTCACTTTCTCCTCTGGGTCCCGGACCTCCCCTGGCTCCACTCTCTCAGGAAGGCCTGGCTCTGCCGGCTTCGTGGTGTCCACGAGCAAAGCATGTGTGGTATCTGGCGTACACTTGGGCACAGGATCTGAGCTGCAGCGCTGGCGCTGTGGGCTGCCCTCTGGGGAAGACGTGATGCCAGGCCTGGGAGCGGGGCTTCTGCTGCTCTCAGACCCACAGCTGCTGGGCTGTGGCGAAGAGGCTCGGCTCCCCGAGGCGCTGGGGGACGTGGGGCAGGGAGCAGCCGGCTGTGGGCTTCCAACTTCCATGTCACCTGCCAAACAGCGGGCAGTGAGGAAGGCACAGGGGCAGGAGGAGGGCCTGGGCAGCCACCCTCAGAGGCTACCTCCCTGGGGCTCCTCCCCTGGAGCTGGGCAAGCACACCCTGTCCCCTGATCGCAGCAGTGACCGCTCCCACGCAGAGCCAGCGGCTCCCAGAGTTGCAGCCTGAGGCCTCGGGACTTCTGCAGAGACCCATCAGACCCAGACAGATGTGAGAACCACTGGGCCTTTGGCATGCTGCTATGTTGATTCTGCACACCACAGAAACAACAGCAGGAACCCACCCCAAATCTCTGGCTCCGAGATGATACAATGAGCTCCCCAGTGACACCTTCACATTCAAGAATGAGCTCTGGTCCCATTCGAAATTCCAAAACCTCCCACAACCCTATTTGCCCCATGCCCATGTTGAATTTCACCTGGTTCCTGAAAAATTGGCACCTGGGGCTGGGAGGGACTCTCTTCCGTCTGCCAGCTCTCAGGCCTGGGTGGGTCCTATTGAGAGAGGTGTGATAGTTTCTGTGAGTTCTGGAGATACTAAGCAGTTCCTGGGGGGTGAGGGGAGACTTCTGGGAGAACACCCCCTCAACGCAGTACGTGGACTCCAGCCTGAGCCTTGCGTTCAGAAGAACAATGCCACAGAGGACCTCCCACCCAAGCATGCTGGGTCTGAGCCCTGGGAATCAGGGCTTTCCCAGGTGGATAAGGTGGAGTGGAGAGAAGCGAAGTGACTTGCCCAAGGTTGCACAGGATGTGAGGCAGGGCTGAAGTCGGATGCGAAGCTTGCTGGCTCCCAAGACAATCCTTCGTCCACACTGGGTGCTGCTGGGAAGTCAGGGCCCAGTTGGTCCCTGAGAGAAGTCTGAGACAGAGACAGAGAGAGGAGGGGCGATTTGGCCAGAGGCAACCTGCTCCCAGCCCTTTCCCACACCCTCCCCTCACAATTTGCCTGCACCACCCTGGCCCATGGGGAGCAGCTTAAGGAGTGTCTTAGGGAGGACTGAGGACCCTTGGCCCTGGGCTAGGTCGCCTCTGCCACCACAGAATGCAGCCAATTCCAATGATTCACCTGAGCACCCTGGGGCACCGGGGCAGGGTCCTGGGAGAATACACCTGCCCAGGACAGAGCCCTAAGCACCCGACCTGGGGTCCCCCTTTAGGATGACAGCTCCCCGGGCGTGCTGGTGTCCAGTAGAGATTACAAAGTTACCTCTTGTGCTGCCATCTTGAACCTTATCTCCCCAGGCAGCCTTCTCTGGGAAAACTGTCCCACTTTCTCCTGGAATGCCTTCTCCCCTGCTGCTCTCAGGGAGCCCCGCTGTTGTCCCAGGGATGCTGTCTGGGGACTCTGGCCAGGGGCAGGACCACCAGGGAATGAGGCAGAATTTAACAAAGTCTGCCCGGGCCCAGCACAATAATGTAGCGGTTAAAATCCTCGCCTTGAACGCATCAGGATCCCACGTGGGTACCGGTTCTAATCCTGGCAGCCCTGCTTCCCATCCAGCTCCCTGCCTGTGGCCTGGGAAAGCAGTCAAGGATAGTCCAAAGTTTTGGGACCCTGCACCCGTGTGGGAGACCTGGAAGTGGCTTTGGATTGGCTGAACTCCAGCCATTGCGGCTGCTTGGGGGGTGAACCATCGGATGGAAGATCTTCCACTTTGTCTTTCCTCCTCTCTGTATATCTGCATTTCCAATAAAAATAAATAAAGCTTAAAAAAAAAGTCTGCCCATCTTTCCAGGGAGCAGATGATGGGACTGCCAAACAGACCTCTCTTTGCAAGGGTCACAGGTCGCTCCTGTTGGCTGGCAATGCCCTGCTGCCAAAGGAGGGGGGGAACGAGTGTGGGGGGGAGCGGGGGCACAGCCTGGGTGCCCTGCAGCTGGATGAGCCACTTATTCTCCGAAAGGATCCTGTGGAGCTTGCGGCGGGTGGGGGTGGGGGGGACTTAGGGCTTTAATTGTCAGTGAGGTTGGCAGACATCAGCACCTCTGTATGATTTCCTGTTATACTGAAGGTGACCCTAGGTCTGATTTTCTGCTCTGTTACCCAACAGTTACGAGGACGCCCCCATCATCAGAAAAGCATGTTTGAGGTCTGGGAGCCCCTGAGGTGCCCGGGTTGGGTGGAGGGTGGGGTTGGGTGCTGGTTCCCAGAGTGTGGCTTACCTGATCTTCCTCCCAGCCAGAAGGCACTGCAGGGGTGTCTCCCTGGGCGGAGGCCTCCAAGGAGTAACAGGTGTGCAGCTTGTAGGTGGGCACAGGGAATGGAGGCGTGCAGTGCCCACTGCGATCAGTGGGCTCATCTTCCAAGTCCAGCTCACTCCCCAGCTCCCAAGCTGCTGTCCCTCCTGCAGGGGGCAGCCCCAGGGCTCCCAGGGCTCCCAGGGCTCCCAGGGCTCCCAGGGCTTCCAGGGTCCCCAGGCCCTTGGGCTCAGCGTTTTCATCCACAGCGGCTGTGGCATCAATGGCTGGGAACTCCCAGGAGAAGCCCTCTCTGGAAGCACCGGCCTCTGAGTCAGGGCTCTCCAGGAACAGGGGGTTGTCAAAAAACAAGCTCTCCTCTTCCTCACCCCACTCAGGGGAGGCATCTGGGGTTCCTGCCTTCGGCCATGCCTGCTTCTCCTCCTCCTCTGGTCCGCTGCTGTCTTCTCCCGAGTCCTCCTGGATGGCAGGACTGGGGTGCAAGTCCGTGGTCCCTGGGAACTCTGCAGGGGTTGTAGGCAGGCAGCACTTCAGTTCAGCCCTGAGCCCTTCGGTCTTCTCCAACTCCTCCTCCAGGTCCAGGACGCACATCTGGGCCTGCAGGATGCCTGCCCAGAACACCACTTGTGTGGACGAGCTCTGGTTGTGCTGAGGGCTTCCTAGAGGATGGTCACTGTTCCCAGGCAGTCCCGGGGATGCTGCAGCCATTGGCCTGGGCTCATCCTGGGAGGAGCAGCTTCCCAGGTGGGTGGGCCCCATGTCCTCGGAGCTGCAGGGAAGTGCATGGTGCCTGGTGGCTTCAGGAAGGTCCAAAGCCGGGGTGGTGTGGTTCTCGGAAGGTTTGGGAGGATCCAGAGAGCATTCTCCTGAGTGGGGCTGCGGGTCCTCACCCAAACAAAAGTCGAGCAATTCCACAGTTTGAGGGGCGTCTGGGACTCGGTCATCACCCATGGTCCAGAGAGTGAGGATGCTTGGGAACCCCTTGTAGGGTCAGCTGTCACAATCCCATCGCACAAACTAGGGCAACTACAGGGGGTAGGGACCAGCAATCCACATCTACCCTGGAAATTGCCAAAGCAGATAGATGCAGGTTAGGAAAGGGCACTCATGGCTCTTGACTGGAGTGACGGTGGTGCTACAGAGTCCACGGCTAAGACGCCCCAGGACCTCAGTTTCAACAATGTACCTTCTCTCCACCCCGCCCCACAACACCCCTTTTGTTGGCTACAGGTGTCTCCGGGAGCTTAACTAAAAAGAACAAGCAGGTCAAACCAAAAATCAGACTAGTGGCCTCAAGAGATTCTCTTACTGGCTTGGGGAAGCAGCCACTAGCTGGGAATGCCAGCACATAAACCGTGGTGAGCCAGACACATTCAAACCAGAGGCCAGGAGAGTGAAGTGGATTTGTGGGAGAAGACAGCATCCTGGTGAGACAGGGCACAGCCTGCCTGCCTTGTATCTACCAACCCAGGTTTCTGGGCTTGGGCCTGCCTCCAGCATGAGTCAGGGTTCTATGCAAGCTGGCATCTTGGTTCAAGTGGGAGCAGAAAGGGACTCTCCACTAAACTCAGCCCCAACCTCGTGGAGGGAGAATATTTCGGCCCCTACTGCCTACCCCTCCACCCCCGGGCAGGCCCCAGTCTGCCCAGGACTACACACCCACATGAGCACTGTGGGTGGGTGCTTATCAGATGCAGGCTAGTCAAATGCACAGCACACCTCTCCCACCAAGCTTGGACTGTGACATGCCTGTCACTCACAATGACCCTGTCTCCCCAGAAATACTGGCTTGTTTTGACCTAATGGATGCTGTGAAACTTGTTTAGCCTGTTTCCTTGTTGATGCCTGCTGTCAGAGGTGCAGGGTTGGGTACACAGTCCTGGGCTGATGTTCAGTTGCAGTGATAAGTCTGTGTACCACTTTGAGTCCTTGCTGCCCTGCTTCCAATCTAGCTCCCTGCCAACACATCCAAGAAGAGACAGGAAGATGGCTCAAGTGCTTGGCCTCTCCATGTGGGAGACCTGGATTGAATTTCTGGCTCTTAGCTTCAGCCTGGTCTAGCCCTACCAGTCACAGGTATGTAGAGAATGAACCTGGCAATGGAAAGTCTCTGTCCTTCCCTCTCCATTGCTCTGCCTTTCAAATAAATCATTGCAACAAGTCCTAAAAGAAAGAGGACACAGGCCAACCCACAGCGTATTGTTTCCATTACTCATCACACCCCCCGGCTGCATCACCTCTTTCCTTATTTTCTCTCTGCCTGGCTCTTTTCACATACTCATGTCTATCTTAAAGAAAGTGTGTGCTTGGAGGCTGTGCTAAGACACCTGAGCCACCAAGATGGCTAATAAACACACATGCACACACTCTCAGCACATATCAGACATGACTCCTGCATGCACACAGATGGTTAGAAAAGCCGTCCTCAACCACTGCTTAGCTAACCTCATGCCCAGCGGGTGAGCAGGACACCTGCTGCATTGCTGACTCACAGTCAATGAAACTGAAGCCAGAGTTCGGCCTAAGGCTCCATAGCTGCTGAGACAGGCCCTGCTCTGCCCTACTCTGTTTTCCAAGAGCACCAGCCTCCCTCGACCACTAAGCTTGGTTCTGAGGCCGGAGTGCAGGGGAGGGTCTAGACCTCTAGGCTGTGGGTGATGGCCTGGCCTGGCATATGGGACCTCAACCAGCAGATGCTACAGAATAGTAGGAAATAAAAATGAATCATAAAGGGACAGCTCCCAGCAGCAGAAGGCTTGGGCTGAATGAGAGCCCGCCCTACCATTTCTAGCTGAATGAACCTATGAGTTGCCTCAGCCCCTGGGGACCACCCCTCCGAGAAGAACCGGGAGATAACCATGGCAATTCTTGTCCAGCCTACCACTGCTAGACACTAACAGGTAACCCCCCAGCGGTCTCAAACCAAGGCCAAGTGGCAACCACCTTTGTCATCCAGAAAATACAGCTCGAGAGAGAAACAAGTTAGGACTAGCATACGGGCAGGTCTTCACACACAGTCATCAAATCTTCATAAAATGCCTCTGGATTTTCACCCTCCCTGTCCCAACTCTACCTTGCTTGCTTTCTGGCAAATAAGAACCTGAATGTTTTAGACCCCCCCCCCCGGAAAGGCCCCCAACCACCCTCGGGGCTCTTGTGTCCTTCATGATAACCTCCCCAAAAGGTCACTTTCCTAAACAGCAGGGTCAGGTATGTGTCCAATCTTCTGTTTGAAGCTCTGATCCAAAGGACTTGATCCGTTGATCCTGCCTTCCAACCTCCTCCTATATCTTTCTCCAACTGTTGCCATCCCACCTTCACACACCTTAGAAGCCACCTGTCCACCCAGCTCCTTCCCTCCCACCCCCAGAGCCCAGGTTGAAAACTTACAAAGGCCACACACTAAGTCAAGACCTGCTCGTCTAACCAGGTACCCATTGTCAGAGCTCAGAAGTCTCTGGGTAACAGGCCTACAAAAAGCCCTGCCAGACCCCTGGGCCTCACCCCTCAGGCCTGACTGTTGCAAAAGGATGGTGGGGAATGGGAAGATGTCTCTGTTCAGCAGACCAGGTGGGGGTGAGGAGAAGTACCTGGTGTACAGGTATCCCACAGGGCAGCCCCAGCTCCAGAGACTGCCTCCTTCCCAGTCGCCAGTTCCTGCCTATCTCTTGCCTGTTAAGCTCAGCTCTCTTGGCATCCAGCTGGCTCCCTCCTAGCCA
This sequence comes from Ochotona princeps, assembly GCF_030435755.1. Taxonomy (NCBI): domain Eukaryota; kingdom Metazoa; phylum Chordata; class Mammalia; order Lagomorpha; family Ochotonidae; genus Ochotona; species Ochotona princeps. The sequence continues at coordinate 14,521,928 of NC_080839.1, read as the reverse complement.
TGAGTTCTTGTCATCCATTCCCACAATCGGCACACATTGTATCTGAGTGTGTGCCAGCCTCTTTTCCCTGTGGGCGTCAGAGCCTTTTTCCAGGATGACATCAACTCACTATCTCATCAGTGAGTCCACTGGATGGGAAAAGTTCATGCACTAATAATACGTGTGGGGGCAGGGCCGGTCGGCAAGGGTGCCCCACGTTATGTCACAGGACAAGGAGTTCCCACACGTCTCTCTTTGCACACAAGCATTTCAGAAGCAACTATGTATTTATGGGCATACAGGGAGGCACATGCTTGTGGACTATGCTTAGACAACAAAGACGCACTGAATTTGCCTTATCAGAAGAAGCCCAGTGTCCCTTGCCAGGTTCAGTGGGAAGCTGCTACAACTTCCCAGAGCACAAGAAAGCAGAGCTCGGGGTCCTGAGAAGCTTTAGAAAGCCTTGAGGGCCTGGGACAGGGAGAGGATAGCAGGCATTGGGAGGCGATGGGTGTTAGGGGCTGGTCACCATCAGATACGTGCTGCAAAATGGCATTTCCACCAGTGACAGACCACCCACAGCTTGGGGACCACACTCTCCAGCTTAGGTATATGGCAGGTGACAGGCTGGACTTAAGTAGCCTCCAGAATGTTCACCCAACAATACGAGGGATGCACTGCTCAAAAGGCAGCTCGTTTTGTTATTAAACAACGCATGACTGTGCTTGGTGAGACACGAGGCGTGTGTGGCCTGGCTGTGGCATAATTCTGTAAACCAGCTCAACTCCACCTGTCTGCGTGCCCTCCCTCACTCTGGGACTTCACAGCACCCATTCCAGGGTTTACACACAGGGTTCCATTGTGCCTGGAATGTGAGTGTTGAGTGGGTAGGTTGTTCTGTGTGCTTCTTATTCACAATTGGATCTCACTGGTCAAATGCTGAATGACATAGAACCCCAATAGCACTGATGAGGCTCTGGGAGTAGGGGTGTTTCCTGTCATCCTTCAGTTCAAGTGAATTAGCAAGTTAGGGACCAGCCTTGAGTGGTGATTCATGTACACCCGGGAGACATCCAGGTTTCTGGAGGTTGGTGGGAGGTAGTCACATTTACCTCACAGGCCGTATGCTATCACAGCACACAGCTTCCTCATGGGGTTGCCAAATTTTGCAAATAGTCATATAAAAGGCTTGAGATCCAAGGCACAGGGCTTATTCTGTGTTTATTGGAAAATCAAGCGTAACTGGACCTTTCCTATAATCCAGCAGCCCAGCCCATGGATGCCCGTGGTGTGCCCATTAGACAGTCTAACAGAGCTCATCTGTTGGGCCAGCCACCCCACACATGGCACAGGTGGTTGTACCCCATTCTTTTTTTTTTAAGACTTATTTTTATTTTTATTGGAAAGTCAGATATACAGAGAGAAGGAGAGAAAGAGAGGAAGATCTTCCATCCGCTGATTCACTTCCCAAATGGCTGCAATGGCCGGAGTTGAGCCAATCTGAAGCCAGGAGTCCAGAGACTTTTCTGGGTCTCCCATACAGGCCACAAGCAGGGAGCTGGATGAGAAGCGGGGCTGCTGGGATTAGAACTGGCGCCCATATAGGATCCCAGCATGTGCAAGGTGAGGCCTTTAACTTCTGGGCTACCTGCTGAGCCCATTGCATCCTCTGCTTACAAAGAAGAAAGTGGGGCTGAGACAGTGGCACATCAAACAATCCTCCATCTATAGCGCTGGCATCCCATATGGGTACCGGTTTGCCTTGGCTGCTCCACTTCTAACCCAGCTCCCTATTTATGGATTGGGAAAGCAATGGAGAATAGCCCAGAGTTCTTGGGCCTTGCACAAGCAAGGGAAACCCAGAGGAAACTCCTGGCTCCTGGCTTTGGTAGTAAGTGCAGAGCGGGGATCTCCAGGGCACCACACTTCTCCCACCCACAGATCAACTGTCACAGGCATTCACAATTTTCTTATGAAACAGAGATACTGTTATCTGCTTGGTTCTGTCCGAGGTGGCACCCTAGGTTTGTCAAAAGAAGGGGAAAGCAGAGGCAACAGATGGGCCAGATGGAGAGAAGATGAACCTGCTTGGCAGTCTGACCAAGGTCTAGACAGACTGGGACCAGTCACCCTGTGAGCCAAACACCTCCTCCTTCAAGGAGGCCCAGTGCTGCGGGGACAGTGCTCCACCACAACAGCCCCAGTGGTCACTTAGGGAACACTGGCATCATGTGTGTGAGCAGGTCCTCTCCTCCCTTATCCTGGCCAGCAGGGCAGCTCCACCAGGCACCTGGCTGAGGACAGTCTTACCCATGAAGGGCCAAGGGTGGATACAGCCTTGGTTTCCTGGAAGTAGGATGGTACCTGGTAGTCACAAGTGGGCCAGGAATGGGGCAGCAAAGCCCAAGTCTAATGAATGCATCTGGAATTGTCCTGCTTTAATCTCTCTGTCTCAACCCCTGGTGTTTAACAACTGCAAACAAACAAGCAAGCTAGCATCCTTTCTAAGGGCTAGGCCCATCCCACGCCCTTTGCTTTCAGCTTCCTGGAGGTGTCCTCCCATGCAGAGGCCGTCGCTTTTCCAGCTCCTCTCTCTCCCCTAGTTTCCAGACTTAGCAAGCTTTGGGTTCTTCCTCTCACATGGAAAAAAAAAAAAAAAAAAAAAAAAAAAGCACCAAGATTCCTGGCCTGGCCGGGACTTTGGGCTGGGATGGTATTGGAGGGGGTGATTGTCCTGGGGCCTGTAGGGATAGATGTGTCACTGAGGACAGCACCCCTGCCTTAACTGGAACAGGAGCAGGGTGAGAGAACAGGCGAGGGCAGCCCCACATCCTGCCCACAAGGAGGAGCGGGAGGCCGCGGCGCATAGAAGACCACAGAGAAAGAGGCTGAGCACCCGCTGGTGAGGCCAGCTGAGGCTCAGGCAGGCAGCTGAGAGGCTGGGGCTGCGGGAGACAGGGCGGTGGGGTGGTCCAGACAAAGGGACCCCCAGGGAGCAACTGCTGCCGCGGGGGAAGGGAAAGGAGTACTGGGAAGCTCAGGCCAGGCGGGCTGGGCCTCTCTCCCAGGAAGCCCAGCATCCCATTTCCTATCCCTGGGACCTGAGCCTTATCTCCTTATCGACTGAGCCCCGCCCACCTGGGGCCATTTCTGCAAGCCCCGACAAGAGGTGTATTTCCTGTCAGCTGACCACAGCCCGCCTCTCTCTCTCTCTCTCTCTCTCTCTCTCTCTCTCTCTCTCTCTCTCTCTCCAGCCTTCCAGCAATCAAGTGACTCCATCCACCGTGTTTAAACGCCTAAATCAAGCAGATGAGGGGAAGGGGAAGGGTTGAGGGCTTGCCTCCAGAGCCGACAATGTAAACTAGTGGGCCCGATACACTTCCCCCAAAGGATTCCCAAGGCCTACCAGGAGGACAGGCCTAAAGGGCAGCTAAGAGGGCAGGGAGAGTCCCTTTGCTAAATCAGAGCCTCCCCTGTCGCTGGAAGCTAGGATCCCCTAGTGGCGGATTCAGGTCCAGCGGCACAGACCCCATCCAAAGCTGCCCAATCGGGCCACGCACCTGGCCCTCCCTCCCCCAGGAGCCCAGCAGAGGCGTCCCCGGCAGGCAGGGTCCGCTGAGGCTCTGAGGGTGAGGAAGGGGGTGTTCATGGAAGGAAATCAAACCCAGGCCAGGCGGGCAGAGGACAGCCTGGCGGAAGGAAGGAAGGGGAAGAAGGCCAGTGCCCAAGCGAGGCCAGGCCCACGCATGGGCATGCGCGGTAGGCGCACAGGGCACGCCTAGAGACCCGGCCTCCATCCTGCCCACTAGTTTGTGGCCGTTCCCGACTCTCCTTGTCATCTGCTCGTCCCAGGTCCCTCCAAGCCCCACTCCATCCCAGGTCCACCGCACTCACCTCCAAAGGAGGCCCCAAAAGGGATGAGTTGGCCCCGAGGTTCCACCTCTGAGCACTTCCTGCTGCACTCTCTGTCTGCCCCGAAAATGTGGCGGCTGGAGCTTCCTACTTCCGCTCGCCCCAACCACGGTGACACACACCCCTTCTGCTACCCGCTGCCGCCTCCCCAGTACCTCACACTTCCTGCCCACAAGATGAGGGCCACTGCGCCTGGGTCCCCGGCCCCGAGCTGGAGCCTCAACCCTGTGAGTGCAGCCCAGAGAGAACCTGCCCGTTCAGCAAAGGGGCCAGCCAGGGAGACGGAAGGGGGAAGGTGGCAGCCTGGAGTGTGAGCAGGACCCTGCAGCCCACTCCCTGTCTGCTGTGGGCCATCTGGGGGTGACAGCATGCCCCCACGGCATCTCATCAGCCTTCTGGTCCACCCCAGGAAACCTGGACACAAGATCCAAGACTGGAAATAGGCTCAGAGAGCCCAAGCCACTGCCTCTGGGTGGCCCAGCAGCGAGATCCCAGAGCCAGGGTGAGAACACAGAGGCTCTCCCTCCAAGCATGGGTCATGGTATATAGGAGGACCTTGCCCAGACTGTTCTCACTGCTGGCTTCTCCCCCTACACCACCTACTTCTCCAGTCTGAGCTCCTACCAGCCACTTGGTTGAGACCCAGGGGGACCCCAACCCCAACTGTGTCCTCCTCCTCCACCTGCATGCCTATGACAGTCATGCCTTCAGAGCAGTCCAGCCCAGCCAGTCATAGTCCCTCTGCAGCCCGAAGAGGAGTCGGGGAGCCCCACACCCCTTTTTTCAGCCACACTATGGGCACCCGGCTTTCTGCACTTTTTAGGGCTCCAGGACTGGCGTGGCTGCCTTCTCTGTTTAGCATTAACTACCTGACTGCCCTAGACTGAGGGTGGAGGCTGCACTGACACTATCGGTCACTTGCCCTCTTGCAGGTGTGACTCTGGGCTGGGCTGCAGGGAGACATGGAGGCGGGTCCCAGCAGGGGTCGAAGGCCAGAAGCCACATGTGGACAAGGCTAACTCCTGACTCACACCCGGATGCCACTGGTAGAGACACAGTTTGGAAGGGAAGAGACTAAGACACACTTCGGGACACACATAAGTTATCACTTTGCATTCTAATCTATCAGATGGAGCAGGTGGATTTTTTTTTTTTTTTAAGATTTTTATTTTATTACAAAGTCAGATATACAGAGAAAGGAGGAGAGACAGAGAGGAAGATCTTCTGTCCGATGATTCATTCCCCAAGTGAGCCGCAACGGCCGGTGCTGCGCCAATCCGAAGCCAGGAGCCAGGAACCTCCTCCGGGTCTCCCATGTGGGTGCAGGGTCCCAAAGCTTTGGGCCATCCTCAACTGCTTTCCCAGGCCACAAGCAGGGAGCTGGATGGGAAGTGGAGCTGCCGGGATTAGAACCGGCACCCATATGGGATCCCGGCGCGTTCAAGGCGAGGACTTTAGCCTCTAAGCCACACCACCGGGCCCAGGTGGATTTGTTTTGAGGCAGACTTTTCTCTAAGTCCCTCAAACTCAGGGTGGCCCCTTCTCTCCTGCAAGCTGAGTCCACCTCCCACTCCACCTCCATGGGCATTCACAGCTGTTCCCAGCTGAGTAAGCTAGAAACTGGAAGTCACTGAACCCTATATGACAACCCTGCCCTGGTCTCTTGGGAGCCTCAGGAGTGTGGCCAGGACAGGCTAGCCCAGGACAGGCTCCTCTCCACGTGGGGCCTGGGCCAGAAGTTGCTGATCTGTCTCAAAACATGGGACCCTTGCTCTCAGGATGCCTCCCACCTGCAGACTCAGAGAAGGAAGAAGTATGCTCATTCACCAGCCTCGGGGTAGCATCAATTCACTGATGATGAAGACTGGGGTTCAGGCAGTGATGACAAGTGAGAGAGCAGCAGTGGGGAGGCCTCTGCCGGGGGGGCACATTGTCAGCACAGACTCAAGACAGGCCGCCACACATTCAGGGAACAGAAATCAGACAGCACGATGGGGTGCCAGTCCAGGGAGGGTGTGGAGGAAGGGATAGGAGGGAAAGAGCCAGCTTCCACGGATCCACAGTGTAGCTTTAAGTGGGGAAGAGCAGGTCGAGGAGCTTTGACGCACTAACATTGAAGATCACCTGACTATAGTATTGGGAACAGACAGCAGAAGCAAGCTAAGAGGAAGGAGACTGGCATAGTACTGCTTGCAACACCAGCATCGATGCAAGTCTAGCTGCTTCCTACTGATTCAGCTCCCTGCTAATGCACCTGGGAAGGCAGTCGAAGATGGCCCAAGTCCCCGGACTTCTGCCACCCACAAGAGACCCAGGTGGAGCTCCTGACTCCTGGCTTTGGCGTGGCTCAACTTTTGCCATTGCAGCCAATTAGGGAGTGAACCAGTGAGTGATCCAGTGAGTGCCTGGATCTCTCTCTCTCTCTCTGTCTCTCTCTCTCTGTGTGTGTGTGTCTCTTTCTCTCTCCTTCTTTCTAACTCTGCCTTTTAATACACTTAAAAGGGGGTGGTTCTAACCAGATCCTGGTTAGAACAGGCTGGCTGCCAAGAAAGACCTCCGCTGAAAGAAGAAAGAAGTGAGATGAGGCTGAGGGGAGGAGAAGAGCTTTAAATACCAGCCTTGAGCTATCAGTGTGAGACTCAAGCAATCAACTGAAGAACAGGTTGTGGACTGCATGCGCATAGTGACCAACAGAGGTGGGGGTCAGCACGGGCCACGGTGGGCAGCCACGGAGCATGGGAGAGAAAAGTCTGCCAAAAGGTTTAAGGTAAGAGATGTCAGGGTAGTTTGTGGTCAGAAAGGACAAGAGAGGAGGATGTGGTAGACTTGGCGGAACACTTTCAGAAAGTTGTGAAAGATAAGACAAAAACGGGGCTGACCCCTGATAGTGGTGACACGGAGGTCCCAGACAAGCGAGGGCCTGATGGAGGCAGAAGTCAGGTGACCATGAGTAATGACACTCCTCCCTGCCTCCAGCAGCTGGGATGGTGCTGGGCAGGGGAGGCACCAGAGGTGCCTTCACCTCAGTCTGCAATGTCATTGTAGCCACACAATGCTCACAGTCAAGGATGGGTCTCTGCATTTCAGGGCTAACCGGGTCACAGAGCTCCTGAGGGCTGCAGGACCACTGAATAAATGAATACAGAGTGGAGGCTGCTCATTCGCTCTTGGGCACTGGGTAAGGCTGGGGTGTGCTTCCTGCTTATCCATCCCCAAGATTACAGAAGAACCCAGAGCCCTGAGTGGCCAGCTCCACCCCCTCTCCTATCACTTCTATTGTCCAACATGGCAATAAGCAAAGCTTGGTGTGGAAGACAGCTTGATACAGGCAAGGAAGACAGACACCCTGAGCCTCTCCGCTGGCCAGCAATGAGTTTGGATCTGAGTGTATTCTTCTGCACTCCAGGGGGCTCCCTCCCCCAGGCTCAGAGGACGCCCAGCCTCCTCCCCTGACTGGAGGAAGGCGGCACCAGGCCCTCCTGATTTCCTCAGGGTAAGCTGCTTCCTGTTTGCCCCAGAGGAAGCTGCTCATTGCAGGTGGCTCAGTGTACTTTCACACACCAAGCACAGGCAGAGGTCAGGACTACAGTGAGCCGTGAACTTCCCAGACTTCTTTATACACATGATTCCCAGTCCTAGAGGTCTGGGGTGCAGGTGGAGTGGGGTTATCCCCTTGAGAGTCTTAGAGAGGCATGGAGAAGGCTCTTGAAGGCAAAAACGAGGGGAAGGGAAGACACATCACCACCACGACCAAGTCCATCAGCAACTCCCAACACAAGTGTGCACCCCTGGGCTGCCCCTCTGCCTCCTGGAGATGGACAGGTGGTGATTCCACAAGCCCCAAGGCTGCTTCTACCTGTTTATTTGATTGCCCAGTTCTGTGGCAGGTGCAGGAATCTGTGACCAGCCCGAATGGACCATGTATGTGCATGGTCAGATGTCCAGGAATGGGACACCAAGGTCCCAGTACCCTCTTATGCACCCCAGCATGAAAGTTCACCTCAAGGGCCAGTGTGATGGCTCAACTGGCTAATCCTCTTACTGCATGCACCAGGACTGCATATGGGCGCCAGTTCCTATCCCAGCTGCTCCACATCCCACCAAGCTCCCTGCTTGTGGCCTGGGAAAGCAGTCAAGGATGACCCCAAAGCTTTGGGACCCTGCACCTGTGTGGAAGACCCAGAAGAAGCTCCTGGCTTTAGGTCGGCTCAACTCTGGTTGTTGTGACCACTTGGGAAGTGAACCAGTGGATGGAAGATCTTTCTGTCTCTCCTTCTTTCTGTAAATCTGCCTTTCCAATAAAAGGTAAGTCAATCTTAAAAAAAAAAAAAAAAAGAAAGAAAATTCATCCAGACTTAACCAGGGCTGCCCACTTTGACCCTCTTAGAATACTGAGTTTTCCAAGAGAACACCTGCCTTGGTGTCCTGGATCCGGATCCACCCCTTTCTTCGATGAGCAGTGAATGGACCTAGTCATGCACCCTGTCTGCTGTTCCCCTTGTCAGCAGAAGGCACCCGCCACACATTTGCTGCATCACACATGCACGCCACTTATCATGAAGGCATAAATGGTCACCACCTCCACACCACAACAGCATCTAGATAAACAGCAAGGCAGGCGTGTGGCCATACGGTGACCACAGGCAGCCTGCAGCTACCATTGAAGATTCATGAAGGGGATTCTTGAAGATTCATGAAGGGGAAGAATGCTCAGAGCACATTGTTAAATGAAGAAATTTTACATCTCATTAAAAAAAAAAAGCTTGTGTTTTAAGAACCCAGCATTGTGGCACAGTGGGTTAAGCCAAGGCCTGTGATGCCAGCATCCCATATGGGCACTGTTTTGCATCCCACTATTCTGCTTCTGAGCCAACTTTCTAAGGCACCTGGCAATAGCAGCAGCGATGGCCCAAGGGCTTGGGCACCTGACATCCGTATGGGAAACTCGGATGGAAGTCTGGGTCCCTGGCTTTGGCTGGGCCCTGACCTGCCATCCCACCCATTTGGGAGTGAAAAGTGGATGGACGATCTCTAATTCTACCTTTTAAGAAAAAATAACTTTGGGTGGGCCAGAGCTACGGCTCAACTGGCCAGTCCTCCACCCGCAAACACCTACATCCCATATAGGTACTGGTTCTAGTCCCAGCTGCTCCACTTCTGATTCAGCTCCCTGCTTACAGCCCTGGAAAGCAGTGGAAGATGACCCAAGTCCTTGAGTCCCTGCACTCATGTGGGAGGCCTACAAAAAGTTCCTGGCTTCTGACTTTGGGCAGTGAACCAGCAGATGGCAGATCTCTCTCTGTCTCTCCTTCTCTTTATAACCTTGCCTTTCCAATAAAAATAAATAGATCTTAAAAAAAAAAAAACTGAAAACATCATCTTGTTTGTGTATTTAGGCAGCAAAACATCAAAATATTGGAAGCTATCTATGCACGTAATGGTAATAAATGTAATTTTAATTTCTTGATGCTAGTTTGGGATATGCCTAATTTTTAACTTTTATCAGGAAATATAACAAGAATATTAGCACATTAAACTCTTTGGGTTAAACAATGATTGAATTCCTGGGCTCACTTCAAAGGCTAGGAGAGCCCTGGACAGCCCCAGGGTCTCCACTGCCAGTGATCATGAACACCTTGACCCTGCACTGTCCTGTTCCCACCTCTCAGGTGGCCACCAATGTGATCTCCAGGATGTAAGTGTGGGGACCCAACCCAGTTGGAGCGGGTCCTAGGGAGACAGGAAAGAAAGTCGACCTCTGTGACTCAAAGCAGTGACTTCTGGGAAACAGAGCAGCCATAAATTCCTTCTGGGAGCATCTACTCCCAGGAGGGAGGGCAAGAGTCAGACACGCCCCAAATCCTTTTTCGGCCCCAGCTTACGTAGGGTCCTTGGGAGACAGAAAAGCCACTCCTGGCTGTCTAAACAAACATCACCACACTCTTTATCTCTTCCATGTTCTCCTTTAAGCTCATCAGTCTGTACTAAAGAAATCTGTTTGTCCTGTCCCTAGGAGCCCTTTCAACCCTGCCTCTCTGCTTCCCTACTGAACTAGGTTTCTAAGCCTTCAACTTCAATGGCTAACAAGTCAGTTAGTGCTTTTGTTGATTCCCCTAAGCATTGGAATGAACCTTTTTCTCGGGTTAATCTATCTTTTGTCAGTTTCCTGTGTGAGTCCCAGACACTAAACAAAAGAAGATGGAGAGGAAAGCTTCCCCACCCCCCACCCCCACTGACCACTCCCAGCCCCGGCCCTGCCCTCCTCTGCAAAGGGTTGAGAGGTAGCATCAGGAACCCCCAAATGTAGAGCCCTATTTGTCAGGTGGGTACCTGGTTAACATAAAGGGCATTTTAAGTAGTTGGGCATTTATCTCAATTGGGTTTTAAGAGAAAAAAAACCAACAGGTGCAGCACAGCTGTAATGTTATTGCTCAGCAACATGCTAAGGTGGAGCATGCCCATTGCTGTGTGTAGTATGTGTACCTACAGTAAATGTTACAATCAATGAGTGGAGAATGCTCAAGTCAGAGGTCATGGCAGGGCTGTGTACATGAGCGGGTGCCGTGCACAGCAGAGCGGACCTTTGGGCATTTCCCTTTGGAGAAGGAACTGAATGTCTTCTTCGCAAGCTCAGGAGAGCCCAGCTGAGCCTGTAATCACTGCACAGGAATCTGGGTGTATGCGATGGCCAGAGGAGGCGGCTCTGTGTCACAAAACAGGGAGCAGGTGTGCTCTTACCAGGCCAAGCAGTAAAACAAGACCCAGGACGTGTCTCGGGCCACCGGAAAAGCCACGTAGTCTTCAGGGGGTGGCAGGAGCTGGCTTTCCCCAGCCTCTCTAACTAATGCTTTCTGCTGCAGCAGGAGCCGGCCTGCGCTCCAGCCACGTTCATTCCCAGGGGACAAGGGGCTCATCCAGGCAGGAAGGGACAGAGAGTAGCCATGCATCGGGTATCCGTGGCTGGCTGAGCCTGGTTGTCCCCTTCTCTCTGCGCATTTGTCCCAGCCAGCCAGGTCTCCCTCACTGCCATATGCCCACCACCCACCAAATCTGCTAAAGGTTCATAAGCTCCTCAGTAGCCCACAGCTGCTCCTGCCCCCAGGACTCCTCCAGCTGGATGTGCATGTGCTACAGGATTGCAGCCACCACCAGCAGCCACACGCCCCTGAAGGCCCTCCCAACCCTGCACCTGGGACTGCCCCTTACCACTTGGCCCAGGGCTCTGCCAATGATGGCATCACACCCCCCACTTCCCAAGGACCCTGGCACTGCCTAGGGTCCGGGGCCCCAGTTGGTTCTCCCTCCCTGCAGACCCTGATGTCCTACCTTTAGGCACAACCCCTCCTCCCTTACCTGCTGCCTGCTAGAGGTCTCAGTTCTGGGCATGGGAGGTCTCTCCTGCCCTGGACAATCTTTGTTAACTGGACCCTCTTTGGACCCTATCCCTAGCATGCTTGTATGTGTGCGAGTACGTGCGTGCACACACAGACACACACAGACACACACACACACACACACACACACATAGAGCCTCTCCCCTGTTGCTTTCCAGATAGTCCAGTCCTGGCACCTGAGACTCCCCGTTTTCACATCTGACCACACAGCACTCCGGCTGGAGACCAGCCTTCTCCAGGAGCTCTTGGTTCATTCACAAGCCAGGTATCCTCTTGTGGTCCTCTGAGTTCACTGCGTTCTCTACGGTCCTTTCCATCCATGTAGTCCTCTTCATTTCCTCAAGTCTCACCCCTCACTTCCCCCACAATCTTTCTAGAACAACCTAGAACACATTGCCTATTACAGTAATTCCACACCTTCAGCAACAGCCCCCAGTCTACATACATTCAACCGATAGATCTTTAGAACAAGACAGCAGTGGACTTCGGAATAAGAAAATGATGATTTACAGCACGATGCAGTGTATTGTGAGTTTTACAAAGCAAGCATACATAAATCAAAACATATCTTCTCCTAAAATGCATCTAGCTCAAGAGCTAACCCTAGCCTGGATGCATCAGATTGGCTGCTGCTTACAAGGGCCGGGTTGGGAGATTCATGAAACGGTCTCTGGGACTAAGGACGAGACAAAAATGATAAGACTCTTTAGAATCCAATAATGGAGGAGAAAGGACCCAATAGCCAACTGAAAACAGGGGCCGAGGACATGAACTGGCCAAAGGAAAGCAGACGGCTTAGGACATATGTACGACTCATTACGCCATTCATTAGCTATAAGTCCCTATGAGAAGTACTGCAAGATTCCTTTAAATTTGTCAAAATGACAAAGCACCTGCTAATGCATAGAGCTGGTGGAGCTGTGGGGACAGCCCTCTAAAATCCACCACTACACACACCTTTGGAAAGCAGGCTGGTGGCACTAGCCAAACCTCAAGCACACACACCTTTTAAACTGCATTTGTGTTTCTTGTGCTCCATGGGTCACAGAAGTAGGAGAGTGCACAGGAAGAGGTGGGCTTACTGCATCACTGCCTATCCCAACAAAGGAAGGGAAAACAATCTATTAACTCAGAGTGGTCTGGCTAGGTACACAGAGTACATGTAGCAAATGTAACTTTTTTTTTTTTTTTTAAAGATTTATTGTTATTGGAAAGCCGGATATACAGAGAGGAGGAGAGACAGAGAGAAAGATCTTCCATCCGATGATTCACTCCCCAAGTGAGCCGCAGCGGGCCGGTGCGCGCCGATCCGATGCCAGGAACCAGGAACCTCTTCCAGGTCTCCCAGGCGGGTGCAGGGTCCCAAAGCTTTGGGCCGTCCTGGACTGCTTTCCCAGTCCACAAGTAGGGAGCTGGATGGGAAGTGGAGCTGCTGGGATTAGAACCGGCGCCCATATGGGATCCCGGGGCTTTCAAGGCGAGGACTTTAGCTGCTAGGCCACGCCGCCGGGCCCGCAAATGTAACTTTAACGCCTCTCTTTCACAACATGAAATCTCACCACCCTACCTATTGAAGCAGAAAGATTAAGTATGTCCAGTTAATAAAAGAAGAAGAAGGGGCCAGTATGGTGGCATAGCAAGCTAATCCTCCTCCTCCTGTAGTGCCAGTAACCCATATCGACACCAGTTGGTGTCCTGGCTGCCTCTGTATAGATCCAGTTCCCTGCTTATGAACTATGAAAGCAGAAGAGGTTGGATCAAGCCTTTGGGGCCCTGCACCTGCATGAGAACCCCAGAAGAAGCTCTGGGCTCCTGGCTTCACGACTGGCTTAGCTCTCACCACTGCAGCTGTTTGGGGAGTGAACTAACAGATGGAAGATCTCTCTGTCTCTCCCTCTCTGCTTTCAAATAAAAATAAAATAAATAAATTTAAAAGAAGATTTCTAAATTTATTTGAAAGGAATAATGATGGGGAGAATGGAAGAGAGAAGTCTTCCATTTGCTGGTTCACTCCCTAATGTCCACAACAGCCAGCGCTGGGCCAGAAGCCTGGAACTCTGTCAGGGTCTCCCATACAGAAGAAACGCACTTGGGCCATCTCCTGCTGCCTTCACAAGTCCATGTAGGGAGGTGGATCACAAGTGGCCTCTAACTAACCTTGTTGCCATGCACTAGATCCCAAAGGACAAACGTTCCTTCAGCAAGCTCAGTGACCCCACACACCCCTCTTGCTGGACCCTTTTGACAGTGCCCTGAGCTCATGCCCAGGGGCCCATCATGTCCATCTTTGGGATTCATGTCAAGGGAACCAAATGAAATGTCAATCAGTAATCATAGTCTGAACACGTCCCCCCAATTTTTTGTGTTGGAGACAGTAACCCTCAGCTATATGTTGGTGGCATCGCAGAGGTGAGACTCTGGGAGGTGCCAGCAGAGGACAGGCCATGACTGGAGTCACTCATTTGCAGATTAGCAGGTTAATGCATTAACAGGTCAATGCAGACTGGCCTTGCTATGTCTCAACATACCATACCCCAACCCCGTGCTAAGATAGGGAAAGATGGCCTCCACCACCTGTCCGCACCAGGTTCTTGCACTTCCCAGCCCCCCAAAGCTGTGAGCTCAAGAAACCCCTATGCTTTACAAATGGCCCAGTCTCAGGTATTTGGTCCCAGCCACAGGAAACAGACCAAGACACCAGCTTCCTCTCCTGGCCAAACCTCATGGCTCTCTATGATGCAGGTGTCCGACATGGACTGGGGAGGGGAAGGGCAGAAGCAGGGTGCGGGGCAAGATGACAGCTGAGGAGCTACAACGTCTGCAGGGCAGTCAGGCCCTGGACAGGAAGCTGGGCACCAGCACTGCACAACAGCCTGGAACTTGAACCAGGGCATGCTAGACAGTCTTCACCTCAGCCTGCGACCAGCATTTGCCACGTGGTCACAACTATTTCACAAAGGGGCCAATTTCATTTGCTGAGTCTATACTACCCCCAAGCTCAGGCAGCAGACAACTTCATCTTGGTAGGTAACATGGTTTAACAGCATGGGTCCAAGGTCAGGTCTCTGCCATGACTATGGCATGGCAATTAAGAACACCGGCTTGAAAACTGCACCACTGGATGGCAAGTTCTGATTCTGTACTTACTTGTCTGTAACCTTGAACCATGTTCTTACTCTAGGACTCACTTTTTTTTTTTTACTGTGGAGTAGCGTAGTAAAAGTGTATACCTTCCAGACTTGCTGCGAGGATTGTTTGTGGTATTATTATCCCAACAAGAGCTTAGCATGTTCAGTAAATGCCAACTGCTAGATGTTCACTTGTTGGCTTTTTATTATAATTTATTTTGAAAGGCTGGGCCAGGAGTGAGAAACTCAGCTCAGGTCCCCCCATGTGGGACTTAGCATTTGAGTCATTACCTGCTGGATTCCCAGGGTACATGCTAAGGGGAAGCTGGAATCTAAAGCAGTCAGGACTTGAAGCCAAGCACTCTAACGTGGGATGCAGGTGTCCCAGGCGGTGGCTTAACTGCTGCGCCAAACACCCGCCCCAGCATTTTTAAGACACCTGCTATGAGATCATCTAACTCTTCTAAGGATGAAAGAGTAGAGTACTGGGGTTTTCCCAGAAGATACCACTTTCTCTCCCCATTTCCAGTTCTCTGGGTCTTCACTGATAGGAAAACTTTGAGTCAGGCCTGCCTTGCACTTCAGCTTTCTTTCAGTGGGCTTGGGGCACTCTGAGAGGTAGAAAGCAAGAAGCTAAAAGACAAGTACCACATTGTTTGGCTCCCATAAGAAATTAAAAAATGGGGGTTCTTGGGCCCGGCGGCGTGGCCTAGTGGCTAAAGTCCTCGCTTTGAAAGCCCCGGGATCCCATATGGGTGCCGGTTCTAATCCCGGCAGCTCCACTTCCCATCCAGCTCCCTGCTTGTGGCCTGGGAAAGCAGTCCAGGACAGCCCAATGCATTGGGACACTGCACCCACTTGGGAGACCCGGAAGAGGTTCCAGGTTCCCGGCTTCGGATCGGCACGCATCGGCCTGTTGCGGCTCACTTGGGGAATGAATCATCGGATGGAAGATCTTCCTCTCTGTCTCTCCTCCTCTCTGTATATCTGGCTGTAATAAAAAAAATGAATAAATCTTTCCCAAAAAATGGGGGTTCTTACAAAGTTGGGGATCCCAGAGGCTGCTGAGGTAAGAGTGTTGATAGAGAAAGGTTAGTGAATAGCTATCAAGTTAGAATTTAAAGGGACAAGTTCTACTGCACAGTAAGGTAACTATAGATTACAGTGGCATATTTTTGTCTTTAAAAAGCCAGAAGAAAGAATTCGAAATGCTTTTGCCAAAAAGAAACGATCAGCTTAGGAGGAGGCAGACACCATTTAGCCTAATTTGGTCATAACACTACATATCCATGCACCAAAACATAACACGGCACCCCTTAAGTATGCATTATTTTTGTATTGGTTTAAAGCTTTTTAAGAAATACAGTTTTTAAAGAAAAGCACCCATCCAACACACACTGGTGACCCCATCCACTGCTTACAGCATCCTGTTCAAGATAAGAGCGGACACCCCAAACAGCACCCTGGACTGCCAGGGCCTGAACGTGTGATGGCTTCCCTCCAGGGTCAGGCTTCTCGCCACCCCAGCTGTGCTCTGCCCACTTTTGCTTCTTCAGCATTAAGCACTTGCTGCAAAAAGCCAACCCCTCCGCTGACATGCTCATTTCCCCCGCGATCCTACAATCTGCAGGTAAGTGCCAGTTCTCTGATTATGCAGGGTTTGCAGCCAGCACCCAGGAAATACCTGCCGAGTGAACGGACCACTCTTCCTCATACCCTCCTCCACCAAAAGGAAATAAAAGAATGAATCATTCACTCAGTGCTCCCTGCTGTCTAAATTTGACTTGGGTGAGCTTCACATCCAGTTACAGATTCATGACATCCAATCAGTTCTGGGACCAGGGAGTGGTTGGGCTAATGGGGTTCAAAGGCAGGTGGAGGCTCTGCTTGCTCAGGCTTACTGCTGCTACAAACACATACACACACACACACACACACGGGCCCACCGACTAGGGTAGCACGCAGCCTGTGGCAGGCTGGAGAATCCCACCCAAGGCAGGGGTTCAGTCCCTGATTCCATCAACCTACAAAACCTGAGCTAGGACCCCTGGAGGTGATGTCAGTGGAATCTCTCCAATATTCTAGACATCAGCAGGCACCAGCGGCCAGGAGGGTGGGAGAACAGGTGGGCTTCCCTCCATGCCATTGCATTGCTGGGAGTCCCCAGAGCGGCCACCAGGAGCCACTGAGGCACGGGGGCAGCTGCAGATCAGGAGCGAAGAGGCCCTAGGTGTCGCCCAGTTTTAACACTGCAGAGCTATTTTGTAAGCACTTCCACTTCTCCAACAGGACCAGGAGCCCAGATCCTGCAGTCCAGAGGGAGGAGACAACGGGCCTACCGCGTGCGCCCGCCCGGGATAACCTTCCCTGGAAGGTGCAGCATGGCGTTCCCCTGCCGTCCCCCGCCCCTCGAGGAGGCTGCATTCTTGGGGGAAAAGGGGTGGTCTCCCGATTGCTTTCCGAAACCGTGTCCTGCACCTCCCGCGGCTGCAGGCCCATTGCCTCGGGCGTCGCAGCCCACAGCTGCCACCGCCGCAGGTGCTCACCAGCCCGGCCCCGGCGCGTCCCCACGTGCCCTTACCCACTTCGCGCCGGGGTCCTGCTCGGGCCTCTGGCCGGCCCGGGCGCCCCATGGCCCCGCGCCCGGACGCCGGCATGGGGCGGCGAGGCTGCGGGGCGGCGACTGCGCGGGGCCCGGCCCGGCCAGCCTAGACGCTCGCGGGAGAGATTCGGTTTCCGGGCGGGCGGCGGCGCGCGGGGCGGGGAGGAGCGGGGCGGGGGCGAAGCGGTCCGACTGGTCCGACCGCGGCCGGGCTGGCCCGGCGCCTCCTGCCCGCCCAGCATGCCGCAGCCCCGGAGCCCTCTAGTTTGTTTTTCCAGCGTATAAACCGGAAACCGAGGCCAGATCTAAAATTGTGCATGCCTGGATTAGGGCAAGGATTGAGTCCCCTACAAGTCCATTATGTACTCAATATTTAAGTAAGCAGTTAAACACAAGGGAAAAAAAAAAACGCGTGGTCAGAGCTCACAATTTTAGCTTGGTAGCAAACAGCTGTGACTTACAACTGAAACTAAGCATAAGAGTCCCCAGACAGAGCCTGGCGTCGGCACAAAGCCGTAATCTGCAAATGCTTCCGTAGTTCTGGTATACCCAGGGTTGATTTTGCTCCCTGGCGTTGGGCAACAGCCACCTGTGGATCTGATGCCAAGCCTGCGCTCTCAGGAGAATTTCAGCTACCACTTAAAGGCATGTTCCACAGTGATCGACCCGAACATCCTACTCCTCCTAACAGGTTTTTTTTTTTTTTTTTAATATTTGTTTAATTATATCTGAAAGAGAGAGAGAAGGATAGACAGAGCGAGATCTGGTTCGCTCCCCAAATGTCCACAACTGCTGAGCTCTAGTGGGAAGCCACAGCTTCTTCCACGTCTCCCACACGGGTGCAGGACTTGAGCCAACCTCTGCTGCTTTTGTAGGCAAGAAACAGAGAGCTGGATGGGAACTGGAGCACTGGAACTCAAACAGCTGCCCATATGGGATGCTGGCGCCACAGCCAGACTTAACCTGCTACGCCACCACAAACTCCAGGCAGATTTTTACATGAGGAAAATGATGCCTAGAGAGGTCTCATAACCTGCCCAGCTTTACACAGCCAAACAGCTGGCATCTAAATGCCATGCTTAAGTGAATCATTGCTTTTTTATTTGGAGCTATCAATTTTAATTAATTAATTAATTAATTAATTAAATTGGAAAGGCAGTTGTACAGAGAGGAGGAGAGACAGAGAAGATCACTCCCTAAGTGACCGCAACGGCCGGTGCTGCGCCGATTCAGGAACCAGGAACGGGGAACTTTTTTACGGGTCTCCCACGTGGGTGCAGGGTCCCAAGGCCTTGGGCCATCCTCCACTGCTTTCCCAGGCCACAAGCAAGGAGCTGGATGAGAAGCAGAACTGCCAGGACTAGAACCGACACCCATATGGGATCCCGGCACGTTCAAGGCAAGGACCTTAACCATTAAGCTATTGCGCCAGGCCCAGAGCTATCATTTTTAAAAATTTACCTATTTGAAAGGCAGTTACAGAGAAAGAGGAGAGAGAGAGAGAGAGAGAGAGAGAGAGAGAGAGAGAGAGAAGGGAAAACAGAGCTCCTTCTCTTTAACTTCCCAATGGCCACACCAGCCAGGGCTGGTTCAGGCCAAAGCCCGGGGCCCCAAAACTCCATTCAGATATTCCAAGTGGGTAACAGGGGCTCCAGCACTCATGCCGTGTACCTCTGTTTCTCTGGTACATTAGCAGAGCTGGATTCCCAACAGGCTCTCATATGCCAGGCCAGCAACACAAATGTCAACTTCGCTCCCACATCAAAACACTGGCTCCTGCTTAGACTTCTTAAAGATGGGATCCCGATGCTAGCTCAGCATTCCTGTCATTTATGAATTCACTCTCTCAATATTAACTGCGTGTCCACTGTCTGTATGCCGTGGACTGAATAGGCACTGCAGAATATATGAGAGAAAAACGATCAAATATCCTCAAAGCACACAGCCTAGCAGGGGAGAGAGCAGTAATGTGATATCCATTAGTGCCGAGGCAGGGCAAGATTCTAGAAAGGAAGGAGCCGAAAACTAGCGACCAATATGTATCAAACATCACACACAATTCCCCTTGAAATCCGTTTAACTGATTCCTGAATAACCACACCGCCAATGACAAAGAGCTGAAGTTTAAGTCCCGCGTCTTACAGGGGTTTGAAAAACACCCCGATCTTTTCATTGAGATCCCAGAATGGCCACACCTGAGCGGGAAAGATGGCAACCTAGGATTAAGGGACACCCGCAATTCAATGTCCTGTTAGAATAACACTTGACACTTCTTGAAGGAAAAACAACCAACCAACAAACAAACAAAAACCAGAATCTAGAGCATCTACAATGAATCCTCACAATAGACACAATACAACTAAAAATTATCAGAGATTTTAAGTCGGAAATCATGAATTTGAGTCAAGAGGCAGAAAAATCAGTCCACTGGAATGCAGATAACCAAGATATTGGATTTATAAACAAAAGCTACAAGTGTGATGAAGTCCCTCCAGGAAACAGAGGCTAAAATGGCGTAAGAGGGCCCGGAGGCGTGGCCTAGTAGCTAAAGTCCTCGCTTTGAATGTACCAGGATCCCATATGGGCACTGGTTCTAATCCCGGCAGCTCCACTTCCCATCCAGCTCCCTGCTTGTGGCCTGGGAAAGCAGTCCAGCACAGCCCAAAGCTTTGGACCCTGCACCCACGTGGGAGACCCGGAAGAGGTTCCTGGTTCCCGGCATCGGATTGGCGCAGTACCGGCCGTTGGCACTCACTTGGGGAGTGAATCATTGGATGGAAGATCTTCCTCTCTGTCTCTCCTCCTCTCTGTATATTCGACTTTGTAATATAAATAAATATATCTTTAAAAAAATAAAATAAACTGGCTTAAGAGATTAAAAATTTCAGCAGAAATACTATAGTCATTTTTTAAAAATTATTTATTTATTTGGAAAGGCAGGTTTACAGAGAGAGAAAGAGAGAGACAGAAAGATCTTCCATCAGCTATTTCACTCCCAAAATGGCCTCAATGGCCAAAGCTGACCTATTCGAAGCCAGGAGCCTCTTCTTGGTCTCCCACATGGGTGCAGAGTCCCAAGGCTTTGGGCCATCCTCCACTGCTTTCCCAGGCCACAAGCAGAGAGCTGGATGGGAAGTGCAGCTGCTGGGACATGAACCAGCACCCATATGGGATGCCAACGCTTACAAGGGCAGGATTAGCTAGTCAAGCGATTGCCCCAGGCCCAATAGTCATTTGAGTAAGATGCCAGATGAAATGTGAAGCAGACTGCTCCAGGGAGAATGGTGTCTCCATGTTTGCTGCTCCAGAATGGACATAACATCTGTGTTCTCCAGTGGGAAGGCCAGGCAGGTTTTAATAGCAGAACATAAGAGGTCCATTTGCTTGGGGTGTCACCAGGCGATCATCCTTAAAGGAAAGTCACTCAGAGTCAAGCTGTGTTGGTGACAAATAAAGGAGACAGCAGGAAAATTGCCTCCCTGGGAAGTAATTGGCTAGAACTTTTATATCAGGGCTTAGGGGAGTGTCCAGGAAGTAGCAGAGGAGGGAACAGCCAGCCCTTCCTGCTTGCAGTACGCACCTTTACCTATTTAATGCTCGGAACACTGTCTCAGACTTATTCTTTTCCGCACCTCTTCTTATTTTATTGATTGATCGATTTTGCTTTCTTTGCAGAAATTTTTTATTTAAGTTACAGTGACAGAGAAGGAGGGAGGGAAGAAGAGATCAGGAGGTCCTCCATCTTCTGGTTTACTCCCCTGCGTGTTCCCAGCAGCCAGGACTGGGCCATGCTAGAGCCAGGAGTGAGCATAGAGCCTGCACAGCGGGTGGCAGGAACTCCAGCATGAGTAGTGGTGGTCCACTGCTTCCCAGGTGCGCTCACAGGCTGGATTGGAAACAGAGTAGCCCAGGCTTACACCAGCACTGGGATCTGGGAAGTAGCTCTTCCCTGCAGCGGATTAACCCATAGTGCCAAAACGCCTGCCCCATCAACTTTTTCCATACTGTGTTGAGATGGCCCTCGCATGTGCAGCACTGTCAGGTAAGCTCTCCTGGAACAGCCTCCAAAGTGCGACAAGCCCACTCAGCGGCTTTAACCGCCTCAGGCTCTCGACCCCATGCCTGAACACCCACTTGCCCTGAATCCCACACTCTGGGCTGGAAGACATGACCCTACCATTGGGGTTTCTCTTCTTTGACACGCTCTGCTGGCTGTTCAGGTAACACATACATCCTCATCACGTACGCCCTTAGAAACTGGGGCTCAATATCAGCCTACTGTTCCTAGTCATGTACTGTCTCCTTTATCTCCTGCTATTCTACACAGTTGTGATAAGTTAACAAGGTAACCCTTTTTTGGAAGCAGAATTTTTTCAAATCAGCAAAATTTAAGAATATTAGAAAACATGTAAATGAACTCTTCAAAGTGAAGTAGATAATATCAAATAAAAATGAGACCTGACAGTGAAAGAATAATATGTACATATAAATGTAAAAGGCTGTTTTTGTTGTTTGTATTATTTAAAAGTATTTAAAAGCTCATTGATTATTTAGGGCAAAAATAGTAGAATATTTGGCGATAAATAACCTAGGTAGAGGCAAAATATATGGGAGAGCTGCAAAAAATTCATTAAAATGTTGATTATCTTTAAATTTCATTCTCACAAAGTTTTGAAATACCCTAGTATAACAACGTATAAATCACATAAGGGGGGATATAAATGGAGATGTATTCTTTTTTTTTTTTTTTTTTTTTTGAGTGGGCGAAGCAGTTTTATTAGTGCCAGGGTTGCGGGGTACTCTAAGAGTTGGCATTAGGGCCCTTCTTCTTGCCGAAGGTGGGCACCACGTTGACGAAGCGCCGGTTGTACTGCATGCGCCGCTTGGCCCGGCCAGTCTTCTTCTTCTCCTGCTTGGCCACCTTCGGAGTCTGACCTCGCACTTTCCCCGCGCGGGCCAGGGAGCCGTGGACTTTACCGCCCAGCATGCGTCCGGCCACCTCCAGCGTGCTCAGGGCCTGCACCCCGCACTGGGCCAGGACGGCGTCATCCTCCAACGGGGTGCCCGCGAGCAGCACGACCTGGTCCTCCGGGGCGATGCCCTCCAGGGAGGCCACATGAGCCTTGATCTGGGCGACCGTCTCCTGGCCGGTCACCTCGAGGGTGTGGAGCTCCTGCACTCGGACGAACAGCTGCATGTCTGCGACTGGCGAAGCAAGGCAGCGCGTGTGTGAAATCCGAACTGCGGAACCTCCCGCCGCCGCCACCAAGATGGAGCCGAGAAAGAGGAAGAATCGAGAGCGCGCAAGCACCATGGAGATGTATTCTTATGTTATACATGAAGTTTTATAATAGTAAGAGAAAAAACATCTAGGAGAGGATTTAAAAACAGATGATTTAAAACAGCTAATCCTGGAACAGCGCAGTAGCTCAGTGACTTAAGCCCTTGCCTTAAACACGCCAGGATCCCATATGGATACCGGTTCTAATCCCAGCGGCCCCACTTCCCGTCCAGCTCCCTGCCTGTGGCCTGGGAAAGCAGTGGAGGACGGCCCAAAGCCTTGGGTCCCTGCACCCACATGGGAGACCAGGAAAAGGCTCCTGGCTTCAGATTGACTCAGCACCAGCCGTTGCAGCCACTTGGGGAGTGAACTAGCAGATAGAAGATCTTATTCTCTGTTTCTCCTCCTCTCTGTATATCTGAATTTCCAATAAAAATAAGTAAATCTTTTTTTTTAAATTCTAACTGGGGAAAGACAAAGAACAAAGGATAAATGAAAAAAATGCAGTAAAATATAAACAACGTAGCTTTTTTATAAGGGTATTCCCAGAAATAAATGGGTCACTTTTAAATGATCAAAGGAGAAATTTATTGAGAAGACATAATTTTAAATAGGTATGAACCAAATGACAGAATTTCTAAAACATCAAGCAAACATTGACAGGCTCAAAGAGAGAAGTAGAAAATCCAGGATCATGGTCATACGCTTCGTAACTGCTTTCTCAGTAACTAAACAAGTACACGAAGCATTAATAAGGATACAGAATATACACAATATATAAAAGCCAACTCAAAGTGGGAGCGAGTGGTGAGCCAGTGGATTAAACCACTGCTTTTTTATAATGCCAGCATCCCATGGGGTCCCAGGTTGGAGTTGCAGCAGCTGCGCTCCCCAGCAAGCTCCGTGCTTTGGAAGGCAGCAGCAGCTGGCCTGAGCAGTTAGGCCCCTGCCAATACCTGGGAAACAGAAATCGAGTTCCAGCTCTGTCCCTTGTTGCTCTCTGGGGAGTAAACCGGTGCACAGAAGATCTCTTTTTGTCATTCTGACTTTAAATATATCTTTTTTTAAAAATTTTCTTTCTTTCCTTTTTTTATTTTTTAAGATTTATTATTATTGCAAAGCCGGATATACAGAGAGGAGGAGAGACAGAGAAAGATCTTCCATCAGATGTTTCACTCCCCAAGTGAGCCACAACAGGCCGGTGCGCGCCAATCCAATGCTGGGAACCAGGAACCTCTTCCGGGTCTCCCACGCGGGTGCAGGGTCCCAAAGCTTTGGGCCATCCTCAATTGCTTTCCCAGGCCACAAGCAGGGAGCTGGATGGGAAGTGGAGCTGCCGGGATTAGAACCAGTGCCCATATGGGATCCCGGGGCGTTCAAGGTGAGGACTTTAGCCGCTAGGCCACGCCTCCAGGCCCTAACTATATCTTTTTAAAAAATCAACTAAAAAGGACTCACAGACTCAAATACAAAACTAGAGCTACAAATAACATCTAGCAAAAAACAGGGGAAAAAACTTTGCACTTTGTGTTAGATTTCTTGGAAGGAAAACAGGGATTGATTAATTGGATCCCATTAAAAATTTTAAAATTCTTTTTCAAACACTTATTTTTATGTTCAGGCAGATTTACAGAAAGAAGGAGAGATACAGAGATTTTCCATTGGCTAGTTCACTCCCCAAATGCACTCGAGGGACAGAGGTGAGCCAAGCCGAAGCCAGGAGCCAGGGGTTTCTTCTGGGTCTCCCACGCGGGTGCAGGGTCCCAAGGCTCTCAGCCATCCTTGGCTGCTTTCCCAGGCCAGTCTCAGGGAGCCGGCTGGGAAGTGGTCAGCTAGGAGTAAACTAGTGACCATACTGCATACTGTACAACACCATGATATCAGCCCCCTAATTTTAAAGCTTTGTTCATCAAAATATCCTGTTCTTTAAAAAATCCTATTAAGAAAATGAATATTTCAATCACAGATTAGGAAGAAAGAAATTTCGGAAGAGAATGTTTATAAAAATGCGTGGGATGAAACAATCATGTCTGGGACACATACAATTCCCATAAATCAGTAAGGATAAGGCAATTGATTAAAATAATGACCAAGGACCACCACCTGTGATTCTAGTATCCTGTTCACTCCCAGCTACTCTGCTTTTTTTTTTTTTTGAAGCTTTTTAAATAAGATTCATTTTATTTTTTATTGGAAACTCAGATTTACAGAGAGGAGGAGAGACAGAGAGGAAGATCTTCCATCCACTGATTTACTCCCCAAGGGACCGCAATGGCCGGAACTGTGGCAATCTGAAGCCAGGAGCCAAGAGCTTCTTCTGGGTCTCCCACATGGATGCAGCATCCCAAGGCTTTGGGCCGTCTTCCCCTGCTTTCCCAGGCCAGAAGCAGGGAGCTGGATGGGAATCAGTGTGGCCAGGATTAGAACCGGTGCTCATATGGGATCCTGGCGTGTTCAAGGTGAGGACTTTAGCCACTAGGTTACTGTGCCAGGTCCGATACTCTGTTTTTGATCCAGCTCCCTGCTAAGGCACTTGGGAAGGCAATAAAAGAGGGCCCAAATGCTTGGACCTGGCAACCCAAGTGGCAGACCAGTGTAGAGCCCCTGGCTCCTATCTTCAGCTTGGCCCAGATCTGGCGATGGGCATGTGGGAAGTGAGCCAGTGGGGGGAAAATATTCTTTCTCTCTTTCTCTCAACCGCATCTCTGTATCTTCTTCAGTAAATAAGTCTTTAATGGCCAAAACATTTAGCAGCTACTCTATACTAGAAGATAAACGGTGACCAACAAGCACCTTCAATGTGCTCAAATACAACATTAGTGCAGATTCATAACAGAGTGAGGTACGTGTCTTCCAGTTTAAGTCTTGGCCTTCAGATGCCTCAGTACATGAAAAATGTTAAGCTTGCTCTAAAGGCTTGTCCAGGCATAGTGAGCTGCAACCTAGCTTGACGTGTCAACACACTGTAACCCACACTAGTAACAAGCAGCTGAGTGCTAGCCAATCGCAGCTGGTCAAACCATGTCCAACTAAGGTATAGCCCAGTAGGCCATCTCTCAGGCTGCCTCTCTATGGCTCTTTCTGTTGTCTGGCAGTAGGTATAATCTGCTCATGTGGCCAAGGGAGATTTCTGAGTCATTTCTGACCCAGACTCCTGCCTGATTCCAGCATGGCAAAAAAGATCTGCAAAGCTAATTTTTTAAATAATTTTTTCCTCACAAGAACAGCCCAAACTGGAAATACCAAATGCACAAAGACCGCGGAACAAGTGGAGTGTTCAATTTTGCTGATGGGAATGTATAACGACATTGCTACTTTGGAAAGCAACTTGGCCAGTTCTCAGTAAAATGACACATGCACCCAGACATTCCACTCATTGGCAGGTATCCAAGAAAACGGAGAAAATATGTCCACAAAAAGAGCTGTGTCAAATAGCTGATGTATCTGCCGCAGACGACAGCTGGGAACAACCCCCGAGTCCCTGGACAAGCTGCCATGATGGTACCATCGGTTGGAATACTACTCAGCAACAGAAAGCAACATCCTGCTGATCTCCCACGGTGTGGATGACGTTCCGAGGCATTATGGAGGGGGGAGAAACCCAGAGTGTGCGCTGTGTGACTCCGATTATACGATGCTAGAACCAGGGCACCATCGAGCTGTGGGAATAGCACTCAGGAATTGTGCTTACCTCTTAGATAGAGGGTTGGTTTGATTAGAAAGAGATGCAAAAGAATTTTCAGGAGTTATAGAAACATGTCCTACATTATCATTGGGATGGAGGTTAAATGAATGGATGCATTTATCAAAGCTCACAGAACTATTGTTTTAAAAATGTGTTTGTAGGGGCCCGGCACAGTAGCCTAGTGGCTAAAGTCCTCGCCTTGAACACGCCAGGATCCCATATGGGCACTGGTTCTAATCCCATCAACCCCATTTCCCATCCAGCTCCCTGCTTGTGGCAGGGGAGGATGGCCCAAAGCCTTGGGTCCCTGTAACTGCGTGGGAGACCCGGAAGAAGCTCTTGGCTTCTGACTTCGGATCAGCGCAGCTCCAGCCGTTGCGCTCACTTGGGGAGTGAACCAGTGGACAGAAGATCTTCCTCTCTGTCTCTCCTCCTCTCTGTATATCTGACTTGGCAATAAAAATAAATCTTAATAAAAATCTATATATAGGGGATGGCATTTTAACAAAGCAGATAACGCTGCTTCCTTAAACACCTGCATCCCGTACGGATGTCAGTTTGTGTCCTGCCTGATGGCCATCTCCCTGTCTGATGTCCAGGTCTTTGCTAATGGCCCAGAGAAAGCACTGAAACAGATGAGCAGAGGTCACACCTTCTCACTCAGGGATGGAAGGTAGCATGGAGTGCTAACTGGGGACACACGCGCCGCCTAGTGGTAATATCTGGAAATGGTGATCGTTCTGGAGAACCTATTTCAGAACTGGTGACATTGGGATTGTCTGTAGGGATGTCCTTGGAGCCAGCCTTCACAAAGAGAAAAGGACAGTGGTAGAAGATCTTTCTAGCAATGGCCTGGTGCGGTAGCCTGGTGGCTAAAGTCCTCCACATATATGAATCATGTCTGGGCGCCGGTTCATGTCCTGGCTGCTCTGCTTCCCATCCAGCTCCCTGCTTGTTGCCTTGGAAAGCAGGGGAAGACGGCCCAAAGCCTTGGGACCCTGCACCCGTGTGGGAGACCAGGATGAAGCTCCTGGCTCCTGGCTTCAGATCAGTGCAGCTCCAGCCATTGCGGCCACTTGGGGAGTAAATCAGTGGATGGAAGATCTTCCTCTCTGTCTCTTCTCCTCTCTGTATATCTGACTTTCCAATAAAAATAAATAAATCTAAAAAAAAAATCTAACCATAGGGACTGGCATTGTGGCATAGCACATTAGGCCTCCACGTGTGATACTGGTATCCCATATGGGCATTTCAAAGGAGCTGGAGACAGAATGAGTCAAGTCCCTCAGCCCCTGGTGGACTCCAGCAGCTTCCTTCTCCCTGAGAGCACCTCTCAGTGCAAAGGCCAGAGATGCTGTTCGCTTCTGGGAAAGACTGTGCACCACTCCAGCCGCACGATTTGAGCATGTGCTAAATTAGATTGCAGGTAGGAGGTTTCCTATTTTCTCCCTCACAGACTAGTTACAACAGATTGTCAGCTTCACGCTTCTCTTTACTATTTAACGTAAATTGTGTTAATTTAGGTAGTAAATTGGGGGTGTTTTTGCAAATAAGGAGCGGAGGGACATAGCTTGTTTTCCCAATTTGCTCGACATGAAACCTCCCTCCCTCAGATAGCCTTGGGGAAGAGGGTCAGTGCTGGAGTAGCAGGTAAAGCTGCAGACCATGACGACATCTGTATGGGGCGGAGTCAAACTGCAGCTGCCCCACTTCCCATCCAGCTCCCTGCTTGTGGCCTGGGGAAGCAGTCGAGGACGGCCCAAAGCCTTGGGACCCTGCACCCACGTGGGAGACCCAGAAGAGGCTCCTGGCTCCTCGCTTTGGATCAGCTCACTTCCAGCCATTGCAGACATTTGGGGAGTAAACCAACGAATAGAAACCCTCCCTCTCCACATATCTTCTCCCTCTCTCCCTCCTCCTCCCTCCCCCATCTCCCTCCTCTTCTCTTCCTCCCCCTTTCTCCTCCTCTCTCTCCCTACATCACCTACATCAATGTCCTCAAATGTTTTCCCCACATTTTCTTCTAGTAATTTAACAGTTTCTGGTCTTGTATTTAGGCATTTGATCTATCTTGAGTTGATTTTTGCATATGATGAATGGAAAAAATATGTATTTTTGAAATTCATTTTTTTTGCCAGGAAGGCATGTATACAGAGAGGAAAGACAGGCAGAGAGATCTTCCATCTGCTGGTTCACTCCCAAAATGACCATAATGGCAGAGCTGAGCTCATCTGAAGCCAGGAGTCAGGAGCCTCTTTCAGGTCTCCCAGATAGGTGCACAGTCCTAAGGGTTTGGGCCATCCTCCACTGCTTTCCCAGACCAGAAACAGGGAGCTAGATGGGAAGTAAAGCAGCTGGGATACAAATTGGTACCCGTATGGGGTGTCAGCACTTGCAGGTAGAGGATTAGCCTGTTGAGCCACTGTGCCAGTGCTGGAATCTACTTTTATTTTTCTATATTTATGTGTCTGGTTTTACTAACATCATGTGTTGAAATCACTATTTTTTAAGAAAACATTTATATTTTTATTTGAAAGGCAGATTTACAGAGAGAAAGAAGAAGGCAAACACACACACACACACACACACACACACACACACACACACACAGGAGAGAGATTTTTCATCTGCTGATTCTCTCCCCAAAGTTAGGAGCCAGGTTCTCCATCCAGGTATCCCCTGTGGGTACAAGAGTTCAAGGACTTGGGCTATCTTCCACCACTTTCCCAGGCAATAGGCAGAGAGCTGGATCAGAAGTGAAGCAGCCTATTTGGGATGCCAGCAGCTCAGGCAAAGGGTTAGCTTGCAAAGCCACTAGGCCAGCCCCTGAAAAAACAATTAATTCTTTTTTCTAATGCATGTTCTTGCCACCTTTGTCAAAAATCATCCAGGCCTCCTGTATGTGCCTTGTGCCATTTGCACTTATCCATCATGTCATCTGCTCATCTCATTTCAGTCCTGTATCATCCCTTTAGGGTAGGTTGGTTCAGAAGTGTTGGCCATTCTACACATCCTTACAGCAACCAAGACTTTGAGCATGCAGTTGGGTGCCTTTTAGCAGTCTGCTGCTTACACTCATTTGCTTTTACCAATAGAACTGCCTCTTCATACCAAGTCCTATGGGAAGTCCAGTTTGTGAAGCAGGGAAGGTCAAGAGGTGGGCGCAGGTCTGAGAGTTGGAGCCTGACGATGCTGAGCCTTCCCCTTCTTGGGATCCCCACCTCTGAGGACCTCAGAGAGGTGATTCAGCAGCTCTGTTTGAAAAACCCCTTCTAAATCACCACTCCCCTTGAACCCAAGAGGAACAGGCTCCAAGGTGGGAGACGACTTGGCCTAAAGCAAATTGCAGGTGCACGGGTCCCCTGGAGCCTCACTGTAGGAGTATAATGTGCAAGTCCAGAATGCAACAGAGCTTGGGCAGGAGAAAGGGCTGTACTGTTGTTTGTTGGCTGATTGCCTATAGGGCCAGACTCAAGCTTCCATCATATGTATATAAGCAAATGTGTGTGTATATATATGCACACATATGAAATATATATATATATATATATATATATATATATTAAGAAATAGGCTGATGCCTGGACTTTGGTCTCCCCCAAGTGCTCCTGCTTGACACTCTCTTGGAAGCCAACTGCCCCATAGCTTTTAGGGTGGGCTTGTCCTTGCTTCTCCCTAGGTTGGCCCATCTGTCTGTATATGTCTGTATATCCAGCTCCACGTTGGCCGTTTCCAACTTCATGTACATGAAATCATGTTCTATGTTTGTCTGCCAGATTCATCTGTTTGTGCTGAGTGCTGCCACAGTCAGTTGCTCTGCCATCAAATGCTGTGTTGTAGGCAGATTCAAGGTGCATGTACTGTTCTTTTGAGATGGTTGCATGGCGGCTGTTGTGGACAAAGCTTGCTGCACAGCTTCCTGGCAGGGAAGTCTGCTCTCTTATCCAAGGAAACAGAAACCCATAAGGACAAAGACTCTCAGAGGAGAAGGAGCCACGGCCTGGCCCAGCAGTTGAGAAGGACCCATTGGCCTCACCATCTTCCCTGCATTCCATACCCTGAGCCTCGCATGGCCAAGAACAGAGCCAACACAGCAAGTGCTTGGAAGGTTTTATTGTAAAACAGAGCTGAAGTCACAGAGGCAGGAAACTTTCCACCCAATTCATACAACATACATTCTGGGAGTGCTTCTTCAGGGCCAGGCCAGGTGCTTGGCCCTATTCCACTTTCCCCAGAGCTTGGGGCCAGACAACAGCATGGCCATCTCTTAGGGAGTTTCAGAATCGTTAACACAGGCAAAGCACACTTCCTGGAGTTCTACCTCGGCAGAGCAGGAGCGAGCTCCTGGGGAGCCAAGCTTGCATGGTGTGGGCATCAGGATGGAGAAGGCTGCACACAGCTGGGAAGATGTGGAATGAAAATGGTGTCAGGGCATGGGCAGAGGGGCTCAGAGATGCTCCAAAACAGAAGAAAATGCAGGAGTTGACAGAGTGAGCTCACTGCTCACTCAAAGAGTTTTGAACATCACTAAAAGAATTGCAAAAAAAAAAAAAAAAAAAAAGAAAGAAGAAAAAAAGAAGGTTTCCCCTGTTTTCCACTTGCGATACGGTATCACTTCACAATGCAGGAGTGTGGCAGTTCCCCAACCTTCCCAGAAAAGCCCCAACTCCAAGCGAGAGCTTCTCCTTTACAATGAATAAAAAAATAAACCTAAGAAGTCCATTTTTCATAGACCTTTAAACACCTCCCCAGGAACCAACATCCGTTTATGGATCAGGGTGAGGGAGGCCCTTGTTTAGGAGGTTGGTGAGTGGCCTGTCAGGTCAGCGGCATGCCAGCTGGGACAGTGACCCAGAGGGTGTAAGGCCAGGCAGGTGGTCTGGGCTTTTCCCAGACGGTAGACAGAAGGGCAAGCATTGCGAACAGGGGGCTGCCCAGATGCAAAGTGTGCTTTAAAGAGACAGTTCTGCAGACAGCCTGGAGGTGGTGTCCACTGAGGAGGCTGGACACTGAGGAGGCCGTGTCCAGGGCTCTCGAGCCTCATTCCCGTGGCTGACCGTGCAAAGGCTGCTCCTCAGGGGTGGAGAGGTGGTTCCTGGAGTCCCTGAGGGGCTGGAAGTGGAGAGGAGTAGGCCTGGACTGCATTACTGGTCTTCCTGGAAGTAGAACTTGGTATTCACAACAGATTCGTTCAGCATGTTGGTGAGGCTGACGGGCTGGTCAGCTTCCAACGCCGTGCATAGGAACCAGCCTGGGCAGGAGAAAGACTCGAAGGTGGTGGTAAGGCCATTGTCCGAGCGGATGAAGATGAAGCGCTTGTCCTGCTCACTGTTCTTGCCCAGGTCAGTGATGTCAACCTCCTGGAAATGAAGAGATGGCCAGGTGAGCGCAGAGGGGCTGGGACATGCCAGGCTGTCAGTATGCAATAGGCAGTTGCCCTCCAGGAAGAGTTGAGGGAAACGGCAGTGCCACAGTTATGGCCACACACATTTGAGATCATTCCTGACTATCAAGTGGCTGAGAAAAAACCATCTTTTCTTGGGACTGGGCATCTCATTATTATTGCCCAGAATCCAGGAATCTTGGAGTCTGGTTGGGATACCAACTAATCAGGTCAAGTAGACCAAGAGTGGAAGAGAAACATCCCAACAGATGACTTTGCAAAAAAAATAATATTTTTAGAAAGGCGAATGCAAGTGTGTTAGCTGTCTTGAGCAAGAGAGAGGCACCGTGAAGCCCTCTGGGTACCCCTCCCTCCTAGTGTTCCCACCCTTTGCAAGTCTCCTCTCATATTGAGACCAGATGGCCATGTGACGGGCTTCAGCCCATAGGATGAGGCAAATAGAATTTAATAAGCCCTGCACATGTCTTTGGGGGACCATCTCTCTTGGGAGCCAGCCACCTCACTGTAAAGAAACTCAAGCTCATCCTTGAATGCTGAGCGATCACATGGAAAGGGAGCCCAGGGCCAGCCATGCTCCCTGCTGCAGAAGGAAGCCTCAGGTGTAATCCAACCATGCTCCAGGGGCAGAGAAGAACTGCCCAGCTACCCCTGGCCAACCCATAGAAGCAACAGAAAGAGCAAATGGGGGCTGCTTTAAGCCACTGGGTTATGGGGTGGTTTGATGCCTGCCGCAAATTCTTACCTCCAGCTGGAGCTTGCTCTCATCACCAGACTTCACACAGGATAGACACAGCTTCCCCCCGTGGATGCCCAGGAACATGGTCCGAAGCTCAATGGGCACCACGTCTATCTTTTCTGGGAAAGGGCAGAGGGGAGGGTCAAGCGAATGAAGAGAAAGGAGGCAGAGAAGTTGGAGAAACCTTGGCTGGTTTCCTGTCTCCCCAACTCCAACCAAAAACCAGGAGCACAGGACCATCCAAACCAGAAGATCAAAATGAACACAGCATCTTGTTCCACCTAAAGAATCACGTTTCCTAGATTCTGCTCCATGGGATTTCTATCCCGGCCTCACTCTGCCAGGGACGCCCATGTTCCCCGTCAGCAAGACCCACGCACAGGGAACACAGTTCACCAAGACGTGAATGCAGCTCCAGGGAAGCCTGGGAGACCCCAAACCCACCTCTCACCCTCAGCGGCCTCTGTCGGCGTGTGGAAGTGAAAACCTCGATTAGGAGAACCTCCAGTAAACCAGCAGTAGGGCTGGGACTCGTGCAGAGTGAGACAGGGAGCTGCCAGCAGGGATGGGAAAGAGTGGGAAGACAGAGAGCACGGAGAGGTGATGGCGTTTTGAATGCCATGTGTTCCCACTATCCGACTGCCTTCTCCTTACTGAAGCTGAAAGTAGGCGTCTGAGTGGGTGGAGCCTGTGCAAGTTCATTCAGCTTTGTTTAGAGCATAGACCAGAACGTGACTGCGATGTGTTCAGTAAGGGGCAGAGCCCAGCCTTGTGTATGGTGGGTTAGCCTGGGGGTGGGGCTAAGGCTTGAACAACACAGGACGATGGGAAGGGGCCATCTTGATTTCTGGTTCCTGCACCTCCCAGCCATGGCCCTGGGACCCGTGTCTTTCCCTCGTGGCCCTGCCCTCCTGAGGTTCTGCCCTCTAGTGGTCGGGTCTTCAGCTTCAAACAGAGTTACAGACTACCCAAGGGAGTAAGATGCGAGAGGCTGCAAAGACCCACACCCTAGGCAGAGTGACCTATTACCCACACAGCACCGGTTTTCCTAACAGCCACTCACCTTCCAGTTTGGCATTTGGTCCTTGCAAGTAACCAGCCACGAGCTGGCTATTTCTCAGGTAGAAGGTCTTCTGGTTAACATCCCAGATTCTGAAAGGCAAAAGGGATAATGGACAACTGCTGCCTGCCAAGCCCTGTGCCCACTGTCTTCCTGTGCTCCCCAGAGATTGCCCAGTCTGTAATCAGCTCTATTCGAGGGCTGGCATTTTAGCACACCTCGCTGGTTAAGACCCAGGCTTAATTCCCACAGCTGGTGAGGACAGCCCTATCACTATCCCTCTCTTCACCTTGCCTCTCATCTCAGATTTGAGTAACCTGTTTCAATGAGGCATGCCCTAGAGCACAAAATCCCATTTAACTCCTGAGACACAGAAATGCTTTACAAACCTCCTATCCAGTATGGCAAACCACTAGGCACACAGGTCTCCCAAGATCCTGAAATGGAGGTGGTGAGACCAAACATTGGGGTTTTCGCTTTTTTCTATGTTCCTTCATGTAAATGCAATGTAAGTTGCCACCCGATCCTAGTGGCTACCACAGTGCAAGCGTTAGAAATTTCAATGTGGGGCCATCCCACTGGTTTGCGTCCTGGCTCCTCCACTTCCTTTTATTTTTAATTTTGTTAAATTTAAAAAAAAATAAAGATTTTTTTATTTGAAAGGCAGATTTACAGAGAGAAGGAGATACAGAAAGATCCTCCACCCACTGGTTCGCTTCCCAAGGGGCTACAAGGGCCAGAATTGAACCAATCGGAAGCCAGGAGCCAGGAGCTTCTTCCAGATCTCCCATGCAGTTGTAGGGTCATATGGTTTTGGGCCATCCTCCCCTTGCTTTCCCAGGCCACAGCAGAGAGCTGGTGGGAAGTGGATACAAACCAGCACCTATGTGGGACCTGGCTCATGCAAGGCAAGGATTCAGCTACTAAACCATTGCATTGGGCTCTTCCACTTACAATTCAACTCCCTGCTTATGGCCTGGAATGCAGTAGAGGATGGCCCAAATTCTTGGGTTCCTGCACCCATGTGGGAGACCTGGAGGAAGCTCCTGGTTCCTGGCTTCAGATCAGCTCAGCTCCTGCCATTATGATCATTTGCAAGGGTGGGGGGTGAACCAGCAGATGGAAGATCTCTCTATCTCTCTTTCTTGCTGTGCATCTGCTTTTCAAATAAAAATGGATAAATCTTCAACAACAACAACAAAAGTTCCTTGCACAGAGCCACTTGGAGTGAATTTGTCCACCCAGCAAGGGCAGTCAAGCCTTTGCTCACCCAGGAACCTGCTGATGGCTCCCGATCCTTTCTTCTTTGGGCAGGGCCTTGCTGGTTAACAATGGAGTTGGCAACTGCGAGCTATAGTCAGCAGAGCCCTTGCCAGTGTCCAAGAGAACCTGCCCTGACCTTCACTTGTGAAGTGTAGCTAATGGCACCTTCGGGTGGCCCTGGGCAGTACATGAGCTGCATAGGGACTTTGCGTAAGCCTACAAGCACTGTGCCTGAATGTGCATTGGGCCTTTGTCAGTATTCTTACCACCCGAACCTTGTAGGACTCAATGTCCTTGCCAAAGGCCTCCAGGGCATATCCTGGAGCCCCCAGCAAACAATGGGGGGGGGGGGAACTTTGTGAAGCAGGTAGTAATATGGCTGGGAAGAGGGCAACTTGTCTTAGGATGACACCCCCTTCCCCTCCCTGCCCCCACACTCACACACTCAAGTCCCAACCTGCAGCCTCAGACGAGAAGCTCACAGCGCCCCAAGGTGACTGCAATCCCGACATGCACAGGCAGAGGGCAGACACCCACAGCTCTCCCTGTGTCACAGCCTGTCATTTGTCTCTGAGCTGATTTTAAAATCCTGGTTGTTGCAGGCCACTTTACAGTTTAGAGCACACTGTGATTCTCTGGACATTTAGTCTTCATTCAGCCAATAAAGTTATACCATGAGTTATTATGAACCCCAGGCATGTGAGATCCTCTAACATGACAACATAGTTGGCCTGGGCTTTTTGGGGATGCCCTCTCTGTCCCTCTTTGCCAGGCCTGAATGCCAGCACCACTGCCTGGCATGTGCCTTATCATTCTTGAACTGCCAGAGCCTGTAGGAGAGTGAGCCAGGCATGCTGTCATGCTTGCCACATCTGGGGGTATTTGGAAATACAAGCCCTGAAAAGGCATGCCAGTGGCAGTCCCCTCTCCAATCACACACATCCTTTTATGACTAACCCGGCTCTCAAGGCCCTGCATGGAGATGCTCTCCGTCTCTGGCCCATCCATCCACCGTTCCACATCCTGGAGGTGGGGCAGCCTTACCTGAAGGCTTGCATCTTGCAAGGTCTTTTTCCAGAAGGGCGACAGACTGCCTCTGAATGGAACAGGAAGAGGAGTAGGGAGATTAGGTGGCTGCGGGTGCCCCTGGAGATTCTCATCCTGCTGCCACAGCAAGGCGTAGGGGACTGCCATTGTGGACCCGGGCTCGCTGCTTATAAAGAAGGTAAACGCTCACCCAGACCAAGCTGCTGTCGTCCTGTTCCAGCCTGACAAGCGGAAATACCCTCGCATTTCCAAAAACAGCAACCCTTGCTGTTGTCACCTTCAACCCCACTGAGTGTCGCAACCGAGTGTTGAAACCGGTCCCCTCCCCCTTTTTCCTCTGTGCAATTTCCCCAAAATCAAGATTTGTATTTCTCCTTCCTTGAGTTCCTGGGAAGAAGAGCAGCACATGGAAACTAAGTTCCCTCATTTGCGTGACAGGTGCCAGGACCTGATTTTTCCATCAGATTTAAACGGAAATGCCCCTTTGGAAAACGGCCCCATGACAGGGTTCCCAGCACACAGGACAGTCTTGTGTCATGATTTGCTTTTTGAAAAAGGGATAGCTTGTTGGACTGTGCCCCGAGAGCATGTGAACATTCTGTAAAATACCAGAGAGTAAATATTTTAGAATTTGTGGGCTGTGGCATCTTGGTCACGATTGCCTAACGTAGCTGTTGTTGTGTTAAAGTAGTCAGAGATGGGTTGTAAACCAGCAAAGCTCACCTGTGCTTGTGCCAATACAACTTTACACACAAAACCAGGAAGAGACCAGGGCACAGCCTGAAATCTGGGTCTGCATGACCTCTGCTCTTAAGTCTTTCTTGAAGAGTGTATTCAAAACAATTCCCTTCCCACTAATCCACAACTCTGGAAGACATTATGATCTGGGGATAGTGAGGTGAATAGCAATGACTCCACCATGTGACTCTGAACAAGTTGCTTCTCCACATGTTGATGGTCATGTCTTCCCACCAGGTAGAAAGAAGGAGGACAGGAGGGGGGCAGGAAGAGTTCCTTAGCCATGTGGACACCCACTGACATCAACTTCAGTCCTCACAATGTTCCTCTGTTAGGGATAGAGAAGGTTTGGAGGGGGTTCCCATATCATTGCTGTGTTGGGTGGTGCTAGCACGGTGGAAGAGACTGTGATGTTTGGGAGCTGATGGGAACTTAGCCATCACCCTTGGCCACGCAGTCACTGCTTTACTGAGGACCCAGAAAGACCCAGGAAGGAGAAGGGACCCGCTCAAGGTCACATAGGCAGTGGATGGCAAGGAGATGTCAGGGCGTATATCTTCTCACTACAGCACTTGATCCCAATGAGTGTGACTGTTCTCAGCTATCCAATCAGAGGCTGCTGCATAATGAGGTCGTTAACCCAGAATACCAAAAGGAAAGAAAGAAAGAAGGAAGGAAGGAAGGAAGGAAGGAAGGAAGGAAGGAAGGAAGGAAGGAAGGAAAGAAAGAGAGAGAAAGATGGAAGGAAGGAAAGAAGAAAATGAAAAGCCTACTAATGAAATGGGCTGTTGTGACTCGAGTATTGATTTTAGCCCTGCTGCATACTCCTCTGAACAAGGGCCTTTCAACTTTTTACTTGTTGGACATTACGGTCAGTGGTGGATTCAGCCTGTGATGATAAAGGAAATGGAAACTGGATCTTTGCAAAGATTAAAGAAACAAAAGAAAGGAAGGGAAGAGGGGGATTGAGGGAGGGAGAGAAAAGGAACGAGGTATGGCTTTCTTTTTAGAATTTCTTAGAATTCTATTTATGTTAGGTATATATATATCAGAGACTGCAAATGAAGTCTCAGGAGAGGAACGCCCCACAGAAATTTCCCAAATCTTTAAGGAGCTCCGTTTTCATGGCAATCAGAACTTTCCTCCAAAGATGGTGTCAATGCCATGGGCGATTGGCAAGGAGAAAGGCAGGCGTGCAGCACACACCTGGGCTCTCCTCACAAGGTGATCCAGTGGCTTGTTTTGAAACCCATCCAGCAAGCAGCATCTTCCCTTCAAGACCCGGGGGAATTCTGTTCGTCTGTTTATTCACTTGTTTGTGTGAGGGCTGGCTGATGTAGGCACTGCATGGGAACCTACTGAGTGATCTGCCACTTCCAGAATGTGTTGACTTGGGGTTTCAAGTTTCTGGAACTGTTATTAATCATCAGGCACATCATGTTGTCATTATACCTGCTGACAGGGAAGGCAGCCAGGACCCTGCTTGTCTTTCTTCAGCTACTTCTGCAACTAGCTGCAGGCTTTAAGTCAGTCCTATCTCAAGGATGGAGAGAAATGGGTCACCCAAGCAGCCTGGAAGGGCCCATCCAGGGTCCCCCTCCTCAGACAGGGGTCCAGCAAAGGTCATATTTTGTATCATGGTTCCCAGGTATTTCTTTCTCCAATCCATGATCCAGATTTGAAGATTTCTCCAGGAGAGCAGCAGCTCTAAGCTCTCAGATCATGCAGGGTCCGTGCCCTTTTCCCTCTGTTTCCTCTGAGAATTGGTCCAGCACAATGTTTTTAGGTAGGCAAGAAGGGGGTCCTTGAGGTTAGGTTTGGGAAGCCAGGTCAGCTTGCATCTGAATCCTCCCACATCATTGAGGACACCATCGGTCAGTGTGTGGAGCCTGTCTTGGTTGCAGTTGCATTGTCTGTTTAATGGGGCTAAGTGTATAAGTCATGTCATGGGTTGCAACAAGGATGAAGAGAGAAAGTGCACGTGATGTAGTGAGCCCTCACCCTGGCTTGTGGGAAATCTCCAACCATGGTGGATGCATATGCCTCTTTAACCCTGGTAGGGTGGGAGAGGGGACAGGTCAGTCACACTGTTGCAGCCCCTTCAATGCTGTGCACTGCTGGATTTCCTGTTTTGCATATCGACATACTCTTCTTTCCCTATATACTGATCCACCTTCTTTCCTCTGCGAACTGACCCACATTCCCTCCCCTATGTGCTGACCACACATCTAGCTTCTATCTTTTCTTCCTTCCTTTCTTCTCTTTCCCTCCCTCCATTCCTTCCTATCTCCATTTATTTCTTAAGATTTATTTATTTATTTGAAAAAGAGAGAGAAACAGACATATATCTTTCATCCCTAAATGGTTGCAATGGTGGAGCTGAACTGATCTGAAACCAGGAGCCAGGAGCTTCTTCCCCATCCTCTATGTGGGTCCAGGGACCCAAGCACTTGGGTCATCTTCTGCTGCTTTCCAATGACATCACAGGGAGTTGGCTCAGAAGTGGAGTAGCCAAGGCTTGAACCAGCACCCATATGGGATGCTGGAACTGCTGGCAGTGGCTGTATCTGCAACACTACAGCATTGACCGCTACACTCCTTCCCCTATGTACTGACCCATGTTCCTCTCCCTGTGTCCTGAGCCTATGCTCTTTTCTCCCCTGCAGTCCTAGGCCTGTACTGATTCCAAAAGGGCACCACTAGGTTGGGAGAAAGAAGAAGGGGGAAGGGGTGACTGTCTGTTACTCCTCACGCTTCTACCCATAGTCCCACTCTTGGTTCCCTTAAAGCTCACCAGAGCAGTTGGTGTTCCTACCGTTTCTGCCCACAGGACATCTCTGGCTAAACCTGTTCCTGGTTGTGGGTACTCAGACACGCACCAAGCTTCCTGAGCCAGGCTGCATGACCACAACACACAGGGGCCTCCAATCTCCCAATAGGCTTCCAGTCACCACAGATCTAACAGATGCCCCCTGCATGCAGAGCCCTGCCCGCCCTATTACACATGCTGACAACAGCAGGAACTGGAACCCTCTGCACGGGGTTTTGGCTGTGCAAGTCTCCAAAGTGATAATACACAGGATTGAAAGACAAGTCCTTCCACACACAGACTGTGGGCCTTGCAGTAGGAAGCCAACTTCCATGTGTCTGATGTGGAGGCCTGTGCAGTGTTGAGCACAGCACCACCCACATGGGAAGTGTTCAATATTCACTATTTCCCAATGCCAGTTAATTGCATCTTTCAGTTCTGAGATTGCCATATGTTTCCCTTTTTTGGTATAGTTTCTAGTTCTCTATTAAAATTTTCCATTGTGTCTTTTAAATCTTTAAGCCTGTCATGCACAGGTCTCTCAGAGGCTGAGTCTGGAAACTCTATTACTTTGCACTCTTGCTGTGTTTCTCTGTGCGTGTTGACTTCCCTAGGGTATCAGTTGTCTGGCATTTACTTAATCGTTTATTGACTGCTGGAAGCTGCAGGTCAAAATTGCAGAGCTCCATTCAAAACTCTAGGTGATGATGTCTTTTTCACAAGATAATTCATTGTTACTACCAATCAGTGCCGCAACCTCAGGTGACCTTGACCCAGATGGGATGTTACTTTAGTACCTGGGAGGACTGCTTCACTTCTGGGACACTCCTGACCTTCCAGAGTCCCAACCCAGACCCGGAGGGACATATGAGGGTCTCTCTTTTTAAGCAGCACAGCCAATGAAGGTGTTGTGACTCCTCCAAGCAGGGGGTCTATCAAAGCCTAGTTGGTGGCTTTTGAAGCCAGCAAATACCTGCTAGGAGTGAGGTCCCAGGAGGGTGGCAGTGGTTTACAATAATGTATTATAAATTATATAAGTGACAATATATGACAAATGAAATAATATGTAGTGACATTGTAAATGACAATATATTGTAAACTTCGTGAAGAACCAGAAGAGAAGACTGTGGAGGCTCCCAGCACCAAGAAAAAAGACATGTTTTAGGAGGTGGAAAAGCTCATTGTCCTGATGTGACTATTGCACGTTGCATATGTGGATTCAATTGTCAATCTGCATCCCACAGCCTTAAGTCTTGTTAGGATGGCAGGAGCTTGAATGGCATTTAGGAGGCATAAGATAAAATGGAAAGTCAGGCAAGTGCCAGAGGACAAAGTACATTTCATGTCACCCCAAGGAGCTGAAAGTTTTCCCAAAGAAGTGGAGTCAGAGGGGTTTGGTTAGGTTCAGTTTTTCAAAATCATCCTGTGGACAGTGGACAGATGCGTCAGGCATCAGGCTGGATTAGAGTGACTGCACTTGGAGGCAGGGAAGTGGTAAATGTTTAAACTGGATCTTCTCAGTAAGTTTCGATTTGCAACATTTGACGATGTCTATGATGTAAATACTCCCACCCACCAAGGATGATTGGCAGCCACCAATGTGACTTCACTCAACAAGGAGTTGGTGAGATGAGCTCAGCTTGACCTTGCTGGCTTCTGTATTCAGAGACCAGGGAGATCCGGGCATTCTTCAGTCCTTCCAGAGAGAGAAATAGTCCTTACATTTTTCAACCCCATCCTCCCTCCTTCTCAACACAAATGGCTTACCCCACAGGTCCTCTCTTTTTCAGAAAACCATCCTAACTGACAAGTCCAGTTTATCAGGAAGCCTTGATGAATTTTAGTGCAAATGTTTTTAGCTATGCCTCCTGGACCTGTATTTGTATGTCTCAAGCAGAAGTTATAATATGTCAGCATCCAACTTCGGGTGGACATGGGTGTGCCCTAAGTTGTAATGGCTCCATCTCATATTCATACTCTTTTATAAAAAGATATTTATTTGTTTGAAAGGTAGAGCTACAGAGGGAAAGAGAGAGAGAAAGAGAGAGAGAGAGAGGTCCTCCACCTGCTGGTTTGTTCTCCAAACAGCTGCAGGGGCCTAGCCAAACCAGGAACTTGGAATTCCACCCAGATCTTGGGCAGGGACCCAAGCACTTAAGCCATCTTCTGCTGCTCTCCCAGGCACATTAGCAGAGAGCTGGGTGAGAAGTGAACAGCTGAGACTTTAATCAGCACTCAGCTGGGATTCCAGCAGGGCCCATTTGTATAGCCACTTTATGAGGCCAGAGGATGACAATGGTGGATATGTGTATATGCAGGAAGGAGCCTATTATAAGCCAGGAGCTAGGGAGAACAGTCATGGCTAACTCAGCTTCTGTAACCAACCTTGTCTTAGCAATAAAATTCTGATGGCAAGCCCACCATGAGCTAAGAATCTGTTGCTAGGACCACCTTCTAAACATCACCATTGGATTAAATTCCTACCTTCTTAGATATCACCAACTTAAGACTTTGGGATTTAGTCATCTGTACATGTTCAGCAGCCATATCCTATTCAAACTAGAGAGTTTTACACTCATTATCACTTTGAAGAAGAAGAACTCAAGGCTCTGAAAGACAAAATCACTTGCCCCAGAGTTGCCAAGACAGGATTTGAACAATTCCAAGACCTAACATATGCTACATCAAGGTGCTTTACTGGTTATAGACTAAGAAAACTAATTGCCCCAATTTGCTCAGGACATTTTTGCCTTTAATTGTTGAAAATTTCACCTCTTGGCAACCCCTCTGTCCCCTCAAACTGGAATAACTGGTCACTGTACACTAGGCTTGGGGCATGCATTTGGCCTAGTGGTTAAGTCACTGGCGGGGACACCCACATCCCAGGTCAGCAGACTGGGCTCGAGTGCCGCCTCTGCCCCTAGTTCTTGTCACCTGCCGATGCACACCTGGCTGAGTCCGTGCCACTCGCACAGGAGACCTGGATTGAATTGTGCACTCCTGGCCCGGCCAGCCCTGGCTGTTACAGGCATTTGGGTAGTGAACTTGCCCATAACAGTTTTATAGTTCTATCTCCCTGCCCCTCAAATCAATAAAATTAAAAAGCAACAATTGACAATTATGCATCCTTCAAAGGTACCAGTACCTCTAGAGGTTGGTGCTGGGAATTGAGGGCAGAACTATCCATGCTCAATGTACATTTAGTCTGTTTTGTTTTTTTTTTTTTTATCAGCAGTGATGAGATCCGTTTTATTAGGTGACAGATAGATAAACCCAGGAGTCTCCAAAAATGTTTGTAAGTCTTCCACTCACTTAGGAGAATATCACATAAAGCTATTTCGAAGTTTGTGGAAAACAGAGTTTAAAATAAATTTACTGTCACATAATACAATGTAATTAATGAAGTAAAAATAATAAATAATTAAAAAAAGAAAAGAAATGTTAATGCTACTATCTCCAAAAAAATAAATAAATAAATAAATTTACTTTGGTGCAAAACATTTGGACATTGACTCATAGTTTTTTTTTCATAATATGCATTTTCCATGAACTTTTTGAAGACTCCCTTAGATATGATGGAAATCAGTCACTCTCATTTAAATCAGATTTTTAATGAAGTCATTCGTCTTTGACTTTCTCCAACTGCATAACTAAGATATTGTCAATATCTAGTAGCTCCAAATTATCTTCAAGCTTGGGCCCTAAGGAGAATTTTTTTCCTTCCCATCATCATGGTCTGTTCTTTCTCCTCCTCCCTCCTCTCCTGCTTCACACACGAGTGTTGTGAAGGGAGGTGGCGGGTCCGACTGTGGAGCACACAGGCAGAGCCCAGAGAGATGATGACCTGTGCGAGCAGTGCACTCTGTGTGTAGTTGTTCCGTCTGCATCCTTGCTGCTCTCTCCTCGCTCCCCTGCGTCTCTGGTCAGACTATGCAGCTCTCTGAGTTCTGCCTCCTCAGATCCCTGTTCTCAATCACTGTTTTGCAAGAGCCGGCACCTCCATACACCTGGCCTTGGATAGCCTTAGATAGAGCATATGGTCCCTCTGACCAGGGAGCAGAGCTTCTTCATGAGGCATTTGAACTTACTTGCACTTGGTTTCACTTGTCCTGAATTTAATCCCAATCCACACATATTCATTTAGCACCTTCTGTGTACTAGCTCAAAATATTTTAGCATGAGCCATTTTTAAAAGATATATTTATTTTTATTGGAAAGTCAGATATTCAGAGAGGAGGAGAGACAGAGAGGAAGATCTTCCATCCGATGATTCACTCCATAAATGGCTGCAACGGCTGGAGCTGTGCCGATCCGCAGCCAGGAGCCAAGAGCCTCTTCCAGGTCTCCCACACGTGTGCAGGGTCCCAAGGGTTTGGGCCATCCTCAACTCCTTTCCCAGGCCACAAGCAGGGAGCTGGATGGGAAGCAGGGCTGCCGGGATTAGAACTGGTGCCGATATGGGATCCTGGTGTATACGAGGCGAGGACTTTAGCCGCTAGGCTACCACGCCGGGCCCAACGTGAACCATTTTTAAGCATTGTTATTTTATACTGCTAACATATATCACTGTCTGGTTCTGGGAGTGGTTCTAGCATCCCATTTGCCACATTTGAAAAACATGTAAAAAACGGCATTGTGGAGTAGTGGGGAAAGCCACCACCTGTATTGCCAGCATTCCACAATGACAATGGAAATGGGCGCTCCATTTCCTATCCAGCTTCCTGCTGATGACTTGGAAAAAGCAACAACAGGAATGAAAATACAGTGCATGAGGCCCAAGTGCTTGGGCCCGGATGAAGCTTCCAGCTCCTGGCTTGGGCCTGATTCACTGTGGCCATCTGGAAA
This sequence comes from Ochotona princeps, assembly GCF_030435755.1. Taxonomy (NCBI): domain Eukaryota; kingdom Metazoa; phylum Chordata; class Mammalia; order Lagomorpha; family Ochotonidae; genus Ochotona; species Ochotona princeps. The sequence continues at coordinate 14,478,045 of NC_080839.1, read as the reverse complement.
GTGAACTAGCAGATGGAGAATCACACTCTCTGTCTCTCTCTGTAACTCTGACTTTAAAAATAAGTAAATAAATTTTAAAATAAAATTGCAGAAGACCATGGGATAACATTTTAATACATCTCCCAAGAGACCACTGTACCAACTGGAGGAAAGCGAGGATCTGCTGCCTTGTAATAACTGTGTTTTACAGAGCAACAACCTCTCCCGCCCCCATTGCCACAATCGCATCTTGTTTCTGGGCCGTCAAAGCATAGTAGGTGGTTTGGAGACAGACTGTCTTCAGTCAATCTGACCTCAAATCAATTACTTAATCTCTTTATGTACATTTCCTGTTCTGAAAAGGTGTGCAATAGTAGTTTTTCCTTCTAGGGCTATTTTAGGGATTAAACAAGATAAACCAAGCAAAGAATGGGGCACACCTAGCTTGTAGTAAACTCTGAGGAAGTGTTAGCTATCGGTGCACCCATGAAACCCTGCAAGTTTGCCAGCCTCCTCTTGACACCAGGGAGAGTCAGACACAAATGCTCCTTAGGGCCAACTTCAAAAGGTAAGCTGGGTCTTTAGACCAACTTCCCAGTTGCTTTTCTTTGTCCCCACACATCTCATAACCAGAGATTGCAAGCTGGTAGAGCACAGATTGAATATTTGGTGTTTGCTTTATTGTGCTGTTTAATCAAAATATTACATACAAGCAAATCAGACTATCTGGAGTCTGTTGAAATTTTAAAAAATTCTGGCCACTGGGATCTGCCTTGCCACGTGACAACTGTCTTTCGGAACTAATTCTTCACAGCTCCTCCCCATCCTAGCAACCCTCAGACCTGAGACTTTGGGCCAGATACTACTAGCTGCTGTCATGGAATCCTGTGTTATTTCCCTCCTTCAACAAAGAGATGTCCCCAAGCTTTCTGTTTCCATGAGCAGTGGAGAAGGCCCCATGGCCTCCAAGTGTTCCAGGGCTTTCTTCATGGCAAATATGCACCCCTTCCTCCCCCGGCTCACCTCTATTCATCCCTGCCTCAAAGCACCTGAAATGGCCTTTGGTGGAGGCTGGGGCCTCCCAGACTCCCAAACTCCTGGTCAGGCCTATAGCCCTATGCTCTTGGCATTCCCCTGGAAGTTTTCTCAACAGATCTGGAAGCATTTGGTAAAACACCAAAAATAGACATTTTACCCTCCCCCTTCCACACTTGTGGAAACATGAGTGTGTGGTAGGGCCTTACCTGAAGCCATAGGGAGGGTCTGGTAGAATGTATGGGTTCCTGTGGTCTTCCAGCTTCCGGCTGCGGGCTGAGTCGCTGCATTTAAGGGGAGCTTCCAGGTAGTACCTGTGCCACGGCACCTCCCAGGGTGGAACCGCTCCTCCCTCCTGACCCTCTCTGCAGGAAAGGAAGAGGAGGAGTCTGGCTTTGCTTCCCGCATGCCCACACACGGCTGGCCAGCCCAAGGAGGTGGGAAGGTGGTGACGGATGCCAAGCCAGGCCCAGCTTCCAGAAGGTTGACTCAGGCTAGCAGAAGCAAAACTGGTTCTTAACTGCGTTAAAACTGGAGCTCATGTGTGAAGAATATGGCTGGGTTCAGGGGACTGGTCCTTTGTGCCTCCCCAAGCCCTGGCCACCAGCAGTTCACATGTATGGCTACAGGCTTAATCTTGTGTGCTGGGAATTCTTCAGGCCTTGGGAACAAGCCACTCTGACCAAAACAAAACAAAACAAAACAAAACAAAACAAAACAAAACGAGTTTATGTGGCAGAATGTGCTAGCAGGAAAACATTTTTGAGGTAGCTAGGAATGGGTGGAAATTCAAGGAAAGTGGCCAACAAAGTTCTGTCTGAGGAGGTGATATTTGAGCTGAGATTTGAGTGAAGGGAAGGGAAGGGAAGAACATTTCATGTGGAGGAGGTTCACTCAAGGCAAGAAAAGGCCCCTGGGTGGGAATCTTCAAGGCTTAATTAAGTTCTGTGTGGAGGTCAGTGTGGTGGGACCATGACTTGGGGAGCAACTGAATGTCTGCACCCTCAGGTGAGTCACACACCAGCCACATGGTCCAGGAGGACAGGTATTCTCTGCCCACTTTCTCTGGAAGGACCCTTTGTTCTGGACACCTCTCCTCCACCTGGCCATTCAAAGTCCATTCGCTCTAACTTCCTGTCTCTGCATCCTATATCAGGAGGCAGGTAACCCCCAAGCATCCAGCAACCATCAAGGAGCAAGGTGCAGGACTCAGCAGGCTGCAAATTTTCAGCCATGTGCATCTGAGCATGTGTTGGCTGTCCTCCAGGTTTTGCTTTGATGACTGGAAAACGCACTGGATACTCCTTTGCCCAGAAGGATGAGGAACATGCACACATAGTAACATGCGTTAAAAACCGTGTGCCTTTGAGCAAGGTTATGCTGTAAGGAATGCTTTGGAAATATTCAGATGAAGACGAGTATTGATAGGGAAGGGAAGCTTCCTTTGGCTTGCAGAGGCACTCATAATTGCCATACTTTTCAATAGGGGTCTGATAGGAGCCCTCTACATCCCTTTAGTCCTGTAGATGAATTTCTTCATTTAATGCATGGGCCTTGAAACAGGGAGTGGGAGCTGTGATGCTGCAGGCTAAGCTGAAACTTGGGACACTGCATCCCATATCTGAGTGCCTGGTTCAAGTCCCAGAGATGCTGCTTCTGATCCAGCTTCCTGTATTGCATCCTGGGAAGCAGCAGAGGTTGGCCCAAGTATTTGACTTCCTGTCACCTACATGGGAGGCCCAGATGGAGTTCCTGGCTCCAGGCCTTCAGCCTGGTCCAGCTTTGGCTGTTACTCTATTTATAGAGACATGAACCAGCAGACAGAGAGATCTCTTGCTTTCTCTCTTTCTGGCAGTGCTTCAAAAAAATAAACACAATCTTTGAAAAACACAAACTAAGGCTGGGAAAAGCAAGGCGCTGGAGCCGAGAGAGGGTGCATGCCTGGGAGTTCCAATGACAGGGACTTCCCTTGGGGCCCTAACTTCCTGCTCTCCACAACCTCAGCTCACCCAGCCAGATACCAAGGTCCTTGAACCTGGCCTGGGGATTTTTGAAGCAATGTTTGTAGAGAACCTCCTGTTTATTAGAGAACCAGGAACTAATTTTGTAAGCCCAGAAATTTTGTAAACCTGGGAAGTCGAGCACATGGGCAGCCTGGAAGACTGCCTTGCTTCCACAGTGTACGCGTCTGTGATGACATCAAGGGGGGCCACGGGGCGGAGAGACAGGCTCTGGCGCTGGGAGGCTCAAACTCATATCTCATGAGCTACTATCTGTGGGCCTTGGGGTAAGCCTACAGTGGGAACAGAAGTCTGGAGCCCCTGTGTGCGCTGGGAAGGTGTTGCAAAGAGCTTGAATGAATGCAAGTTGCAGAGAAAGGCACTAAGGGGCCCACTTCATCCTGTTAGTCCCATGAAGCACGGACAATGAGTCTGAGAGCTGAAAAGAGATGGAGACCATTTTTCAGCTGTGACGAGTGTTCATCCTATGGTGGAAGAGAAAGTCTAAAGACTTCACAGGTTCATGAGAGTGCACAGCTCCACTTGCCTTGATTGCTGACTCCAGCCACACAAGCCTCCGTTTGCCTCCTGGAGGTCACCGCTTCCTGCAGCCTGGGCTGTGTTGCACCGTGTTAAGTCGCTTTACTTTTTTTTTTTTTTTTTTGACAATCTTTACATGGTTAATTAGGGCAAAAAGGTTCAAGGACTACAGGAAAGTGGGTAAGGCTATTATTTCCACATTGTTTTTTTTTTTCCTGTATCTGGAGTAAAGGGGGAGATTAAGGGAGAAGCCCCACCCAGTCTCCCACCCATCCCAGGTCCCTGATGTGGGGCATGCTCCAAGGGTCTTGCTCAAGTGGTTTTGATAGTTCAACAGTTATGAATTGCTGCCAATCTCGTCATTCCAAGCACAATGAAGTTGCTGCAGAATCCACTGATTGACATAGTCCACCTTAGAGTCTCCATTTGCCCAGTTTTTCACTGCCAACATATGGCTGGGGTAGTTGATTGGTTTGTTCTGTCCTCTGTTGTGATGCCAGGTCTGCAGGTTCTGATAGACTGCCATATCCTCCACATTCAGCTGGTTATGCTATCCACGCTCCGTCTGAGCCTCTGAGGAGGCTTGGCTCTGGCATTTGCACTCCATGGCAGACCATGGGTTCTGAGTCCAGCAGTTCGATTAGGGAGATCCCCAAAGAAACTTTGTCTGAGGTGATCCCAGACCAGATTCTTGTGTGTACTTGGAAGTACAGGGCCCGGTACAGTCCATCGCCTGAATCAGCTGGTGGTTGCAGTTGCTGGGTCGGTTTTGTTTCCAGCCCTGTCTTCCACTGGAACCAATGGGTAGTTGCTCCACTTCTGATCCAGCTCCCTGCTGATGTACCCGGGAAAGCAGCAGAAGATGGTCCTGATGGAGTTCCAGTCTCTTGGGTCTAGTCTGGCCCAGCCCTGGCTGTCCATGCATTTAGGTGAGTGAACCAGCTGATGAAACCTGTCTTTGTTCCTCTCTCTCTCACTCCTTTCTCTCTCTCTCTCTGCCTTTCAAACAAGTGAAATAAATCTTTCTTTAAAAATTCATCTCTTGGGCCCGGCGGCATGGCCTAGTGGCTAAGGTCCTCGCCTTGAATGTGCCAGGATCCCATATGGTCGCTGGTTCTGATCCCGGCGGCTCTACTTCCTCTCTATCTCTCCTCCTCTCTGTATATCTGACTTTGTAATAAAAATTAAAAAAAAATAAATCTTTTAAAAAAATTCATCTCTTCCTGAGGACTTTGAAATAGGCTCATGTTTTGCATGGAGTACACTTCCATGCCTATTTCTGTTGACTAGTCAGCTAACCTCACCTTAAGACTAAAGTTCAGACGCTGCCTTGGTGTGACTTTCTGCAGCATTTGCTTCCCAGACAAGTGGCAGGAAGGACTATGTCTGTTTTGCTCACCACTTTGTTCTTAGCTCAGAGAAACAGACATGATCTTTTGAAAGAGGAGGTTAGGAATGAATGGAAAACCACCAGACCTATACACTCTCCCCTCTCACACACTCTTATACATTTGGTGTATGAATGAGACTCCTGAGTGAAATATTCCCAAGTGGTCACACATTGAAACATGTCAAGACAGGCACACTCAGTTTAACTCTTTTTTAATTGAAGAAAAAAAAACCATAATAAGCTGTATTTCAGAGATTGATTCAAAGCCTAGTATGTGAGACATTACAACTCCCTTTTCTTGGAAAATGTTTTATCATTTAGCTTATGTAATTTAGCATACAATGTGCAGGCTGAAATACATTTTTTAATTTATTCATTAATTACATTGTATTATTTGACACAGTTTCATAAGTACTGGGATTCTCCCCACCCCTCCCCACACCATCTTTCAGACACGTGATCTGGGTGAGACGAATCCAAATCCTTCTGATATTGTTCAAACTGAAACCAAAGGAAAAAGATCAGATTCCCCTTCCTTGCTATGTGGCAAAGCAGCAAAGTCTGAGATGGCAGAGCTGCCAGCTAGCTCAAGGTGGTATTGCGTCACGTACAAAGGCAGCCAATCACTAACAAAAAGGATGTACACTTCATGAATGTGACTGCCCTCCCTCTCTGTGCCAAGTGTGATGGTAGATCCTGAAGATCAGCAGGGAAACAAGGCAAACATGTGCTTGAGTACACGGGACTCCAACGTTTCACATGTCCCACAAAGCTGCATCTTAGGTAATGTATGTGAGGATGAAGGAAGCACAGAACTTTGTGAGACTGCAGAGGCAGGGTCACCCCCTCAAGGCTTGGAGGGTGAGATTCAGAGAAAAAGGTGAGGGAGAAAGGAGGACGAGAGCCTCAAAAGTGAGAGCAATTGTAAGTAAGTCATTAGAACTGAAATGAAATGTTGAAGGAAAAAAGCAATGAGAGAAGCCTACAGGGTAAGTTGGACTCCTGGCCCTAGATCTATACCTTTTTACCTTACAGAGGATCAGGGGCCTTGGAACAGAGTGAGGAGCCCCAGGACGCAACACAGGGGACTTCAGGTGGCAATCAGGTTGGAAATGGAAGAAGTGTTAGCAACTCTTCCGTTTGAACTTCCCCTTTTACGTTGCATGCTGGTTTAGGAGGAAGACTGTTGGGCAGATGATGATAATTATTGAGTTCTATCCCCAGAAGACAAGTCAAAGGGAGTTCCTGTTGGCTGGTTCATTTAATATGGTGACCCAGCCCTGGAAATCTCTGCTCCAAAAGCTGGTTATTTGAGCCAGCTTCCTTTTCTGAGACAAGAAGGCATTCAGACCACAGCATGGAATTGCTTGAGAAACGCTACAAGAATAGAAACATGCACTCAACCTGAAGTGTTACAGAAGATTATACCACTGAGGAGTGGGGAAAGAAACTGTTCCCAAGAACACAACAACCCAAAGTCCGGGGTTGCCTCAGAACGGGCTTGGGACCAAGGTCATGGAGGGACCCGGGAGGGCTTGTCTATCTTGTTTTGCTGTGAAAACATAGTTGTGCACAGTTAACTCAGATTGGCCTCTCTGGGAAGGGGACTTTGAGTGATTGGCTCCATGTCTGGCTAGGAGTGGATGATTTTATGTCTGTGTTAAGAGTCTGATGTGCAATGGAGATGAGCATGCAGAGCATCTACTGGAGAGCTATGGCAGGATTTGTGTCTGTGCGGTGTGAAACAAGGACTGAACAGGCAGAGTTGAGCTGTCCCATCTGCTGGTTCACACTCCAAATGATTGAGACGAAACTCCAAATGATTGAGACGAAACTGCATCAGCAGCAGACACCACAGCACTTGAACCATCATCTGATGTCTTTCCTGGCATATTAGCAGGGAGCTGGGTCAGAAGAACTGTAGCTGGGACCTGAACCAGCCTGGTAAAGGATGCTGGTATTGTAAATGATAGCTTAACACGCCGCACTACAAGACAGCCCCAACCATCAAATTTATGGGTTCAGAGAGGATGGGCAATTACTTGCCAAGGATGCAGAGGCAGAGGGAAGATTCTTCATGTGTACATACATGTATGTGCATTTGTGTGTGTGTGTGTACATGCAAACTGTGACTGAAATGAATCAAGACATAAAACGGGACCTCCTTTACTAGGCAGACAAAGAAGGCTCCATGCAGACCCATCTCAACACATTTATGGAGTCTGTGGCTCTTTCATAAAGACGCACCTCCTCACTTTGCATGAAAGATCTCCAGGTAAGGTGTGGGAATCCATAAGGAGGAAGTGGAGTCCAGAAGAAACCAAGCATGGCCTGTGTATGTCACACTGTGTATGGCTGTTTTGGTCAATGATAGACTTCATGCAGAATGGTGGCTTCAAAAACTTTATCACTCGTTGAGGTCATAACTGTCTTTCTGTAAGTACATTCCATCATGTTCACATAACACGGAAACTGTCTAGTGACTCATCTCGTGTAAGATACCATCATTGTTAAAGCACAAATGACCATGCAACCTCTTCCTCTTTTGGGGAAAGTTTAACACCTTGGTGATATAGACAAAGCTTTAGGTAGCACAACACAAACATAATAAGGCTACTTTAACTAACACCCATGGCTATCCCTAGATTTTATATATCTGAGGTCACTTTTATAGTCATACACATTTATGTGTCATATATTCGTGGGGAATTAAGTATTTCATCACTACATTAACACTTTACCCCTTCCTGCTGTTTTTTTTTTTCCCACTGATATAACAGGGTATCTGATATCTGTTGACATCAAACGATGTTAGTTGTTTTCCAATAACACAACTTCCTATGAGTACTTGGCTGTGTTCTTCCAGCCCTCTGGTTTTTACCTTCCTATATTTTGACACTTGTTGTAAATAGTATCATCGTCAGACTTTAAAATCCAGTCTGACTCACTCAGCTAGAAAAATTTTAGTTTATATTCATTTTTTTGTGATCTTTAATGTATTTAGGTATGTCTGTCTGCATTTTTAATTTTTATTTTAGCTTTCTTCCAATGCTGCTGCTTTCTTTTCTCTCTTGCATTATTTATAGGGGGTCACATATGATTGTTTTGTTTCTTGTTTCATCTCCCTCTCGCTTTGGTTTAGAAGCCACTCATTGTTTCTATTCTTACAGTAATTACTACTGAAATTTTGGTGTGAATTTTTCTTTTTTTCAAAACCTGAAGTAGTACATGTCTAAACTCCCTTTCCCCCAAATACATGCTTGAGGAGGATTTTTTAAACTCTAGTCATCTCCCTCTCCACCTGTATGCTATTGTTGAATGGCATTGTAGTTCTGTCCTTTTTGCCAACCTCCCCATCCAGAGGTTTTCGTTTGACAGGCAAGGCACGTTCATTTATATTTTTCCACATGTTTGCTGATTCTCTGATTCACCATTCTCATAAGCCAGGTTATTTTTTCTTCTTCTTCCTCTTTTTTTTTTTTTTTTTTTTTTTTTGTGGTAAGTACAACAATGTCCACGTCCTCCTCCCTGAGGCCTGTGCATGGCACAAAGCAAAGGAAAAATTCAGGTTACAGGTGGAATGAAGGTTGCTTGCAACAGGGAGATTAAGCCATCACCTAATGGGCTCAATCTACTAGGGAAAGGGGGGGCAGAGGAGGTCAGAGTGATGAGACACAAGGAGGACTTAACCACAGCTACTGGGTTTGGAGATGGAGAAGGAACGGCTGGAAGCCACAGGGTACAGGTGGCCTCCAGGAGGTAGAAGGAGCCAAGAGCCAAACTATCTGGGAGAGCCTCCAGTACCTCTGCCTTCAGCCCCATAGGACTCGTATCAGACTCTGACCCCCAAAATTGGAAGGTAATTAACTTTGTTGTTTGCGTTCACTTGGTCTATAGTAATCTAGTATAGCAGCTAACAGGAACCTAATTTATCCACTGTTAAGATTTGAATGTGTCCGCCAGAAGTTCATATGTTGGAACCTGCATTAGCTATATAATGGCATTGAAGGTGGCAGGGTCTTCCAGGAGGGGATAAGTCATTAAGATGGATTAACATTGCTATTGAGAGACTGGATTAGTCACTGCCAGGATGAGCTGCTTCAAACCAGCGTGGCTGCTCCTGTTTGTTCTCTCCTGCCCACACCCAATTGCCTTCTGCTTTTTCACCATGAGTCCCTCGCTAGAAGAGGCCTCTCCACCTTGGACTTCCAGCTTGTGAAACAAGGAGCTTCATGAACTTCTGTCCTTCACGATTTACCCAGTCCTAGGCATTCTGTTAGAGTAACAGAAATCACACTAAGATGCTTCTCTTTGGCGATTGTTCTTCTTTTGAAGATATTTTTTTAGGAGGTGAAGTTGTTCATTGTTTATCTGGAAGTTTATTTGTTGTGTACATCTTCAAGACACCGTTGGGTGGATCGCCAAGTCTTATTCATTTTGAAGATGTCCTTCAACGCTGCTTGCTTCCACTGCTGTTGGGAATTCAGCAGTCAGTTTATTCACAAAATAATCTCTTTAACATTGGTGTCCTACAGATCCACTGTAGCGTTTCTCTGTGCTAAGCTCTTTAAAAAAAAATCTCTTTTGTATAAATCGCATTTTTCAGGATCTGTGGATGTATTGCTTAGTTTTAGAATGTTCTCACACATGAACACTTCAACACTGTCTTTTCATCTTGCTTTCACTTTTCATGTTACAAGGGTATAATTAGACATGCATTATACTTCTTACTGTGTTCATGGTGTCTTAACATGTCACTTTTGCATTTAATTGCCTTATATCATTGTTCCAAACTCTGTGCAATGTTGCAATTCATTCACTGTAATAGTTCTCTTAAACTTCTGCCACTTAAACCCATCCACTTGAGTTCTTTTCAAAGATTCATTTATTTATTTGAAGAGAGACAGATTATACATCATTCTTTTTTCCATCCATCATTCTTTTTTCTCTTTTTTAAACACTTCTTTATTTTTCTTGCAAAGTCAGATATACAGAGAGGAGGAGAAACAGAAAGATCTCCCATCCGTTGACTCACTCCCTAAGTGACCACAACGGTTGGTGCTGCGCCAATCCGAAGCCAGGAGCCAGGAGCCTCCTTCAGGTCTCCCACAAGGGTGCAGGGTCCCAAGGCTTTGGGCCATCCTTGACTGCATCCCCAGGCCCCAAGCAGGGAGCTGGATGGGAAGCAGGGCTGCCAGGGTTAGAACCTGTGCCCATATGGGATCCTGGCATGTTTAAGGCGAGGACCTTAACCGCTAGGCCACCATGCTGGGCCTATCATCATTCCTGAAATACCTGCCATGGCAGGGTTGTGTCAGACTAAGGTCAGGAACATAGAACTCCATCTGAATCTCCCACATGGGTGCAGGGACCCAAGGATCCGGGTCATCTTCCACTACCTTCCGAGGTACATTAACAGTGGAGCAGCTGGGACTTTGACTGGCATCCATATGGGATGCCAGCATCATAGGCAGTGGCTTCATCTGTTGTAATACAACCCTGGCCCCACTCTTAAATTTTTTAAGAACTACACTCATCACTTTAAAATCTGAATTTAATTCTTTCTCAAGTCTACCAGACCATTTGTTACTCTGTCTCTGGCTCATTTTTTATAGACACTATGCTTAACTTTTCCAAACATTGTTATTTTAATTTCTGACTCTGAATCACCTGACATTTGCAGAGATTCCCACTGGTTGTTTTTAGACTCCAGGATGCCGTAAGCTCATGCCTACATCTGGTGGTCTCAGTGGGGAGATCAAATTCCCACTTGAGCAAGCACATCTGTCAGTCTCAAAAAAAGGGGAGGGAGGATAAATAGAAGCCAAATTAAAATTATTTAAAGATTTGTGTATTTGAGGGCCCAGCACAATAGCCTAGTGGCTAAATTCTTGCCTTGCATGCATTGGGATCCCATATGGGTGCCTGTTCATGCCCCAGCTGCTCCACTTTCCATCTAACTCCCTGTTTGTGGCTTGAGAAAACAATAGAGGATGGCTCTGCACCAATGTGGGAGACCTGGAACAAGCTCCTGGCTCTTGGCTTCAGATCAGCTCAGTTCTGGCCATTGTAACCACTTGCGGAGTGAACCAATGTATAGGAGATGTTTCTCTCTGTCTCTCCTTCTCTCTGTGTATCTCCCTTTCCAATAAAAATACTTATTTACCTATTTGAAAGTCAGGAGTTACATAGAGAGCAACATATATCTATCATATATATCTATCATATATATATATATATATATATATATATCATATATATATATATATATATATATATAAGAGAGAGAGAGAGAGAGAGAGATTCCACACAATGATTTACTCCCCAAATGGTCCCAATGCTCAGGGCTGAGCCAGATGAAAGCCAGGTGCCTGGAGTTTCTTCTGGGTCTCCTGTGTGGATACAGGGATCCAAGTACTTTGGACATCTTCTGCTGCTTTGCCAGGCACATTAACAGGGAGCTGGATCAGAAGTGGAGCAAGGGGGACTTAAACCAGTGCCCTTAAGAGATGATAGAGTTGAAGACGGCAGCTTTACCCACTATGCCACAATGCCAGTTCCCAGCGTTACATTATTTACAGCATTAATTAACCTATGAAAATAAAAAATAACACTGTAGCTTTTGTTATGACAGATAAAGTGATAACAAAACCAACAGTTTGGTTAAAACAGTTATCACACAACAAATGTTCTTAACCTGAAAAGTTTTTATGGACAAACCTTAAGTTTTCATTAACTCAGTTTAGGTTCATTTTGGGGACTCATATCACAAAAGAATGTATAATCCCAAACAAATTAAAAATAACCACCCTGGAGGAGCTTAAAAAATGGAAATAAAGCCTAACTTTTTTATTTGGCATTTTTATTCACTCTCTCTGCCATTCTTGACTCTAGCTCATTCCCAAAGTTATGTGGCTTCAAAAAAAGACCCTTTGCTTCTTTTCTCACATGTGAGTTTGGAGTCACAAACTGGAAAAAAATAATATTAAAATTCCAGTAACAAAGTTACCAAAGAAAAATGTACAAAAATATAAAATTCAGATAGAAAGTAAAGATACAGAAAAATTCCAACTGCCATTCATTGACAAGGAAGGCATAGTTAAATTAAGATGTGCACTTCTTTTTTTTTTTTTAAGATTTATTTTATTTTTATTGTAAAGTCAGATATACAGACAGGAGGAGAGACAACCATTGATTCACTCCCCAAGCAGCCCCAACAGTTGGAGCTGAGCCAATCCAAAGCCAGGAGCCAGGAGCTAGGAGCTCTTCCGGGTTTCCCACGTAGGTGCAAGGTCCCAAGGCTTTGGTCCATCCTTGACTGCTTTCCCAGGCCACAAGCAGGGAGCTGGATGGGAAGTGGGGCACTGGGATTAGAACTGGCACCCATATGGGACCCTGGCGTGTGCAAAGTGAGGACTTTACCCGCCAAGCTACTATGCCAGGCCCAAGGCATGCACTTCTAATGAATAAGCACAAACAGGAAAAAAAAAACAAAACCAGCAGGCCTCCCAACACTGGTGAGTTTCCAGTGAGATATGACGCTACCAGCAGCTAGTATTTCAACTCTTTCAGGGGGTGATTGTGTAACAGGTATCATGAACCGTGAAAATATTACTAATCTTTGATCCGTTAATCCTATTTCCCAACAAGTTTCAATAGGAAATAATCCAAAGAATAAGCACTTCATCATTATTTCA